>NW_004955445.1:9455417-9581770 GCF_000276665.1 Chinchilla lanigera | reverse complement strand
TGTCATTTCATTTTTTTGCCCGAGAGATTATTTCTGATCTGATCTCTACTATGGCCTGATGGAGTTGTTTCTTTACTTCCATTGCAATCATCTCAGCAATTTCAGGAGTATGCTTACCAAGTTCTCCTATGTCAATGTCTCCTGGACTTGTTCTGAGTGGGGTGGAGTGCTGAGATTGTGTTTTAGTCCTTCGTCTTGTCATGTTTGATACCAGATGCAGAAAGCTCAGTCTCCCTCTTCCCTGGCAGCTCAGCAAAGCCGCTAGCATCGCTAGTTTTCCTGGTGGTCAGGCTTGCCCCTCAGTATCTGCTGAGATGAACTGCTAAAAGATATTCTAGACAGAGTCCGGGGTTTTCTGGCAGATGGTGAAGTGTATCTAGTTCTCCCAGGTCTCAGACATGAACCATGATGTCAGCTGATGGCAGACTATCTGATCCAGTTCCCCTCACAGTTCAGGGCATGTGTATGACCCAGAATCAGGTTACACTGGTGGCACAATTCTGGACCAGTGGTCCTGTGTCTCCAGGCAGTTCAGGGTACAGGAAAAACCCAGAGGTGAACTGCAGGGTCAACAGTTTGTGGACCACCTGATTCTCTGTCTTCAGGCAGCTCAGGATGTGCACAGGAGCTAGACACAGGCTGCACTGGCCGTGATCATGGACTGCCTGTGTCTGTGACCTCCACGAGGTCAGGGCACAAGTAAAGCCCAGACCCAAACCACGGTGCCAGCAGCTCATGGAGCGCCCGCTGCAGTACCTCACTTGGTGCTGGGCATGTGCAGGGAGGGCCCACTTGCGAACTCTGGTGACAGCAGTTCTCGGGCCTTCTGAGTGAGGCTCTCCTGTCTGTACTGGGTGCATGGAGGGCGGAGACTCCAGAAAAGGTTTATTTTGGTTTGCAGTGTTAGACATTTTGGTCCACAGTTGTTTGGCCTTGTTACTTTGAGCCTGCGGTGAAACAGACATTGTGGCAGGTACATGCAGAAGAACAAAGCTACAGACCTCATGGCATCTGGGAAACAGAGAGAAAGGAAGTGGCCTGGGTCCCAATGTGCCCCCTTCAAGGGGCACACACCCAGAGACCTCACTTCTGCCCACAGGGCCTTGCCTCTGAATGTTTCCATCATCTCCCAATAATGCCTTGGTGTGGGAACCAAACCTTGACCTCAGGAGACTTTGGGGGAATTCAGAATTCCAGATCCAAACCATAACAGGCATCCTGGATTGTCCAAGTAGGCTCTAAGTCCAATGGCAAATGACCTTACAAGAGACGGAAGAGCAGAAGATGCAGGCATTTGGAAGAGAGGCTGCAGAAGACAGAGGCAAAGACTGGAGTGATGGGACACCTGGAGGAAACCCACACCAAGAGCTGGAAGAGGCAAAGAAGGATCCTCCTGAGAGCCACAGATGAAGCACAGCCCGCTAATCACTGACTTTGGACTTCTGGTCTCCAGAACTATAAGAGAGTCAATTTCTGTTGTTTGAAGCCACCAACTTTATGGCAATTTGTTTTGCCAGGCAAAGGAAACTGATATAGAAAGTGAAGAAATAGAAGGCAAGAAGGTACCCAGGGACTCTCAGGATGCTTTCTGACTCACTCTGTGTTTAATAACGTTACTGAAATAAACTTCTGGAGAAGGAGATGTGACATGCATGCATTTCTAAAAGTATGAATACCATCCCCAAATTTTGCATCTATTTAACTTGTTAGGGCAGATAGTGTGTGTTCCTGCTGTCCCCGTTCATGAGCAGAGCTATGGGGCAGTGCTGTGCCTCACTCTGCAGCTCCCAGCTCTGAAAGGAGGTGATATTGACAGCAGTGTATTAACCACCCCACCAGGGCACAGACTGCAAAGTCACCCTGTGAACAGTTCCTACAGTGTGTGACTGAGAAGCAGCCTGCCATCCTTGTGCTCCATGACTGAGCAAAGCCCTGCTTTTCTGAGCCTGTTCCCCAGATCTGAGTCTGGTTTTGTGCTAGATATGCCTTCAAACTTTTGTTGTTGTTTTATTTTATTTTATGTCACTTCATTTGTGTGACCTAGTACATTTTCTTTCAACAGAACATTAACTGAGGCCCATTTTGAAACAACTCAAACAGAACCTCTGTGGGTGGGCTTCATTATCCTGCCTCTGGGGCTGAGTGTCCTTATGCCCCCTAAGACAGAGCTCTGCAGAGCAGACCTCCCCCAAGAGGGTGCCCCCTTCACTCCCTAGTACAAAGTCACAGTCATAGCGGGTCATTCTTTTTAATGAGCATGTTTTTAAAAATAAGATCATTTCACTTCCCTGCTTAAACCCTTCCCTATTCACCAGCTGGTCCTAGGATCAGATGCAGCCCTGTCATGGTTTAGATCTAGATGGTCCCCCCCAAAGCCTCATGTATTCAGAGAGGAGTTTTTGGAGGGTGATTGGGTCAGGGGAGTGCTGTACTCATCGGTGAATGAAACCGCTGCAGAATTCAGAGCTAAATGTGTTAGTTGGTGGGGTATGATTGGAGGATGTGGGTCACTGGGGGTGGGGCCTAGAAGAGCCCGCCCCCTACCCAGGCTCCTTCTTTTGCCCTCTGCTTCCTGGGTGCCATGGCATGAACAGCTCTCCTGTGCCATCCCCCTCTGTTGTGCTATTTCCCCCTTGGAGCCAGCTAGCTATGGACTGAATCCTCTGAAACTGTGATTCAAAACAACCTCCAAGGATACATGTTGGGCATTTTATCCCAGAGATGAAAAGTGACTAAGATAACCCCATTCCCAGGACCGATGAGCCCTGCACCAATAAAAGAGCAGCCAGGTCCATGAAGAAACCCCTCTCTTCCTGCCCCATTTTCCTCCTTTCTGTTCTGGACTTAAGCAAAGTCCTGTATCTGCCCTGGTACAGGGCTTTCGCACTTGCTGCTCCTACTTCCTGAAATGCTCCAAGGGAAGTTCCTCTGGCTGTCTCTACCTTTAGTTTCAGTTTACATGTTCTTTCCTCAGAGAGGCCCCTTGATCTCCACTTTGAAGTGGCCACTCCTACCCTGCCTCTAATTCACTGTCTGATTTCATCTCAAACCCAGCACATATCAAAGCTGCCTGTCTGTTGTTTTGCATCTTCACTTACTTGTCTGTTGATGGTCTCTTCCTCTGAAATGACTACATCACATGGGCAGGGAGCACAGCTGCCCCATTAAGTTCCAGCTCCCAGTACCTAGAATAGCACCAAACATCTGAGGGCTCAAAAAACATGGCTTAAATAAGTGAACTAATAGATAGATAGATAGATAGATAGATAGATAGATAGATAGATAGATACATGTGTGAATGCACTCGATTTAGGAAGAGGAATTAAAAAAATAAACCTACTCCTCTTGTGTTTCACAGAGCATAGCTGGAAAGCTCAGCAAGTTGTTAGTAACACTGATCGACAGTAAGCACTGATCCTCACACAAGTCCCCCAGTCAGTGGTGGCTCAGCTGGCCCTGGCTGGGGTTGGCTGAGTGTGGCTGCAGGTCCTGGTGGGCTCAGGACCACCCTGTGTGCACACCCTGGGCTCATTGTAGAGGGACAGCAGGTCTTCTCTGGGCAGATCCCTTGGAAGAGGAGCAAGCCAGTCTGATGAGCATATTTCATGCCTTCATCCTGTGTCCTCTACTGACATCCAACTGGGCAAAGCCAGTCTAGTACAGAGACACAGAGTAACTATTGGGGGTAGAGGCAGGAGGGTGTCGTATCTGCTGAGCAATAATCCAAACTATTGTTGTATCTGCTGAGCAATAATCCAAACTATTGTTGTATCTGCTGAGCAATAATCCAAAACTCACAATTGCAAGCAGTGATTCAAGAAAGCAAAGTTTAACGTAATATGTTTATGGACCAATAAGCTACCTGAACATTGGAGGGGAGAGGGAGACAAGGAGAGAGACAGACAGTGCCAGAGACAGAGATTCTTGTATTTGTATTGCCCTGGAGGAATAGTCCTACTGGCAGCAGGTGGATCCAGAGCACATTTTAGCTCCAATTTCAACTTTACACTGTAGCTGCTGTCCTTGCCAGGGGACCCCTATCTTTTCACATGTTATTACAGGGCGATTGCCCACTACTGCAATAAAGAACTCTCTCTGGGTTGTCTGGAGTTTCTAGATGAGCATGGTAGAGAGCCTGGCAGAGAAAGGAACAAACTAGGCTGTGCTTCAAGTAGTGATGGGTGCCGGGCTCAGGCCCTTCTCAAGCCTCAGGTCTGGAGCAGGGATGAGATGGGTCCATTTCCTTTGACTTGGGGGCTGTGGGGTCACATCCCATGGCCCCTCCAGTGTGGTAAGACACCCCCTGGCTAATCAGTTTTGGTTCCCAGTGTTGCTTTGCAGTTAGCAGGTGCAGGAGAGAGGAGTCTGTGGTCATGTGTCAGATTGATTGCTACCCAATCACAGTACTCAGCCCCTGGGGACACAGGACAGCTTCCAGCAGTTCAGAGGTATGAACAGTTTCAAGAGAATCAGTTTACAGATCCTCAAAGGACACACGAACTCTGTGGGCTCCAATCATCCACATCCTCTTTCGGTGACGCCCTTTTCCCTCATAATGTACAAAGCCAAGGTCAGGCAGGCAGGGCTGTGGTGGGAGGCAGATGGCACACGCACGTCAGCTAATTTGAGGGTGGTTTCATAAAGGCGCTATTTAAAACCTGTGGGCAGGATGAAAGGAAATTGACAAAGCAGCGTGCAGGGCCCTGAGCAGGGCCAGGGAAGGGGGTTTCTGGAATCCGGAGACAAATGTGAGTCACCAGACAGGAAGTCTGACCTGCTAGAGTGGATGCAGGCAGGCTGAGCTGCACCACAGCGGGTCCGGTAGGATGAAGCCCCATATTTTGCTCACCTTTCACCTTGCCACCCTCTCCTGCTGGTCCCCCTCACCCACTGGGAGACCCTGAGAGCAGAGGTAGGGCATTCAGAGAATGCAGTGACAGGTAGCTCTTCACTCCCAGCTGTTTATTTGTGTGAACAAGGTTCACGGTGCTTCCTTCAACCAAACCACAAAGTTTAAGCGTGAGGGACAGGAGATAGCACCAGTGCTGAACCTTCTTTATAAAACAACAATGTTCATTCATGACAAGAATTAATTTTAAAAATAGCTCCACAACAGTTACATTATTCACCACTGTAGTAACTAAATTCCAAACCTTTCTGGTCACAGACATACATGTGCATTTATACATGTTTTGGTTGCAGGGACGATCTGTTAAATATCCCATTTTGATGGCAAACTCCCATCAAAATCTACCAAGGAAGCACACGTTCACGGAAGAAAAGGAATAATGCAAATTTCCAGTATTAGAGTTGAGTTTTTCATGTGTTTTTTTTTTTAAATTGGTGATGGTAAATATTGATCACTATGTTATTGAATTTCCACAGAACACGCTATGAAAATGGTGTAAATTTTCCTTTAGAATATGAAGATAATAAAAATACTGCAGTGATTTAGACGTATGATAAAACAATTCAGTGTTAAACATGTATAGGGGTATGAGGGATTTTTAAAGGAGGGAGATGAGTGCTGTCATTTGGGTCTCGAATGCCTCCCAAAAGCCCATGTGTCGAAGACTTGGCCCCCAAAGGTGGTGCTATCAGGAGGTTGTGGGACTTTCAGAAGGTGAGGGGAAGCCTTTTCCTCTTGATGTTTTGCTTCCTGGCCATGAGGTGGATGATTTTGTTCCATTGCACACTCCGGCCACAAATCATTATCTTGCTCCAGGCCCAAAGCAACAGGGCCACTAGGTCATGCACTAGCACCTCCAAAAACATGAGCCAGAGCAAACCTTTGCTGTTTATAAATTAGTTACCTCAGGTAATTAGTGACTGCAATGGAATGCTGACTAATCATGATTCCACAGAACTCGGCAGGGCTAGGTGTTTATGTAGGCCTCACTCTCTGTGGCTGAGAAAGCAGATGAAATAAGGTAAGCATCTGGATATATTATCTGGGACAGGCCCCCTGTGGGGTCCAATGACAGTAGTAACACGCTGTCAGGGGAGGAAGATGTTACTGGGTGGTTCAAACAGCTCTTCTAGAGAGGAACGGAGACTCACCCAGGGCTGGGGGTGGGATCTGAATACATGAGGGAAAGGCCACCTGGAAATTTGGAAAGTGGAAAGTTGCAAAGTCCTGAGAGTCTCTCATTTGTAATGAAAGACAATGCATTATGCTTATTGACCCTGCTCTTTTCCAGACACTGGGCTGAGCAGTATGTATCCATTTCTTTATCCATATCTACATCAATCTTTGTTTATCTCAATGCACCTGCTCTCTCAGCAAGAGGCAAGGTCATCAACACCACCAACTTACAGATAAGGCAGCTGGTTAAATACCATGCCCAGATTCCACACAAGCTGCCAGAAGTCAGACACTTGAAACCCAGTCCTCTCCTGCTAGCACTCATCCTTCAGCCAGTGTGCTGAGTGACACACCTCACTCTTGTTTGTTTGGCTAATCATTCAGCCATTCAGTTTTTTTGTTGCGAGGCCAGTGAGCCACTGAGCTCTGGCCTGGTGCTGCAAAATGGGAGATCCCTCTGTTCCTTTTAACCCTGTAAGAGCCTCATGGGGCTGATTTCCTGGTGGAAACTGTGGTGTAGGTCAAGTCTCCCCTTCTGGCATGGGAAGGAGTGGTGACTCCTCTTTCTAAGCCTTAGAAGGTAGCAAGACTTGTGCTCGTTGCTTTTCTCTCCCTCATTCTTCAATGTCAAGGTCCAGCTCCTCTGCCCATCCCGCCCCAGCCAGTCCCTGAGTGCCTGTTCTCATTCAAAGCCTTCGAACTCTTGCCTTCTGTCCGTACTACCTGCTTGCTGGCCCATAGGGATTCCCACTCTTTTTCTCAGATTTGCCACTTCAGCCCCAAACCCAAGTGCTCAGTCCCAGATTCCTCTTCTCCAGGTTTTATCTCAGTGCTGAGCAAAAGGGTCTCTGTGTTTGCTGGAGTTGATTTTACTGTGAATTTCCAAAAGCCAAAGCGACAGTCCCTTCACAAGACAAAGATGTGTTTCTGTGTTATGTAAACATGAACAGTCCAAGGCTACTATAGACATTGAGGACCAAGTCCCTTCTGTGTTACCACTGCACACTCAGCACTGGGCTTCTCCCCACAGCTGCAGGTGCCCGCAGCAGACAGGACTCTGAGCCTGCTCCAGCCAGCAGGAGGACAGTGTGATGGGAGTGGGAACTCGCTCTCTCTGGTAGGTGCTTCTCAGAACTGAGACACAAGACTTAGGCTTATCTTCCACTAACTAGAACTTACTGTCATGGCCACAAATACCTGCAGGAGTAACCAGAATGTGTTCTGATCAGCTGGGAAAAGATCTGGGACTCTATGACAGGAGGAGGAAGAGCTTACGGATGTTGGCAGACAATGCATGGAGTCTACCAGAGTGGCCAGGACCTTCTGTTCACTCTGCCATGACTTTCCTCCTGCCCCAGGCCCTACCCTGTGGCCCTGCTTCTCCTGGGATTTAAGGACCAGGGTACAGGGTCTCCTGCTCATGAGCAGCGCTACTCCCCATGGCCAGGAACATCCTGTCTCAGTAGTTACTAATATTGATATTGAGTAGTTTCCAGGGACTTCTTGTCCTTCAACTTGTGACATTTAGAATTCAGGAGAACATGTTCACAGATGGGCTTGCCATTGACTCACTATCCAATTTTCATATTCTGAAGCAAAAATAACTGTTTCCTGCTCAGTCTGTCAGAGCTGAGGTGAGAAGAGAAGGTTCTTCCTTCCATCAGACACTGGGTGGCGGCTCAGCAGTGCCCACAGCTGTTCAGACTTAAAGGGGAGAGCCACGTGGCCCTGTCAGTAGGGTCCACCCTAGCTATTTAAGAGGGACAGGAATTGAGTGTATGGTGTTAGGAGCTCACAGACTGCCCAAGAGAGACAGGAAGTCAGGCTTTTCGGAATCTGTGGAGCTGGGACTATGGTCTGAACTCCCTGTGGAGCCCGCCAGAGGAAACACCACAACCTGCTGTATGGACCCTGAGCTCTGGACTCCATCAGAAAGAAGTCAGTATGCTCCAGACAGATACCTCACTTAGCCTCATTCACCTCCGAAGCTCCTTAAGGTGAGTTTCCACATAGGTGCCCACTGGCCAAGTCCAAATCACATAACTGCTCTACCTGCAGGGAAGACAAGGGAGCAAATTTCTGGCTTCCTTGTTAGAAATGGCGTGGCTTCTAATTTGAGAAGTTCCCTCAAGCACAAGAAGTGTGTTTAGATATGTAAGGCAGCTAAAACCACACCAGGGGCTACGAACAGGTAGGCCTTATCCTATCTCACTCACGCAATGTGCTGGTTTTGATTCCACTTCCAGGTCCTCTGGGAATGGTCTTATTAAGAAGAACTGCTGATTATTTCTCAAGCACTCTCTGTTCTTGTGTCTCCTGGGTTCTTTGCCTTACACACAGGAGGAAATGACTCAACTTAGGCCCCGAAAAAGAGCCTGACTAGAGAGATCTGTGTCAGGTCTGGTGAAGCAAAGCTGCCGAACTGGGTCTTCGAAACAAAGAAGGCCACAGGAGCTGTAGACCTCAGGACAGCCAGAACTAACAGGCACCCTCTCCACACATTCTGTGGTACGGTTTTTAGTACTATTTGTTTTGTGGCATTTATCACTACCTAAAATTATTTTGTTTATGGGTTTTCTGGTCCTCTTCCCCCTCCCCCCGTGCGTCACTCCACCCTGACTGGGCAGAGACTGTGTCTACTCCATTCACTGCTGTAAGCTCAGAGGCTATGTCAAGGCCACAGACAGGGGCAGACTCAGGAAAGGCTGGGTGGAATTCAGCAGCATGAGCTGAGCTCCAGCATGTCTAATTCTCTTCTAAATCTGGACTGCCCAAGACCAGTGTATGGAGACCAGGCACAGATGGATCCAGAAGCTGGTGAAATAACTTGGCCTCCGACTTCCGCTCATGCTCAGACTCGGAGCAACTATCCATTCATAGGAGATGCCCATCCATCCTTGTCAAAGAATCTGTCTCCTGCTTACAATCAGATATTTCCCAAGTGCTGGCAGAAGATGAGTTGATGGGGAGTTTTAGGTCTTAGGGAATATTGGGTGCATCAGTCACTCCACAGGGAACTGTCATTTCCTCTCAGCCCTGAAGAGCTATGACCTGAGGCAGAAATCTGAAAAATTGTAAATTTAAAACACACAGTGAGCTTAAGTGATGGTACATGAACTAGAGCAAATTTTGCCCCTGGAGTCCAAGTTGGAGGCATTGATGAGCTGCCCAGTTTTCTAACAATATCAAATATTCAGTTAAAGAAATGGTACAAATATCCACATTAAATGCAACTGCTGTTACTATAAAAAATGCCATAAGATTGTTTATCCCTATAGTATGCTCAGAAAACAGCCCGAACCCTACAAAGGCCTGGTAAGCTATTTGTAAGAAGTTGCGCAGAGATGAACAATATTAAATTAGGTGCCTGTTTATTCCTTCAAGCTACCCACATACCCTGCTTTGCACAGAAATTCTTTCCCCATGTTTTTCCAGTGTGTTTCCTTCCAAGTAAAACTTATTACACAGGATCCTTGGGGCATTTCTTTTTCCCTTTTCTTTTTCTTTTCTTGACTCTGGTTAAATAAACTATTGATTTGTTTTCAAGGTAATTTAAGGGAGTAATACAGTCGTGATTTGATAAGTACAACTATAATGCATTCAGAGTAAACACACTTTAGGGGTTCAATTAGGACTTCTTATTTTGTTGAAAAAAAATCATATCAACCACACAATGACTGGCCACCGTGGGAATTTCTAGGCAGGCTGGATGGGCAATGATGTTGCATGTGATATTAATAATACATGACAAATTAGCAAAAGAAAATTGATATTAAGAGGCCAGGGAGGCTCTTCCAGACACATGCCCTTCCAGAAGGAATTCACTTGGGTCTGGGGAAAGAATCAGAGCAAATGGCAGTTTTTGAGAAGCCAACAGACCTTGTCTTCAGTGGGCTAAGAAAGCCTGTCCCTGTGTTTGCAGGGTGGTCAGTGCCCCAGCCACTCTGGGACGATGTGCATCCGTCTTCAAAGGGGTAAACTCTATCCATTAGGAGACAGTTGTTTGCAAGTGACAAGAACCCCAACTCCAACTGACTTAAGATAAAGAAAAGAACGTATTGGCCGACGCCAAAGCAGAGTCAGTGATAGAGCTGGCCTGGGCATATCCAATTGCAGAAGCTCGGGCTTCATTTTCAGGGTTCTGACTCTTCCTTTCTGTCTGTCTCAAAGCAGCTCATTGGATTTACTTCACACGAGGTCCGCCCTATCCCCACCATGGCTCCGGAAACCTCCATCTTGTATCTTCCAGTCTAAGTCCCTCTGCAGAGCGCCACTGTCCAACCCTGTAGCACAGACCCAAGGTTGGCTGTGACTGGCTCTGAATGAGTCATGTGCCAAGCCTGAGCCAGTCATACAGCCAAAGGCATGTGGTGCCTGATTGGCCGAGCCTGAGTCACATGATCACACTGACACTGGAGTAAGGCCAGCAAAGTAGCAGTTGGAAGCATGGGCTCAGGAGTCCTGGCCCCAGGGAGTGGGGTGAGCAGTGTGCAGGCACAGAGACAGCTGTCTCTGCATCCTTGCAGCTATGTTGTCCTCCAGAGTCAACCTGAAGTCCTGTAATCCGTTTTCCTCTGGTGGCCTTTCTCTGGTGTTTACTTCTGTAGACCTCTGCCTTCCCCTGTGACCACAGGCTCTTCCTCAGACCCCCTTTCCAGAACGTGGCTCTGTCACATCCCTTCCTCCCTCTACTCTTCAGCTCTGACTTCCCAGGATGACCCTCGTGCCTCTTCTGATCCATCTCACTCTGCTTTCTTCCCCCATATCCAAACATGGGCTTTCCTGCTTTCACTATTCAAGAAGCTGGGCCCTGATTCACAATGTCACATGCCAAGGCCCAGTGGATACATGGGCAGGAGCTATCACAGACAGTAGCCCTTCTCTCTCTCTCTCTTTCTCACAGGAGGAAATGATAAACAGAAACCCACATTTGCTCTGCAAATTCTGCTGTAGGCTCCCATCAAAAGCAGCAAAATTGTGTCTTAGTTTTCATGTAAACAGAAGGAAACAGGTGGTTTGCATGCATATTTTATCATGTTATATTACACTTATGTATGTGTGTGGGTATGTATACATACACAGACACACTCACACACACCCTAAAATTACAGAATGCAATGAGAGTGCATTCTTTCTATTATTACTGAAAATTGAGCCACTGTAGGATATCACTTGTAATATACAGAATACTCTATGAATAGTAAAACTTCATCCTCATCATCATAGTTAACATTTACACAGCACCTTTCTTCTTTTATCTGAAGTTTTGTTTATTAGTTAATTTTGTTGGTACTTTTTAGATATACATAATGATCACATTCATCATACAGAATCTGTGCCTGTATATGATATACCTTGGCTTGTCTTTTTTTCCCATTTCCCTCTCCTCCCTTTAAACCCTCTTCCCCTCCTTATTTACAAAAACTTTGTTTCCATTTTTCCTGCTTTTCTCTTTTTCTTCTCCCTTTCTTCCTCTTCTTCTCCTCACTTCCTAGGTCCTCTTCCCATTTGAGCATTTTCTTCCTAGATTTAATAAACAAATTCAGTGGAGTAGCTTGATAGAAAGACAACACTCAAAAATCAATAGCATTATAGAAAGCCCTTCATCAAGGCCCAGGTAATTTATATTTGTAATCCTGTAGAAAAGTTATTGGAATTCTAGTGAGTTAATTCCAATCTACCACTTCCAATGCAACCCATGGTGAGAATAAAGACATTAAAGCATATTTGTAATTATGGGGAGCCAAGGGGTCCTAAACCCAGCCACAATAGTGGCTATCTGGAACAAAGGCCTTGACCCAGGGCCAAACCCAGGTTTTACTAATTTGTGAAGAAGGGAGTGGCTTGAGGATGAGAGACTGTGAGAATGGCAGGAAAAAGGTGAGTGCCCTCAGCTGGGCTAGGTGGGTGGTCTGAAATCACCTCTGCAATATGCAGAGAGAAGAATATGCAGAAAGAGTAATCTGCATAACACAGCTGAGATAGTATCTAATGTTTGGGGGTTGGTGCCTAAGCTCTGATGCTTAATCTTTCAAGCCCCAGGAAGTCACAGCCTTTACCTCATAGTCTCTTTCTTCATCCCAACCAACAGCGTAGAGCATTGGCTCTTCACCCCACCTCATCCTGGTTCACACGCGGAAATAATGGGGGTCCGGGGAAACACTGCCTGCCATCTTCAAAGACTACCACCAGCACCTCAGCGGCACTGATATGAATTGCTTAAAGCCAACTGAAGGGATAAAGAAAAGTCCCAGCCAGCTCTCTACATGTCAATACATGGAAATAGTGTCAGGTTCAGCCAAAATGGAGACAATTACTCCTCCTTCAAGGAGAGTCACCCGGGTGGTCTTCCACAGAGCATTCCTGTACTCAAATAACAGACTCACAGAGAGAGAAATTAAGGAAACCATCCTTTCACAATAGTATTGAAAAAAATGAAATACTTAGGAATCAAACAACAAAGGTAGTAAAAGACCTCTACATTGAAAACTACAATACTCTGAAAAAGGAGATCAAAGAGGATATCAGAAAATGGAAAGATATCCCTTGATCTTGGGTAGGAAGAACCAGTGGAAATGGCCATACTTTCAAAATTGTTACACAGATTTAATGCAATCCCAATCAAAATGCCAATAGCATACCTCACAGAATCAGAGAAAACAATCCTAAAAGTATTTGGAACCAGAAGAGACCTAGAATAGCAAAAACATTTCTGGGCAACAAAGGAAAGGCAGGGGGCATCACAATCCCTGACTTGAAAATATACTACAGGGCTACTGTGATAAAAACAGCATGATACTGACAAAACAAACAAACAAACAAACAAACCCAGATCTGAGGGTCAATGGAACAGATTAGAAGATACAGAAACAACTCCAAACACACTCAGCCACCTTACTTTGACAAAGGGGCCAAACCACCTTCACTGGAAGGAAAATAGCTTTTTTAATAAATAGTGCTGGAAAAGTTGGCTTTCCACGTGCTAAAGACTAAAACTAGATCCATGTCTGTCACCGTGCACTAAACTAAAATTGAAATGGATCAAAGATCTAAATATTAAAATAGAAACATTAAATCTGCTGGAAGATAGAATAGGTAGAAATCTTGAAGATGTTAGTGTAGGCAAAGACTATGAAAAAACCCCAACCACATGGAAAATATTACAAAGAATCAACAACTGGGATCTCATCTTATTTAAAAGCTTTTGCACAGCAAAAGAGTGAAGAGACAACCCACAGAGTAGGAAAAATTTTTTGTCAGCTGTTCCTCAAACAAAGGACTAATATCTAGAATATATAAAGAACTAAAAAAGAGAAAAGATCCAACCCCCAAATTTAAAGACCCAATCCAAAAATGGGCATCTGAAATGATTACACACTTCTCAGATGAAGAAGTACAAATGACAAATAAATACACAGCACCTTTCCAAGCCCTTTATATCCTTCAAGGTCATGCACTTCTCTTAGCAATCCTCTGAAATAAGTATGATATTTCTGTTCTCATTTTACAAATCAGGAAACTGAGGCACAGATAAAATTGGTGATTGTGGGGAACCACTCAGACTGCTTCAAAGCTCAGGGAAATCTAAGGACACCTGAGGACATGACCCTGCTGGTCTAGCACAAGCACACAGTGGGCTACAGTTGTGTAACTATGACAGCACAGGTAAACACACATGTGCTGTTCATGTAAGAATGTAAACATGAGATAACAATGTGTATAAGAATTATGCAATAAAGATGCAGTGGCTCTTGCTCTGGCTGTCTGCTCTGCTCCATGTTGCCTGCTGTTGTTGCTGATGTCTCGCACACGTGTGTTCTTTAACCTTGGGACCTCATCCAAGGAAATCTCCCTTGGGCCTCCAAGCAGGCCTACAGTGATTTCTCAAGATGGCCCTGGTGGAAAGTGGCGTGGAGTCAGGAATATAGCCACACTGGCCTGCTTTGTGCTGTGACATTGAGGGGTGGTCATGTTAGTGGTATGGCAGGAAGTGGGTATCATGGTTCTGGGAGGACACCATTCTGACCCAGTGCATGTGCTCCTTTCCTGCCTTTGCAACACATTCTAGGTGGTGGAGGATCTTCCACTGAAGGTCTGTGCATAAGAACATCCTGGAGCAGACATCTCCCTGCCCTGAAATGGACATGAGCTTGAACAATAAATCAGCTATTTTGCATTATGCTACCAAGAGCTGAGCTTCTCCTTTTACATCAGTGCGGAATGATACCAGATGTCCAAGCAAATTTTAGCCTCATACTAATGTTTTCATTATTTTTTAATAAGGAAAATGTATTCATGTATCACTTGTGTGATTAAAATGACACTTAATAAAGAGAAATCTAAGGTCTTACAATGGCAATAGAGTTAATCCTTACCCTGTGACCCTAATAAATTATGACATTTCAAACATCTATGTATTCTCAATGGTTAGTGATTAATAATTAAAACCTCATTTTATACTTAATTTTGGTTGTAAATCTTTCAAAAGAGTTATACTGGTGTCTATTGGTCTGTTCTTTTAATTCTTCTGGTATTTTTTAAAGAGGAAAAAATAAGCCGGGCTTGGTGGCACACACTGTAATCCCAGCACTTGGGAGGCTGAGGCAGGAGGATCATTGTGAGTTCAAGACCAGCCTGGGCTATAAAGTGGGCTCAAGGCCTGCCTGAACTGCCTAGTGAGACCCTGTCTCAAAAAAAAAAAAAAAGAAAAAAGACAGAGAGAAAACAAAAACTTCCTAAACAAAATAATAGGAGGGTAACAATGGTCAATTCACTGCATATTGTCACCTTTAACTTACTCAGAGTACAAAATATAGACATTTAATTGTCAAAACAATATTAGCACAGTTCTTTCTTTTCAATGAACTAAGAGAAATCTCTTCCCTTTTGAACAGTTTCTTCCCATTTTACAATATCTATTGCAATCTATTGGATCTTATTTACTCTTTCAGCTTCTCACAGTGGGGAGACAATATGATGTTCACACATGTGCATATGGTCTCAATTTGCATTCATTTACCTATTACCTTTTAAACTTGACAAGAGCTCTTTGAGTCAGGTATTATTAATTAACTCTCCCACAGTAGGTAAGGGAACCAAGATTTGGTGCAAGGGAGTCTGATCCAGGATGCGACATTACTCTGTCTTTCTATACCCCCAGGACCTGGAACAGATTAGTTCCATAACAGCCTGCCATAATTATTTGTTGAGTGAGTGAATGAGCGAATTGAAGCCACCATCAAGAGGTTGACACCTCCAAATTGAAGTCTTCCATGTGGCCGAGTCCACTTAGAGTGCACTTCCCACAGGATCCCTTAGGACTTCAATGACTTCACATGAGAAAGAAGCACAAAGAGCACATACACTAGGACATGAGCACACTGGGATGAGGTTACCACTGGCTCTGGGATGATTCCCATTATGACGTAGCCCCAGATGGATGTGTTTAATGAGGACCATGGTGATGGGTGCAGGACCCCTTGACATGAAGGGTGCTCAGTTTCTACTCGGAGTGTGCATTTCAGATAAATAGAAATGAAACCACTAAATGATGATGATTTTATTTTTCTTTGCATGTGTTTTTGCTGGGGCAGTAACGTAGGTTTTGAGAGAGGTTACTGAACCGCCCACAGCAAGCCACTTCTTGGCACCGTCACGAGTGAAGAATATTAAGCCAAGATCTCAGGTGTTTGGGGATTTCTTAAGGGCCCCCTCTTATTGCAACTTAATTAAGAAGCTCAGCAGAGAAGCATGAGCTATTAAATAGAGGGTGACGGGGCCCACGCAATTTGGGGCTGCAGAGAGGCGCTGCCTTTATTAGTCCTCTTCGTTTCTCTGAAATCAAAGTAGGTTTGCGTTCCACTTGGGGACTAATCCATTAGTCACTGCAAAAGCTCTGAGGACAGGCAGGTCCATTTCAAACCTAATTTGCAGTTGGCTTTTCATTTTAGTGGCTTTGGAATGGAATTCATCTCCTAAACCCTAGAGTGTTTGGTTACCTCACGCAAATATTTAATACCCACAGCGAAGTTTCGATATAACACTAACAATTTGTTTTCCTTGCCAACAGCCTCATTCGTCAAAGCTATTGACCCAGGTCCATAAAGAAATGTCACTCTTACCCCCTTTGTAATGGTTTTATGCAAATAGTTTGCAAGGCTTAATTCTGTGGAAATGTTTAGGAAGAAAGAAGATAGGGAGGGAGACTAGAACAAGACAGGAGATAAGCAGAGAATGGCAGGAAGGAAGAGGGTAGAGAGGAGGTGGGGTCCTGAGGAGACGGGCATGCAGCAAGGCCGAGACACCCAGGGGTGTCCGGAGCGCCTTACACTAGGCTTTCCCTGCAGCTGGAGGGGGCTGGCGGCTCAGGGGAGGTGGGTATCAATTCCTGTCCTGTGTTCTTGGTATCAGTGCCAGGAGGAGACAGACAAGACAAGGGCCTCTGAAAAGGTCACCTGCAACTCACATCATTTGGACACTTACTGTTGGAGGAGGGAGAGGGAGGGGAGGGGAGGAGAGAGAGAATCTGGAACAAAAATGTAATGACTGGAACAAAGATTTAAAGACTGGAGCAAAGATGGCCAGGTAGAGGAAATAGTACCTTGAGCTCACACACCTGCCCAGAGCTGCCGGGGCACAGAGGATTCATAAACGTCCACCATTGCATCCCCTAAATGGACCTGCCCGCCTGAGAGCATGCTGGCAGTGTGATCAGCACACTTGTTCTCTTCTCTCCTTCCTTTTTTCAATTCTGCTTCTTCCACTTGCCAAAGAAAGACACAGTTTCCATCTATCCAAAGCCCATGCAAGGCGAGCTGTTTTTCTCTACACACTTCCTCAGCATCAGACACAGGGGTGACTTGGAGCACTCAGAGCCTCTTGGTCAGGATTCCACGATGACCTCTGTTTAGCTCTTGGAGAACTGCATTTCCAATATAAATGTTCTTTTCATACTGAAAAGGCACCACATGCCACTCTTTATATTGTTTTCATCAACTGAGTACTCCTGATAATCCAATGATAATCCAAAATAATAAAATTTTAAGCCCTAAGAGAGCTATGTTCACAGTAAATCTAAAAATGACACACACATTCCGGGAGCACAGGGGCAGAGCGTCCGCTGGGTGAGCCCCGGGGCTGCTGCTTGTGCAGATGCCTCTTTCACCCACAGCTGGATCCCAACCCCAGGGACCATGGGAAGCTCCCATATTTGGGAAGAGCTCCTTGATCTAGATTATGGCGCCCATAAAATGCAGCTATTTTACAAGCTGCCTTTCCATCAAAACAGCTTCACATATATTTCTTAAGCTCCCATTCAGCATTGAACATGGTCACCTGCATTTCACTAATCTGTTACACTTGTGTTTCTCATGATTTTTTTTTTTTTTCCACAAGAGGCTTTTTCCAGCTAAAGTCATTGATTTGTTGGTTGTTCTTGTTGTTAAACTTTTTCATTTTTTTTTTAGTATTGGGATTTGAACCCAGAGTCTTTGTACTGAGCAACAGCCCTGGCCCTTTTTTATTTCTTATCTTGAGGCAGGGTCTTGCTAAGCCACTAAATTGCCCAGGCTGAGCTCGAACTTACAATCCTCCTGCCTCAGCCTCCCAGAGTACTAGGATGACATGTGTGTGCCACCGTGCCTAGCTGAATTCCGCTCTTCTAATTCTTGATGCTACGTTCTCTGCTCAGAGATCATTGTTCCTCTAGAATTTTAATTTTAATCCTTTTATTATTTGCTTGAACATAACATAGATGAGAGTCTCAGTCTTTCCTGGGCTCTAAAATCCTTAGTGATAGGACAGCCGCATTCACCAGCTAAGAATTCTAACCGCACCCCTACTTCTGCTTCGCAAGTGTCAGATTATCAGGAGCACAGCTGCACACGAACAGGAAAGGGGCCATACAGCCGCCTGTGCTGCTTGCTAAATACGTAAGCGCTGCATTCTGGCAGGACTGCTCTCCCTTGCCACCCTTGAAGTTTGCTGTAGCCGTGTGGCTGTTTTTGCCTGTGATGTGTCAGCCAGTGCTCATTAAACCACAGTAGCATCTGCCTGCCCCGGGGATTTTCTAGAAATGGGTGTCAAGACGAACCTAGGTCCCCAGTGCTGTGATGTGCAGAAAGCCTGGCACACTGGAGGCGGACATGAAAAATCTGTGATAATTAACTGTTTCTTATTGTAAGCTGCTGTGATTTGGGTCTTTATTACCGCACCTTAAACTAGCCCATCCTGACTAACGCAGGGTCATTTGCACCTTCAGATGCTATGTACTACTATATGCAACTGTCTTTGGGAACCATGCTTTCTCACACAGAGCATCTCAGTCCTGTGCTGGACCTGAATTCCACCCCTGCCGTTGGTACACATTCCTCGTGAACTGCCACACTGGTATTCTCTGTTGGTGTCTGACTTCCAGTGGGTGTAAGCATTCACCTCCACAATGTTTTCTGCTGCCTGCCGTCACCCTGTGAGCAGTGTGTCTGTGCTCACTGAGCCGATGCTGGAGCCTATGACCCCTATGGCATTTTCAGAAATCCCATTTTCTACTGTGACCCAGGGTCAGGAACACCGGTCAATAAGCCAGGCTGGTGTCCATCAAAAATTACTTGAAATGAATATAAACAGAAAGGTCTTAACAAGAGAAATACCAAGTGCAGCTAATAGAGACCAGAGAGAGACGGTCATTAGCTCAAGAAAACCAGAGAAACTGATCAATGAGACCAAAGGATGTGGCTTAAAATCCAGCTCCTGTGAGACTCACGTGCCGCCTGCCTGTGTGTCCCTTCACCCTGTGGATCAGTGGACCCAAGGCCGGTGAGAACCTTCAGTCTTTTAAGTCAATAGCAACAAAAACAGCAACACCAAAACTCCAACTTAGGCAACGATCACTCAATCTCCCATGACCAGCAAGATATTCTCTCCATGCATGTAATCATCTCCTCATTTGTCCAAGGCCTTAGCAGATCAGGGATCCAGCATCATTAAATTGAGTGGAACCAGAGCACTGGATCCAGCATCAGCATCCTTAGCAAGTACAGCCCCTCCTGGAAAATTCTTCAGAGTACGCGTCATCTCATTGCATTGCAGTGGTTCTGGCTTCCATTTTTCCATCAGTTTCCTAAGCATGGGTCTAATTGAAACCACCTGAAACTGTGTGCGTGCTCAGTCTTAAAGGTACAGGAGTTCACTTTGAAGAGACAAAAAGGCAGAGATCTGGTAATATGATGACTCTCCTTGGAGAACCAGCTGAACCTAGAGACTGCTTAGAGACCAGCCCTTCCGGTGTGATTTCAGAAACCTTCCCTGGGCCACTGCTGTCCTCTTGGGCTGCCATGTGCCTACAGTCCTGTCCTTACCACTGCTTTCAGGATGAGACACCGAACACACCTTCTAAAGCAAAACTCTGTTCAGTCATGCCATGGTCTCAAACGTTTGGGCCAACAATACATCACATATAGGAGCTGGGGATTTAGCTCAGCGGCACAGCACCTGCCTGGCAAGCGCAAGGTTGTGAGTTCGATTCCCAGTACTGGAAAAAAAAAATACATCACATATATGATGGGTCCCGTAGGTTTTATATCATCTAGCAATGCCATGACCATTCCAGTTTGGTTAAGTGAATTCTATGGTGGTCACACAATGATAAAGTTGACTAAGGACACTTTCTCAGAAAGTATTAAGCATCATTAAGCAATTCATGATTGAAATTGACAGGTTTTATCAGGACTCTACATTGTATGCAACAGAAGACCTGTGTAAAATAGCTTTAAATGAAGGGGATTTGTGACATCAGACAACTGGAATGTGTTGGAGTAGCTTGTCGGTTTCAGGCACAGCTAGACCCAGAGGCTCTCATGATTCATCTGGCCCTGACCGGAGTCTTCTGCTCTCTGGATCCTCCTCTTTCTTCTCCGTGTTCCGGCTGCAGGATGGCAACTCAGCCCATCTTGGCCTTCAGCTTGCCTCAGTCTCCCAACCTTTGCATTCTGTTTGCTGGAAGCCAGTCTCCACATCCAGCTTGCCCTCAAGAGGAGACGATCACACAAGGACGGATACCAGGAGGTGGAGATTTTTGAGAACCCTTTTAGAAGTTGCCCACCACCGTTTCTGCCTAATTTTGGAGAGTTGTTAGACTAAATTATGAATAATTGACAGACTGCGTGTTCTTCTATTTCCCTATTTTAGGAAGCATCTCTCTCCTGAAAACAGTTCTTCTTCACACCTTAGTTGTGAGTTACTTTGCTGGCCTCAAACTCATAGAAAAGTGTGACATTTCAGGCAAAGCATCCCTCACTTTTTAATGGAATCGTATCTTTTCTTTTCTCCTAAGTGGTGATTTTATAGAGTGTTGAGGAGGAGGGTAGCATTGAAGTTGAGTTTTTCTTTTGTGTTTTTATACCCCTCCACTATGGAGAAAGAACTTGTCTAGAGCTGAGTGCCCCCTAATCATGCACAGGCACCTGATGACGTCCTTTAGCTCTTTGCCCCTCTAGTCTTGGCTCAGCTTGAGGTAGACTGAGCTCCTTCTCACAGGGGTTACAATCATCTCCCACCCCCAATCTCACAGAAACAACAACTTTCCTATGGGCATTCTGGGGATTGGAGTGTTCTTCTCTTTTCTCCGGTGAGGACAAGTTACTCATCAGATTCCAAGTGGCTTCAGTCCACACGTGCCCACTTGCTGGGGGTGGCTCTGTCAAGCGTGCAGAAAAGTCTGGATCTCCTCAGCCCAGATCCTGCTGCGACCACAGTTATGTTGTGGTCTATTCCGGGCACCATGGAGACAGAGTAACAGGCAAGGAAAATGACTCACCTGGCTCAGAGCCTAGAAGATGGATGCTGGTGCCTTTCTGCAGATGAAAATAAGATCATAGATTGAGCTCAAAAAAGTGTCCTGCCTCAAATGCTAATTCTCTTTAATCCATCCACTTAGAAACCTAATCGTTTGCTGAGATGCAAGTGTGAGAGAGAACTGTCACGTTTGTGAAGCTGCTTTTCCACATCAGTTCCCTCCTTTTCGTAACAGATCCTCACCAAGGTAGACATCAGCACGTCTCCAGCACTCCAGTTCCCCTCCTCATCCCCCCAGCAGGGATAAACTGCCCTTTTTAGTTGTGTACAGACGGATGATCTTGCTTGGCCAAGGAGGTCTGAAAGGATACAACATGTGATGTTTCCAGGAAGAATAGTTAAAGAGCTGGTATAAGATGAGAACTTGCGTAGGAGTGGTGACACTCAAATACAGAGAGGCCTCCACCTGCCTAGACCTCTGACGGAGGAAAGGAGCAAGACCTGCTACCATCCCATGTTAGATGCACAGAATGCATTTTGTTGTGCAAAGCCAAGGTGATTCTGGTGATGTTTGTTGTGGCAGTACAACCTTACCTGTCCTGACTAGTAAGCCCACCATCCCGCAGCCCAACCTTTTGTCTGCAGACACACTGAAAGCTTATGACTTCCCTCAAACTCACTGTCCAGTGCGGACTGGCTCTCAAACCGTCCTAATGAAAACACAGACTTGCTACTGGCCTGACAGCAGCTGACTTTAGCAAACAGGAATGAAGGCCCCAAACTTGCATATTGTGAAAGAGAAGGGAGCATTTAAAAGCTCTGACAGTGGGGACAGACACTTTAATGGTTCTGTCAATGGAGATTTAAACTTGAAAATGGCCAAATGTATACTTTTCAAGGTCTGTATTTCAAGTGAAATGACAGGAAGAACGACCTGTGAAACTGAGGTGCCTGGTACCATTTGGGAATTATGTGAGCTAAATAACTGCTGTCATGCATAGTGTGATGTATGTTTTATTTCAATCTTTTTAACAAATAGGAAAGAGAAAGTAAGATGCAATGTGTTCTACACTGGAGCCGGGACAATTGATCATTGACCACAGCCTCAAGAATCAAAGGAGTTCTGATTGCTTTTGTTCCCATAAGTGAGTCATTATAAGTGAAGAGAGAAGGTTACAAAATTATAGGCATAGAGCATTAAAACTGTCCAATTCTCCTTCTATTATAAAATAAAAGCCTACACTTGGTGTAGTTGGTAAGTATTACTTCAGCAGGCATTTACATGACTTTGAATAAAATTATGTCCCTCTTTTATAGTCTTGGGGCTCAATCCCCAGCCCACACTCGAAAGTATGGTTTCTAGTGTGAGTCTTGGTCTTAAGTCAAATGCCTATTTCACTCTGCCCAGCCTCTGTGATGGTTCCCAAAAGGGACATGTAGCCAACAAAACTCTGTAACAAACAGCCCCAGAATCCCAGTGGGTTTTAAAACATATCTATGGCTTGGTAGCAAATGCCTGTAATCCCAGCTACTTAGGAGGCTGAGGCAGGAGGGTCTCAAGTTCAAGGACAGCCGTGGCAATTGAGCAAGACTTTGTCTCAAGATAAAAATAAAAAGGGCTGAGGACGTGGCTCATGGCAGAGCACCCCTGGGTTGAATCTCAATATCACCCCCTCTTTCCAAAAATGCATTTTTCTCTCGAGTGATGCTGCAGGTCAATCATATGTCTCTGCTTCAGAACTCAGGTCAGACTCAGCTCCACAGACCTCCATCTTGGGCTTAGGGGATGCTCAGAACTGGCCCTTCTCATGTCCATGCCACAAAAGTAAGAGCCAGGCATCGCCATCATGTCTACGTTCTCTGTCCCGTGAGTCCAAGGAAGTCACATGGTCAAGACTGAAATCATTCAGCGAGGAATGTTACTCTCGGGGAAGCTGTGAGAGCAGAGAGAAGGCAATGAGACTAGAAAGGACCAATCTGCTGCTGTGTGTGGCTCTGAGCCACTCTGTTACCTGAGCCAGTACCTTCTCTCTAGTACTTCCTTGGATTTTAATGTCATCTGCAACCGGGACTCTGGCTGAGAAGCTCGGTGGGCCTCATTGCTCCTGGGCATTCCTGCACACATTTTCATTTCTCTTTGCAAAGCACCTCAGAAACCCTCTACATGGAGCAGAAAGTTGGCCAGCGATCAATGGCAGGTGGCGACTGAGGTGAGGATAAAATTCCAGGGCTCAACCTGTTCTTCTAAAGTGGTATTTGGGCACTGGCTTCCACGCCTGAGCAGCAACATTAGAAAAAATTTAACTGGGGCCAAGGCCACCCTGAATTAAGGGAGCCGCAGAACCAAAGATGTACAAAATGAAATGAGCTTCTATGCCTCTCAGGCATTCACAGCGGCCAACACACAGTCCTCTTGTCCTCTTGTGGGCACTGTTAATTAATTAACATATGGCTTTAAATCAGACAGCTGAGCCAAGCCTGCAAGTAGGAAGACTCCATAGCTGTTATTTCTCCTCTCCTCCTATCCTTCAAAATACCTTACATTTAAATCGAGTTGATCCAGTAGATGACCCTCAGCCAAGCTCCCTCAGGGCCAGGTCCTCTGCAGCACAGGTTGAGGGGGCCCCTGCAGAGCTGATTGACCAGGGTCAGAGGCCTTCTCTTGCAGACTGTGAGCTCCCAGGCAAATGTCTTCACCTCTCTGGACCAAAACAAGTTGTCAGAAATTTGTGCCTATTTTTTGACCAGCCATACCCAGCCACCTCCTGATGTGACAGTGTGTTACCTCTCCTCTTTCCAGGTGGGCTCCTTTTAGAACTAAGATGCCAGATATTTCTGCTACTTTTCCATTTGCATGAAAAATGTCAAATTATAATGTATCATTTTCATTTCACTGTGCTAACAAATCCTCCCTTGAAGTCAATAACTAGAAAACTCATCCCAGAAGTAATTTCCTGATCATCAAATTTTTTAAAATAAATATATTTTTATTTGCTTCCCCTGCTGGGGGAACCTATCAGCATACATACTAAACCCTGGAGATTTCATTATTTTTTCTAAGAGTGATATAAGTCAGCCCCCAGAAAACTTTGAAGTGTATGCATTTGTTAAAAGGTCATGAAGTCAAGAGATGGAAGGAACTTTTAGACTTATTAGAATTGAGATCTGCTTATGTAGTAGAGTGCAAGCACACAGAAGTGGCCAGGTAACAAGACACATCAGGGACTGGCTCTGTCCTAGGACAAAAACAAAAACCTATACACGTTCCAGATACTTGGCGAAGGCCAGTGGACCTCCTGGCCCTCTACCCAAATCCTTCTGACCCAAGTATCTCTGAGGTTCTACTCTTCCCAACGGATCCAGCTTGGACCAGCCTTGGGTCTAATGGAAAGTAATCCAGACAGAATCAATCACTACTCTTTTGTGGGAGTCACTGGAAAATAAGCCTCTGTTCCCTTTGAGAATCTCAGCGGATGCCATGTGGCACTGGGGTCACTTCCCTGAGTACATCCCTGAGAGTGAAACCACAGCTAGATATCCCGATGGTCTCATTGGTGCACCACCTCCATCTGGATCTGACCCCTTATTTAACTTACTATTGAACCCTAGATGCTTGTGAGATAGATGAGAGTGCTATTCATAATTACCACAATGAATAACTAACTGACATAAATCTGGATTGTCCAAGGCAAACTCTTGACTGACTTCTCTCCATGGGACAAGAGATCCCTTTCTTGGTAAAGCTTCTAAAAGAAAAAGTATTTCTGCAATGCAGTTCTTCTGCTTCCATTAGCTAGAGTGTGATCCTGTGACTTACAGGTGGGCAAAATAGTTTGTTGTTCAAACTGGGTCACTTCAGAGGTTGGAAGGGGTTGCTATTAATCGTTAAAAAGGCAGGGGCTGGAGCACTTGCCTACCGTGTGCCAGACCCTGGGTTCTGTTCCCAGCACCAAAAATAACTAGGGGAGCAAACATTCCAGAACCTTCTGGCTTAGACCAGGTGTATGCTTATCCTGCACCCTGAGGATCTCCTGGGACCAAGCTGAAGGAAACACACAGGCACAGGGAGTACCCCAAGAATAGCATCTAAACCCACAAATGCAACATAACATGCCGAGAGACCCACAGATGCAGCTCTCTGCTCAACAGTGCTTTGAATCAGAGCAATGGACTGGACCTCCTTCCTGCCCAGCACCCACAGGAGCCCCCAGACTGCCAGTGCCCACAGCAGGCAGGCTGATTGTGCTCCACATGTCAATGGCTTCCTGTCTCTCCCTCTAGAATTTTCCTGGAGCCTTTGAGATGGAAACCCCTAAACTCTGATCAAGAACACAGCAGGGCTGTCCATAGAGAGGGTTCCTCCTCCTCCCTGTCCGCCCTTCCCACCCATGCATGCTAGCACAGATCTGCTCTTCATGCGGGAGAAATCACCCTGGCTGCAGATCAGCAATTCTCCTTCTGAAATTGAAATGTGGCCGTGACTGTTCTCCCCAGGGTCTCTAACAAAGTGTGATGAGAACTACTATCAGAACAGACAATCCCACATGACATCAGCACTGTCTGACTGTTCCGTGGGCTGGTCAGCGGGTCAGCAATGGCCATCAGAGGGGCTTATGATGCTCATATTGTTCAGTGCTTCCTGGTTTATGAAAGCACAAGGGCTTCCCTCATTCTGACCTCTACTGACCCCTGCTACATCTGTGGTCCTAACATTTACAAACTACCTGCCTAAATTTTTGCCAGGCAATACATTCAGATGGCTTAAAAATCAAGATAATAAAAAAGAATGCATCAAATGGGCTCTTCCCACTCTAAGCACCCCACTCCCTGCCCCTTAAGTAACCACTTTACTAGTTTCCAATATAACCTTTATTGCTTCTTAAACACTATTTTTTTTTTGGGTACCAGGAATCGAACTCAGGACTTTGCACTTGCCAGGCAGGCGCTTGTGCCGCTGAGCTACATCCCCAGCGACTCATTGCTTCCTTATGCAAATATAAGCAATATAAACATACATCACCTTACACTCTTCCCATCCACACACAAAAGCAACATCCTACATACCCTGCTGTGCGCTTTACTTTAAACCACATACCAGACTTGCATATGCGCAACAATAATTATTCCATGAGCCCCTATCTGTATTTATTTATTTCAGTATTCCTTAGTTTTCTTTTGGTTTGGGTCATATTTTTAACTGGTCTCCTACAGAGGGATGCTTGGATTACTTCCAATCTTTGGTTCCCACAAACAATGTTGTGATATATAACCTCGATCATAAGTATTTGTACACAAATGCCTGCAACATAAATCCACAGGAGTGAGGCTGCCTGCTCAAAGCCTGAATGCGTTTGTCCTGTTGCAGGGATCACCCGAACGTCCTTCACAGCAGCAGCACTGTTGCATCCCGCCAGCAGTGTGCGGGAAGACCTGCTTCCCCCCACCTCATCACACAGAACATTGCCAAGTATCTGAAGTTTTCCCTAGAAGATAAGTGAAAATGATCCATCAATATAATCAAAACCACCACCTATGTTAAAAAGGCATCCGGAACCCATAAATTAAGTAGCCTTACCAGGTGTCTCCAGTCACACTCGGGGAAGAGAGAACGTGCCAGTCCCACCAAACGTTCCAGGAAAGATAAAATGCCCCATGTGGGACCCACCCCACTGCCAGTCCATCTGGCTGATGGAAGTCCTGGAATTGAGCACGGTTTTACGGGCATTTATTAGTTGGTGGATATTTTGGAAACACACCGGACACTGAGCTGATGACCTTCCCCTCCCCAAATGGTGCGCCCAATGAACCAGCCTGACAATGCCACTTCCGGGACCTCGCCACCCCAGGACTGCACAGGAACAATTTCCCTTGCCTTCGCGAGCAGTTCGAGCTGTGTCAGGCTACCACGGAGACTTGATGAAGTGTCGAACACCTCGCCATCTGACAGTTAGTGGCCTTGTTTCCCTTCCTGGGATAATATTGGATTTCATAACGAGAGCATCAGCAAGAGCAAGGCTCGTCCTTACAGCTAATATCTGCAGAACATGTGTTTCTGCCGGGGTTCTGCCCTTTTATTGCTCCATCTGACGCTGCAATTCTTTTTGCTGCACAACAGCCTGATTCGACTCATCTGTCTTACATCTAATTCAAGTTGAAGTCTATTAGGCCCAGCAATCCCTGGCCTATTTGTGTGCTTTTCCACAAATTGTTGCAGCCAGTTCTCTCGTACTGCAGCCCCCCCCCCCACTGAAACAAAGAGCTGAAAAGATTCTGATGATGTTAAAGCAAATTTCATTTCTTTTTCATGTTGTGTTAAATGGAAGATGACAATTTGAAATCCTTGTAGAACAACAGATCCCTCAGACGTAAATAATGTACTGTAATTTTTTTTTAAAAAAAGAAATGACAAAGCAACTCGTTCTTGAGAAATCTTAATATTTCTTGATAAAGCCCTACCAGGCTCTCACAGCTCAAAATTTGAGCTGCTTGGACCAGCATCTTTGACACCATCACGAGACCTGTGTTGTTTGGTAGAACACACATAACATGCAGAATCTATCTGGGAAAACGCGGGTGCTACGTTTAAAATACATTCAGCTTCACACACCTCCCCACGCTGAGCTACCTCGGTGGCCCCAGCTGCTGGCACACTTCATCCTGACTAGTCTTCTGGGATTTGCACCAGTCCCTACCCTCACTCCTTCCTCTGATCAACAAAGTGAGCAAAGTGGTCCTTTTAATTAAGTATAAATCAGATCACACCACCCCTCTGCCACAACCCTCCACAGCCCTCCTGCCTTACTCAGATAAATCTCATATCCTCACAGGTGTTCATGAGGCCCCACATGGCCTGGTCTCCTCACCTCTCTGGTCTTATCTGGACTTTTCTCTCCCTACTTCACTCTGCTATGGTCTCGTGCTGTTGTTCAAACATGTTCCTGCCACAGGGCCTTTGCATTTGCTATCTCCTCTCACTTGAGCATTTTCCTCCAGATATCAACCAGCCTCCTACTCTCAGGTCCTTCAGGTCTCAGCTCCATGGCAGTGTCCTCTAAAGAAACCCCTGGGACCCCACACCCTGCACTCTAACTACTCCCTGCTTTACCTCCCTACTTTGTATCAGCTACTTTCTGGTATGTACCAGATACATTTTCTCTGTTTTGCCTGAGCAAAACACAAGCTGCATGTGTCAAGTCCTTCATTTCTGATCCTCTGCCTTAGACATCGAGCCTAGGAAAGAACCTGGAATGTAATAGACACTCAATACTTCTTGAATGAGTGAGGGGTTAGTTGGGAAACCAAGCAAAAGAGATCATGCCATGGAATCCCAAATGCCAAATGAAATGCAAACCATGAACCTCAGTGGGTCCAGACAGAGCAAAAGCCCAAACCTCAGAGGTCCGTAAAACCTTTTCTTGGCATCTCCCAATCCTTACGCTTTTCGAAGAAGCTATTCAAACACAGAGCTCCAGCCTGGGTGTGTGTCATTTTATTTAGGGTTCCTTTGCCTGCTCAGCAGCCACTGCAGCTCCTGGGCCCGCAGATGCCTGTCTGGTCCTGGAGCCCTGTGCACCTTGGAGAAAGGAGGCCGGCGAGAAGTCACTGCCCTGTCAGTCATCGCCACGATGCGCAGCACCAAATGTCAGCCAGGGACCGGGCCTGAGTGATGAGGAGCTGCTCTGTCGGGATATTTGCATAATTGGAAGGCAAAGCTAACAGCAGTAAAGAAAATTAACATGGGCATCCAACGGTTTATGATGCAGACAATGCAAAATAGAGCAGAGGGCATCCAACACGCTAGGCCTGGTACTCTTTAGAGAGTTGGGGGGGTTGGGTTAAACCTAGGGCCATGCTGGGTTGCCGTCCAGCTGCCCCCTCTCCAGCTGTGCACCCTGACTGGCTGCTCCCGGGCCTCCCTGGTCTACACAGTGGAAGAGCTGTCACAAGAAGTGTTTCTGTCCTGGGGGCTGACAGGGTCCCTAACTCACAGGTGATGGAGGATGTGGGTTTCCGTGCTATGGTGCTTTTCAGGGCAGGGCTCTGCCCTGTGCATGCCCACCTGCTCCATGGAAGTGGCTCATGGAGGCCACAGCCCTGGACTGGAGGTGGGGAGAGTCACTCCCCTGCTTTCCAAGAGTCAGTTCCCGGCAGAAGTTAAGAGCCTGATTTGCCAGGCATCCTTTGTCCTGCCTGGGCCTTCGTGGGAGCAGGAGAAGGAGTGGCCCTCAGTCAGTGTCCCTGGCAGGGACAGAAGGGACAGAACGCAGCAGACGTGAGAAGACCTGCACAAAGGGAGCCAGAAACCAAGCACCTTCACTGTTTATGCCCCTGGGGTTTGGTGGTGTTTGCTCCTGCAGCAATCTTATCTGTCCTGAGGGTGCAAACCTCCTGCTGTTTCTGTAACACAAGGAATGCTGTGATGAACACCTCTTCAACTGCTCCTTGATGTGGGTGTTGCTAAAAGTTAGAGTTTTAAACAAAAGATGTATCCTACACAATGCTTTTTTCTTTTTTTTTTTTTGCTTTTTTTGAGACAGGGTCTTGCTATGCAGTTCAGGCTGGCCTTGAGCTCACTTTGTAGTCCAGGCTGGTCTTGAACTCACAATGATCCTCCTACCTCAGCCTCCCAAGTGCTGGGATTATAGGCGTGCACCACCACGCCCGGCAATATTTTCGTTTTGAGAAGAATAAATTTTTTGCTAAATAATATTGCATTTGAAACTTCTAAAGTGCCTGGGTTTAAATATATATTTAATCTTTCACTCTCCCATTTAATAGAAAGTTCCAGGTAATTGAAATCTATTGTCCTCATCCTATACTTTTCTTGAATTAGGCAGAATAATAGTTTGTGTCTGGCTTGGGAGTAGTGAGCTTTGAGTTTGTCAGCCTGAAAGAACCCAGAGATCCCCTTGCTGAGCCAGAACTCCAGGGTCCTCTGCCCACTGCATGTGTGTTTTGCCCCAGTTTTGAGCATGCGCCCTCTATTGTGTGTAAGGCCATGACTGTGGGAAGTGGTGGGTTCTTGTTCCAGAACCCCAAGGTCACTTTCCATTTTGCTCCCTTGTATTTTGCCTAGGGAGGGGTAGTCACAAACAAGAGGAGGGTCAGATTTCAGTCTTTCAAGCCTGTCAGCCAAGCCTGTCTGCAAGTTCCCTGCTTTTATTCCTAAAACCTCTTCCCTTTGCCACAGAATATTCTCTCCCCAGGAGCCCTGGGAAGGAGCAGGCCTGTGGATCAGGGTTCTTAACAGTTGGTTTGATTGCTCAGGTCTGAGCTGGTCTCTCAGCAGGTCACAGAGGTTCACTGAGCTCCAGCAGCAGATCAATTAATCACTAACAAATGTGGGCAAGTTTTCATCCCCTTTTGGGCCATGAGACATGTTATAGACAAACTGCCAAGTTGCTTTAAAGCTGTGAACACTCTGAGCTGAGTCTATTCTAGAGGGCAGCAATTTTGAACCTGCATGCAGCTCCGATTCTTCCTGAGCTGGTAATGGGGAGGTGGGGAGCGTGAGCCAAGGTTAGGTGGCCTCTGGTTAGGACAGCCGAAATGGACATTTGGACAGGAATAGAGGAATCATCGTTGACCTTCACAATGCCCCCTGCACCTCCAGAGGAGGGAAGCAAGATCTTTAAAATGTCTGTGGTGTTCATTAGGCATTCAGTATGGCCAGGGTGACACCAATCAGGCGAGGGTCCCCTGCATTCCCACTTAAATAGCCATCATTTCAAAGTGGGCAATTACAGGCATGGCTCGGTGTGGAGAGGCCTGGGTAGTGCAGAAAGGAAGAAAAATACCTCATTTACAAGTTCCTTTTATGGTTCACTGATGGTGCAGGGGGATGAGAGAATGGCCAGAGAGATAGCATTTGTCCAGCATTAGCTAAAAATTTGCTCTCAGAAATTGACGTGACACCAATAATGATTGCTGCCCTTTCGGGTGGCTTCTCTAGTGTAACTTCCTCATGTGGCTGTCTGGAACCTGCTTCTGAAACTCTGGTAACCATAACTGAGAAACAAGCAATTGCTCTCCCTGTCCATTCATGGGTCAGAATGAGCTCCATGTCTGGGCCTCAGGTGGAACATATGACCTAGTTTGGCCAATCAGCAGGTACATTCTCAGACTCAGAGGCAGATTGTAAACAGCAGGTGACAGGAATTGGTCCCAGAAGGATGAAGCCTATCTCTGGAGCCGTGCTCTTCGGGCAGGAGCTGCTGGGCATCCACCCAACCAGTCCCTGAGCCCCCCAGTCCAGAGGCTGAGAACCATTCCCCGCTTTCCCATCCTCCTTTGCAACATGGCCAAGTCACATGATCCAGCCTCAGGTCCTGGAACCTTAAGTAGTGTCTGCTAGGGTACTGGGGTGGGTGTGAGGGAGCTCTGGGAAAGATACATCCCACCTGGCAAAATGAGAAGTGCTTGACAAGATGGCACCTTTCCAACCTTCACTGGTGGATGTTACGAGCTACTCACGGCAGTCATTTTTCACAGGCAAGTAAAGAGAAATATACTCAGAGCTCTGGCACCTAGAGGTACTGAATCACTCTGAGCTACCTTCAGGAGCCTTGTATGAAAAAGAGAATTTCTTTCTAACTAAGATCTTGTTACTTATATTCAACCTTGTAAGCAGAGATACTGGGAGGTGTGCTACACAACTAAGTCCTAGAACGACACCACCCTGAAGAAGAGCAGAGCCCAGTCAGTGCCCCGGTAACCCTGTGTGACCCCTGACTCCACCTGCCCCCAAAGCCTTAGCTCTGGCCTGTTCAGTCACACAATCCAGTGCATTTACTTTTGCTGATTCCCTTAGAGTTAGCTTTCTCTCAAAATTGAATACATCAAAACTTATACCTTCTGCAGAACAAAGGATAGCATAAACAAAGACAAGGAAGAACTATCTGGCTCATACACAACAAAGGATTAAATTAGTGATATGGCAATAAGGGAAATACAGATAACTTGATGGAAAAAAGAAGGTAAAGGATATGAATGCAGAAGAGAGATGCAAATAACCAATAAACATATGAAAAGATGAGGATTCAGTTTTTAATCAGACAAATGAAAATGGCTATTAAATTCACTTATCAGATTGGCAGAGCAAAGCTTGTGAGCTAGGGGTAAACAGGCACCCTTGTGGATCTCGCGAAATAGGTACAAGACTTTGACGGGCAACTTGGCAATAGCTATCAAATTAAAATAAGAATGTTCAGGCCTTTGTGTAAATCAGGCCGCAGGCAGTAAAACAAAAGCCATTTTAATCTTTAGAGAACAGCAAGAATCAACTCCACAGGTGATAGAAGAAATGGGGACCAATGGCAGATACTGAGGCAGACGAGGGCCCCTGCCACTCTAGGGACGAGGAGAAAATGAAGTGTGATTCCTGGAACCCGAAGCTGAGTTACCCAAGCAAGGTAGATGCCCCAGGTGCTCTCCTTCAGAGCTGAAGCCATGGCAGAGGCCCTGTTCCAGGCAAGGCAAGAGAAAGACCATAATGGTATTCTGACTTTACTTCTGGAAAGATGGAGTAGACCACTTTTCCCTGCTCTTCATGTTAAATACAGCTAACCTTCCCAGCAATTAGGTATGAAACGAACCTAAGACTTTGGCAGCTGGAAAGAAGAAGGCAGACAGTAAGGACCTTGGGATAGGAGCAATGCTTTGGTAGTAAGTTCCCTGACTTTTCTCTTTGCCTTCTGTACTCTAGGGTTCTGGGGAAGCCAGAGGCCTGGAAATGCTAATAGGCCCAGACTAAAGAAAACTCAGAGAGAAGACTGCTTCTTTAGCCAAACAGCCAGAAACAGGTGGTGTGGCAATGTAGAAAACTTCTAGACAATAACCACCTTATTCCAGATAACACACAGAAAAGCCTCAGCGCCATCCCACCCACACCCACACACTTCCAACACTGCCCAGCGGTAGGGGGCATCCAGATCCCCACTGAGGTGGTGACAGAAAAGGCTGGGGTAGGAGCCCACACTTTCTGTCTTGCCTGATGTAACAAGGACACTGCCCCCCAACCCCATGGTACCAGTGGATGCCAGGGGAAGAGCCCGTGAGATACCCCTGTGTCTCCAACCTGTAGTGCTGTCAGCAGAGGCTTAGTGGGAAGTGGAACCCTGCCTAGCAGTACTGAGGGGCCCTCTCACCCTCCATGGAGCCAAATGAGGAACTGAGGCTTGCACCTCGACTTGGCAATGACCAGGCTCTGTCACCCCAGCCCACTAGAGTGACATGAAAAGAGGTACATTAACACCAAAGTTTCATGTATGACCCAGATCTCCTAACAAGCACTTAACATGTGTCAGTTTCCTTTGAAAATTTCTCCTCTTACCAACAGCCAGGAAAATGTTAGCTTGTGTTAGAAAAGACAACCTACAACTGCCAATACCAAGGTAACACAGATGCAGGCGTTCTCTCCAAACACATCAGCATGCAACTACAACGCACTGGAAAAGAACGGAAATGCACAAAGTCTTGGTGAGGTAATGGAAAGTCTCAGCAAAGAAATAGAAAACATAATGAAGAGCCGAGTGGAAAGTTCAGAACTGAAGAAACACAACAATCAAAATGGAGAAATACTAAAGAGTTGAGCTCAACAGAAGACTGGAAGAGGAAAGAAGCCATCTACCGTTTCACCTAATGGATGATCAAAGAGTAGAAATCACCTGTTCTGAACCAGAGAGAGGAAACAGAAAAACGCCTGCCCAAGGAGCACACCAAGGCTCTCAGTGAGAACTCAGGCCCCAGCACCTCCATTCCCATTGCTGATTTCCTTTCTCCAGAAATCACTTTACCATCTTTGACTGTTCTGTTGTCTCTGTATTTCTAAATAATAGGTTTTATGTTTATGTTGCCACTAGTTTAGTCTATGTTTTAAGCCTTATCTATTGCCTGCCATAAAACAATGACTATCCAGTTCTCTGGCCACACCTACTGTGCAGTTTCCCAGCCACCATCTAGGTGGCCTGCTCCAGACTTCATGGCAGTATTCACACCGCTAAGCAGAAAGCATCCACTGTGGACCTATGTGGGCTAGACTGTAACTGCCTCTTCAGCTTTGTTATTTTCCCTAGAAATACCTGACCTTCCCCCACCCCACTTCCTTCATTTACCACGTAGCCATCGCTAGCCATCCTGAAATCCTCTGCCCTGCCTAACTCCACCGCTCACTACAAGCACATCTTCAGGTTTTATGTCCTTCTTGGCAACACCCCAGGGAAGGGCTGCTCCCCAGCTCTGCTTCAGAGACACAATCTGGACATTTCCCACATGTTCCAGATCCATCCTGGGGACTTCCTTCCCCACATCCTGTGTCTGGGTTCCCATCTCTCGTTAGGAGGACCGCCTGCTCCCATGACATCCTGAGAAGGGGCTGAGGTGACGTCTCTGGGACCCTGCAGGTCTGAGGTGGCCTTGCTCTGCTCCTTCCCTGTAACTGAGTGTGATCTACACTCTGGGCTAGAAGCACATTTCCCGCAGACTTGGGGTCCTGCCCCGCCTCCCTTCCAGGGTTGTGTTCTCCATCCGGCTCCTCAATTTGACGTCAGCTCCTTTCGTCTGGATCTGATGAATACATCATGGCCTTCCCAATTGTCTCTTCCGAACGCTAAGGAGGCCCTGAAAGTGCATCCATCTCTTAGCTGTGTCATAAATATTAGTTGTAAAATTCCAAAAATGGCAAAAGGAGAAAGTCACTTGTAACCTACCACCTTTCTTTCCCCCGTAGTTAAGCAAAGTTAGCATGGCCAGATTCCTCACCACCCACACTTCCCTTGATGGGACCTGGGACCTTGGACCACTGTGCTGAGAGCTCCTTCAATGCTCCTCCAAACCCCTCAGGCTCCCAGGAGAAACCCCAGCCTCCAGGATGTCACCTGCACAGCTGAGGCAGGACAGGTCTGCACTCCCCGTCCTCCCAGGCCCCATGGAGCAGCTCTGAGATCCAGAGACTGAGCCAGCTCCCCGGGGCTATCACAGGGGCTTTCAAGCCCCTTAGACTGTCACAACCCCCTCTTGCCTTGGAACAATCCTTGCTTTCCCTTCTACTGCCCCGCGCAAGGAGGCTTCAGGCAGATCTGGATCCAGGACACCAGCCCTTTGTCAGCCTCTGAAGCTATAGCTGCCCCTGGGCAGCCCCCTGCCTTCTGTGTTCTGTGTCCAGCAACCTTGGCCCAGGCGTCCTGGATGAGCTGGAGCCTCGCTGATCCACAGGCAGCCACAGGCCCCTTCTCCTGCTGGGCTCCAGCCCTGTTTTTAACTCTCCTTGCTTGAGCTGCAGAAATAAATAAACACATAACTGTGTGCACGGATCCCTGCCCTGCTTGGGATCCCTGCCCAGCTGGTCTGCTCCTGGCTTGCCAAAATCCACAGAAGTAGGATTCTGGAAGACCTCTGATGCCTCCACACGGCAATTTGCAGAACAGCAAAAAGCCCTCAGTACGCACAGTTATTTTATCATTTCTTATATTGCACTTATTATGTACTTGTATCAGTTCCTTGCTAAGCTCTGAGCTCCATAAGAACTACACAATATGCTTTCAATTTATGACTTACCTCCACTATTCTGTACAATAGGTTATTGTCTCTCAAAGATAGGTCTCGAGTTTATTAAAAATATAGATTCTGACTTCACCCCCAAGCCATAGAAATTGAGCCCATGGAATCAAACATCTTTTCTAGTTCTTCAGACAATTCATAAATACATTTACCTTTGAAACTCTTTGCAGTAAATGAGAAACAGACCTATCTGATAACAAAATAAGACTGACCCCTTCTTGTGGAATTTAATCAGTTTATATTTAATGTAATTAGTTCTTTGATTTAAACTTACCTTCTTACAATTGCTTTTATATTTGCATTACTTTTTTCTCCCTTTCCTGCTTTATATGTATTAATCAAGTGTCTTAAAAATTATCTTGTACTGTAATTTTCTATTAGGTTGTTAATTTTAATTTTATTAATCTTTAGTTTATATCCTATGGATGACAACATTTATCTATGACTTATTAGAATTTAATCTAAATTATAACTTTATTACTTTAACAATGGATGAGATTTTAAACTCTTAAAAATCTTTTAACCTCCTTCTGGCTGCTGTACTATTTTTGCCAAAAAATTTAAATCTATGTATATTACCAACCTCTAAAGATAACTATTACTGCTATTCCATGCACTCAAGATTAATTAAGTTTCCCCAGTATTTACCCTTTTTATTGCCCTTCCTTTTTCCTTCATTTTTTCCATTTGAATCACTTTTTTCTGCCTGAAAAACTCTTTTTATTTTTTATTTTAATACAGATGTACTGATGATGAATTACCTGACTTTGTTTATATGGAAGCATTGCTTATTTGCTTTCAAAGGGCATTTGTAATAGAATTAAATTTTAGACTGGCAGTTGTATTCTCTCAGGATAAATATATTATTCCACTTTCTTTGGCTTCCATTGCTCTCACTGAAAAGTTCACTGTCTTTCTTATTGATTGTCTTTTAAAGATAACATTTCAGTTTTCAGTAGCTTTTACATAAATGACTAGTCACACATTTCTTTCTGTTTATCTCATTAGGAGATCTTGATCCTGAATCTGACTTAATACCTCTATCAACTTTGAAGAATAAATATAACATTTCCAGCAAATTATCACTTTCCTCTATTTTGGGGATTTGTTATACTTATATTAGACCTTTTTGTCTAATGCTCTTTTGTGTAGATACAATAGTTTTTGGTATCCATGATTCAATATGGCTATTTTCTTAAAAACTTATCTTCTACTTTACCTAATCTATGTTAAATCTATTGTATTTTCAACTACAATTATTATACTTTTGCAGTTATCAAGTATTCATGGAATTCTTTTTTAGATATTCCATCTCTCTAATAAAATTACCTATCATTTTATCTTTTATTGAACATGTTAATAACAGATATTTTAAAGCTTATTTCTAAAACCTCATTAATTGATCTTCTATGAACTTTTTCTTATTTTCAGGCTTTGTTCTCCTATCTTTTTATGATTGGCCTTTCTGATATTCTCATAATCAGTTTTATGAATGCTGTTTTTTTCCCAAATACTGTATTGTGTTTCTGGATGACATTACCTTTCCACAGAGAAAATACATTTATTTTCACTGACAGCCACTAGAAAATATATTTATTTTCACTGACAGATTACCCTTGTCATAATGATTTAAGGCTGATTTTTCGTCTCTCCAAGGTCTGCTTTATGGTAGCTTGTTTTTCCTTTCCCAGACCAAGCCTTCAGGAGACTCAGCAGGAACAACTGTGTATTTTTCATAGCTCCACCTGCTCAGAGACTATCCCTGCTCTCCAAGTGTTGCTTTAGGGCCTCATGACATTGGAGGAAATGTAGCTGAGTCTTTAGCTTCCCAGCTACATATTTTCTGCATGGCAACAGAGACTATGCATTTTAGGACAGAATCTGCTGCAGAAAATCAGACACCCTTTGAGGAGTTCTATTTTCTCTGAAATCTTGGGCCCTCAAACCTTTACTTCTTTAGTAGCCCTAAACTTCAAGTTCAAGTTCCCAGATCTGTGAATTTGATGAAAAGTCCTCATTTCCCATGAGTCTTGGTCCCTGTCCACTTACAAATCAGCAAATTCCTCAAAGGGACAAGTGGAGAGTGTGGAGCTTACTTCAATGTGCTTCCCCACTTTGCCCATCAGGGTTCCTCAAGTCCTGGCCTTGTAGGGGGCTCTTTGATGCTTTCAAGTAGGTTTCTCCTGGGCATATTGGTAATTATTCTGTTCATCTTTCTGAAAGATAGGACTTTTTTTTTAGAAGATGCCATCTCTCCTAACAGTTAAGTGCTAAATCATGTAGTTACTAGGGTCTAATAGCTATTAGGGTCTAATAACTAAATCAGGTTAGTTATTAGGGTTAGTTATTAGAAGCACAAAACATAAATCTTCCAGAGATGGGCAAGCCCTGGGACAGCAGCCATATAGACCTTCCAATTTTTTAACATGCATGTTCTATTTTTGCAGAAAAATACAATTTTACATTTTGGTGCCTGATTACTATGGAAATACTGCTTGAAAACAATTCAATAATAAAAAATTTGAGGAACTGTAGGGTAGATGCTAAACACAGATTCTAAGTCAGACCAGCTGGGTTCAAATCCTGCCTTTACTCTCACCTGGCAGGATGTCCATCACAAGTTATTTAACCTTTCTTGGTCACAGTTTCTCCATCTGTAAAGTGGGAATGATAAGAATATCTACCTCATGGGATATTTAGGAGAACTAGATAAGTAAATATCCATTAAAACAGGTAGATCCTACATCGTGAATGCTAGCAAAGTGTTCATTAAACACAAAAACATCCCATGAATGTGTACAATTTTGTTTTTATGTATCAGTTAAGAAATAAATTATTTTTTTAAAAAACCAAAGAGGTCAGTTTGCAGATGAGTCCCCTTTAGCTGCCTCTACCCACAGGTACCACGATTAGTGTCTGCCTGGCCCAGGCCCACCACGCTGCCAATGGGGCAAGTGCCGATGAAGGGGGAATGCTCGGGCATGGACAGCTAGTTAGTTATAACACGGGGTCAAGGGGCTGGGGATTTAGCTCAGCGGCAAAAGTGCCTGCCTGGCAAGCGCAAGGTCGTGAGTTCGGGTGCCGGTACTGGAAAAAAACCAAAAAAAAAAAAAAGAAACACGGGGTCAAGAACTGGAATAATTTTTGATGCATTTTTATCAATTAAGTCATGTGCCCTGTGAGCCAAGCAGCTAATTTCCCTTGCAGGCAGAGGGATCAGAGCTCCCTCAATCTATAGATAATTCTCTAATTGGCGCGTCGGCCCTGGCTTCACTGTGATCATTAGCAGAGCCCCCTGTGCTCTGGCTGGGAGAGGAGAGGGGCCCTCACATATCCGTGCTCATCTAAATGTTTAATAATCCTCCAATCTGCAGATCTTTGGGTCATCAGATCCAAATTAGCCTGATCATCAAAGCCACAGACTAACAAGGGGAGTGAAAGGGATAACGTTTCTTTAATGAAAATTTCATCAGTGTAGATCTCTCCCTGAATATTAAGGTCTCTGCTTGAGGACAGCATCAGAGCAGAGCTGCTGCGACACTGACCTTTATCGCTCTGAGCAGAGAGCAGCCAGGCTGTTTTGCCCCCTCGGTTACAGCTCGGGACATCCTTGATGCTGAAGCAAAAGGAGGTCGTGACTCTTCTTAGAAGACTCTGGGGTCTTCATTAGACAGTGAGTCTTCTTGGAAATGGCATAAAGAAAAAAGAAGGAGGGAGGGAATGTGAGAAAAGTTGGAGCAAGGGGACAATAGAAAAACGAGGAGGGGCAAAGCAGCTTTCAACACTTTATGAGGCAGGAGGTTTCCATTCGATCTTCAGATGTTCTCTTGACAGGACTTTAAAAACTCAGCCTGTTTTGTTCATTTACAGTTTTGAAATGATGGTGCACCTTTGCATTTGGTGTTGTTTACAAACCCTCCTCAGAACAAAGGCTTGATTCCTATTCCCCTTGCAGGCTTCAGTCAATTGCTTGACCCCCACCCCACACTCACTTCGGCCCAACAGTCACCCAAGTTACAGTCACTCGCTGAAGTAATAGTTGCAGACATGGCGCTTCCCCTCTGCCATTTGAAGGGCTTGGCACTGCACCCTGGCCAGGTCCTGGGCCCTGTGCAGGCAACTACCCTCAGCCTGCAACCCCAGGAAAGGACAGGACAGTCACATATACCAGCCGGTGGCCATTGATTCTGAGAGGGCTTGCCCTGGATGTCAAGTCCGCCCAGGTTTGGCACTGGCTTCCTTGTAAATTCCACATCTGGATGGAGCCAGAGCAGGATCCTAGCAAAGTAAAGCTCAGCATCACCCTGGAGGGGAGGTCCACCAACCAGCGCTGCCTGCCTGCACCTCCCACGGGCAGAAGGAGGCAAGGACCATGCTGTCCCTGTGTGGCAGCCACATCCCTAAGATGCTTCCTGACAGCATGTGGGAAAGAAAATCAGCCTGTGTGGAAGAGTCCAGACCCCTTGCTATGGGGTAACTGTACATTTTCCTGGTTGACATAATTAAAAGTGCACTACATTTTGATCCCCTAAAGCTTATTGTATTATTACATAGATGCAATTCCACAGAGCAGCAAATCATCATTGCTCACTGTAAGCGAAGTCCTGGCTTCAATAAAGAAGTCATCCTGCCCTTTTCTAAGTCCCTGCATTACAGTATCTCTCTGTGGGAAGACTGCCACCCTGGCGTGCACACTTGGGGCTCCCGATAGCCCTGAATGGAAAGATTGTAATGCCTGTTGGCCTTTTCCTTCCCTATGAAAGACACACTGTAATACATATTTGCAAGGTCCACTTTATTAATTCAAGAAAAGAGAGATTTCATAATAGTTGGTTTGTCCTCTATGCATTGAGAGCTCACTGGGAAAGAAGAGCTGAATAATCTTTTCTTCAACAGATTTTGTTTTCTGGTGGCAAATTATGAGGCAAACGAGAAAGGGCATATACATAACTATGAAACAGAAGGAAAACTACTGATCCTTAAGAAAATATGTAAACAGTAAGAGAATACACAACAGAATGTGTTTATAGATTCTGAATCTTGCCAACACTAAAATTGTGGGCCAGGGATACAGCTCAGCGACACAGCGCCTGCCTGGCAAGCACAAGGTCTTGAGTTCAATTCCTGGTACCAAAAAAAAAAAAACAAAAACAAAAACAAATAGTCTTCAAGAAAAGGTTTCAAGCATCATTGGAAACCTTGATACATTGTGTTCAAGGATGTTAGTAGACAAGCAACCATGAGGAGTTAAAGTCCATCCTTAGGAAGGAATAAAATGCTAAACTAGGGTTAGGTCTGGATCTCATAAAAGATGAAAGAGAGCATTTTGGGTGTAAAAACAATATCCACTTTGAAGTTTCAGACAAATTAAAGTGTTTGTTTTGTGTGTCTTTTTGCCAAACAAAAAACTGTACGTATTGCCTTTCTTTTTCTTTGACTTCACTGTCTAATTAATTTCATGTGTGGTTCAACCTGACGTCTTCACAGTCAAAGGAAGTTACTACTGGATGGGTCTACACGGTACCAGGGGTCTCCCAAACCACAGCCTGCATAAGTGAGGACAACAGGAAATGAAAGGCTGTATCAGCCCAATTAAAAGGCACTATTTTGTTTTTTGTGGGGTCATATTGTTGAAGTCTCTAACCAGTAAGTTAGCGTGTATCAGTGTATACCGCAATCGGATCTTCCCCGAGTTGGTCTTTGTTTTAGTCAAACTGTCCAGTTGCAACTGAAAGCATCTCAATGTTATATCTAAAAAAGCAGAGGAAGAGCTACCCATGGGTTTTTAATGAGCTCATGTTATTTAAACACCTAATGGTGACAACTGCAGGCACAGCTAGATCTGGGTGCTCAACTGAGGGTATCGGGAGGTGACGTCCTTCTATCTCCGTCTCACTCTCTGCGGCTCCCGTGCTTGGGTGAGCTCTGCTGCCCTGGAACCTATCCACACACTCAGAAGCCCCAGGAGAAAGATGCTTTTCTGTCCTACAATTTCAGTGCAAGTCCCAGACTTGAGTTTCACATGTTGGTCCTTGATCCAATCTCTGTGACTAAGAAAAAGCATGGATTTTCTGCTGTCTGGGGTTCACAACTAGCTGTTGCAGAGAAGGACGCCCAACTCAAACTTTTGAAACAAGGTTCCACTGTCTGGCTATGAAGCCAGTTCCCATGTCCCCTTTTGTGACCTAGCCTTGCTGGTGACAAAGCAGAACAATCTCACTCCGATTCAAGGAAGCGGGGCATGGACCCACCATTCATAAGAGGAGTGTCTGAAACCATGCAGCCATCTGTTGAAACCACTGCATCAGGTAGGTAGTCAGCCCAAAACACATGCTGGCTTGCTCCCTCTGCTTACCTGACTTCATCCTCCAAATCCAGGTGCTGGGATCACTTTCCCTGAATAATCCACCTGCCGGCAAGTCCTTAAATTCTATGTTATGGTTTGGTTCTGAAATGCCTCCATAAGTTCCCAAAAGTGTTCAGCAGTGGGTCTTTCAGAAAGTGACTGAATTCTGAGGGCTCCAACCTTATCAGTGGATTAATCTACTGACCAGGTCATACTTTGATAGCATTGTTGGAGGTAATAGAAACTTAGGAGATGAGGTCTCTTTGAAGGGAGTGAGTCACGGGGGCGCTGCCTGGCCCTTCCTCTGGCTTTTTCCCTCTTTCTCTGCTTCCTGGCTGCCATGAGGTGAGCAGCTCTGCTCCACTGTATCCTTCTGCCATGATGTTTCTGCCTCACTTCAAGCCCCCAGTAATGGAACCTGCTGACCATGGGCTAAAGCCTCTGAAACTGTGAGTCAAAATAAAGCTTTCCTTCTTTAAATTGTTTATGTCAGGCATTTTGTCACAGCAACAAAAACTAACACACTCTGCTTTTATGCCAAGTAAAGACACTGTCCAGAGCTTTAACCTCAAGCCACTTAATACCCTCCAGGTTTATGTTAAATAGTTGGTTTAGATGAAAATACATTATAAATTGAACCCACTTCATTCAGAATTTGTGATTATCCTTAGGAGAAAAGGGGAAACTTCCCCAGGGGAAATTTCCAACGTAAACACATTTTCTATGTTCTTTTCCAAGACTACTTTATCTTCTGCTATCAGGCTCTCTCCCATTAGTGGCCGCCTGCATTCTCCGAGTCTTGCATTATTTGGAAAAGCTTTTTAATTGTCTTTTAATCTCTCAATTTTCTGATGCATCAGCATGTATAAAAGAGAGATGAAATATTGCTCCCTCTTTTTTACTTGGCTTCATAATCCCTATGTTGCAGTGTGGCTGGGTCTGGTTTGATTCAAATTGTACCACATCTGAGTAGCCCCATTAAAAACAAATCCTCTGGGAGCCTGGATTTGTTTTCTTTTTCCTGGTGAGTCATTTTATCCCTGTCCACCCTGAGTATGTACAGTTCAGAACTAAGGGTCAAACACAATGCCGGTTTATTTCTAAGTCTTTGTCAATTATGTGGGTCATTTTTAAATCCTGATTTTCCTATTTTTTCCCCTAAAGAAGCAATCTGTAACTTTTCTGCCATCAAGAGCAGTGGACATACTTAAAATCTTCACTGATTTATAAGTTATTTCAAAGACACCCTCTGGCTGACTCACTTTATCTTACTTAGGGGAAACTATTTCTAAAATGGAAGCTATTTTTTATAAGTTAATGATAGTGCCAGGGCACCTCAGGTCATGAAGACCCCTAGAATTTCCCAAATTTTCAAGTACAGCACAAACAGGCTGCAGCCATGCTGCCTGGATTCTCATATAGCCACCGAGTGGCACTGCAGATAGCAAAGATGTGACCAGGTCTACACATCAAGAAACTGGACTTTATCCACAACACCAAATTGAGCACTTGCTCTGAGCCAAGAGGCTCTTTTAAATACAGACCAGGTCTCATCCCTCCTTTTCAGTTCTCTCAAGCTCCTCCAAAAAGATCCTCTTCTCTTCTACCTCAAATATTGACAGGAGAAACTGAGGCCTGGAGATCTAACCTAATAGACTGCTAAGTGTTGTAGGCTTATCTTGAACACAGAACCTCAATTTGAGAGCTCATTCTGATCAACATCCAGCATCTATGTGGACACCTTTAGAGAGGGTCTCTTAGGTGACCTGGACCAGCCAATAAAAGCAAAGCGTAGTCAATAGAACAGTTAGTCACAAAGGAATAAGCAGCCCAATGAGATGGCCAATATGAGGCCTGTGAAAAGGATGCCATGCAAGACTCAGAAGACAGAAGGAGTAGCTTGAAACTTGTAGCTATTTCTGAGAGGAAGAGGATGACCACTGGTACTGTCATTGGTCATCAGATTCATGTTACATTTGGCTAGAATTCAGGGAAGTGTTTCAAAAACTGCCTCAAATTTTTGCCTTATTTACACCTCAGGTATCTCATGATTTACTTTTTTCTTTAATGTGACTCACTTATTTTTACATAAATAAAGGTGAAAGAAAAAGCCACTACATCACAGTGGATGGATGGCATCCACTTTGAAACATTAGTTCAAACAAACAAAAAAACCCTGTTAGGCATATAAATTGACACTAAATGTTTTAAATATTCATTTCGCATTTAAATTTGACTTCTTAGGAAACTTGGTTATAATTTTAACTCTGTTGAGTTATTCTTAAGCCGTCACTTAAAATATTAAAAAATTTAACCAGCCAAAAGCAACTGAACCCAAATGACTCCTGACAAATCAAAATGGTGGTCATATCTTGGGTTGGGTTCTCTTTATGGGTGGTTTCCAAAGAGTCTCTAAGAGAACCTAATGCTTCAAATGAAAGAAAACCATCTGAGATAGCACAACTGAAGTGGATCCATTATGAAGTTACTTTAGGGAAGGAGGGTTTTTTTTGAAGACAAATCAGGGGGTGGGTTTCTGTGTCATATCTGTGGTTTATTGATACTAATCATATTGTCAACAGTGGGGCTTACAATGATAATTATTGCCTTGTACTTCCACAGGCCCTCCCATAGGACAGAGTAGACATCCTGCCCCACTCGTTTTGAGGTTGGCTATGTAATTTGTTTTGTCCAATGAGGGTAGACTTTGTGTTGACCACACCTAAGCCGAAGATTGACACAGTAATGACCTCTTGTACTCAGGCCTCTGCATTCCCAGGCAGCTACACCTCTTAGGCAGGATCCCACGACAGACACAGAAAGGCAACCTGAGACCACTCCATACCTGTAGGTGACCCTAGCTGGTCAATATTCTGAGCCACAGCTGACCAAAGAAAGCCAGGCAGGGCCAGATGTGGACCACATCCTACAGCACAGCCCCTTGAGTGTGAAAATAATTGCTTGTGGTTGTAGGTGTGTTATATATTATCACTAGGGCAAAAATGAATCTACCTCCCTACTGGGAAGTAAGCCCTTCCTCATGTGTACTTATTGAAGACCAGCTCCCAAGAGGGACAGCTCCTCCTCCCATGAACAGACAGAAGCCCTGATTCAGAGAACATGCCAAGGAGGACTTTCTCTCACCACCAAAAGCAGAAAACACAGGTTTCTTGATTTTCCTCAGCCCTCCTCCTACATTAAAGCACATCATTCAAGTTCACCAAGCACCTGCCTGGAGCCATGCAGTGTCCAGTAAATTGACCCCAGGTGGACAACCCAGAAGACAAGGGTAAAGAAGAAAGAGCATGCCTCCTGGCCCACTCCCTCCATCCTCCTGCTCTTTGATTTCAAAATAAATAACTCATGAACATGTTCATCTCGATCACCTGATACAAGACAGAAACAAATGTATGATTAGACACCATTCACAAACCTACTCCCTCTTTTGTAAAAAGCTGTAACTCAAGTGCTATGATTTTCAAGTCAGAAAAATACTAAATAGAAGTGTATTAACCAGTATAAAAGAAAGGCCCAAAGTAACATCACGGGGACTGGATCTTTTGATAGTATATTCCTAAGGTGTGTTAAGCATTTTCTGCCCCCCAACTTGGCAGGCTTTGCCTCCAGTCTCCAGATTTCGATTCCAGAATGTTTTTTGGGTTGCAAAATGTGCTTGCTCTTACCTTCCCCCAGTGCTGAATTGTCTCTTTTGCATTTTGCAGTGTAATTTTAAACCTGAAATTGATGACTTTTTAAGTGCTGAGTGACCGGGATGGGAATGGCCTGATTTTTAGCTCTAGTTGGATGGAGACAGGCAACCTGTGACTAGCAGAAAAGCAACGTTCAGCATGTCTCTTAAGGAGCTAAAAACAACAAACTCCACCCACCAAATGGACCTTTAGTGGTGCAGAATGGTGCTTCCTTTGCAGTTTTTCCTGGTAACAGAGAAAGAGTCTTTTGGGCCACCTGTCAAAATCTAGACAAGCCAAGAGACATTTAATACATGTCATGGAAACGTTTTAGGGCTAAGAAAGAAACACAAGGAGAGATCGTTCATTTCAGTGAACACACAGGACTTGAAAACACATGAGGTGGATGTGCGTGTGACATTCTTGGGCCAGATGAACACGATAACTGTTGAGATCCCCTTAGTTCCAATCTCCAGGAAAGATGTTCCCTTATAAATTTGGAGTTTTAATGAAGTATTTCTTTTTCCCCAGCTAGACTATGGACCATGAATTTGAGTCTAATTTTTCACAGCCTTAGCGTCATCTTCCACCGTCTTGAACCAGAGTTACAAAGAAGGGAAGGTCTTCCATCAGGAGGACCGACATGTCCCCATGCGTGGGAGCTGCGTTTTCTTAGAGGCTGGCATTGCTCTGGAGCAAAAGGTCCATCAGTGAAATGTGAGGTACATTGCATGTCAATGACAAGAGTGACCCAAGTGTAAGTTCAGCCATCAGTTTGTGCCTGGCCAGATGGAGCTGCTGGGAAATGCTCTGCTCCTAGGAGTCTAGAGTAACTTGTGCTCTCAAACAGAGGGAAAAGTGCAGGGATCTTTCAGTATTAATATTTGGGCCGTACACACACACACACACACACACACACACACACAGGCTCTTAGATATAACCCCCACACTGAATATATCTGAGTGGAAATTTTACACTTCAAAGTAAAACATTCAAGTCAGAACCATCACTAGTTAATAAACCAGGCACTTAAGACTACAGACCAGCAGCAAGAACATGTAAAGTTGACCCAAAACAATTTATTTAAAAAATTAGAATAATAATCTGTGTTTAGTTCTCATCAAGTATGGTATGGTGCCAATGCGGTCTCCCTGCCAGCGCTTCCCTCTTTCCACTTCCGGGTCGTGAACCCGGAGGGTCCCCACCTCCCTTCCCTCCACCGTCCTTCCCAGCTCTCCAAATCCCACTCCTGCCCCTACCCTGGCTGTGCCCTCGCCCCCGTGCTCCCGAAGCCTGGGCTGGGCGTGGAGAGACCTGGTCCTCTGGGCACGGGTCCAGGAGAAGCCACAAGTGCCGTTTGGGGGTCATTCTCCATCTTCCCTCCCCGCAGCCCAGGTCCCTCCCCTGCTCTTCTCTGTCCTGGGAACTGGACTCCGCAAGCAGCATCTCCAGCTTCCCCCCGCAGTTCAGTGGAGTTCTTGCTGGAGGTCAAGGGCAGGAGGGCCATGCTCTCCCCACACCGCCCTGCTGTGCGCAGTGTGGCCGCGGCCGTGGGCAGCCCTTCCCTGCGCCCTGCAGGGTCCCCGGGCTCCGTACCCTGCCTTCCACAGCCCTCAGCCCTGGGCTGCCGCAGCTCCCCTCTCCGCCTGGGCCCCTCGCTGCTCCCCCACCACCAGACTCCTCAGCCACACTTGTCACCTTGTCCTTCAGACAAGGTCCCTCAGATCCCACCAAGCCCACCTCCTCCCCTCACTCTGCTCGTCCTGCCGGGATGACCTCAGGGTGACAGACGCATGGACTCCCTAACCACGCCCAGCCTGCTGCTGTCCCGGGCTTCAGCCCTGTGGTCCTCATGGGTGTCCATGGGCACCTGAACTGCCAAAGTAGCCCCCCAGGTGTCCCTGCCTCAGTGCATGGTGACTCCATCCATCCAGGTCCATGTGGGTGGGAAGCTGGGCATTTCCTGTCCCATCTTCTCCCATGCATCTCTAACCTGAGTCCTATTGCGAAGATTCCTAAACACCTCTGGTCGCTGGTTCATGTCTTTCTCCTCTGCACTTCAGAGGCCCACCTTGCGCTCACCCACATAATGGACTCCTCCATCTCACGAGTCACCTGACCCTGGCCACCCCAGCCTGTGAACACAGTGCTGTTCCCAAACGGTTGTGTCACATCCCTCCTTAAGCCTCACAGAGGCCTCCCAGCTTCTGAAGACACTCCTGGGTCCCTAACCTGCTGGTAACGCCCTGGGGCACAGGTGGTGGCTGCAAGCAAGGTTGCAGGGAGTGGAGGTGTCCTAGAACACGAAGGTGGGGCTGTGGCGAATGCACCAGCCAGGCTGGGCTCCTGGGCCCTGTGGTCACCATGGTGATGACCAACATGTCACAGTCAGCAGGGAGAAGGCCCTCCTACCCGAGGTCTTGGGGATGTGTTTATGGTAATGAACTGAACTCTGTCTCTGCATGGTCAAGCCTAAACTTGGTCAGACAGCAATGCTGAAGAACCTGCCCTGCTTCCTCCGTCCCTTGCTCAAGTTGTTTCTCTAGCCAGCAGGTGCTAGCAGCCTCCTCGTGGACCATTGGAACCCACCTTGCAGCAAGAAGCCAAGCATCCTCCCTGGAAATCTGTGCACCCTACCGAAACTTCAGCTCACACAAGCCTGTGTTGCTTTTCTCACCACCTTGGCACTGACACTCCTTTTATTTCTTTAAGGGCTTCTCTGCATTTCCCCACATTTAATATTCCTGTTAAATATGCAGGTAAATATAATGACAGTATTTTTTCTGTGTGTACCAAAAGGGCTGGGCTGTGTTGGAAACATGCACACCGACACCCCAATGCAGGTACACCCGCATGTTGCAGGGCTGAAGCGGACTGTCATGTCATGAAGTTGGAGGAAATCTACCAAGCTGGTAAGATTTCTTCTTCCCAAGGCAGTCATCACTTTTCAGCATCTCAGGCGCCTGCTCAGGTTCCCTGCCCTGGAACGCCCAGGAGAAGGACTGCATAACTTAGCATGCTTCAGGTTGCAAAGAGCAACACAAAAGTTAAACTGGATTAAACATTGGAGCAATATATTGGCTTCTGCACTGGGGCATTGGGAGTGCTCAGACAGGTCCTGTCAGCTTTGGATTACATTTATGCTTATCTTGCCCTGTCTTCAACTCAGGATACTTCATCTTGCTGGTTTTTCTCATGGTCCTGTAACGGTTGTTCCTGGTCCAGAGCACTGTCTGCAATCGACACTCTCCAGAAAGGATAATGCTTTTATTCCCGGATCTTCCACACATCAAAAGCTCTGTCTTCACTCTGACAAGACCAACATGGTCACATGCCCAGTTCTGAGCCAGTCATCATGGTCCAAGAAAATGCCATAAGTTCATTGGCTTTCACCTCATCATCCTCAACCAATCACAGAGGAGACAAATATGATTCTGCCATGGGCCCATTTCTAGATTGTCAAGTCCTTTCAAGAGCAAATATTTCTTTTCTCGCATCCAGTTTGGAAGCTTCAGAAATCACTGATTCCTCAAGGTGGTATACAGGACTCACAGGGACCCAGAGGCAGAGGCTTGGGCTCCAGGGCCTTCATTGTGACCAAGGAAGCAAAGAGTACATGCACAAACAAATGTGCATTTTCACATAGGTGTGCACACACACACAGCACCAGCACGTATACATGCATACCCATGCCAGCATGACATGCATGTCCCCACATGCCAGCACACGTTAACACCTAATACACACAAGCACCAGCACACGTGCACATATGCACACACAGAGGTAACACGTGACTATGTGCACACATTCCCCAGCACATATGCTAAGTGTGTTGCAAATCCTTGCTGGAGGATGAGCTCAGGATAAAATCCCTCTCCCTGTCCCCCCGCCCCTGTGCTGTTTCCCACACTGGGGTAGCAGCTCTCAACGTCACACTGTTAAACTGCCCAGGACCTCACCTCTGATACCCCGTGGCTCTTCCTAGAGGCAGGACTGTGAGGGAGTCAAGAGGACAGTGCTGTCCTCCAGGGGCTGCGGGCAACCTTCCTCCTGGCCTGTGCACACCCAGAGCTAACAGATAGAGTTGCCAATTGTCAGAAAATAGGCGGCCCCTCTGGGACGGGCATACTGCACTTTCCTGAGCGCAGCTCCATTCCTCAAGTCCAGGGCTGTCCCTGGGGGAGTCACGTCTGAGCTGGCTTCTTGGCTTGCTGCCTCCTCAGTCACCTCCCTGAAGCAAATGCCCTGAAGTGGAGTGCTGAGTCCCTGTCCAGAACGTTCCCTCATTTCTAATGGATATAAATTTTCCTGGGAGGATTTTAAATTGCCCACCAGGATTGTGGCTATACAATAGCCGTATTACACATTTCACAGTTCCCAGACTGTGTGTATCAAAACTGAGAAGACTGGAGTTTAAAATCAGAAGAACTGGATCGTTGTGCTCTCTGATGCTTAGAGACGCATTTAATTGGGGCAATCAATGTACAGTAATAAAAATTACTTTTGTAGTCGTTTTACTTTATTCACTTGTAAGGACAATGAAACTGCTCAACTAAAAAGTGATTAACTGGTCAGTCACATAGTCATTCAGCAAGTATTTTCTGAGCTACTACTCTGGGCAAAACGCTGTTAGGTGTGATGGGGTATACTAAGAAAAGTGCCACAATTCAATTAAATGGAGCAAATAAGGACGAGCCCTGCTGTGCGCCAAGGACTCTGCTAGATTCTAGGGGCAGGAGCGAGGGAGATGCAGGTCTGACTGCTGTAGGGTGACTGCGGGAAGCGGGGCACCCACTAAATTCGAACCTGATTGAACAAAGGCTGCAGGCTAAGTGGGAGACCAGCCAGCACCTGGGAGGCAGAGGCAGGGCAGTGCCCACTGGGCCCACAGGGCTCTCTCTGCCCGGAGACCACGGCTGGGAAGGAGGGAGTGGGCCAGGGAGGCTGTGAGCACCGCCCCAGACCTGGGCCCTCAGGACAGAGCCAGCCCCACCCTGCTTGGGACCCCAAAACAGACCCCAGAAGTAAGAGGGGTGGTGGCTGTCACTGCTGGGGCAGGGGTCACAGAGGGCTTAGTGCCCGCAGGATCCACTGAGGACTCTGACCCTCGTGGCAGCCATCGAGGGCACCTGGAGTTCATGATGACACAAGGGCCGTCCTGCCCCAGGGACATGGGTCTGCGTCCAGACCTGGGCCAAGCTGTGAGCCGCCTGGGCCAGCAGAGGCCAGAAGGTGTGACGCACAGCAGCCCCTCTGTGCCCAGCTGTCCCTGGGCAGTGACCGGGGACCCCGTGTGTGTAGCTGCTCCCCTAGCTGCACCCTGTCATTTGAGGTCTGTAGTAGTCATGAAGAGTTAAATAAATATCACCATGCAACTAATTTGTGATGACCATAAATCATGGTGATGCAGGTTCAGAAAAGGAGTGGCTGAAGCTTGGGGCTTCCTCTCCCTCCCTCATCTCCCAGTGCTCAGGGCCCGAGGTGGGGAGGGCTGGGTCCCCAAAGGGTAGACAGCCACCTCTTGGGGACAGTGAGCTTCCCCCGATGGCTGTGAGACAGACAGCGAAGAAGAGACACAGCGCAGCCAGGTCATGGAGCACGCGTGACAGCTGTTCTCCTTTACCCTTGAAGCAGGGGCCTGCTTTTGTTCTCTTCTCTTGTAGAAAAAAGGAGCTGAGCAAATGGGACCCTGTCCCAGCCCGAGAGGACAAATAGGACTGGGCGGGGGCTCGAGAAGCAACCGCGGTAATCCTGTCCTCCTGTGCTTGTGATTGTTCCAGAGTGGGCGTGTCATCCCGTTCCAGCAGAGAAAACCCGGGGACAGCTGCCCAGGCCTCTGGGAAGGACTTTCCACGACACACATGAGAACAGCCCCAGCTCTCCTCCTCCTCTCTTTTAGACTCAGTCTGGTGATGCTGGAGCCACAGCAGCCATTGTGAAACCCTGAGGTGATGGCTAGAGACTTCAGGGGTGCAGACGTAGAGGCCTGGCATCCTCAAGCCATTGAGTGCCTCAGAGTGGAGTGGCCTTCTCTGGCCTCCTTGGGATGTGTGTGAATCACTGCCTCCACAACTGGACCTGTGCTCCTCAGACTATGGCGGCACATGGAGCACCCGGGGCTGTGGTGACAGCTGAGAGCTGAGGTAGAACCTGAGCTTCCCGTTTCTGACAGACTCTCCATGCTGATGTCGCTGGTCACAGACCACACTGTGGGTCCAAGGGGACGAGCCACTCTCAGTGGATGCTGTCTACCCTGCCTTCCACAGAGCCCCAACCCTCGTCATCATTAGCATATTAACCTGCCCGGGACACGCCCAGTCTCGGCTTCCCGCCAATCAGATGCGCCTTCTGCTCCTGTGGGTGGAGCTTCAGGGCGCTGTCCTCCTTCCACAGGGCTGGGAGGCTTCCTGGGCTCTGAGCTGAGTAGTAAGAGAGGGGGACCACACGGAGGAGGGGCCGGTGACTGGGACAGATGCTGAGTTGGGCTTGGGATGCTCTGGGCTTTCTGTTGCCTCTTTATGGCCTCGTTATCCCACCTGTGGTCCTCAAATTCTCATCTCAGGAATTGGTGTGCCCTACCTTAGGTGTATTTGGGTGGCCTGAGGGGCACTGAAGCCACCAACGCCTGGGCACTGCACCCGGGAGCTCTGACTTGATAGATCTGGGATCCAGCTTGGGCATCAGGAAGATTTAAACCTTCCTGGGTTCTCCAGTGGGCAATCAGCTTGCTACTGTACAGGAGGAAAAACTGAGCTGGCACCGCTGATCCACAGGTCAGCTGCCCGTGTGTCCTGAGGGTTTCCCCAGGCAAACGAGGGGACCTCATGGCCACCTCTGCAGTAGGGAGGCAGGAAGGTCCTGTGGGCAGAGACGGGGGAACCCACAGCCCCCATGTGGCCCTGTCCCACACATGAAGCACCTTCCATCGGGCTTGGCTCACAGGGGAAGCTGCTGTGACAAGATTGAGGACAATGACGGACAGAGAAGACAGAGGAGGAGAAATAACGCATCTTTATTTCACATTGCCACAAGATGTGAGTCTGTGTGCTGGGGCTCTTGTTTCCATCCAGGATCACAGTTAGCTGCCCCTGCATGCTGTGAACTAAGCCCAGAGCCAGCACTGGTAGCCCTACGCCCTGCTGCTGTGAAGTCACCCTGACCATCCCTGTCTCCCACCCCAGGCTCAGGAGGGCAGCGTGCGGTGGCGATGCTCCTGCTGGGGGTGAGGTCCATTGCCGCGCACTTCTGATGCTAAGTGTCCCCACACTGATGCCTCCGGGGAAAGAATGCCTAATGAGAGCTTCCTCGGCCCTGCGCCGGACACAACCCCGCGGTCAGCCTTCCCGGGTACATCATGCACCCATTTTCCCTCTCCATCTCCTCCCGCCTTCTTCCTCCTCCTTTCCCCAAAGTTGAGCTCTGGCCCAGGACCCCAGCAGCACTGACCGCCCCAGACCGCCTTTCTCCCCTCCTCACTGCTCCTTCCCCTGGACCCCATCCCAAGCCATTCCCAAACACCCTGGCCCCATGGACCATATACACAGCAGACAACCGCAAAGACTAGGGGTGCTGGGGCTTATGCACCGCTCAGGCTGAGGCTGCTTCTGGGTCCTAAGTCCCCAACATCTGCAGGTCACCCCGCCCAGAGGTCACCTCCCCACTAAGGAGCCTTCAAGAACACTTGGAGGAGATGCAAATGCCGGTTCCCACCAAGGTCACCCTCGTGAGACGCTCCTGGGAGGGTGAGCCTGGCCCTCCTGCATTTCCACCGAGCTCCTCTCCGCTCCTCAAAAACCACAGCAGTGGGGTCGGCTCTGCTGTGTTTCCCACATCCTGGCTTCAGGGCCCCTGGGGGGCTTGGGAGAGCTCAAGGCTGGCCCCATGTCATCCTCACAGTCTAGAGCAGAGCCGAAAACCGGTTTTTCTAACCCAGCCCAGGGTACTGATGCTACTGCTGGGAGGGACCCATGAGGACCACGAGGACCAGCTCCCCACTGCAGCCTGAGGACAGTGACCAGGAGTCCTGTGTCACCGCCCACCGCCTCACTCAGCGCCTCTCCTGGCCGCACAGCCTTGCAGTATGTGGGTGTCGGGGGGGCCCTCTCCCCCGGCCTCATCTCCTCTCCCCGGCCCCTCGCTCACCGTGCTCCAGCCTGGCTCTTCCTCTCCAAAGATCACCGAGATCTGCCCAGGGCCTTTGCACGGCTGTGGCCTTGGCACGCTCTTCCTAGGCTGGCTCACCCTCCAGAGGGGCCCCTCCCTGACTCTGCCATGGCGTCACCCTTCACCCTTTTGTCCTTCACAGTGACCATCACCCACCATGGCCTCCTGCAGTCGTTGGTCCAGTGCCCTCAGCTTGTGCTCCAGGTGGAAAGTAACCGCGTGAGAGCAGGGACATCAGATCCCTCCTGTCCTGGCTCCCAGGGCAGAGCCTGGCATGGCAGGGCCTCAGCGAGCGCCGCATCGGCCAGTGAAGGACACGGGGCAGAGCCGCTTCCTCTGACCTCGGTCGGCCTTTCCCGAGTTGTGGAAATGCTTTCGCTGCAGGTGACCGGGCCCAGGCTCCACAGGCGCCCTGCGGGGCCACCGCCTTCATTTGTTTCCTCTTTTCTGGCTCTCAGCAAGTGATAGCTCTCAAATCGCTTCAAATTCCATCACTGATGATGAAAAAAATTAAAAACAAATAGAGTGCATTAAGAGACGCCTCGGGGAACCAGGGGGACAGATGCCTTTTGGGGTCTTTGCTGTCATCAATTATTGAGTGAGCCCTGATTGTGTCCTGGCGCCACCAAGGCAGAAAGGACACAGGGTCCCTGCCCTGGGGGGCGTCAGGAGGAAGAAGGCAGAGTGTGTGAGGCTCAGGTCTCCCGGCGGAGAAGACAGCCGCACGTCCCACCTCGAGACCTCGCTTCCTCTGTGATCTCTTTACTTTTAATGATGCTCATTTATTGTCTGAATTTAAAGGTCATAGGAAGTTCACAAATATTCCTTACAAATAGAGAAAAGAACCTGCAACTCCGGTGTTCTCCACGCACACACAAAGCCTAGGTGGTTTCTAAGAGAGGGTTCGTGCACTCCGGGTCCCTCCCTGACGTTCGCCCCACAGGACAGAGGCACTTCCTCCTGCCCCACTGTGCTGGCACTGGTGTTCCTGGCTATGAAATGTGCTGTCCCCTAGATATACAAGCATCGGCTTCAATAGTCCTCCACTGATGGACAACCGTGCTGTCTTCTCTCCTTGTTATTTTGGTGTGAGAGTCTGCTCTAGGGCAGGGCTGTGATCTCTGAGCTCCCAGTAATACCAGCTCCGCTGGTTCTCCATCCCCACCAAGTGGCTGGAGGGGACAGAAGACATCCTGAGGGTTGCCAGCAGGGAGTAAACCTGCCGGGGATGTTTCTCTCTCCCATTTTCTTGCACCAGACAGACAGAAGAATGGTGGGTCATATTTTAGAACATGTACTCAGCTCCTTGCTCTAAGGAACCAACGGGCATAGTTCTAAGCTCATTCTTAGCTGATATTAGGGCTCATTCTTTCTCTCTAATACTTAATACTGAACTACCCCCTTATGGCCTTGTCCCCAGACAGATGACAAGGGCCTTTACTATTTGGAAGGAACTGCTCTGCCCTGCATGGGCATTTAAGAGACCGAGTACAGTGTAGTTACCATAGTGTCCCCTTCTGGAGGGAAGGATCCACATAACTTCACAGGCCCTAGACACTTGTCACGCAGTCTGCGTGGACAAGACATTCCCACTGAACACAACACTATTTTCTTTCATCAGTGGTGACTTCTTGTGGGGTTTTTTTCTTCCTAATTTGGTTGTGGAGTCTCTCTCTGGATATTGGCTACAAATTCTACCCCTGCTCTGATGGATGCAGGGATTGGGGTCACAGAGGGTCACAGGGTGCCTTTCATGGGACACTTCCTTCTCCAAGCAGACAATGTACAGCCTGAGTGTCCAACTCACCCAGCACTCCTCTCACCTGAAATTCGTTCACATGAGCAAAAGCCCTCATGGCTCTTGTCTGGCTGAGGTCCAGTGTACTGCTGCCAAGGCAGCTCTCTGCATCCTTCCTCCATCCTGCAGTGAGCTTCTGCGCAAGGAAGGTGGACACAGCCCCCACAGGCCCTCAGCCCACAGGCACCATGTTCAGCTCAGGGATGGGTGCACTTCTGCCCAGGAAGGACTGAGGCTCAGAGGCAGGCACCTGGGGTCTGCAATCCTCCCTGAGGGCTGACGCTCAGCCTTCATGTGGTGGGCATTTAAAGTGGCTCCACTGCACGGCCCTCTCAGGCCCCAGCTATGAGCAGTCTCTTCCTGCTCTTGCCCGGCCAGACCGAGGGCCTTCCCTGAATAACCTTGTCCCACAGAGCCCCCCAGGAGCTGTAGCTGCCCCTCACAGTCTAGCTTGGAAGCCCTTCCTGCTTCAGGGCTGGCTCAGCCTTGCCCAAACATTGTTCACATGAAGTCCTTCAGTTCCAGACTCCAGAGTCCCCCAGGTGAAAAGAATCCATGTATTGTAAATGGGACATAAGTTGGTCATACACATCAGTAACAGTAACTCTCCAGTAGAAGACCTAGTGTGACCAGTTTGAACTGTAAGAAGTATGTGTGGAGTCTCAGGGGATGATGGACTGCAGGGCTCTCCCTTGTCCTGGGTCAGAGCCAGGAAACAGGCGAGATTCATGCCAGGACAGGAAGACGTCACTGAGTTCCTTGTGGGCAGGTGAACAAAGCTTGACCATGGCATGAAGAGGCTCGCTGATGTGATCTCCATGAACAGAATGGGACAGACAGTGGGAGATACAGGACACAGTGGGAGATACCCCCACCAGGATCAAGAGCTGGGTCTGGAGCCTGTTTAGCTGCAGAGGCAGAAAGTGACCCTCTCCCAACCTCAGCTCTTCCAAAGGAGAAGCTAGGAAATCCACTGCACACCTCCCAGCCAGCTCTACCCAGCCACGCCTCAGCCTGGCACGTGCCTCACCTGTCTGCGAATGCGCAACCTCCTAACCAGGCAGCTGTGAGTACAGTGACGACCAGAAGCAGCATGTGTCCCAAGAGTGTGGAACTCAAAACAGAAACAATGCAAAGTATGAAGTCTCCAGCCGACACTGCAGCATGGCTCTGCCCAGCATGGATTTTGCTTGCAGGGCAAGTGTTTCAACCCACAATGACCCCAGGACCAGTGAATATAATTAGAAGAACACAGATGGATGAGAAGCATGGGTGAAAAGATGCTCACCTCCTCCATGGGCCACACCCCAGGAATGCCACACTGAGGTGATCAGAGTTATAACACGGCTATCAAGTGACTCTCCAAAGATGGCAGAGCTAAGACACAGCGGCAATAACGGTGATGGTGACAGCGCAGATAATCTCTCATTCCTTCTGGGTGCTGGGTTTACTCCCAGTGTCAGATGCAGGAAGAGTCAGGACCTGTGAGAGAGCACAGCTAGATCAAGGGTCCCAGGGTGCATCCAGCCAGGTCGGTGGCTCCTGAGGGCGCTGGAGATGTATGAAAGGCCTCGTGGAGGAGCTGAGACACAGTTCTCAGGCCAGTGTGCTCTGGCCCAGCTGATGAGCTTGGAGGCCTTCCCGGGTCCTACTTGCTGATTCCGCTCACCAGCCCTGCCCTGGCTCTGTGAGGCTCAAATCCTATCACTGCAGCAACCGCACTGGCCTTCCTGGCCAGTGTCCCCAGGTGGAGTCCACGGCTCTGTGTGAAGGGAGGTGGACACACGGGGCTTGCTCTGTGACTCACAGCACATCACAAGCAAGGAGAGCCCTGTTCGAGATATGATAGGCAGGTGCCATCAAGATACATTCTTATGTGAATTTCGTGGTCTCATTGTGACTTTGGCCTCAATCCAGTGGCAAAACTTGGCCACTAAATTGTTCCAAGAGCATCTGTGATTGCTGTTTCCAGAGGCAGGGTCTCAGATGTCCATCTGAAAGAGAAACGCCAGCCTGAGCCCAAGGGGCAGCAAATGGTCCATTTTGCAACAGCTTCACATGGACCAGATTGTTTTAGTCTAATTTTCTGGGGAGTCTTTCAGTGGTTGCAAAGCAAGGTAGTGTCTTTAATAACTCAGAGGAGGCAAAGAACGCCCTCAGCAGTGACCCTGAGTGTGCAGGTTGACCCGGAGCAGCCCTGAGCCTGCTGCTGTGCCTGGCCCCATTTCATCTCTCACATAACCAAGCTAGCAAACTGCAGGTGTCAGATGGTTACGATCCAGAGTGGCTGCTTGAGGATGGGATGGGCCACATGAAGCTCCATGTGGCACATGCTCAGTCGGCCTCGATGCACCCAGAATTGCGAGCACAGGCTGGGCGAATCCTTGAGAGCCCACAGGGGTGACTTTGCTCCTCAGGAGACACTTGGTAATGTCTGGAGACAGTTTTGGTTGTCACAACTCTGGAGGTGGGGGCTACCTACAATAGGGCTAGAGGTCAAGCATGTAGCCTAAACCTCCTACCATGCACAGGACAGTTCCCAAAACAGGCTCCCAAAATGTCACTAGAGCTGAGGGTGAGAAGCTCTGCTCTGGAGCCACAGTGGCCATTCCTTGTCTAGATAGCACCCAGCATGCGCACAGCTGGACATCGCCCTTTCCATCTGGGTACTGCCGGCCCCATGCAGATCCAGATCCATGCATAAATCGATGCTGCAATTGCTCTCCTGCTTCCTTCCTATTGTCATCTCTTCCTACCTTCATGCTTCTGTTACTAGAGAGACAGTGAAAAAATAAAACACAGGACAGTCACTAAGAATTTTGTTTTCCTCAATAAAAAGGAAGCAATTGGAAAGTGACATGTATGAAGCAGAAAATTAATGAAGAGAGAAGACATGCGCTCCATCGAGAAGTTGATCAGCCAGGAGAGGAGCAAAGAGCTGAGAGCTGGTCGGTCACAGGCGAGCACAGTGTGACGGAGGGGGGCTGTGGGCAGAGGCTGCAGGGGCCCCAGGAGCCAGGGCTCTGCCAGAGGAGCCCAGCTTCTCAAACTAAACCAGTTCACTGTGTGCAGCCAGCATCTTACAGCCTTAAATAACAGCACTGAGGAGAAAACATCAGAAAGCGTCACTCATGGTGAAGAGGAGTATTGTTTTGTGAAATTCTAGATTAATGTACTTTTACTGTGGGTGTATGTGCATAGGCTGGGCTCCATTGTAAAATATATTTCCTGTGGTTGAAGCCACTTGGAAAGCATTAGGGTGGATTAAATGATGAAAGGTTTGGAAATAATGAAGTATCTGTCAGTAAATTTTGCAAATAAAAAGAACAAGGAAATTACTAACTCTGGGAAAATGGAAAGATGTACAGGAAAGAAAATGCAACCATATCACAATATTTGGCTGTATGGAGAACAACACCTACCTGTTGACATGACATAAACCCTGCTAATGATGTAATTAAATATAGTGCTTTACCCAGGCAAGTGATGGGAGGGGAGGAGGTAGCAGTCATAAGAGCAATAACCTGTCTTAGTTACTTCTCTTGCTGCTGAGACAAAATACCGGACACCCAAGGCTAAAGGAGGAAAGGTTTATTTAGCACACAGTTTGTAGAGGTTTCAGTCCATAACTGGCTGGCTCCATGGCAGGGTGGCGCATGGCAGAGGGCAACAGGTCAGGGCAGTGGAAGATACCAAAAGCAACAAGAGCGGAGGGAAGAGCAAGCCTCTTTCCCTCTCTTATACTGTATGCAGGCTACCTGCCCTAGGGCAGGGATAGCACTCACACCTATAACCCCAGCATTGGACCATGAATCAATCACAAACTCTAGATTCAGCAGTTTGTGAAAAGCAAGCCCCCCATGACTACATGGGGCTTTGGGAGGACATCCAGACACAAACCATAACATAACCCTCCCCCAGCTTAGGAGATGTTAGATAACAGCCTATGATAAAAACTCTGACTTTTTTCCTCTTTCCAGATTTCAAAGAAATTTACAAAAACAACTAAAGGATGAACTGTGGCTGTCTCTGGGAAGAGGTAGGCAGGAAACAAATTCAGAGGCATTTGATTTGATGATTGGTGTATCACTTTCATTTAGAAAGGGAAATCAAGTACAGAGAAACTCTGGATAATGAGGGCCTAGTAGGGTCTGCTGGAAAGAGCCTAGGGGTGAGGTGGTCTTGGCTCTATCACTTACAACTTTGTACCTTGAACAGGTCCTTCCCCAGCTTTTACAACCAGTTTGCACACCTCAGAAAGAGGGTGGACTGAATTACTTTGACCTCTCAATCTGTGTGTATGAGTCTCATTGTGGAATAAGTTGGGGTTCTAGGCAGCAGCCTCCTCATTTCAATGTCAAATATCGCTAAATTAGCATAAGAAAGAAAATATAACCATATTATACATAATACACATACAACCATGTATACATATGGTAACTATGCACAGAGAAGGTATCAGGATGGACACACAGGTTTGCACCCATGTTGAAGAAAAGCCACAGGCAGTCTTGTATCCCATGATGAAGTGGGTATTACAGCCATGGGTCACAGAACTGCTTATTCCTACTACACCCCTTCCAGATTAGTGCCAGAAAGGACAGTTTCCCAATAGGCTGACTTCCACAAAACCTGGGAGGCTAGGTACGCTCCCCTGGGAGGAAAGAAAGGGCGTTTTAGGAGTATATTGAAAGGACAAAAACTGCTGCTTGTTCCCTCATGGGTGTCATGCCCTTCAATAGCAAAAATGCCGACTTTTTGCTGATGAGACAGCTGCCCACACTGAAATGAACTTCCTGTCTTGCCCTAAGCTCTCATACACTCTCCAGTGTGAAGGTAAAGGGAGACTGTGTTCCCGAGCCCTCCTCTCCATTCTTCCTGCTGAGTGAGGAGACAACTTGTACCCTTTAAATAGGTGAACCAGGAAAACCTCTCTAGGTAGCAGAGTACAAGACCAAAGGCTGAGTCACACCACCCAGAGCCACCCCAGCAGCTTAGGCCTTCTGTGCTGAGACTGTCACATGGGAGAAAAGAACCCTTTGTCCCATTATATCACGGATATTGTGGGTCTCGGCACAATCTGTATATACCAATAAATATAAGGAGGACATTTATTATTCTAGTACATGCTAGGAAGAAGAACCCAGCTGTGCAGAAAATGTGAACTCTCCTCCCCGGAGTCCTCATCCTCACACAGAACCAGCAGGGATTCTCCCAAACATCAGCTGCCCCCAAGACAGGCTCTGCTCCCACAGCAACCATGCCACTGACCTCTGTACGTAGATGCTTATCCCAGGGCCTCCCCTCTGTGGTGACGAGTTGACCTTCAAGGTCACGCACTAGATTTGCTCACTGAGGCCCGGGTCACACACAGACCCAGTAATTAAGTTCTTGGGCTTCCCGCCTCTGCCCCAGGGCATCTGTACAAAGCTTTGATTGTTCCTCAGAGTCTGACCCTGGCCTGCCCTGGCCTTTGGTTTCTGTAAGTGCCCACTGCCTGCCCTGGGGCGGGGATCACTCCTGAGCACCCACAGCCTCTGGAGTGGGCTGGGATGCATTAGGCATCCTGAATCCCTGTGATCCCAGCACATCACAGGAAAGCCCAGTCCAGTGGGATTAGACAGCCCAGGAGTGGACCAGATGGAGCCCGGTGACATCAGTTTCTCCAACAGCGGGTAAGAGGAAACATTCCCTTGTACCCAAGCCAGTCCGCTCTCCCCAAATCTGAGGGACCCAGGCTTCACTGTGGGCTGAATGCTTTCTGGAGAGTGAAGGGAACGGTCCCAAAGGCACTGACTGGCTCTGGCTGACATGTGGCATCCTCTTCCTGCCCACCTTCAAATCCACACCTGCCCAGTGTGTTCTAGTCCCAGCCCTCTGCGTGACCTCGGGCCTGTTCTGAAGTTGTGCTCCTTCTGTGAAGTGGGGACGGTGACTCTACCCCCCTGATCCCTTGTCAGAAGCCCCTGAGATGACACAGAAGACCCACTGGCACAGGACAGCTACCGTGGGACCCTGATGAGGCCACTATGGTCACCCTGGAGAGGAGGTCATTTCTAGAAGTGACACTGAGCTGGAGGGAATGAGCCATGTCCTTGGGCCAGGAAGGGCAACAGGGGCACTTATGGAAACCCCACAGGGAAAAACCTGTCGCTACTGTTGTCGGGACCCTCCTGTGCCCTCTCTCTGCCACCACAGGTCACTCAGCCTAGAGCCAGAGCTGAACAGCTGAAGGCTGTGTGACACTGCCTCACAGGCGATTAAGCCTGGAGCATCTCTGGGGCTAAACACTGTGGACCAGGCCTGAGGCGGGTGGGGGGTCGCTCCGCAGGAGGTGGGAAAATGCTGGATTTGGTAAAATGCTGGAAAACGGCCCGACTGAGTGTTCCCACAGCAGCGGGGCCTCAGCAGCCTGTGTCCCGAGCGGACTTCAGTCGGGGGGACATCAGGGGCTCCCCTGTGGCTGCTGCGACCCGGCTTGTGGCCTGCACAAAGTGTACATCGCAGCTGTCTCCATCCGTGAAGAGGAAGCCTCTGAAGCCCACGGTGCAGTCAGAGATGCTGTTGTAAAAAGGAACCGCCCCTGACCCCACCTCCAGGGGTCCCCAGCCTCAAGCTATCCGCAGTCTCTGAGAGCCGGACTCACATGTGTTTCACCCTACGAGACTGTTTCTGACTTCTGAGATTCTGTTCCTCAGGTCAGTGAGTGCTGCCCCAGTTGGCCTGGGATGGGGGACAGGGGGGACGTTGCCTCTCTCAGTGTCCCCTTTCACAAGAGCCAAGGACTCGGCAGGACCCGGACAGTCCCGGCAGGGTCGGCCAAGGGGGAATCACTGTGCTGGCAGCACTGAAGTTACCTAACAGCACGTGTTTGGTTAGGGTTAGGGCCTCGGGCGGGTGGCCTGCTCGGAACCCCAGCCCTGACTCCTGAGGCCGCACTGCCCTGCCACACTGCCATCGCCTCCCTGACTGATGGACAGATGGTTTCCATGGCTCCCATGGCTTGGGGGAGCCTAGGGGAAACACACACACAAAGAGCTGCAGAGCTCATGGTGACATACGACGTCCTGAGACCCCCGTACGACGGCACCCTGCAACACTAATGCATTAACGAGCAGCCCCAGCAGCATTAACAAATTCCCTTGTAGAGACTGTGGTGTTTGGGAAAAGGGATCATCAGATGTTTTCAAACACTGTGTGCGCTGAGGAAGGGCCTCGGGCACTGACAAATGATAAATGAGAAAATTAGAGGCTTCAGGAAAATGTAAATACCATCCTTTGTAAGTCTGTCCCTTGGCAGGAATAAAAAAATGTTTCCTCAAAGCCAGGAGGCATTTCTTCTGTTCCTTTCACCACCATGAAAAATGACTGGGACTATTTTACACACTTCTACATATCTGGATTTGGCTTCCACATTCCTAGCAAGGCCTTGGCAATATGTGGAGTAGGCTGTAACTTCATGTCCCTATTTTTGAGCCTTTGTTTCAGTACCACTCTGTAAAGACTGGCCAGGCCCCACCCCAGTGTTATGGTTTATATCTAAATGATCTCCAAAGCCTCATGTGCTCATAGGTGGTGCTTGGGGAGGTGACTGAATCATGGGGGTGTGGTGCTTATCAGTGGTTTCGTATGATGATGAGTTCATAGCTAAATGCGATGTTGGAGGTGAAGCCTGGCTGGAGGAAGTGGATCACTGGGGTATTACCTGGCAGGATCTATCTCCCTCTTCCTTGATCACTGTCTGCTTCCTGCCTGCCATATCACAAGCTCTTTCTCCTCTGCCATGCTTCCCTGCCTTAGAGCCATCCGTCTACGGACTGAACCTCTACAAACCGTGAGTCAAAATAAACCTTTCCTTCTTTATTTTTATTTTTTTTTGGTTTTTCTCCGGTACCAGGAACCGAACTCACGACCTTGCGCTTGCCAGGCAGGCGCTTTTGCCGCTGAGCTAAATCCCCAGCCCAACCTTTCCTTCTTTAAATAGTGGGTATTGGATATTGTTTCTCAGTGATGAGAAAGTAATTAAAACACCCAACTACACAGTTATAGTTATGGAAGAGAGGGCAGTTTCTCCAGAGTATTGTAGTCTCCTGTCTGTGGAAGTGACCTCTGTCCAAGCAAGGATAATGGCATTTCTACCACAGAGGCTTCCTTTTCTAAGGCCACAAGGCTGTATCCTCATGTAGTTGGGGCAGTATTGTAGTCACAGTCTACAATATTTAAGATATTAAGAAAAGATTTAGCAAAGGACACATAAGAAAAGATTTAGCAAAGGACACATAAATTATAGGATTAAGAGTCAAAGGCACAAGAGTATGGGAGAACTTTCCACACACTAGAGACCCAAAGAATCCAGCTGAAGGCCTGGAACCCACAGCAATATCCTGCCCAAATCCAGCTGAAGACCCAGAGCCTGTGGCAATGTCCTCCACAAGTCCAGCTGGAGACAATGTCTCATTCAAGTCTGTATCGAGGATCTGCACTGGGAAGGCCCAAAGGCCAGTGATGGAAGCTAGAAGGTCTGCAGCAGTGGGATGAAGGATCTGTGCCAGCAGGCTGAGGGATCTGCCCTGGAGCCTGGAGACAACACTCAAGGTAAGAACAAGAGCTCCCCGAAAGAGAACTGCAGCCATCCTCAGCAACAGCGAGGACTCATCCTCTGACGATGAGAACAGCTGAGTTCGTATCAGGAAAGCCAGCATGACAAGCTCCTCCAGGAGAATCAACAGCACCCCACCCTCCCCTCCTGTTCTGCTTTTATGCTGTTGACAACAATCCTCAGATGGGCCTTCCACACCCAGCACCACGCTGACTCAGTTTAGCTGGGTGTTACAAGCTGACCATTAGTTAATCCACCACAAGCAAGAAGGTTCCTTCATTGCACAACAGGTACCATAGTCACTGCAGCCAGATTGCCAATGCTCAGTTTCCACCTGGGCCCCTAAACAAGTGCCTGCACCACCCTGCCTCAGTTTCCTCACTGCAGCACCAGGAGCATCTTTAGGGGCAGGTGTGAGGATTAAATGAGCCAAGAGATGCAGAGCAAGCAGAGTATCACCTGGCCCCTCCCGCCTGCAGAGAGGACCGGTCCTGCCCCACCAGAGCCGCCTCCCTGCAGCTCCCACCTGGGAGTCCAGAGAGAGACTCTGCAGCTGTCTTGGGACCCCAGTGCCCTTGACTCAGGATGGCTCTTGGGGTCATTCTCAAGGTGAACTTGGCCTGGTCAAATCCCGACAAAATCCGGGCACTGAGAGGATCTGTTACCCCCAATGCCGAGCACCTCAGAGGGGTCAAACACAGGTCAAACATCCCTTTCTGAGGAGAATCTGGCAGCATGAAGAAGATTCCACTGCCATCCCAGGGCCCAGCACCGCCACCTCCCAGGCTGTGTCCCGGAGCATCCTTCTCTACTGTCTATGAGGAGACCTGGCCCCCAAGGGCTGCTTCTGTTTGGAATCCACCAAAGCAAACCAGGTGAACTGCTGCCATCAGCCAATTTATCACAGTCTAATTATCTGCTTCTGGGGCTGTCCTCTGCACATCCTGCAGAGCCCATCTCATACAGGGATTGCTGGCTCTGCTGGCTACTTGGGACATTTCTGTGGGCTTAATTGTGTGTTATCAGCACCATCATCCCACAGCTGTAGCAGCCACACAGGCACTGTTTCACCCACCTTCTGCTTTAATTGTTCTGCCAGCTCCTGAAGGAGACCACGGCAAAGTGGCTCTGAGAAGGATTTAATATTAAGCAATTAGCTTTCTGTGTTTATTTGTGAGTTGTCTGAAACTTAGGCACCTTGTCTGAAGATGGGCAGTGGACTCACAATAAGTGAACCTCTGTGAGTCACTGGTCACCCTGAGGCCTGTATTGGCCTGTGAAGCTGTGACTCCTCAAAGGACAAGATAAGGCCACAGCTGAGGATGTCTAGCTCCAACCCCAATTAACTACAAGGAGACTGTAGTTGAAGGCTCCACACTCCTACAATAAATACCAACCTAAAGATAAGGTAGTTCTCCTGCTTGACATTATTTACTACTTGGGAAAATTCTCCCAAGGTCCTGCAAGATTCCTGCATTTTCTTGAGAATCCTTCTTTATTTGTAAACCAAATAAATCTGTGCTACCCAGAGAAGTCTTTGGCTAAACCCAGAGAATATTGAAGCCATAAGAGAGCTAGACCCTCCTGGAGCCCTGAAATAATTTCAATTGTCTCATTTATTTGCTGTCCACTCACTTGGGAGATTGTGGGCCTGATCAGCCCGCAATAACTAAAGGTTATTTAACCTGATAAGCTCCTGCAGCTCCATGGCTGCGTAGGTTGTGTACATTGTATGCTGGGTAGAGATAGGCAGCCCTTCCAGTCTTTCTCCATGGGGTAGGGGTTCCTCTATTTCTACCTTTTGATGACTAGCCAGCCTAGCATGCAAAACCAGGGGATTTTTCCAGGGGTTGTCTCAGACATGAGGACTTACACTTCTAGAGACACTTGTGGAGGAGGCGGTGCTTCCCACACCTCAAAACCTGAGCTCCACAGCAGCCAGCCATTGCTCAAGGTCCTCCTCTATCTGCTGCAGCTGGTCTACTTGCCCAACAAGGCTATCTGCCTCTTGATTTATACCACAGAAGAGAGTGAAAAACAGCCAAGCCACCCACTCCACTGTTTCACAGTGATGGGGAGGAATTTGTCTGTCTACTGCTTCCAAAGCTTGCAGGATGTCCCCAGGCTCCAAACAGGCTAATTTCCAGTTCTCTAAGGCCTTCAAAACTGCCAAGAAGTTGGCTACAGGTAGCCATGGTGAGGCTGGCATCGCTTATCAGCCATCCCCTGGGGCTCCCCCCTTGCCTTCTGCTTCTATTTCCACAGTCTCCATGGGACCACTTACCTCAATGTCCCACCAACTGCCCAGTTGTCAGCCCACTCTGGAGGCCCAAGGGAGATTTTTGAGGGTGAGGTCCCAAGGTTAAAGAACACACATATTCGAGACATCAGCAACAACAGCAGGCAGCATGGAGCAGAGCAGAGCAAAAGAGCTAGAGCCACCAGAGTCTTCATTGTATAATTCTTATACAGGTTGTTATCTCACATTTACATTCTTGTATGGTGCCATAACCAGCACATGTGTATTTACCCTTATGAAGTCATGATTACATAACTGTATCCCACTGTGCACCTGTGCTAGACAAGCAAGGTCATGTCCTCAGGTGTCCTTAGATGCCCCTGAGCTTTGAAGTCTGAGTGGTTCCCTAGAGGGGACTTCTGTGGAGAAAAAAAATAAGAGAAGAAAGCAAGGGACTGCTTGTTTCAAGAGACTGCATGTATTAGTTAGGGATTCCGAACTAATTCCTAACAAAATTCCTAACTCCCACAACTTAAGGGAGGTGTTTATTTTGGTTTACAGCTTTAATGGGTTCAATCCATGGTTGGCTGGCTATTATGCAGAGGTGGCATAACGAAAGTGCCCGGAAGAGAAAAGCTGCTCACATCATGGCAACAAGAAAGCCGAGAGAGGGAAAGAAGGAGCCTGGACAAGAATCCACCCTTCCAGGTCACATCTCCACCCAAGTCCCACCTCCTAAGATTCAGCCATAAGCTGATCAATGGATCAGTTCACTGATGAGTATAGTGCCCCCATGATCCACTTTCCAAATCCCCACCTCTGAATAATGAACCTTTGGGGGAACATTTTCAATCTAAACCATAATATGGAGGGATAAGAAAAGGAGGGAAGGGAATCATCATTATAAGGAATGGGGAAAGGCAAGGGGGCAGAGAGACAGGTGAGTCCTCTGGTCAAAGGGCTGTGAAGGATTAGGCAGGGGGTCACCCTAACAGGAACAAAAGGGAAATGAGACCTGCCTGCTGGGCTCCAGGAAGGAGACACAATTGTGAACTGGATAAAACCCAACAATGATAAAGGATAGAAGCTGCTCCACAAGAAATTAGCTGGGAAACAAAAGAATTCAGGAACAAGAGGCCACTTCAAAGGGGGTCAAGGTGGCCTCTCTGAAGAGGGACCATGAGCCAGGACTGAACACTGAGAAGACTCCAGCCAGGTTAAGGCTATCAGGAGAGAATCCCAGGGAGGGGCGCAGCCCATGCAAGGGCCCAGGGACAGAACCTCACTGGATAAGCTCAGGGGAGAGGGAGAAAAATGGGGGAAAGGAGAACCAGGGATGGAGGCAGAGCCAGAGTTGTGGATCAGGCAGGGCCGTCAGGGCCAGGAGGAGACTCTGAGGTTCACATGAAAGGTGGTAGGAAATCACTTACTGAGGGAGTTTATATGACTGCGGATCAGAATACTCACTCACTTACTGATGGGTGGGAAGAGGCACTGGGGCCGGGAGTGGAAGCCATGCATCCAGGCTAATTCCAGATCTGCAGTATATGAGATCTTGTGCAAATTTATCTTCCTGGAGCCTCAGTGTCCCCAGCTGGTTTGGCTTATATCTAAATGTCCCCCAGGAGTCTCACATACTCAGGTGGGTCTTACAGAAGGTGATTGAATCATGGGGTTGCTGGAGGTAAAGGATGTCAGGAGGTGGGGCCTGGTAGGAAGAGGTGTGTCACGGGAGTGTGGCGCAGAAGGGTCTGTCTCCCTCTCAGGTGCCTCCCTTTGCTCTCTGCTTCCTGGGTACCATGATGTGAGTAGCTTTCCTCTAAAGGAGGCTCTTCTGCTATGCTTTTCTGCCCTGGAGCCAGCTAACTATGGAATAAACAACTGTGAGCCCAAATAAACCTCTCTTCAATTTGCTGGTATTGGGTATTGAGAAAGTGACCAAGACACCCTCTGTGAAAGAGCAAATCACAAACCATCTTAAAGCTGTTCTGAGGATTAGATCACAGGATATCCACAGTAAAGTTCAGGACACATGGTCAGTGCCTTTCTATAACTAGATGACCGACCTTGACCTTCTCAGACTGATGCCCATGACCTAAGAGGTAACTCGGTCCAAATCAGTGGGCCCTGGGCTGTGTGGACACCACGCCTCCCCCGGCACTTCATTCCCTCTGTCTGGACAGCAAGGGTCTGTCTCCACATCGCTGACACCGCGGCCCTGTCACTGGGACTGCAGGGTCTAATTACAGTTCCTCTGGACAGGCTGGACAGCTGATTGAAGTGACTTGACCTGGAACAGAGCTTTTGAGGAATGATGTGGCGAGGCTTGGGACAAACGCTGGGGTTGCTCGTTCAGCAACAATCTGAGACATCTCAGGACGCACCTTTGCTTGCTAAAGCAGCTGCTTCGGGCTGGTGCCCTGAGTTCAACAGCCCAGGCTGCTTTAGTTGCAACTGTCCCCCTTCCCAAGGCTGCTCTGTGGTCTCCACCTGCCCTTCCAGGTGGGAGGATTGAAAGGGGAGCCAGGAGGAGGCAGAGGAGTGTGGGCCCCCCGGGCAGCTGCTCTTGGGAATTCACCCGCAGTGACCCGGAACGTAAAATACAGCTGGAGAGGGGAGAGTCACTGCCAGCCAAGAGGGTCAGAGATGCCACCACATGCCACACGGCCTTCATTGAACTGCAGCAAAGCAAGCAAAAAGAAGACATTTGTGCAGCCCGCAGGGACATCTGAAGGTTAGAGGTCATCAGGATGGAGCAGCTATGCTGGAAAATGTCTGCATGAGTCCAGAATTTGTTTTAAAATAAGTAGGCAGAAATATTGCTGAGTCACGCAATAGTCTATGTGGTTCATATGTTCAGGCTTGAGATACACATAAAATATGCTTAATTGTGTTTGGTTTATTTTGCAGGATTGCAATTCACCTGAGGAAATTGTCTTAGTCATTTTTCTCATTGCTGAGACAAATACCCAGCACGCAAAGTTAAATAGGAAAGGTTTATTTGGCTCACAGTTTGTGGAAGTTTCAGTCCATAATCCACTGACTACAGGACAGGGTGGCATGGCAGGAGGGCATCCCAGAGCTGGCAGGAGGCGGCAGTTCATACCCAGGATGGGGCACTTTTAATCCCAGCATCACATCACTAATCCTATCATCACACACCCTAGATCAAGCCACAGCCAAAAACCCTATCTATGGTCACATGAAGGACTGAGGGGACATCTAGACACAAGCTGTAACAGAAGTGTCACAGAATAGTGCACAGTATAACCCAGGGACAGCATCCTACCCCACTGGCTCATCCTACTTTGAGCAGGGCATTCACCATGGCCTGAGCTGGGCCTATAATTTATGTGGAGAGGGAATTTTATCTATACTCCATCTGAAGCCACCTGAAGTCTCTGGCTGATGTGTTTTATGTAGGTGAGTACAACTGGACCCTGCCGCCCAGTCTTCCAGCAAAGACGCAGAGGCATTTTCAAGCAGAAATAACAGCTCTGCAGCTTTTAAACAATGACAATTTTTATCTGGGACCATTCTCAAGCTGCTGGAAGATGGTGACACACTCTTTGGCCAACGAGGAGCTGGTACTACCTCATCTCGTCTGCAGAAGGAGGCCACCAAGCCTTTGTGGACCAAGGGGCAGAGCCGGGCTGACTGTCACAGGGCACAAGAAGAGTCTGCATTGGATGCTGCAAGAGGATCTCTGCACTAACTCTGGAGGAGGGTGGAGGCACGGGAGATTTTTGGTTTGGTGTGAGTCACGCGATGGTTGCTTAGGACAGCTCAGAGGCTTGGTGGCATATTTGCGAGCAGAATTCTGCATCAGGAGGCCTCTGCACACAAAAGTGAAACTCTGTCTGAGAAGATGTGCACCGTGCACCTTGATTAAAAACAGCAGCATGCACTGCTCTCTAGCCTGCCAAGGGGCTGTGACGGGCACTGCCGGCTGACTGCCCCACATACCCTTGTTCCCTTAAAGATCTTAAGGACACAATATGCCTGTAAATAGGGCGCTGGGTCCTTTGCTTTTCTCCTGTAAATTACACTTCTTCCCACAGACCTCCGTCCTCAAGGAAGCAGCTATATTAGTGGGCAGCACATCTCAATTCCAAACGCACATAAATGGTTTGCATTCTAACATAGCCACCAAGCAATGACTTCATAGACAGTAGAAATCCACATCCTACATCATCGTCTTGAGGATACCTCCAAGAACACGTCAATGTAGCCAGTTCCAGATCATACGGAGTCCCTCTCTTTCTTGAGGGCCCACACTCTATCCCCTCTGAGAGCGTACTTTTAAAATTCTGCCTACTAACCCGCTTTACACCTGGCTGTTTCAGTCCAGGAGGAGAGGGGACAGGCCAGGTCTTTGCTGGACCCGACGACTGCACTTCTGGAAGCATCCCCGAGTTTTTAGGCACCTTTCCAGGCTAGAGAGGCCCTTCTTGAGCAGGAGGGGGTGAAGCATGGGAGGTAAGTCCCTCTTGTCCCATTTGGAACCCAGGGCTGGGTAAGCCAAGCCTCCCAAGGCTCCTTCTTCACCAAGCCTCTGCCACCTGGTTAAGGCATCTCCAAATAAGGAGCAAGGAGCAGGAGGTGACTGTCACAGAGGAACATCTGCTGACAAACTGCAGCAGCCTGAGCCTGGTTTCCCTCTCCAAGTAGATATCGATGAGGGGGCTTCCCTGTCCCTTCAGTTCCCTGCTAGTTCTGCCTACATGAAACCAGGCTGTTTGCCTGAGCTTCCTCTTCTGTATTTGATTTTTCTTGCTCTCCAGATAAAAGAGGAAAAGTCAAAACACATGCATAATGCGTAATTAGAACACTTGGGTTTGTTTAAACTTTATTCACGCAGTCTCCCAAATATTCGTGTGGTTAAAGAACACGATTGTAGAATAAGACTGTCTTCCAGGAAAATGAGATTTACGCTGGCAGGAACTGAAGGCATCTTAATCGAGTAATTCCAACTTTAGTCCTGGGCGCTTGTGCCTCTGCATGTCCCATTCTGCAGCACACATAACTACACATATCCTCCTACAGCCCTGTGATGTCAGAGGCCCCATGAATCACAATGACAGCTCCCCTGGTATCCAAGAGACCTGAGCAGGCTGCAAAGTCACCATCCCTGCTGTGAGAACCCTCACTATATCTCAGCCTCCAGCAGAAGGGACTAAATTGCATCAGAATGACCCACATTATATGGCAGCTAATGACCCAGTTAACCTCCAGCTAGTTCCCTGCTTCTCGTGTCCTGGGAACGGGTGGTGTTTACTCCAGCGGGGACAAACCATTATGAATGTGCCAGTGGCCGCCTGGGCCAGTGTTGTCACAGGAGTGGGCTGAGGGGCCAGGGCCTCCGCCTTCGCTGGCGAATATGAATGAGGTCTTTTCTTTTCCCTCTCTTCTCTGCCTTGATTTGCATGACTAAGCTTTCTGCTCTTTTTTCTTTCATGTGTTTGTTTGCTGATTACCGATCTGTTTCCTACAGAGCAACAAATTATTTGCCCCCTGGGCAGTGACCTAAATTTGACAGCAGCCCCAACTGTGTGTGAAGCAAACTTGAGTCAGACAGTGGCACTCACACTTGTAGGGATAATTCCAGGGAAATTTAGACAGCCCAAGGATGGCAGGATCAAAATTACACTGGTCTCCAGCAGAGTTGTTAAGAAGAATCTTGGCAAAGGAGGATTGACCATAAGAAGGCAAGGAGAGATCCTCTTGGGATAAAAATCTTGCTTGGTTTAAGAAAAGGCTCAAAGGCCTCTTTAAATGAGGCTGCAGGTTCCCTGGGGAGAGAGCTGTAGTCAAGTCTCAGAACTGTGTCTCTCAACTCCATCAGACCCAATGCTGCCTTTTTTAAACTAATATTTTCTCATTTCCACTTTAGCTGAAATTTGAAATGAAATGAAGTTCGTAGACAATATAACCTACCTACATGTCTTTTTAAAAATTCAATTTGGTGCCCTAACTATAGTATAAAGGGAAATGTAAGAACAGTAATGTCTGTGAAGTAATTTGCAGAAAGAAAATGCCCTGGCACACTGTACCGAAGAACTCATTCCGTGCTACATGCAGCCTGTACCCAGCTCAAACGTCCTGAGACACGTTGCCGCTGGTGATGTCACCACTGGCAAAGTTTTGAAGAAAACTAATACAAGCTGCCCTTGATTTGTACCATAGTTGCCACCCCAGAAAACTGAGGAACTTACCTAAACAGTGCAAAAAAACATCGATTCCATGTCCAGTGGATGTTTCGTTTGGAGCTCTAATCATGGCAAATAAGGTTGACTGACAGGACCATCCAGCAGGGCATTTGACACTAATGCAAAATGCAAGGGGACTCTGCGTGGGGTGAAACTCTCCTGGGCCCTGTGGTCATCCAGCTCCCACCCACTGACTGCAGACTGACACCAGACCAGGTCCAAGGGTCTCTGGCCACTCAGGTCTGTGCTCATCACAGACCAAACCAAGGCCCCCACTCATTTTGGTGAAAAGGAAGAGGCCTTCATTCAAAGCTACTTCTGAGGAGGTGCCGGGGCCTCATTTTTTCCGGTCCAGGTGTGCAAAGGCCATGTATAGTAAAGAACAGAGGGGAGGAGATACAATGAGGAACTAGACAACTCTAGGCTTACTCCTTCTCTCCTAGGTCCTGATCCTTAGGGACCAACATCTGTGTATTATCTAGGCCAGCGATGGCAAATCTTTTAGAGACAAGTGCCCAAACTGCAGTCCCAAACCCACTTCTTTATTGCAAAGTGCCACTACTGCAATTAAACCTGAATGCTTGGCTGCTGGGGTGATGCTAATATTATAGACAGCTAAGGTAGGTAGAAATGTTATAGGGCCGGGCGCTCAAAAGAGTCGGTCCAGAGATGAAAACTCATTACAACTGCAGCCAGAGGCACATGTGTTGGAGGCCAGGCCTCAAGATAAAGACAGAATGACCAGGCCTACATGCCTCCTCAAGGAGTAAGACAAGTGATAATACCTGGTCCAATGAAGTCTAGATAGACATCAGTCACCTTCATGGATGAGCCCTGACCCATCCCTCCTGAAAAGTTCTTTGTTCTTTCCATGAACACTTGCTACATAACTTGCTTCCCCACTGGATCAATACTATCTAAGCGGTTGTATTTATGCTCTTATTGATCATAGCTTTAACCATATTGTATACACCTGATTGTGCTCTATAAAACTTTCCCTGAAAAGTAGGGTCCTTAGCAACCCCCTCAGGACCCCTCCTACCTCTCTCAGGAGCTGTATGTCTCCCTCTCAATAAGTATTCCCAACTCTTTACCTCCATTGTTCCTTAGAACTTATTCTTCAGTTTTGGGGAACATGAATTCAGCGCATGGGATGTCTAGGAGGTTGGGAGTTACATTTGTTTCCCTTGTATCATTTGGAGGTCCTACATCAGTCCCATAAGATTATATCACCTAGTGAGGCTGTAGTGTAAATACATTCTGCATAATATTGAAATTGTAAAATGACAGTGCATTTCTCAGAATTTTTTCAGATTCTTTAATCAACTATAATCAACTGTCATCTGCACCAGAATAAATATCTTTGAATACTTCTTATTCAAAGAGTATATAATATTTATGGAGTTTTGGTTTCTATGAGATACATGCCTAAAAATAAGATTTACTCATGGGAAGATATGCATATGTTTAAATTAGAGAGGATAGAGTGAAGCATTCTGCCGCGGGCGGGACAAGACAAGGTTCTTGGTGGAGGACCTCCGAGGCCATTTTCAAAAGCTAAGAAGACAGCATGGGCTGGGGAGGGTGGTTCCCGGCGTGGGCCCAAAGGCAGGTCTAGGAGGCCTAATCAGGTGAGGCAATTTAGCTGCCAGGGAGGGTCTGGGAGAGGAGCTTCAAGGGCAGAGGCCGCAAGGTAGGATCAAGGTTAGCATATTGGCCGTTAACCTTCCAGTATTAAAGTGATTTAAAAGAAAGAAAGGTAGGAAGAAGTGGGACAAGCAAAGTCATAATTGTAAAGTTGTACTTTTAAGGAAAACAGTTTCAGGACACAATCAAAGTTACGCAAGGTTATAAAGCCTTTTTCCCTTCCAGGAAACTCACTCAGAAAATAAAAAATATATATATAAGGGCTAAACACAACAAACCTGTAAATGGCTTTTCATCTGTAAATGGAACCTGAGCTTTTATCCTACCACAGACCTCCATCCTCAGGGAAGTAACACTACTGAGTGGGTGGCATGTCAGCAAACTGCAAATAATATGCGCAAATGCTTTGCAGCCTAACCCAGCCACCATGTGTGACCTGACAGGCGGTAGGAATACACATCCTAGATGTCTTCAGGACACCCCAAGACCGCATAAAAACCCTCAGCCCCAGACCATATTGTGTCCCCATGCGCACCCACACTCTTCACTCTGAGTGAGTACTTCTGTAATTCTGCCAGATAAACCTTTCTATGCCTCTCACTGATGCATTCTGCAATTCTTTTCTGTGTTGTAAGACAGCAAACCCACCCCCGACTCCGTAGGTGGGGTGCACTGAGGTCCTCATCTCCCTTATGGGGGGCTTCCTCAGACTCTCTCCAGTGACAGTATGGATCTAAACAGACAATATTAGCAATTGTAACTATGGCAGCTGATGCATTTGCAGTGCTGACTGTAGCCTCCACGCCGTCCTAAATAAGCGCCTTTGGAAAAGCTTCCAGCAGCCTCATGGGAGAAGTGGAAGTATTGCCCCCATTTTCCATGGAAGAAATCCAAGCCACAGAGAGATTATGCACCTACTTAAGGTCACCCAGGCAGTCAGCCGTGTGGCCAGGATGCTTCTTCCCTGTGCCCGTGATGGCAGCTGGTGGATGGGAAGGGCTCACACGGCAGTCACCCCACTGCCCCATACACATTTGAGCTCGCAAAGGACTGGGAACTAGTGTGCAGTAAGACAGTGACTTTTGTTCAGCTCCTGCCTATGCCAGGCCCTCTCCCGAGATCTCCACACTGACCAGTTAACCTCATTTCACACGAGCATCTGAAGTGGGTGGGGTCTATGATTGACACCTTGGGACAGAGGCGGGCACAGAGACACCGGGAGGGTAAGTCATTAGGCAGAGGTGGTGGGTTAGTGAGTAACTGGCCCGGGATTAAAGTCTGGGTCATCTGACCCCAGAGCCTTGCTCTTTTATAACACATGCACACGTGTGTGTTTGCGTATAATACTGACACACACCTAAGTGCTGTGTGTTCGTGTGGGTAGCAAAATGAATGCTGTGTACATGTACACCAACATGCATGTGCATACACTCACGAGCATCTATATTGGCACACACATGTGCAGGCACATGGAGAAGGGAATTTATTAGGGGAATGTCTTGCTGTTCACGCAGCTTATAAGAGACACCAAGTAGTTAGTCTCAGGTTATTGTGGGCCTGCCTCATTTGCAGCAGACTAAAGCAGAGAATCAAGTGCTGAAATTATAAAAGCAGGGTCCCACATCTCTCCAGTTACTGCTTGATTGTGCCCATCAATCAAAGAGCTGAAATCCAGACTCTCGCAATTAGTGGAAAACCACCTCCTGGGGCTTCCTGACCACGCTTTGAATGGGCTGAGGACAGCGTGCTCCTCCCAGGGTGTCTGCTCCAGGCAGCCTCCTCCCGTGTGTGGTGGGCAAATAGTGTGACCCTCTGCAGGGGCATCACGAGGACTGAGAGAGGGTGCCTGTGAGGCATCCAGAGCCATGCTGGCCACACAGTAAGTGCCCAATAAGTGCCTGCTGCGAGAACAGTGCCTGGAGCACACTCGGTTCCCCCAGCACCCAGCACAGACAGACCCTGTGAGCCCTCCGCCCCCAGCGCCACGGCTGCTGTCGTTGTTCCGGTGCCTCACTGTTCCAGGCACCCGAGTGAAATGTCACCTGTCAACCAGAAAACCGCCTGGCCTTTGTTTCGCAGTGCTGGGCTGATACAGTCGAGGCCTCGTGATTATTTTCCTCGCTTTGCCTGTTCCTTTTCTGTGCGGATCAACAAAAAAGATGACAGCTGCACCTGGGTTTGTGCTCTGGTGACTTTAAGAATGCACAGGAAGTTGGGTGGCTGAGGGACTTGGGCTGAGGGCCGGGTTGTCAGTCTGGACAGGCCAAGCGGAAGGCAGAGATTTGGGGTCGGAAAGAGAAGGCTGGGGAGAGGGCAGGATAATCCCAAGGGCTGCCACGTCGATGGCAAGTAGTTGTCATCAGTGCTTTGTTCGTACCAAAAGATTCCCTGGAGAAGCGATGGGCTCCCAGCAGTGAGATGAAAATGCCCGGTGCAGCCACTCCGTCCACAGGTAGAAACCCAGGTCTCACAAGGGCGCACAGGGCTCTGAGCCAGCCCCGCCCACCTCCCCACCTGACTCCACACTGCCCCTCGCCGGGCCGCAGCACTGGCCTTGCTGTTCCCATACACCCTAAAACTTCCCTCATGCTATGAATGAGCCTCTGGCCAGGACCAATCCTTTCCCATCACCCTAGTTTTATCTTTCTGAGGATATCATATAAGGGGGATCACAAAGACAGAACATTTGGGCCTGGCCCTGCTACTCGCTACAACACCTTGAAGACCACCCCACCCCACCCCACCCCCCGGCTGTCCGGATCCTTTGTGCCCCTGAGCAGCTTTTCACGGGGCCATGAATAGTTTGTCCATCCATTCACCCTGGAGGACTTGTGGGGCTGTTCACAGCTTCTTAGTTTGCGAGGGGGGGGGCGAGGGGGGGCTCATGTCTTTGGGCTATTTTTGAGAATTTCACATCAATTTTACTCTGGACACTTTAAAACCTTTCAGAAAAGCACTTCATTCAGAAGCCCCCTGCTGGTAGCTCCTTATCCGTCAGGACTCGTTCAACAGCAGAGAACCAGGCGCCCGCTACTCCCGGCCCTGTCTCAAGCTCGCCTATCCCCTGAGGTGATTATTTCTGCCTCTTCCTTTTAGAAGGGCTGGGGCTTTCTTTAAAAAAAAAAAAAGTCAATTACATAAAGAATCTTTGAAATAAGTGGAAAATCCAACGGTAGAAGGATACCTCCCTTCTTTCATAGTGACTTGATGAGAATATCTAGAACCCACGACTGCCTCCCTGTCACGCATGGTCCTGGAAGGAGTGGGGCTGAAAAACAAACCACAAAACCTCAGACTGAGGGCTGGGGATGGAGCTCAGCGGCACAAGCACCTGCCTGGTAAGTGCAAGGTCCTGAGTTCGATTTCCGGTACCAAAAAAACAAAAACCTCAGGTTGAGGCTTGGGGGTGGGGATTCTCCCTCTAAACACCCGAAGGGGGACAGCAGCCACAGGATTACACCTGTGAGCCAGGTGCCACAGTTTACAGCCACAGGTGTGCCCCTGAGCTGGGGCCCTTAGTTCCCCAGGATGCGGGGCCCTTCCATGTAGGAGGCAGGGTGAACTCGATACCCTCCAAGAGCACATGCCGGATGCCGGCGCACATGGTCTGTGTGGCACTGTGACGGGGGGCACTGGCATCTAGTCAGTAGGAGTCCATGGTGGGCACTAGACTTCTGCACCAGCCAGGACAGCCCCACAGAACAGGTCCCTTAAATAGCTCGCGGGCTAGAAGCCAATTCCATTAGGCAGAAAAGTGCCAAGTATCGGCTGTGACTTTTATGCACATCACGCGTACTGGTTTGGGGTCCGTGTCACACACACCCCTGCTCCGTTCTCTGTAGCTGCCTGAGCCGGGCTGTGGAGGGCCGGCTTCCCTGTGGACCGGGCCTGCTCATTGAGGTAGGGAACTCATCTGGCTGCTCCTGCAAACTTGCAGCTTAGCTATGCTCAACCCTTTGCATATATTTACAAGTGTGTGTTCTCTACTTTACTATCTTTATTATAAGTATCACTGTATAATGAGCCTGCTTCCTTATCTTTTCCTTCCCCCAGGCAGAGCCGCATCTTGGTTGGTGTTTTAGTACACACTGAGGTAAATCGGTTATTTGTGAACTTCGCTTTCGGAGAGTGAGGACGACGGAGTTTGATGGCTCGTGATCTGCTGTCCCTGGACCTCTGCCCAACACCTGGCTCTTCTCCTTTTTCGGTAACTGCAACCAGATCCGGCTTCAGGGAATACAGGGTCCTTATCCTCAAGAAATACAGGTGAAGTGCTGCCATATTTCAGATTTGCCGTAGATGAATCCGGTCCGGGTGCGGTGTTGAGGCTAGGTGATGGGTATCTGGGGATGACTGTTCTCTACTTTGTGGGTGCTTTAACTTGCTGAATTATAAAATGGAATTGTTAAAAGACTGGGAAAACCTACAAGATCCAAGTGAGCCCCACACACAGCCTACGTGACCGACGCAGTGTCCCTGAAAGGGACAGGCTCCTGAGTGGAAGGTGGGCTCCTGAGTGGTCCAGCAGGTTCAGATCCCGGCCATAAGCTGTGGGAGCTTCGGCAAGGGGCTCATCCCCGCCTCCTCTGTGGATGGGGTAATCACGGTACTTTCACAATGCAGCATTGGTTCCCGTGGCTGCTGTACCAGGCAGCCACACACTTAGCGGCTTACACCAACACACACTGCTTACCCTACAGTTCTAGAGTCGAGTCAGTTGGCTCTGTGTGGTCCTTCTGAAGGCTCCTGGAACAGTCTGTTCTCAAACCTTTTCCAGCTTCTGGAGATGGGGTGGGCTTCATGGCTTTGGGTCCTTCTTCCATGTCCGAAGCCAGCAGCGGAGTCTTCTGCTCTCTCTGACCTCCTGCCTGCCTCTTCAGAGGACCCGGGGGATTACACTGGGTCCTTACTTGGATAGTCCCGGATAATCTCCTGGTTAAAGATCCCTCATTAATCACATCTGCAGTGCTTCTTTAGCCCGGTCATAGGGCTTAAGGGATTAGGACACGGACACTTTGACGGGGGGCATTATCCAGCTACCATAAAAAGGTTATCATAAGGGCCATGCATGGTGGTAAATGCCTATAGTCTCAGCACTCAGGAGGCTGACACAGGAGGATTGCCACAAGTTCCAGGCCAACTTGAGATACATAGTGAGTTCACGACCAGCCTAAACTACATAGTGAGATCCTGTCTCAGACAAACAAAAAAGGGGTCATTATGATGATTAAGTATGTTGAGCATTTATAATTGTACCTGGCACAAGGTAATTATTAATTATTAACTATTAAGTTATAATTACAACTATTATTTTATACTATGCATAAATCAATTGTTGAAATACTAAATCCATCAGACCAATTGTTACAATGAGGTGTGGTTTGTAATTGTAGTATACATGGAATCTATCTTGGGTGATTAACCTTTTGTGTTCTTTATACCCATTTGATTTCATCTGAAGTCCTCTTTCCTGCAAACTGGACAGTGGGTGAAATTGCTGGAGCTAAGACTACCATTTTGTACTGTGAGGTATTCAGGGGATGGGGGCCTTTCATGGCAGAGGAACAAAAATGAAGAAATACAACTCCCAGGGAATCTGCCAGAGCACAGTCCCATACTCACCCTCAAACGACCCACCCGTAGCCTGCACAGGAGATGAAAATCAATGTATGCTGTGTGTAAGCTTCAGTTATCTGTGCCTGGGCCACTCAGAGCAGAATATAATCCTACTGGTATTTTCATTTTAATCTGTTTCTCATAAATCATAGGAGCTGTCAAATATGTGGGGAGGCCTCAGAATGAAATAAAGAAACGGCCTGCGTCTAGAGACCGGAAGGCCTGTTCCCTCTTCAATCTGTGGCATGAGAAGGAGCCAGGCAATCTTTCCTGTCATCCCCACTGGGTTTCATTTGTTTCCCACTTCTTTTTAATCATCTTTTAAAGTGCTGTGATCCTCGATGCAGCAAAAACAATGTGAAAAGATTAAGCTCAGACTCTGAAGCCGAGAGGGGAAGGGAGCGACACGGTCCGCTCAAAGCCCTCTCGACCTCTGACCCCACACTGCTGCCTCCCACTTGGCCTCTGTCCTCCGCTCCATCCACCCCAAAGCTCCTCCGGCTGCCCCCTCACACCCGCATCATCTGATGCTGTCCACCATGTCACTGGGTGTCTCCAGATCTGTCTTCCAGGACACCTCTGTCTACTTGCTCAGTGGCTTCTGGCAATTTGTTGGGGCTCCTCCTGTCCCTGCTCCCCAACCCATGTGATTTGGAGGTGCGTTTTCCCTACCTCTGCAGGCAAAAGCCCATCCTGTGATTATATACCCCAGGCCACCATGACTGAGTTGGTGGCCATCCCAGGAGCTGACCCAGCCCAACCAGGGTGAGTCTGGAGACTTCTATGGAAGATACCTGAGAAGACGCAGAGAAGTCTGATCCTGAGGCCCCCATGAAGGCCCGATGGGAGAACCTGAAGCTTCCAGAGCATCTTCAAATGTGGAAGACACTGAGGGTGAGTCCCCGGATCTAGCTCCCTGCTCCTCGATACTTCAATATATCATGAAGGCCGCGTTCCTTAAAACAGCGCTAACCTAAATTCTCTGTTACTCATGGTAGAGTCACAGAACTGACCTTAATCCAGATCTCCCAGAATCATCCCTGAGACAAGGATTTGAGGACGGATGGTTTGTTAGGAGGGTGAGACACCAGGAAACATCCATAGGGGGAGTGGGAAAGGAAGGACTCACACCATGAGCCCCTAGCGTCTGAAGAGCTGGGCTGTTTGTCTACTGACTCCTATCCCTTGCTGGTTAAGAAAAGTCCCCCGGCTGAGAGCTGCCTGGCATTGCCCCCAGCCCCTGCACAGGCTGAGCCCATGCCAGCCAGAGAAAGGGCTGGGCAGTCACACTGGCCCCATGGCTGTTTTCGTCAGTCTGCCAGTCTTAAAAACCAGATATGGCTATATTGTCACCTCTTTGTCCCCAGCATGTCTGCCGAACTGTATGGACAGCCTCCTCACCATATGTTTCCCCCCTCGATGGCTGTCAGGGGGGCTTCATCACAGTGTTGAGGTGACTGGCTGGCCCCTACAAGCGGCAGACATTGAGTGGCCAAGTATTAAGGGTCTGTGGAAATGTCAAGTTACAGTGGTGACGTACATGAGTCTTCAGGACTTCTTAGAGAAGTTTTAGGTTTACAGAAAAATGGGGTAGAATCTGAAGGACTTCTTTTACTCCCCTGAATAAAAGATGGTTTTACTCCACAAAAGCTTTGTAAGTCTCCAAAAGTCCAGAATGTTTCTTTCAAATACTTCCCTTTGTGTTCTCTTCATAAATCAAAACAGGAAATCTCTCCCTCACCCAGTCCAGGCTGGCTGCTGACAAGAATCTCCAGGCAGAAGGGGTCCACGGTGAGGGCTTGGTCTCCACACAGCCTTTCACAGGGGATGTGATGTCTGCCGGGGGCTCCTGCTGTGGGATGGTGTGGTGGCCAGTGGACCTTTCCAGGCTGTTGCTGTCCCATTTAAAGAATTCGACGGGACAGTTGATGAACACAAAAGTTAAACATTTATTTAGGGTAGAAGAAGAAGGAGGAGGAGGAGGAAGAGAAGAAGAGAGAGGAAGAGCGGGGAGGAAGGGGGAGGAGGAGGAGGAGAAGGGGGAGGAGAAGAAGAAGAAAGAGGAGGAGGAGGAGGAGGAGAAGGAGGAGAGGAAGGAGAAGAAGAAGGTGGAAAAGAAGTAATCAAGAAGAAGAAGTGCTCTGAAAGAAAAAGAAAACAAGAGGACAGTGGTGGCAGAAGTCAATGGCTACCATCTTTTGTATCTTCTCTCTGATGTCAGATCCAGGTCATCCTATCAAAAACCTGCTTGATTTTGTGTGAGAAGAACGGAAGGCAACATTCTCTGATTTATATCAGGTACAGGGCTGGGAAGCTGTTCTTTGCACGTGTCCTGAATCTCCGTGATTGATAGGTCTCCACGGCTGACAGGTCACACCCAACTGCCCAGCCACTTTGCCAAACCCTAATCTCTGGCCTCATACCCCTTGAAAATACCCCACAGACCAAATAAATATCCAGCCCTCCAGAACTGATAGAGGAGAGGAGGTAAGTACCATTTTAGCACAGGGTAAGCTACTTCCAACTGATGGCATTAGGAGTGTCACCTAGTCCAAGCCCAAATTCAGTCATTCAACACATACTTTGAGCACCTACTATGTGATGTGGAAAAACTAAGCACCACGGAATCTATAGCCTAATAGAACAAATGCCAATGGCCAACGTCATGAAGTGCTCCCCATGCACACCCAGGCGCTGCTGTAAATTCTAGCTGGTTTTGTTTCTTGCACATCCTTCCAGGAATGCTGTAAACTCACATGGAACTCTAATAGTCCAGCCCAGCACACCCTCATGTGCTCACACTGCTGCCCAACGTGGTCTAGACATCCATGGCAGCAGGTGTGGTCTAGACATCCACCCCATCCCCAGCTCACCCTCATCCCTGAGAGTCCTGGGCTTGATGGCACCCTGTGAGCATCAAGGCCTCACCCAGCTACAGAGCTGCTATGAGGTCACCCATCTGCCAGACAGTGACTCAGCCAACTGCAGGCAGGTGACCCACAGGAGTCCAAGGACACTGCAGAGACATTTGCTGGGCATTCCTGAGCACTGCCCTGCTTGCTCTTCTGGGAGATTCCAGAAGTGACCCTGTCTCTCCTGCCAGACAGGAACAAAGAGGTTCAACAGGGTGCGGAGGCACAGGGGGAACTTGGGTCCTCGACCAGCTGAGCCTGCAGCCCACCTGCTTCTCCCCCCCCCCCCAGTTACATGACCAGTGTATCCCATCACCACAGAAACCTTTAAGAAATGTCCAGGCAGAATTAGCGGAGTCCAAATTACCTTAATCTCTAATTCATCACATCTGCAGAGTGTGGCGGAGAACTGTGAGCTGAGACGTGTGTTTGTGTGTTTGTTTTAGTGTGATTATTGTTGATTTTTAACTCTTTGCTTTGAACAAGAGTACTAAACCATGTCTGAAGGGTACCCAATACCGTACTGTTGCACAGCTGATATAAGAAAGAATTCTATTTTACAAAAGAGGGGATTATTTAGGGCTCATAAATGAGTTGGATTTTGACATATGGCTGTTAAAAATTAACGAATAGGGATGGGGGTTGTGGCTAAGTGGTACAGCACTTGCCCAGTGTGTGCCAAGCTCTGGGTTCAATCCCTAGTGCTAAAAGTGTGTGTGTGTGTGTGTGTGTGTGTGTGTACATAAAGATATCACAGGTGCTTCCTAATGTGAGAAACCAAGTAAGATGGATTATGTGTAAATCCAGAGCTTCTTCTGAGGGGAAATTTTTCCTTGGGACTTTTTTGTTTTTAAATTAATTAAAAGATTTCTTTTTTTTTTTTTTTTTTTTTTTTTTTTTGAGCAGTTTTAACTTTAAAGGAGCACTAGCAAAAGATGCAGCACTCACTCCCCCGTCTCCTCCAGGGTGACAGTGACCTGGCTTCTCTCCTGTGACCTTGCTGTCCTCAGCACGTGTCTCCCTCAGGGGCCCGTTGTCACCTGCCTGGTCCCTCTTGCAGTCCTGGCCGGTTAACTTTCCCCCACCTCTCTCTCCATCTGCATCTGCTGACGCAGCACCACCATGTCCCTCCAGTGGGACCCTGCCAGCTGGGTCCTCCTGAGGACAGGGGTCCAGCCACGCAGCCCATGGATAGAAAGCACAGGTGGGAACAGTGACAGGAGGGCTGGCCAAGGGCCTGAAGGAAATGTTATTTCTCCTTTTCTTTTTAGTCATGTTTTATATTTTAGACAGTTTTAGCTTTGAAGACAAGTGGGCAGGAAGGAGAGACCCTTTTGCCTCCCCGGCCCGTTTTTCCTCTTCTTAGCATCTGCGTTGGCGGCACATTTGTTACCACTGATGAGCCAGTATGCATCCATTTACTGAGTAAAGTCTGCGGCTCATCGTGTTGACCATTTTAGGGATGGTGACAAATGCACCCACCTTTAAGAATATTGCAGAGCAGATCACTGCCCCCAAGCCCTCTCTGCTGCCTTCCCTCTCCACCCGCAACGTCACCAATCCTCCTGGGGTCTCTACAGTTTCACCTGTTCTAAGTGTGCCCGTCTGGCTGTAACACACGATGAAAGCGTGAAGAGGTAAAAGCTGTGACTACACACTTTACGTGACCCAGGTCTGTGCCCAGACAGTGCGAGTCTGTGAGGGGCACCTGGAGAGGCAGAGGCACCTCCACCTTCATCACCGCGCACAGTTTTTAAATCTGTTAAACTCCTCAGACCTGCTCTCAGGCACCAGGATGTGATGGCAACAAGTGACTGCATCGGTTGTGCTAGTCCTGTGGGCTCAGACAGGAGAGTCTGTGGGAAGATCTTACTGTGTGACATGTTAACTGGATTTCCGTTTCCTATAGGTTTCCCAATGTAATTCCCAATGTGATCCGTATGGAGCTTTTTTTAAAAAAGAGAATATAGGAATTTGGTGAGAACGCTGGTCTGGTCGATGCTTCTCCCGTGCGCTTCCCCTGCACAGAGCGCTAGACTGCAGCATGGGAAGGAGAGCGCCGGCTCCATATAAATGCAAAACGGTCCAGACACTCAGGGTTATCTGCGCTTTGCATGAACAACACAGCAGCTTGCAAGTGGGCAGGACTTGGCGGAGAGGCCCCGTCGCAAATGCGCTGCCACCCCAGCGCGTGCGGTGCAGGGCTGTGAAATCTGCCTTCGCTCACTAATTTCACACTCCAGGGGCCGAGCTGCGAACAGCTCCGTGCACATAATTCTCGTTTTAATAACAGTTTCCTTAACCTTCAGACACCCTCTCGTGACATTCTTTTCCACCTTTTAAAAAATTGAAATGCACTATTCTTTCAAGGTTTAAAATTCAGCTTTGCTTTTGTTTAATCATCTCTTTAATTTCATGACTTTACAAATAGTTTTCTCTGTGTGTGTGTGTGTGTGTGTGTGTGTGTGTATGTGTGTGTGTGTGTGTGTCTACGGATATTTTGCAAAGCTTTCACTGGCTGAGTTGCATTTTTAAAACCCAAATGAACCCCTCATATATTCTGCATTCATTATTCCCTCTGTGCTGCTTTCTCAATAACGTTGGTACTTTCCGTGCCTCTGTGTCGAGCACAGAATGCATTTGAAATGCCTGTCTCCCCACACATCGAAAAATGAGTTTTCTTCTCTGGGTTTCTGCAGACCTGCGAAATTCTCTTCTGTTCTGGAATGAGCTGCAGGACACCAGGGGGGTCGTTTTGGACTGAGGAGGGGATGAGTCTGAGTTCACTGAATCAATGAAATTGACAGATGGGCTAGCATGTTCCAAAGAGGGAAATTCTGATGGCCCGATTTCTGAGCCCCAGAAGGTTTGTGCTGGGGATAGGGTTTGCTTGCTCCTGTCACTGGCCGATGCAGTTGTGCTTCCCCACCAGTGACTCCGCTCGGATGAGACAACCATGCAGATCAGAGGCTGCAGTGAGATTGTAGCTCCGGAGACAGAAAAAGCTGAATCCATTTGTTTCCCTCTTTAAATTGGACCACTAGAATCCAGGATTCCTCCTGCCACACATTTTTAAATGAGATTTGATATTAAGAATTCAATACAGTTCACCCTAAGTTTTCATTTGCGCTTCAACTCCTTTCCGTCCTCTGAGACTCTAGGTGAAAATTGTCTCTCGCTTCTTCCAGCATCTCGTGGCTGTTGTCTTTCCTTACTGCATGGCTGTGTCACTCCAGTGTCTGCCTGCCTGGGGACATCTGCTTCTCCGCAGCCATGGGAGCTCTGATGTCCCTCGGCTTCTGTCTTGTAAAGACACCTGTGACTGTGTAGAGCCCTGCTGGGTACTCCAGGCAGAACTCTTCCTCTCCACCTCTTTGCCATGGAAGATAATGGCCCTTATTTGGCTGTGCAAGTGCTAGTCATAGGTGCTGAGGATCAGAGGGAGGCTTTGAGGGGTTATCATTCAGCTCACTGCAGAGTCCTCGACGTCTGCCTCATTAGGCATGGTGCGGATGGGTCTCCCCTGCAGAGAGGGCTTGTCCAGGGATGTTCGATCCATTTTCTATTTGCTGCCACAACAGATGGCCACAACTTGGCAGTCCCACATTTCCTCTTCATATTCCCCTCACCTAGCTTCCATTCTTTTGCTCATCTCGCTGGTGCTGATAATTCTTCTCTCCTACCCATCTGCGATTCTGTCACGCCCCTGCTGATGTCCACTGGGCATGATTCCATCCGCCCCAGCCCCTCAGCCCACTCTGCTGCATCCTGCTCTGAAACAGCATTGTCTTCCCGCTCATCCTCTCCTCCATCCAACACCCTCCTATGCCCTCCTGGTCCCAGCAGCAAGGCCCCCACCACACCCCCAAGAACGGACAAAATGATTTCAGGTGACTATCTCTTTAAAAGCCGGCGTTTATTTTCATGAAATTCAGGAGAAAAATGCAATCGGAAAAGAAGACTCACAGTTTCACAAATATTTATGCTTAGGATACAGTTGTAGGTTAAGCAGAGAAAAAGGGAATCCTTCTGGAGAAACATGACAGGTAAATTATATGCAAACATGCAGGTAGGGGAAAGTAGAGTCCAAATTTGTTCGGCATAAAGCACATCAACTCTCAGCACCTGCTCCTTCTCCCAGCATGACCAGCTGCTGGAATCAGATGTTTCTTTGGCCATGTGGTCCCTCCCTGATCCCCTGAGCTACACACGCCATGCCTCCCCTTATGTTCTGCTCCTATAACTCCTTCAAGACCCAGCTTATAGCTCACCTCCTTCAGGAAGCTTTCTGTAGGCAGTGATGGTCTAGAGACCCTGCCTCTAGTGCCTGCTTCCTGAACATCTCCTCTGACCTTCCTCTACAACTCATCTGCAGCTCCCCACCCCCTGAATAATGTCTCCAAAATGCAGGGTTTTGTCTCTTTTCATAGGCAGTTCAGAAATGGTTTCCTTAACTTGGGTTGTAATGCTAAGATATCCTGCTCTGAAACAGCCTGCTCTGAAACCTCTACCCATCCTAAAGGAAAAGCCCTTTGGGAACAGTAGGTAACTGAATTCCAACTCAAAAAGGTGTAGGCAAAAAGTAGATGTATGAGTCACATCATAATACTTTGAGATAAAGCAGCTGCAGGTGAGGCTGGATATGACAGCTCTAATCATGTCTTCACGCACCTATTTCTTGACACTGATTTCTCCAGTGTTCTCTGCTCACACACAGGCAAATCCTTTCTGCTTGGTGGCGCAGTGTTTTGTTTTATTTTTGTTTTTGTTTTGTGGCACTGGGCCTTTGCACTGAGCTACAACCCCCACACTTCTTTTTACTTTTAATTTTAGGACGAGATCTCACAAAGCTCATAAATTGACCAGGCTCAGCTCGAACTTGTGGTCCTCCCTCCTGAGCCTCCTAGAGTGCTGAGATTACAGGCCTGCATCACCATGGCCGGTGTGGTGGCCCTGTTTTAGATCCTGACAGTGGCAGGGCCTGGTTCTCTTTCCTACTACTCTTTATTGCCTAGTTGGGAATCATATGACTATCTGTGAATTATTTGGCCAAGGGTAATGAGGAGTAGAATACACTGATTGGCTGGATCACAAGTCTGCATTAGGATTAGAGGTAGTGGGTCCAATTTCCCTCATAGAGAACAAGGGAGAAGAGGAGAGGTTAGCAGAAAAAAACAAAGACAGGTTCCAGGAGAACAGGGAATTAATGTTGGCAGACAAATGCAACAGCTGTCCTCATAACACATTTGTGAGTGGAGGAGGTGGAAGGAAATCCATGTGTAGCAATCAAAACACCACAGGCAACTGAGGGGCAAGAGGGGCAGCAGGACTGGGTAACTGGGGACGTTTTGCCATTGTCATTCAGTCAAGAGAAGAATTGTGAAGAGGGGAAACGTAAATATTTTGAACTGAAGGAAAAAAAATTGTAAAGCATGAGATAGTTGGGAACAACTCAGACTGCTTCAAAGCTCAGGGGCATCTCAGGACACCTGAGGACTTGACCCCTGCTTGTCCTACAGACACACAGTAGGATACAGTTATATAGCTATGACTTAGCACAGGTAGACATGCATGTGCTGGTTACAGCACTATATAAGAATGTAAATATGAGATAACAACTTGTATTAGAACTGTACAATAAAGACACAGGCAGTCCTGGCTCTTGTGCTCTTGTGCTGTTGCACTCTGCTCTGCTCCATGCTGTCTGCCTTTGTTGCTGATGTCTTACACACGTGAATTCTTTAACCTTGGGACCTCACCTGCAAAAATCTGCCTTGGGCCCCCCATACAGGTTGACAGAGGTATTATGCAAACCAGTGGTAATATGGAAATTATTACCAAGGACTGAAATCAGTGTATCCTTATATCCCCGAGCACCTCTGGTTTCTGTAGAGAGATGAACTGTTATTTACCTGATTTAAATATCAAACTTTTGGTTTGGTGGCTTAGTTCTTTAACCCAGAGAAAGAACCTGCATTTTTGTGTCATGTACATTATCAGATGCATTGGATCAAAAGCTAAAGCACTCCCTAAAACTTACCTCTTATGTGGGGCTTGGCTGATAAACACTGACGTGTCTGTGCCCCAACTCTGGTAAACCAAGAGCCTTGCGGGCAGTAACTGACTAAGGAGGATGGGCTTGTGTGTTGGTGGGAAGTTGGGAGAGAACGCTGGGCATTGGTGGGAAAACTGTCCCATCCCCTGGTAATAAGAGTGACTAAAAAGGAGAGGAAGAATTGGGGATATGAGAACTCCACTGTGGCTGCAGCGTGAAGTGTCTCTTTTACTTTCTATTTCTGTGACTTACATTTTCTTTGACAGTGGAGAAGAATCCCCATGTCCCATCTCCCTCCATTTTCTCCTCACTGATATTTCAGACACACATCTCTAATCTTTCAAAATTTCCAAGCCTGTTTCATCCTCTGAGCCTTTGCAGTTGCTGATCCCTCCAAGGAGCACACTGTTCACTCTAGCCCCACCTTGGGGCTCATTCTCACCCTTCGTGACTCAGCCATACATCACCTCTTCAGAGAGGCCCTCCCAGATCTCCCAATCACCCAGGTGACTCCCTGTGGCCTCATCTAAGCACCCTATTACTATTCAGTGGGCTTTGTCCTCATGACCCAATCACCTCCCAGAGCCTCACCTCCTAACACATCACATTGGGGATTAGGGGTCCACATGGAACTTTGAGGGGACACAGACACTCAGACCACACACTTAGCTGGGAGCGGGTGGGAAACAGGCACTCATATGTTTGTTGACTGAATTCACTCCTCCATGATTGGGAGAAATGGGAGTGAGGGAATGTGTTGCTTTGCACTTGGGTTGTTCCATGTTTTTTGGAACATGGAACACACATGTCCATGCACGCATGCACACGCACATGCACACAGAGTTGCTACAGACAAAAGTATGTTGAGCATTGTCATTGTCTCCAGGGTGAGCAGAGGAGCCATGGTAAGCGTCAGGTGAGAGCCCTATTCCTCCCTGGAGTGGGGAAGAGTGTTCTAGCCCCACCTCCCCGAGGGTGTCAGCATCCTGTCCCCCCCCTTGCACCTTTGCCAGCACCTCAGGTCATTCATTCCGCACCTAGGGAGCGCTGAGAGATACGGGTTCCATTCTAGGGACCAAAGATCTAAACATGATCCTATCCCTGACTCAAAACTCTCATCTACTGGGAGAAATGCTTACAGATACCAGGCCGTGAGAGGCCCTGTCATGGAGATCATCCCGGTTAGTAAGGTTGGTGGCCCAGGCCCAAGTGGTTGTACTGGGCACTGCAGTGTGCCACCAAATCACCCCCTGAGGTCCCTGGCCCATTCCTCCAGTGGCCGGAAGTGCCCCCAACAGCTCTTTCCTGGGAGTTGGCAGCATGGGAAGGAAGCTGCCATGCCCTGGGGTACTACCCCTCCCCAGGAATAGCTAACATCTCAAGGCAGGTTGGCTCTGGATGCAAAAGCTCAGCTCCCTGTCCTCAACTGGGCGCAACTCTGCCGGACCCGCCCACACCCAGGGCCAGGCAGGGTGTGCCAGAGCCTGTGCTGTGTGAGTCACAGGGCTGCCTCCTCTTCCAGCCTTCCCCACCCCCTTCGCTCCTTCACAGACACCTCCTTGGCTGTCCCACCTTGGTCTCCGGGTTCTGCACTCCCTCTGCACTGGTGGGTGAGGGCAGGCTGCACAGATGAGCCAGCTCACTGCTAAAGCTCAGCCTGTGACAACAGAATGATCATGTTGCATGTATTCCCCTACTGCCAGGGAACGGCCCCAGAAAGCTCGGAGTCCCAGATGCGTGTGTGTGGGGAGGGGAGGTGCTTCTCATGGTTGGAAGTGCGTAGGACAGTGTGATAATAGCCAATTTACCCCAAAGGAGGCTGGTAATCGCTCCCTGGTAATCAGAGCTCAGAGTGATTCCATTGACCCAGGACCTGACGAGCTTGAGTCTGTCACCACTCCCCTCTCCTGGCCTAATCAGGCTGGCTCCTCAGGGCCAGGCGGCTCTGCAAAATGTGTCGCCAGCTGTCCCTACACCAGCCTCCCTGAATATAAACCTGATATTTGCAAAGAAAGAAGATGCGTGTGGGAGGAGATGAAACACACTCTTCTCTGACCTTTTCTGTTCCAAAGGTAACTTTGACAAGTCGAGTGTCCCAGTAATGGGTGCTACTGGCATTTTGTGCAAGCAGTTTTCATTGTGTGGAGCTGTCTGGGCTACTGCAAGACACTTATTGTCCTAGGCTCCTGCCCAGCAGAGTCAGTTCCTTACCTCTTTCCTTAGCATTGTGACAGCAGGAACACCCTCACGCATTCACACTCACACAGGTGCTCGTACGCAAATCCAACACTCAAAATGCATTGAAGACTCGGTGTGGCTGAGGGGGCCCCCCCCGCAGCGCTGCTGCCTGTGTGAGGCTCTCTACAAGGTGCCAAGCTGTTTAATTCTGAGCTCTCATATGCCTGTCAAAGAATCCCATTAAACCTTTGCCATTTCTGCAAAGAAAAGGATGCTACTTGCTGGGTGTTCTGCAACCTGAAATTAGATAGTTATAACAAAGTATGGGAAATGGAAAGGATTTATTGTATCCAGCCAAGAGGCGTTCCTGGGCCACTTACTCTGTGCCAGCCATGGGACTTGTGTGAGTGTTAAGAGAAGAAGGAAAGACGCTAACCTGGACTCAGCGCTTTCACAGTCCCATCAGTCAAGGAAAACCACTCAGTGCAGCAGAAGTCAGGAGAGCGCCCTGTGGTGAAGTAGCACCGTTAACTCCGCAGGCAGCACCTGTGCACGGGTCCTTAAATCTATGTAGGGCATTGTATGCAGCGTTTTTAAGTTGGAGTGAATGGAATGGTAAGGAATGGGGTGGACAGAGGCATGTTGGGAAAGGTTGCCATAGAAAGGGGTGGGATGGGATGGATGGATGGAATAGGATGGGTGGGATAGATGGCATGCAATGAGGTGATGCTATGGTTTAGGTTGAAGATGGCCCCAAAGTTCCCATATACTCATAGGCAAGCCTTTTGGAGGATGATTGAACCGTGGGGGCGATATAGTAGACTTGCTACTAGGAGGGGATCCTGCTCAGAAGAGGCAGATCCCAGTGCGTGTGACCCAGGAGGGTCCATCTTCCTTCCCGGCTCCTGCCTTCTCTCTCTCCTTTCTGCCATGATGCGACATCAGCAGCCTTCCTCTGCTAGAGCCCTCCACAATGCTGTCTCTGCCCAGAGCCAGCCAGCTATGGACGGAAGCCTCTCAAGTATGAGCCAAAAAATAAAAATAAAACACACCGCCTTCAAGTTGTGGGTGTTGGATATTGTGTCCCTGTGATAAGAAAGAAACTAAACAGATGGAATGGACGGGGTGGGAGGGATGGGACAGAGTATTATCAGATGGTTAAAGTAAGCAGTGTTCATATTTTACCTCAGATGTATAAATAAATCATATCCTGGCTTGCAATGTAGATCAAAACACAGTAGAAGAGCTCCAGTAGAAGAGGCTGCTTTTGCAATAATTGATCTTATAACAGTGTGAAACTGTCACAAGTAAAAACTTTGACGTCAGATTTTTGCAGTAATTTGCAGGTGTGGAGCAACTACACACATGAGTGCCACGTCTTTGTCTGGTTTAGAGGACCCCAAGCACCCGGGGGTGGCAGAAGGGACCATACTCCTCAAGGCAGAGATGAGGACAGTGGAAACAGCAGGGCTGAGATCTCCCAGCTGACGCATCACCAGGTGCCTCTGCCATCCAAGCCCAGCTTCTAAGAGGGTCCATGGATTTTGAAAATAAACTCCCCAACCAGGTTTTCTGGTAAGCAACTTCCCAGCTCCTCTCCGGACAAACCCTCCTGCTGTGACCGCCCACGTGGTCTTCAGTGCCGTCACCCTGCCCGGTGGCACAGTAGGACCCATGGGAAATCTTTTCCCATTGTACCCCATAGAGAGGACCCTGCAGTTGCAGCTGGGACTCATTTCGGAGCTATATGGTGTGGTGAGTGCGGCCGCAGCACCGCACCGTGTGCGTTCCACCTCAGCCTGCCACCACGTAATCCTCCTCTCTGCCTGTCTCCTGGTGGTCGTGGCAGAACTGCTGTGGGGAGCAAACAAATAAGCCTCATCCTGGCACACGGCACAGGGCTGGCCTGTGAGATGGCCTCAGAGGCCTCAGAGGGCAGTGCAGGCACTTTAAAACCAGCCCACAATCAAACTGGACCCTTGGGGCATCTTTAATGATAAAACGGCCCCTCTCAGAATGAGCAGGGCAATTACTGCTCAGACCGGCAAACACCTGTGTTCTGTCCTGACAGCAAAGGGTCTTGCAGAAAGCCAGGGCCCCCTCTGCCCATCAGGCAGTGGTCTGCAAATGCCAGTTTGTCTTCATTCAAACCCCAAACCTAAGTAACATGGGGTTTGGGTAAGATGTGACCAAAATTTGGAGAGGGGTCAATGGATCACAAACTTTGGATAGGAAGGACCGTGAGGCTGTCATCATGGTTACGTACCAATATTCTGAAGCCAACCAACTTGATTTCAAATCCCAGCCTCACCATTTGCCATCTGGGTGACCTTGAGCACATCTCAAAACCTGTCCAAGCATGTTTCCTCACCTGCAGAAGGCGGGTAACAATCACAGGGCAGTTGTAAGGAATAACTTTCCTAAGTCCGTATGTCCATGTGCATATTCACACAGCATATCTTCACATGAATGTCACTTGTCATTTACATTATCGTCACCACCCCGAACAAGGACAGGCTGAAATCCCTGATGCGGATGAGGTTTGTACACAGGAGCTCAGAGGGGCACCAAATAGCCTCATCCACACTCATCACAGTGGTCAGGGGAGCTCAGAGCGGAGCCGCTGGGTCAGAGTGAGAGAGTCCCCAGGTGAGAGAGAGGCCATGCTTTTGCACAGCACACTTAGGAGGCCAGGGCCTCCCACCTCCTGGCCTCCAGAAACTGCCACCAGCCACTTCCTGGCTAATCAACTTTTGCCTACACTGTGAACTCGTACACTCTCTTGGATGCCTCATTCTAAGCCCCCCAGGATAAGATCATCTGGGTTAAGATGTGCCTCCTGTGTCCCTTAGAAAGGACCGCTCACCAGCCAGAGCATCACACCCTCGCTGCCCGGAAAACCTGCAGCGCTGGCACGCTGCAGGTGAGTGCAGTCTGGTCCCAGCCACACTCCAACAGAGGGAGAAAAGCCCACAGATTGCAAAGGACGCCGTGTCGCCAAGCACAATAGCCTGTGATTAACCGAGATGTCCAAATCAATATGCAAAGGGAGTGATTAAAAGACAAGAGCAATTGGCATCAGAACATCACTGTTAATTGAGCTGGTGCATTCACTTTTACATGCGGCAAGAAAATTAATGAGTGCGAGAAGCTTCAAGCAAACTCCATCACCCTACTGCCCGTCCCCTTGTTGAACTCACCTGCTCCACCCCCACTCCATCCACCCTGCAAGGTGCCTGTGCAGCACACCCCAGCCCTGGGGCTCACGGTACACCCCGGGTCCTCCCTGACTCTGAAAGAGCTTGCTCCCTGTCCCGTCTGCACAGATGCGAGCCTGTGACAAGGGCATGAACCCACCATGCCAGGTGTGTGTCCTGCAGGGCCGGAAGAACAGAGATGGGCGTCTGCTGAGGGCCACACTGTGTGGGTCTCACCCGCGGCTCCCTCTCACAAGCCACGCACTCCCAGCAGACACGGGCTGTGCCGGCCTCAGGGCCCGGGCTGAAGACAGGCTGGGATGTCACTGGGGGCTTCTGACCCGGGACACCGCGAGCTTCTTCAGAACTCAGGTGGAGACTCAGAGCCTCGAGGCTGGGGAAGGCGGTGATATGAGGGTCTGCACCCCTCCCCAGCCTCCCTCATAGGTCTGCAGCCACTGTCACGGGTGGGGTGGGCATCCCGCCAGGGACACCAGCCATGGCAGCGAGCCTGGGCTGTCCGTGCCATGCAGACACTGCCAACGGGGAGCGGGGAGCAAGCTCGTGGGGCAGGGACAGGGAGAGGGCAGCGAGGGCCAGGCACAGTGACCTTTCCTCCATGGGGCAAAGAGCAACCGTCTTGGCAGAGACAAAGGGACACAAATCAGGGGAGACGGCAGATCCTCAGCCACGGCTCCTCCTCACGGGGTCTCAAGGGACAGAGGTCTGGGGGACAGCAAGCCCTGTCCAACCCTGGCTCTCTCACGTGGCTGCATTAAGGTCCATCCTTTCCTTCCTGGGGCGGCACACGGGCACTTCTGGACTTCACGTCATCAGCCCAGACCTCGAAGCCTGCCCCGGCCTCTCCTGCCTGTGCGATTTCCTGAGTGGGCGCTGCGTCTCCCCCCACGGGCTTCTGCCCCGGCCACCTCACCAAGGCCCTGCTGTTCGACACCCTCCTGTCTGGCCGCACTGGTTGGCCCAGCCTTCCTCACTCACCTGCCGGCCCTTCCGGACAGTGGGTTGACTGACGTCCCTGCTACAGCAGGAGGACGCACACCCGCCCCTTCTTCCACCGCCCTTCTCACCGCCACCTCTCCCGAGGGACACTGTGCTCCACAGCAGAGGGCACGGGAGGCAGAGCCCAGACGCTGCCACCCAGGGCCTGGGTTTCTGTGTCCTGGTCGCCACCATTGATGGAGACTCCTCGAGAGGATTTGGATTCTCTCAAGCACCCCCTGCCTGGCCCTGGGCCCCCCACTCACTGCAATGGCAGGCTGCGTGGGGCTCCTCAGATTCCCAAGCCTGTGCCTTCTCCTGTCCCCCACATCCCAAGGGACCCCTCGGAATTCACCCGCTGGGAGGTGTCTCTAGGACCCGAATTCTACATTCAGTACTTGGAAAGCAAACAGGCTATAAGCTAGTCACCACTGGCTGGATCCATCACTCTGTTTCACCCCACCAGACCCTGACTGTCTCACACACACACACACGCACACACACACACACACGCACACACACACACACGCACGCACACACACGCACACACGCGCACACACACACGCACACGCACACACACGCACACACGCACGCACACACGCACACACGCACACACATACACACACACACGCACACACACGCGCACACACATGCACACACGCACACACACGCACACACACACACACACGCACGCACACACGCACACACATACACCAATTGGGTGCCGCTGTCACATGTGACAGCAGGAACACTGAGCAGCCAGTGGCTGAGCCGCATGAATTAACATGAGAGAGCGTGTCGCCCTGAGGCTTTTAACCTGACGAACAGGTGTCAGGCTGGTTGCCATGGAGACAAGCGAGGGGGCCACCAGAGTCAGCCAGGAGCTGGAGGCTTCTCCCTGGGCAGGTCCCTCGGGGATCCGCCAGAAGGCACAGGAGTGAACTGACACGTTAGTGATGTCTGGTTTTCCCTGGGGTAAGAGAGTGCATGTAGGAGTGAGCACGTGTGAGTGTGCACGCGTGAGCTTGCACACACACATCCAGGCCACTCTGTGTGTATGGGATGAAAACAGAAGGTGACCTAGATGCATGTCCTAGACGCGCCCGTATTCTAGCGGAGCCCCGCGCTCCGGTTACTGAGCAGAGGAGCGCTGCTTCTGCGCCTCGCGACTGTCAACTCAGCACTGCAGCGTCTGGCCTGAGCCCGCCTCACCCGCTTGCTCTGTCACCCAGCCCTGGGTCCCTCCTCCACTGCCTCCCTGTGTCTCCCTGCCCTCCTCACGCTCCTGCAGCTCACCTCCCCCGAGCCCTCCTATGCACTGCGGGTTGAGAGGACCCAGCCCTGCGTCCTGCTAGGGGAAACCCTGGACGGTGGTTTGTGCCCCGCTGTTTTAGCTGTGTAAGTAAGTCTCAAGTCAGGAAAATATAAGGTTCTGGGGAAAAAAAAAACAATTAAATGCATAAAAATGTAAAAATTGACCAAATCCAGTCAAGGTTTTTTTGCCTTCACTTTGGTTCCCCTAGAAGTAAAATCGGAGACTCTGACGCTAGCGCCAGCAGCTAACTCTGAAGGTGGGGCCTGGAGCCCCACAGAGGTGGGGGGACAGGAGGGATGAAGGCCAGCAAAGCACCCGTGGCCAAGCAAGTCACCAAAGGGACCTCACTCGCCGGGGGCAATGCCGCACAGAACCGGCACCAGGGCTGGGGACTGGGCGCTCCCCGGGTCTGAGGCTGCCCTGGTCCCGTCCTCCCACACACAGTCCCCCAGCAGGGAAGCCCTGGGGGAAGCTGCAGGTGCCAAGAGCAGGGCGACAGAAGAAGGTACACAGCAGGGTGAGGGCCGGGGCCCTGGGGACCTGTGACAGGGTTTGCACAGCATCTCCTCTCAGTTCAGAGCCCGTGACGACCTCCCCAGCGACAGTCGCTGGCCCCTGTCTGCCCTTCTCCCTCTGTCTTCTTTCTTTACAGCTTTCTGATCTGATCCCCAATCCACGGATCGCAGACCGTCTGTCCTGGGTGTCGCCACGTGCAGGGAAACAAAGGTTTCCAGACATCTCTAATGCAACCCACAGTTACAAACCCATTTCCCACGGTGGCCCGGCACACACACACACACACACACACACACACACACACACATTTATACAGAAGCAACCGTTTCCCAGCCAGCACTCGCCCCCGTCACACGGTGCCCTCACGGAGTCTATTCTGGTTTGCGGCAGACTCTAAGTGCCGGCTCAACCCTCCAGATTGATTTCACGACCCGCTAATGCATCCCAACCTGCGCCGTGCCCCCTCTGCCCTGAGTGAGGTACATCCACCATATCCGCACGGCCCCTCCCAGTGCCATTCACCCACAGTGAGGGGCGCCGTCTCTGCCTGTCCAGAGGCAGGAGCGGCCTCTGTGCCCTGAGACCCTAGCATCAAGGGCGCCAGGGTCTACTGGTCAGTAGCCGGTGCTGACCCAGCCTGCTGGTGGGGACCTCACCCCCAGAGCAGAGACAGAGCATGACCCTGGCCTCGGGTCACTCCATCTCGGAGCCCCCCGAGTCCATGGCGGCAGCTCCGGGACAGCAGTCGGGGACAGTGGTGGGGGAGAGTAGGGCACAGCCCAGTGAGCACGACAGGCTGCGAGCTGAGTGCAGCTGTCACTGCCCGAGGACCTCAGACTCGAGTCCTCAAGACTCAGAACCAGGTTCTCAGGAGCGCACAGCCAGCGCCTGGCCCAGGAGCAGGCAGAGCTTGTGGCAGTGCCCCCTGGGAGCTCCTATTCCAGCAGTGCCTAGTACCTCTCTCCTTCCTTTGTCACACCCAGGGCGCTGGCCGTGTCACCCCATTTCACACTCACATGCTGCGGCTAACACTGCCAGCGCTGCCTCACCGGGTGGAGGGCAGCAAGCCAGGCCCTGCCTCCCGGCTTCTTGCCATCCTTCCCGGCCATCACCCCCAGCCGTGACCTGTCCCGTCCCCCCGAGTGTTTCCCTTCTGGGCCTCCAGCCTGGGCACAGCCGGTCCTCAGCCACAGGCTCCCCGCCACCCGAGCCCCTGCACTTGCCCTGGCCCCCACATGACCAAGGTCAGTGGCTGGGTCCGTGTGCACCCTGGGGAGCAGGGGCCCTGGTCTCACTCCCCACGCTCCCAGAGGCCTCTGTGTCCTGCTCCTCCTCCTCGGAGAACGCTGCTGGGTGGGGGGCACCGCTGGGGCCTCGGTCTATAACCGGAGGCTTGTCTTGGGGCCTCTGAACAACACCAGAGGACATCTCCTGGTCAGGCTGCCCCACGGGCACCCACTTGGCAGAGTTCCCATTGCTACCTTGGTCTTGAGCAGGCATGGAGGCGCCCACCCGGGCATGAGGGGCTGGCGCTTGCAGGGGTGGGGATGGGAATGCCGGGGAAGCAGCCATGCTACCTTTCATCCCGTCTCCTGCCTGATGCCTGGAAGCCTCGCTCCCACTAATTGGCTGCCCAGGGTCCCTCCGTAGCCTTCTGATCGATGGGCCCCGCTAGGAAGGCCCCCGTCTTCTTTTTCTGGGAGGATAAATTATTCACCCAAGGAGACAGGTGGCCAGCGTTACATTTTGTCATTTCTCAGAACCCTTCCCCATCCATTTCTCTGAACACTCGCCCTCCTGAGCGTGCCGCCCTCCCTCCCACTCCAGGTTCCTCCCACTGCAGCTGTGAAGATTTGCTTGGTAATGACCTGCGCGCCATAGGTCCAATGTTTTCTTCTATCTTAACTGCAGATAGTTACTCAACAAATACTTAACAAGCCCCTGGTGTATGTCAGGCAGCAGAATGCAACAGGGGACAGACACAGTCGTGTCTTTGTAAAGCCATGGCAGAAGACAGGCAGCCAAAAAAATAAATATGGGCGTTTTCTGACTGAGATGCATACTACGAAGGAAATTCAAGTAGGGCAGTTGGTGAAAAGCAACGGCTATAGGCAGCCTTGAGTCAATAAGGAAGGTTCAAAGAATGACTGAGACCTACCAGGTGAAAAGGAGCAGCTTTGTGAAAAGATAGAAGAGTATTTTAGACAAAGCAAAGCAGTAGGTGCAAAGGCCCTGAGGCAGGACAGAGCTTGGGGATTGGAGAAACAAAAAGGAGGCCTGGGAGCCTGGAAAGCCTACAGAAGTCCCTTGAGTCACTCTGATTGGCCAGACTCAGGTCATGTGTCCACCCCTGAGCCAATCACCATGGCAAGGGATTGCAGGGCTCTTATTGGCTTTCTCCTGGACCTGAGCTCCTCCTTGCGGACGTGAGTATTTTCCTCTCCTATCCCCATAGACCCAAGGGGGAGAATAGGGGCTGGGGATTTAGCTCAGCGGCACAGCGCCTGCCTGGCAAGTGCGAGGTCATGAGTTTGATTCCCCATACCAGAAAACAAAAAACAAACAAACAAAAAAAACCAAAGGGGAGAATAGGGGGAAGGGATTCCTGTTTGGGGAAGGATAGTCTGTCGCTGGAAGAGGGCAAGAGAGGGGCTGCAGAAACAACACACATGGCCCATTTGGTCCTAGAGAGAGGAGAGGACCCTGTTTGCCTGCACAGCCGCATGTCTCCAAGATGGTGAACCAGGTGGTGCCGCCCCTCCCTGTCCATTCTGAGCTTATCTTGCAGAGGAGACGCTAGACAGATAAACACGTACATGCACCACTTAGCATCTGGGTGGGCAGGGGAACAGAACCCACCCACCCTGGGGCTGGACAGTCAGGGGAGGTGCTAATTAGGTGGGGTGGTCAGAGATAGCTGCTGGGGGGCAGGTGGCCAGAATGTGCAGAAAGCTGAGTGCACTCAGCAGTTATCCACGGCAGTTCTGGAGGGAGAAAGTACAGCCAGAGGAAAAAGCAAGTGCAAAGGCCCTGTGGTGAGCAATCTCAGTGTGGCCAGAAAGGAATGACACAGAGGGAGGCAGGAAAGGAGATGTGACAGCTATGTAAGTCCCAGATCCTGGGCTCAGGCTGTGTTTAGGCCTCAGCGAGGAATCTGGCTTTACTTGAGAAGGAGAAGACACAAAAGGAGGACTCTGAGCAGGAGAGAGCCATGCTCTGATTTGCATTTACAAAAAACGCTCCCAGGCCTCCGCAGTGATTTTTTAAATAGATACATCCCATCATGCTCTGGCCTCATCCACATGCATCTTCAATCAGTTAACTTTGCTCAAGTAACATTTTTAAAGGAAATCTGATGTTCCACCTCTGCAAAAGAAAACTCATTATTACTTGCCATAAATAGAAGAAAACCTATACAAACAAATACAACAAAACCAAAGAAGCATGATTTCTTTCTTGCCAGAGACCTGCAGCAATGATGAGCTGAAGCCTGGGGCCCCCTCGAGCCAGAGCCCCCTCGAGCTAGCGGAAAGCTAGCAAGCACCCGAGAAAGCCCAAGTCAACCAGCACCCGCCTGAGATTTCTTGGCGCAGTTCTGGAGCACTTGAAAGAAACTCGATACAAAAATCCGTCTCCCACTGTGGGATGCCACAGTGCTTCGCGCTGGTTCCAGTAGCCCCAAACCATCTCACGTAGGTTCACGGGCACCCTTTCCTTGGGGAAAACATCATCTGGAAATATATTTTCAATTTGACATTCAAGGTATTATGGGGGTCGAAGTCAAAAGGCTTCTGTCTTTTCCCTCTGAGGCCAGGTGTCAATGGTTCAGAAATGTCTGTCATATCATTAGCTTCAGAAGCCACAAAGACAGCACGTGTGGGGTGTTGTTCTGGTTTAGTTTGGGCTGGGTTTGGCTTTTCCTGTTTACATACTTATCCCGGAGCAGAAAGACTGCACTTGATGGGCTTCAGCTCCTCCGATGATCCTGACAGCTGTCACTGCGCTGCGCCTGCATCACCCAATGCCCTCGGCCAGCCCTCCTCCCTTTCTGCAGTGCTCTGGGCCACCCATATCTTTACTGGGCTATTTATTATCTATAAACCCTCAACCAGGATGTCAGCATTACAATAAGGAGACTGTGCCTGTCTGTGCCTAGTCACAGTAGGCTTGGCACACAGTAGGTGCTCAGTAAGTGTTTGTGAAATAAATGGTTTTGCAATGGTATGTACATTTTGGGGACTCCTTATAAAGTAATATTTAAATTTTCTAGGTTTTAGAAACCTGTAAGTAGCAGGTTCCATCCTCCCAGAGTGATTAGTCCCTGACCTGAATCAGGAGCACAGCTTGTTTGATTTCCCCAAATCCCATATGTCAACAAGGATGTTCTGTCGCTGTCTATTTAATATGTGTTCACTGATGCACTCCGTTAAATTGAGTGTAGTGATCTTTTTTCCCCACTGTACATCTTCCAAACCGTTCCCATTTCATCAGGAATGTGCACACTACTTCCCAGGAGAGCAGCTGCCTGCCCACTCAGCCTAGGGGTGTTGGATGGCTGGATCCTACCCTCAGCTCCAGCATGTGACCCAGCCAGAGCCAATCAGCACGCTGGGCCACAGTGATGGGTCCAGGCAGGATAGTCATGTGACCTGAGATGGTCCACTGAGCTCAGCCCAGGATCAGGGACCTCATTAAGGACTTTTGGGCTCTTGTTGCTCTTCAAACTTGCCAAGGACACATCTGTGACTTCTCTTTACTTCTCTGGGCAACATCAGTTATTCCAGGGGAAGCATTTTCATTGAGTTCCTAGCTTGGGAACCAAGAAAACAATGGGGTAGGAAACTTACCTAGATACAGACTTTTACACAATGGTGGACCCAGTTCAGGCTTAGGAGTGGGAGTCACTCTTGGAGGAAAGTAACCACCCTTGGCTTCCCACTGCATCCTTTCTGCAAATGGTTGCCGGGCCGCAGGAAAATGGCATGTGGCGTAGGACTGACTTGTGTGATATCTTATGTGTGCTGCTCATGAGCCATCTAGCCCTTGACAGATGACACAGCCCTTGCACGCTAGCACCAGCTCCTCCCCATGAGGGAGACATGGTGTGGTTTGAAAGGCATCAGTTTGGGAGTTAGAAAGACCTGACCCTGCTGTCGGCTCTGCCATTGACTCAACATTTAAGCTGGGCAAGCTCGGTAACCTCTGCTTCTCTGGACCTAGCTATGAAAGGAAAGTAAAAATACCTACAGCACTGGGTTTCCTAAGGATTGAAAGGGGCCACATGTGTAAAGCACCCAGCACAGATCCAGGCTCACAGGGAGAAGGCAGAAAATGCTCATTCTTCCTGGTCCCCAAGTCCACACCCAGGCTGCCCTGGATAGACTCTGTCCAAGCTCTTTCCTTCCTAGAATGTTCTGGGATCCGTAGTGCGATCTGCTTGTGTGTGTTAGAACCAGTGTTTCCCACGAGGGTACTCAGTACATTTTCCTCCTCCTTCCCTCCCTGCTCCCTTCTCCAGCTGTGCTGACCTCTACACAGGTTCCCTTTTCAGGGAGGCTCAGCGCCTGAGCAGACAGCACCAGCAGCTCCCAGCTGACAGCTTCCCCAGTCAGTGGCAACAACAGAAAAACAGGCATCCTCCACTGCTTCTCCAGAGCCCCAGGTTGCTTGTCATTGGCTGCCATGAGTCATGTGCTCATTGCTGGACCAATCACAGTGGCCAGAAATGGAATATGAGGTCGTCATGGCCTAGATGTGGAGGTGTAGGGGCTCCCAAGATGCCACTCTCAGGAGATATGGGCTGGTAGAAACAACAGATGTTACCTCTGAACTGGGGAACAGTGAAAAGAAAATACTAACACTCTGACATTTTGAAATAAAGAATTTGAAAATCCAAACTCACAAGAGATGTTTCGTTTTATGTCAACTTGGCAGGGCCCTGGTGCCCAGAGATGTGGTCAAACACTATTTAGAGGTTTCTGTGAGGGCATTTGTGGGTGAGATTCACATTTAAAGCAGTGGCTTTAAGGAAAGCAGATTGCCCTCCATAATGTGGGTGGGCCACATACAATCAGGTGAAGGCCTGTGTGAAAGAAAATGCTGACCTGCAAGCAAAAGGAATTCTGCAGCAGATTCCTCAGACTCAAACAGCAGCTTCAGCTCCTTCCAGGGTCTCCAGCCTGTTGCCTCACCCTGTAGGTGTTGAACTCACCATCCCCCATTGTCACATGGCCTAATTTCTGAAGATAAACTTCTCTCTGTATATGAACTGTAGGTGATGGACAACTCTACCTCTACCTTCTGGGGTTTTGATAACTGGGTCTATGAAATAAACTGACAATGGACAGACTAATAGGAGAAAAGTCATACAAATCTGCTACCTGCACAGGAAAGAAAAGTGACTACTCCCAGCCCAGGGTGATCTGGAATCATATATACCTACTTCAATGGGGAGGGGGAAGGGGAAGGCAAAGTAGGCATCAGGGACCAGCTTGGGGCAAAGAGTCTGGGCACAGAGTGACCTTGGGTACACCTGCTGTGACAAGAGTCCAGCTTTCTCTGATTGATCAGGTCCCTGGTAGGGGATTTATGACAATTGGTTCCCTTTGGAGGATCCATCTCTAGGCAGGTAAGGGAAGCTTGGCGAGCCCTTTCTTGCTTGCTGCCCCCCCCCCCCCCCGGTGTCCTCTCTGTGAAGTACTCCACACACCCAAGGGCATGTTTTTAGGTGGCATCTTTTGAACTCTTCAGCACATATCCTATTGGCTGTGTCTTCTGGGAGTCCTGACTCACACCACATACTGCACTTGAATAAAGGTCACTTCCAAAGCCCCTTGCCTCTGGGCTGTAACCAACTCAGGGACAGACAATCCATCTCCATCTACTGGTACTTCCCACGTGGAAAAGGCCACTGGACAGATCCAAGCTACCGGCCCCAGCCCCAACTCCCGCTGCTCTCTTTTCCTTTAACATTGATTTTACGTTCCTTTTAGAGATGCAGGCACAAAGACAGGTGGATACAAGGCCAGGCCAGTGACAAATGAGAAGGGGCAGTTAGACGTCATGAGTTTGTTTTTGAGTTGTGTGTGTGTGTGTGTGTGTGTGTGTGTGTGTGTGTGTGATTAGTAGCGTTTCCTTGGAAGGAAGGAGGAAGCTTAGTTCCTGACAGGGTTGGGAGGAGGATGGTCCTGGGAACAGACTCCTGCAGTGGACTTTGGCCTGGCCCTGCCTCCTAGGATGTGACCCCTCCAGTTTCCTTCCAAGGAATGAATTCACCTGATCCCAGTGAAGGCCCGGTATAAGCTCTTCCTGTGGCATCTGCTGCCCAGGGCACAGGACATCTTGTTCCTGTCTCCAAAGCCTTCTGTTCCCCAGACCATCTGGTCATTCTTCACTTCTGTCCTCCAGGGTCTAATGTGGATTCTGTCCCTTGAAGCCTCAGAACCCAAGGTAACCCAAAGTGTGTCCTCTTACCCAGGACGTATGCTATAAGTCTGCCACCCTACTGAGTCTTCTGCCCCAGGAGGCCACTCCAGGGCATGTGGGGTGACAGAGCAACTCCAAGGAATGCAGGACTGTGTGGCCCTGGGGGCACCAAGAGCTGCAGGAGGGGAACCCTCCGGGGTGGAGACTGGTAAGGACATGGGACAGATGCGGCCAGACCATTGCTCAGGTTCGGCACCTTGACCCCAGGTTGGTGGCTTAGGTTCCACCTCCTAAAGTTTTCCAGTGACGGCCAGGCCACTCTGTCCTGTTCAGGCCTCAGGGCTGGCCAGGCTGCCTCTGTGAAGATGGGGGTGACCTGCATGTCAGCCTGGGTGTTGTCAAGGCACTAACAGGGACTAATGATTGTTACGGGTGAATAATGGCCCCTCTTACACTTGGTTACACATTCATCAGATGCATTGCCACAGGAAGACCCGTCTTGGGGAGACTGGATCCCCATCATCTGTGGTGTCACTGCAAGCATCAGTCTCCTGAAATGAGTCACAGATGCCCATGGCCCCCCTTCCTCCCAAGCAGTGATGTGAGTGTCATTGGTGCATCCAAGTCAGACTCCGATGGGCTTGGATGGCTGTAATTGCAAATATAATTGCAAACATAATTGCAAACAATATGGGACCTGGGCTGTGCTGGGGCACTGGGTTGACCAAGTCCCTTGGGAATTGAATCATTTCACACAGGAAATGGGAAAGGCCTCCTAATCTTCCCTTTGAATGGGCCGTGAAATAGGCTCTGAACCATAGGCAGAGTGGAGCAGCTGCGAAGCTTGGCCCTGAGACCGCCCAGCAAGGTATCAGTAGTGGGGTACCCACAGGACACAGGGCTGGGTAGCCCTGGTTACAACATGCGGTAGTCATAGCCATGTCCACAGCATCCCACACTCACTCGGCAGGCTGCCAGGGCCAGTCTGGTGGTTGCCAGGCACACATGCATTCCTCATGTGCCACGTGGGGCACCACCTTGGGAGCACCCCAGAACCAAGGAACAATTGCCTAGCTCCCCAGAACTAGGGGGACACACTCTAGTTCTGACACTAGTAGCTCCTGTCCATGCTGACCACTGACCACTGACCACAGAACTAGAAGTGCGGTGCTGTCTATCACACAGATCACCTCCTGGGGTCCAGGGGGCTTCCTGTCTGCTCCTGAGAAGGTAGAACCAAGGACAAGCAGGACCCAACAATGTACTCCCTGCAAGTTAAAAAAAAAACAGAGCATGCCCAAGCAGATTCTCACAAACCCTTTCAACACACACTACCTGTGTCTCTGAGGGCTCAGTGACACGGGCACAGAACGCCCACCAGTAGGGACCACCAGGCCCAATGCCTCCCAAAACTGTATGGTGGACAGAGAAGAGTTTTATAAAACACTCACTCCCTGATGCAGTCTTTGTACATACCGATGTTATCACAGGGCAATATCCAGAAATGTAGAGCACAGTTATGGGGCAATACATTTGTTGCAATGTAAATTGGAAACAACACAAATGTCCAATAGTGTAGGAACGGAAGGAGGACGTGGAGCATCCACACAGGGGAATATTGGAAGGTGTCGTGAATGATGGAGACCACTACTAAGCAGCTCTGAGCAGGACTTAACCAACTGGCTTCACATGTTTACTTGTGAGTCCCTGGTCCCTACTGAGGCCTGTAATGGTGGTGAAACCAGGATGCCTCAAAGGACAAGATAAAGCCACAGCTAAGGACACCTGGCTCCAACCTCTATTAACTAGGTAAAGACTGTAGCTGCAGGCATCTCACTCTTGGGTAGAGACCTTCCTGGAGATAACATAGTTCTCCTAAGTTAACATAATGTCTTACTTGGAGAAGTCCTTAAAGGGATTCCCAAGTCCTGCCCAGATTCCTTCATTTTCTTCAGTATCCCCCTCCTTTGTTTGAAAACCTAATAAATACAGGCTGCCTAGAGAAACTCTTTGTCTTAAACCCAAGAAAATCTTGAATTCTGTGAGAGGGTTTTTGATCTTTCTGGAGCCCTGTAATCATTTTGTCTTTTTTTTTTTTTCTTTTTTTTTGGTTTTTCTCTGGTACTGGGAACCGAACTCACGACCTTGCACTTGCCAGGCAGGCACTTTGCCGCTGAGCTAAATCCCCAGCCCTCATTTATTTAAGCCTTCACCATCCACTCACTTGAGAGATTGCAGACCTTATCAATCTGCAATAACTAAGGGATAATATTAATGCAATACATGAAGTTTTCAGTAACATGAAAGATGCTCATGATCTTGTGCGGAAGTGAAACATAACAAGATATAATACCGTGCGTATAAGGCTTTCATCACAAAGACACCCACAGTTAGAGAAAATAGTTGGGTAAGAAACAAATCAAGGTATCAATAATAGTAACATAAGTGATGCTTTTATAAGTGGTTTTCATTTTTTACCGTTTAGTAATTGGTATAGTTCTAAATTTTCTAGAATGATTAGGTTTTACAATCAGAATCAAAGAGAGTTGTTTAAAGTTGCCATGGCTACCAAGCAAAAAGTGCGATATTCTGTAGCAATTTATGTAAACTGTAAAACTCTTCATAAAATATCACTTAATAAGGATATTTTATTTTCAACAAAAAAGCTGACGTTAACGTTTATAAAATAATTGAAAAAATGTTCCAAGTGCTCATTGTCATCCCCCCTGTTTGAGAAAGAAATACAGCAGTGAAATTATTTTGGAAAATATCAACTTTGCCGGTGGCTTGGTTTTAAGTTGGTATCTCTTACATCTTCACATCACTCAGTAAGCTTTTCTGCTCTATCAACCTTCAAATGCATAAATAGCACAAATTTGAGAAATACATATAATTTTGAATAATCTTTTAAAAATAGTGTTGGGTGCTTTTTATATTATTTTATCACACAGTGGTAGAAGTCTCATTTGTCTCTTGCATGCAAATGTCTGACTAACAAACAATGAATTTACTGATTTTCCCAAGTACATGTTATCCCCACATCTATTCTAAGCCCTAAGCCCCAAGCCCTTGTCTCCTGGCACCAGGAAAAACATTCTAAACATTCTCAGAACCAAACTTGCCTTTCCAATATTTTGCACCCTCTCAGTTACTGTCGGATCATTTTTATTTATTCTTGGAATGTCTGATTTCCTTTCTACACAGGAATCTCCATGAGGGCAGAACATGAATTCATGTGTGAACCCTGGGATGTTGCCTGCAAACAAATACTAGCAGACAGAATAGTGGGTTTGTATGCCATGTGGAGTCATCCCGTGAGACCTGTTTCACCGCTTCACCTGAGCCGACTCTCCTCTGTCACGGTGTCTGCAGGCTTCGCTAAACAATAGTCTGTGGGGAGGATGGCGGAAGTACAAGTTCACTCCCTCTGCTGGAAGGGACAGGACCGGCCTTGTCTGCCTGCTGCACAGCCATCATCAAAGGCATCAGAAACCCTTCTCCAGTGCTGCCAACTCTGCCTAGATACATGAAGTGACTCTGAACCTCAGAGGGATCTGCGTTGGGGGGAGGGGCAGAGGCCCCAGTTACAGGTAAGCTTAAGGTTCAGATTTGGGCCTGCCTGGCCTTTAATACTTGCAAGCCAGATGCCGTGATTGATGAACTCATCCTTGTAAGTAAACGTGAACAAAAACCTAGGGAATCTTCTCCAAATGTTATCAGGAAGCAGAGAGCAGAGACCTAACACCAGGGCAGAGACTAGGGTGAGTCCACTAAGGATTACTCGCTGGATTAGGGTGAGGCACACTATTTCAACAGCAATGAGATAGTCTGCAATAATGATAGATAATATGCTAATGCAGGATTGATTCAAAATCAGCGTCAAAGCAAAAACATCTTCAATGGGCAAATGTACCAACAGGACCCATTCCTTCCTGTACGTGTACACTGGGCGTCAGCTGCCTTACCCCATCCCAGCCCAGCCCGCAGGAGCTGCAGGGAGGCATGACAGGAGAAAAACAGGGCACTCTGTGCTGATCCAGCTCACAATAAAACAGTGATAACCCACTGTGCTGAGCAGGGCCACCCTCTAACCCCAGAAAGACAGTAACCTCGTCAGTGTGACTGGTCCCAAAGTTGGCCTACATACTTTGACCTAGAGGCTGGCATGAGGGGCTTCTCGCTGTCACTGACACCCAACATTCAGTCAGGGTCCACAGACAAGATTCAGCGTTAGGCAAAATACTGCCACAAGCTCAGTCACAGGGACTCAGGCTTCCCCTGGGATGCAATCGAGGAGCTTGGTTACTTAGAACACAGCCCCTGTGGAGGGTGGGATGGGTAATGATTCTTATTCTTGTCTTTATGCCGTTGCTCTGCTGTGTGGAATTGCTGGTAATGAGCCTGTCGTTTCTGTAATCAGAGGACAGCCATAACCAGGTTCTGCTTGGAGGGAAAGTACAAGCTCCTGTCCATACAGTGGGGTTTTCCCTGGATCAGCCCATGGAGCCCAGGACTGACCCCTACACAGGGCAGGCTGTGCTGCCTATGAGTCAGAAGGGTGAAGGTGCCACAAGGGGGTCAGAGTCACAGAGAACAAAAGGGCCAGGGTCACAGCCTGATTTGTCTTTTAGGAGACAGTCATCTCACTGGGGTTCTCCAGGAAGCAGATCTAAGCTAGTGACTCTAGAGCACAGGGAACTGGGTGGGGTGGGGTGGGATGGGACACTAGTGGCTTCCTGGTACCTTAAAAGAGCATCTTCCCCCCTCCATTCACCACTGCCAGGCCCCACACTGGCTGCTTCAGTGAGCAAACTGAGGCTGAGGGCTGAGCTCGGGAACTCCTCGTCACTAGCTGATGTGGATTCTTAGCCACATGTGAGATGGAAATTAGACACGGGCTGATTCTTGAGCCTGCTGACTGACAATCATCAGCACCGTCTGCCCTCTTCAGGAAGGATCGCTCTACCTGCTTACAAGACCTTACCAACAGGCTGAGGGTTCTTCATCAACTCATAGAGAAATCACGAATTGGCAAAGTGTAACAACTTTACTGTTAACACCAGCCTTAGGCTTTGAGTGCCAGTAGCTACCAGCTGTTAGTATTAGGGGCCCTGCTTGCCGCTCAGAAGCAACAGCAAGAGCATTTCTTGGGAACTCTTCCAGCCACTGGAAATGGCAGGTCCAGGTGATTTATTTCTCTTTGTTACTCTCCAGCTGCCAGCTCTCTTCAGTGTTCCAGCCCGCGCCACTGACCGTGCTCAGCACCACCAGCCCTGGTGCAACCAGCTCCACACATGGTACCTGAGACGGAAATCCTGAATAGTCAGGAATACGGCATCCAGAGGAGACTTTGTGAGAGCTTACTCTGCAGCACTGGGGGAACAAGGCATGGTGTAGTCAGGGTTACAAGGGAAAAGATTTAGTACAGGACACACAATTTATAGAATTATTTTATAACATTCATTCAAAGAGTCAAGTGCAAAAGAGTGTGGGAGATCTGTCCGCACACTAGAGACCCCAAAACTCCAGCTGAGGGCCTGGACCCCACAGCAATGTCCTGCATGAGTCCAGCTGAAGACCTAGAGCCCATGGCAATATCCTCCACAAGTCCAGCTGCAGGCCAGGAGCCCATGACAATGTTTCATGCAAGTCTGTATCAAGGATCTGCACTGAAAGGCCCAATGGCCAGTGGTGGAAGCTAGAAAGCCTGCACCAGGGTGATGAAGGATCTGTGCCAGTAGGCTGAGGGATCTGCCCTGGAGCCAGGAAGTGACGCTCAAGGACCAGAGCTTCCCTGCAAAGAACCACAGCCATCCTCAGCGACAGCAAGGACCTGAGCAGCTCCAACGATGAGAACAGCTGAGTTCATATCAGGATAACCAGCGTGACAAGCTTCTCCAGGAGAATCAACAGCACCATCTTCCCCTCCAGTTCTCTTTTTATGCTGTTGACAACAATCCTCACGTGGGCCTTCCACACCCAGCACCACTCTGATTTAGTTCAGCTGGTGTTACAAGTTGACCGTTAGTTACTCCACCACACACGGACCGGCCCAGACACACCCCAGGGGGTTGCTTATATAAGGTGCTCTTGGGAAACGGGCGAGCCTTTCACAGGCCAGGCTCGGGAGGAGCCACTTGTGATAGGTCTGTGACTAAAGCCTGCTGCAGCCAAAGCGCATATCTCCTGACACAGCTGCAGCCTAGCTGCAAGGCACATGAGCAGCTACAGAATAAAAATTCCTTTGGGGGAGCATCAGGCCCTCTCCTCTGTTTCCTTTCCATTCAGTACCTTTACATCTGTTTCATGTTGACATATCCTTTAAAAATAGCCCTGATTTTACTTGTCTATAACGCATCTACTACCCACCCCCACCAGCCTTCCTGGGACCCTTTTCTCAGGAATGCACACCTTCCCTCCAAGAGAGGAAACCGTGTTCAGTCATGGGTGGAGGGCAGGGGGAAGTGCTAGGATCTTGGGGTTGCCCATCACCTACCATCCTTGCCTGGGCTTAGCCCATGAATGTAAACCTCTCTTTCTCTAAGATCCTGGCCCCAGGCCCATCATGAGGACCAACACTGTCCTGGTGGGCTCCTGGTGGGTCCCTCCTGCCGCAAGGCCATGAACTTCACTTTGAGGGAAGCGGGGCTATGGGTAAGATGAGGAGCCTCAGGCAGCTCGGGCATTTGAGAATATTTCTGATTATCTTGCAGCACAGAAGCGTTTGAGATGGGAGTGACCTCGGGTTTGCACACAGACAGCTGGAGGTAAGGAACGCCACTGCCCAGAGACAGAACTGAGAGGCTCGGTGTCAGGTGAGGGACCGGGCCTCTGCCTCCTTTAGTATTGAGGCAGTTTGTGCCTGACACTAACAGGGTCAGGATCTGCTCTCTTCGGCAGGTTCCAGGTCTAACCTCAGTGCCAGCTCTCCTTGAGGCATCTAGAGAGGATTCATGTTCTCAATTGATGCAAAATACTATGAAAAGGAATGGACATCCATTCTTTCAAATTCTTAATAAAAACAGGGGCACTGCCTAATCCAACAGTGGCACGTTATCCATCAAAGAGGTGAACAGGGGCCTCGATTTTTCTGCTATTGCTCATTGTTCTGAAGAAACTACATGGGCGTTGAGCCCAATTCCCTCCTGCACTCACTGCGTGACTGTGGGAGAGTTACTTACACCCCTGGACTTGAGTTTCCTCATCCACAAATGGGTGTGACACTTAACAACATGTGGGCCTGTTCCTTCTCTCCCAGCTCTCAGCTGAGGACCCCACCAGATAGAGCTTCGCCGAACCTCAGGAGGTCATTAACCTGGCACACGGGAGAGTTGAGGAGGGACATGAATTCACCTGGATAATCTTTCTTTATTCCTAATGCTGGCAATCTGGGGACAGCCTAAATGAAGATGGTTTTTTGGAGGTACCGAACACTGACCTCTGAAAAGTGTGTGAATCTGACATTGAGCTCAGACAGTGCCAGTGGCAGGTGACAGCCAGCGGGTGACACCAGATGTTGCCCCAGGCACGTGTCAGCTCATCCCACCCCCCTCATAGCCACACTTGGGGGTGGGCATGATGTCCAGAACTGTGCCGTAGGTGAAGAAACTGAGGCACAGTTTAGGTGACGTGGCTATGATCACAGAGCTGCAAGTGGCTCTGAGTCCATGAGTCTCTAAGGCCCAAATATGTTCTTCAGCTTTTCACCGAGCGCAGGGGCATTCCAGTGGATGGGCACCAAGTCCTCCAGAACAGAGGGGGCAACACAGACACAGAACAATGGAGAATGGGAGGGCTAGGGACTCCCAAGGTTGCCCACTCAGTGTCTGCTGCCCCTGTGTCCTCATCTTCTTTGGAAAAGCCACACGCCCCATTCTGCACTCACAGAAGTGGGTGGATATGGCTCTGACCTGCTCCTTGGTCCAGCCCTTCCCACAACCAAGGCCATTGTTTCAGCGAGGATCTCTTGAGAACTGCTGTTCAGATGAACTCACTCCCAAGGCTTGCTCTGGTACAAATGGAAAGCCAGGGCTCCCTGACCACTGGGACAAGAAGCTGGGAGGAGAACACCAGGGCTTCTGGACATGCTGCCACTGCAAGCAGAGAGCCAGCTTGCAGGTGGGCCAATAAGTCTAAGGAAATGGGACTGGAGAGATACAGACACCCTGTCCTGATGATGGCATATGGGTACCTGCATATAGCCATGTCTGAAGGCCACTTGCCTCTGAACTTTTCAGTGATGTAAGGTCCTTATATTCTTCCTTGTTTCCTCGTCAATATAAATTGAGCTTCTTCCTTTAACCATCATGGTTTTGACTAAAACAAAGTCTCAGAAATCATGGGCCAGTGTGGTTTGGAGCAACAGGGCTCACTCATGCTATTTCTGTAAAAATGTGGAATTTTTTCATGGAATTCTTCCCCCAGAAACTTTATTACAGGTTCTACAATTCACTGAGAGGAAGTACAAAGACAGGAGAGGGAATAAAATTATTTCTAATTCATATATTATGCAAAGTTGGCCAGGGCCCAGCTTTTGAAAACTCTTGCTCACACAGAGTATAATATGATGGACTTTGAGAGGTGGCCTGGCGCTGCTAGTCCCACAAAGTGAAGCTAATGGGCTCTAATGAATTTCAGGAATCAATTCTTACATGAAGGAAGCAAGTTCACTGTGACAGTGGACACATGTGCCTCAGTGCCCAGGGGGACACATGGAAGGGCCCTACTCACGAGATAATGAGCTTTTCTCTTCTGACTGAGGGTTCCACAATTTCCGGGGGTGGTGTGCTGGTGAGCGTTGACACCGAAGTCTCTCGTGTCTTCTAGAAGGAGGAGTGTGGGCTGTCAAGGCCGTCCTCACCTAGACAGACATGAAGAGGGGAATGGCTCAGGGATGAGTGACTGAGAGAGGAGGTAGTGAGTGCTGTGAGCTGGGCTAGGCAGGAGGCCTGAAATCACCTCTGCAATGTGCAGAGAGAGAGAGAGAGAGAGAGTAATCTGCATATCACAGATTGGGGCAGTATCTGTGTTTTCGGGTGGGTGCTTCAGCTTTGATGTGTAATTGTCATGCCCTGAGATGTCACAGCTTCTTCCTCAAAGCTCAGCCTCAGGGGACAGCATGGTGTCACTCGGCCTGGCTTACACACAGGACTTGGGAGCTATAGGCGAGGCATCACCCTGTGGCATTGCTTTAAAGACTACACATCAGCACCTCAGCTAGACCCATTTGCATTGCTTAAAGCTGATTGAGGGGATAAGGAAATATCCTCCCAGCTCTGTACATATCAACACCCGAAAGTAGGGCCAAATTCTCTTCTTTCAAGGAGATCCATCTTGGTGGCCCTCCACAGAGGCCTGTCAACCCCAGGCTGTCTCTCATGACCTTCATAATAGCTAGTCAAGGGCAAGTGATCCTGCATGTCACACATCTGAGACCAAATTGATTGCATGATGCATTATTGTTTCCTGTACCACTAAGGACAAAAAGCATAAGCAATCAATTGTGATGCAGGCTAAGACTCCATTGATTATGTGACAGATACAGCATAGAGAGATGTTAACCCGTGGAGAAGGTACATCTTGAAACCAGTGAAATTCTTTCCACTTTTACAGACTCAGAACCTGAGGCTCCAAGGAGTTCTAGTTTGTTTCAGCACAGCTGGTCAAGAGTTGAGCCTGGGGACTATCTCTAGTCCCTGGTGGGCACGGGGATGTGCTGACCTAGTCCCCCTCAAGGAAGACCTTGCTGCCTGGCTGCTATGGTTCAGATCTAAAGTACAACCCTCTCAGAGTCTCCTGTGCTTGGAAGGTAATTGAATCATGGGGGCCCTATCGAGTTCATAGTTCACTTATATTTGTAGGTGTGGCCAAATCAGAAGAGATAGGTAACTGGGGGCATGACCTGGAAGCGTGTATTCTTGTCCCCGAGTGCTCCTTTTTCTCACTGCTTCCTGGCTGCCGTGGGATGAGCAGCTGTCCTCCAACAGGTCCTTCCACCATGCTCTTTCTACCAACCAACACGGACTGAACCAACTAAAACAGTGACCTGAAGAAACCACTCCTCCTGTAAGGTGCAGGTGCCAGGTATCCTGTCACAGCAACAGGAAGTGGTAGAAGAGAGCATCCCACTTCTTTAACATGACCCCAGCGCCCCCTGGAGGACAGGAGGGTGCATCACATGAGCAACAAGCAATGGGAGACTGTGTGCATCATGCCTTCCCCCACACGCTGATCTGGGATGGGTAGAAGAGACAGGATGTGCTAAAATATCAGCGCAAAGGCAGTGATCATGAAACTCTGTCCACAAGACAGAAGGAGGGCGCCAAAGGTGAGAGTAGACAGGCGAGGTGAGGGGGAAAGATGGCCCCATCCTCCTGTCCCTCCACCTCTGCTTTGGGGAGGTGGAAGGTGGTGGGAAGCTACAGTGCACAGAAGACCCCAAGTTTCCACCTGCACATGGCTTCCCCCAGGAAACTGATGAAGGAACAAAGCACTGGCAACTTCTCCACCAGCTAATGCCATGGTCAATTGTATGTGTCAGCTGACTGGGCTGAAGGATGCCCAGCAAGCAGGTACCACATTTTTTAATGGTGTGAGAAGGTGCTGAGGGTTTCTAGCCAGGCGTGGCGGCACACTAATCCCAGCACTTGGGAGACTGAAGCAGGAAGACTGCCATGAATTTGAGGCCAGTCTGGGCTCCACAGTCAATTCAAGGCCAGTCTGAACTATATAATGAGACCATGTCTCAAAAAAAAAGAAAAGAATGTTTCTGCCAGGCTCAACTCAGACATGACTTTCCCAGCATCCAACCTGATTTCCAGCAGCCTCATCGTTCTCAGCAAAACACCACAGCCCAGCACAGGTGCTACCTCAGCAAACACCAGAGAGGATGTCCCGACAAAGAGACAAGGCAGAGCGCAGAAGCTTCCCCGCACCAGGACACCTGATAACATCCATACATTTGCACCGCATGTACTGAGAACTTTGACCCCTGATGTTAGCTCAGGCCTCCTTACATGATGTCTCTTCCCAGACACCCTGCTCCTTTTTCAAGCCCTATAAAAAACCCTGTGCTGTTTTTTTTTTTTTTTGTTCCCCACTGATGGTCTTTTCACCCTCCACCTGCCTTCACCCAGGTGTATTAAATCCAGTGCCTTGTTGCCTTCACAGAAGCCTGTCTCTGACTCACATCATTCATTTCCAGAGGAGATGGGCCTTTGACTCCGCAGACAGGTAAAGAGGGTCGAGCTCACCAGTGTGAGCAGGACCGTCTAATCCATGGAGGCCTATGATAAAACAATACAGCACAAAGGCAGAGGGGCCAATGCACTCTCTGCTGGAGCTGGGACATTCATCTTCTGCCTGCAGGCATGGGCCCCTGACGCTTAAACCTTGAGACTTGAACTGAATGAACCTACTGGCCTTCCTGGTTCTCTGACCTGCAGATGGGAAAGCATACGGGCTTCTCACCCCCCATAGCCATGCGGGCCAATTCCTGGAATAACGAAAATCATTAAATAAATAAATAAATCCCGTGGCCCTGTCTCTCTGGAGAACCTGACGAATACAGAAGAATCGGGTCTTCAGTCTCTCCCAGTCAAGGTGACTTTGTAAATGCCATCACTTGCTCCATACTTGTTCCTGGAGTCCTACTTGCTCCTGGAGTTCCTGAAGTCTAGTCCTGCATGCTAGAAATCCCACAAGTGTGTGAGATTCAGTAGTAAGTATATATATATCCAAATCCTGACCTTAAGCAGTATTTTTTCTACCGAGGGAAGCCGGCAAACAAATACAGATGTGCAGTGTAAGAGCCGTGTACCACACCTGTGTGACAGGCCCGCCCAGAGTTTTCTGCCTCCCACTGTAGCAACGAACTCAGCCCAGCCCCTCTGGATTCCGTTGTGGTTCACGCCTCCCTTTGGCTCCATTATTGGAGGAAAGACCCCTCACCCTGGCAGTGCGAGATAAACGAACACATAGCACTGGATATGAAACTGAGGAGAGGAACAGCAGTTTGCCAGGCACATATGATGTATGATCAAAAACATTATCCGAATGTTTACATTTATGGCAATTTCTGTCAAATAAAAACTTTACAGTGTGTGTTTTAGTTACTTTTCTCATTGCTGGGGAAAAAATACCTGACAAGTTAAAGAAGGAAAGGTTTATTTTAGCTCACAGTTTGTGGAAGTTTCAGTCCATAGTCTGCTAGCTCCAAGGCAAGGTGGCATAGCAGAGAGGTTGGCAGAGGAAAAACAGTCCTCAGCAGGGCAGGCAGGAGGCAGCGAGTGCAGGCCTTGCTTCATTTGGGCACAAACCTATTGCCTGGTGCCACTCACACCCAGGGTGGGGCTTTTGTCTTCAGTAAATCCGCTAGGCCACACCCAGAACGACACTAATTCAATTAGTGGACTAGTCCAGTTATCATGCCCGTAATGCATATTCACACACACTAGATCCAGCCACCTCCGAAAAGCCCCACCTGTGAGCACACGAGGCTTTGGAGGTACACCTAGATACAAGTCATAAGTGTGTCTTCATCTATGTCATTTACTGGATCTGGCATTGTACAACTTCTGGCTCTTCCCCAAAGTCGAAACGATCATGAAAAGTTAACATTTTTAACAAATCCAGGCGACTGAGACGGCCACAACAATACCACTAAAGATACTCATGGAAGAGGATTGTCAGAAATGCTTCAAAAAGGGCAAGAATAGTGAGATAAGTGTGTTGGAAACCCAGGGAGTGATTGTGGAACTTACCATAGAGGCTGGAATTGACACACTGCTCTCGTCTAAGGTCAAGGCTCTGTTCTCTTGGGGACACATCTTGGTGCCCTGAGATCAGGATCCTCTTCTGGGAAGATGGACAGGAGCAGCTTCCCCTCTCAGTCCCCTTTCTCTTACGTTAGGTGACATGCAAGAATGGCACAAGGACAGTTTATACTAGGGAAACTGAGGCCAGGAGAGAGGAGCTGTTTGCCATTTTGAGGCCTGGGTAGGCCAGGCAGGAACTGGTGCACATGGCTCAAGAACTTTCAGTGACACATCCCCATGGGCACTGAGGCTGGTGTGACCCGAGGCTCATTCACAGGAGGCCATGATGGATAGACTGGCAGAATCCACAGCCTGGGCCCAGATGACCTTGAACTTCTGCTGAAAGTGTTTGTGACCCAGATTCTCAGAGACAGTCTCCCGGCTTCCTCTTCTCAGTCCAGGCTTGTTCCTATGAACACGAGGGCAGGCATCCAAGCCTCCATCCATTTCTTTCTACCTCCTGGAAGGAGAGTGATCAGGAACCTTTAACCACCTGTCCAGCTCTCTGACTCCCTGATGGCGACTTGAGGTCGTGGGATTGATGCTTTGCCAGCACAAAGGCCGACTTCACGTATGTGACTCAGTGTCACATGGCAGGAGGGGGCAGGGGCTGCCTTGTTTTCCTCTCCATTGGCCTCTTATTTCACACTGATGCAGATCGGGGACCATGGGCCATGCCGAAGAGCTCATAAACTACCTGCTCCGCACCACCAGTACCAAGATCCTGGGTGGTTGATGGTAATCACAGAAGATGTCTGTGAGTTTAGCATTGTTGTTTACCTGCCAGGGACCTTGAACTTGAGCTCATCCTCCCCTCACAGTGGTACAGGGGGCCCGCATGGTGTCAGAAACACAAATTAGAGCAACGAGAGGCAGGTGGAAGAAAGGAGAGGCACACCAATAATTGGAGCACCACTACAGGACTTCAGAGAGCTAGGGACACGGTAAAACCCCAGAAGAGACAGAAAAGTAACTGCATTCAAGCCAGAGGCCGTGCCCATGGGCCATCACAGGCTCCCCAACTGTACAGGCAGGGGACATGCCTGACGTGCAGCAATATGGCACAGGGGGCTCTGATTATTTCTCAGGAGTCACAAGTTCCAGGTGATGCCTTTGGGATCCATTAAGGAGGACAACGGGTCACCTGATGGGGAACTTGTGCATTTTGTCCTTGCTGGCGGGGAGGGCGGGAGGCGGGGGGAGACAGCGATGATCCGGCTCTTCCAAGCAGACAGAAGCATTTTCAGAGAAAACATTACAACGTTTGTAAGGACAGAGCCTGAGGAAATACAAATGCCTCTCGTCTTCGCAACAAATAAGATTTAATTAAGAGGCTCTGCATGCTGGAAAGCAGGTCTTCTGTGACAGGCTGAGGAATGAGCCTCCTTGAAACGCAGCCACGTGTGGGACCCTTAATTATTCACAGATGTCCTTGCCGCTGAATTCCACCGCTTCAGGTATCTTCGGTTAATTTTTTTTATTTTGAGTCTAAATGCTACTTGTGTTAAAGAAATAGTTAGTTGCCCCACAGTACAGGCCAGTGAAACAGGGAAGCTCATTTGTCCCCTTGAGGAACTTTAGTAATTCCACCCCTTTGTGGGAGAGTCAGCAGCAGGCACAAAGTCACCTGCAGGGAGATGTGTGGGTCTCCCGGTCCCCACACGACCTGCAGCCCTGGTGGAAGAGGGAGCTCCCCCTGGCTGTTGGTACTGGCCCATGTTCCCGGGCCAGGTTCTTTCACTTGGCTCCTCCACTGCTCCCTCCACAGCCCCTACATCTCCAGACACATTCTGAGGCTTCTCCTACACACCCTGCATGGGCTGCAGTCCCAAGAACAAGACCCACATCCATCACTGGCCACTGTGTCTACTCAGTCATGGCTACTCTGGGCCTCCCCATTCTTGTCCACACCAAACCCCCCAACACCTCAGGACCTTTGCACATGCTGTCCCCTTCCTGGAAAGTGTCTCTGCCCCCACCCTGACCCTTCACCCACTTACCTCCATTGACTGGGTCACCTGTCAGGTCTGGGATGGAGTGTCACCCCCTTGGTGACACTTCTGGTCTCTCAGGCCACCTCCCGGTCACATCCCCAAAAGTCCCTCTCATAATACCTGATACCTCCCCACCCCAGCAAGCACCACCTCACATAATGACACAACATCCTGTGACCTAAGGACCATTTCTGGGGATAAAGTCTTAGTGGGAAATCCAAGTCACGTGGGCACCGAAGTTTCCCAGCAGAGGATTTGTGATCCGCTTAACAAACAGTGACAGGTACAGGGCTCGCTGGAGGCCAGGCCCTGCTCTCAGGGCTCTGCCCTGATAAACTCCTGCCTCCTCCCAAATGCACCGTGGCCACCATCAGCCTGGGCCTTGGGCACAGAGAGGGCGCACAGCGGACACCGGCATTGTGAGAAGCAGCTGCCAGGCCGTCCGCTCAGGGTCCTTGCTCTGCACCTCAGAGCTCCCCGCCTCCCTGGGACAAAGGGCCCGAGCTAGAACAGCGAGGGGAGACGGCTGTGTGTTTGTATCTCCTGTTCACAACGTTGTCAGGACGGCCCCCACAGGCACCGCCCCTTCTGCTGGGAGACAACCCCAGCAGGGCCCAGCCTGGTCACTCACACCAGCCGGGCGCTGAGCTCTTTGTAAGAGAGTCAGGAAAGTAATGCTGTCAAGCCTGGAAATCAGCTATGGTAGAATTCCCACCACAGAAGCCAGCAATTGCTACAAATCACGGCTTTTTTCTTTTTCTTTTTCTTTTTCTTCCCTTAAGCCCCAGTTTATCAACCCATAGCCACAACTTATACATAGCCTTGACTTTTGGGTGAAAACCACTGAATCTAATTTGGGGGACCTGCTCAGAAGCTCCCTCCCCAGGGTCTTGAAGACCCTATGAGCCTGTAACTGGGGCTCTGGGCTCAGGGTTTTCACCTGTAAACCTCCCCGCTCCCGCCACAACCCCCTGTCCTCTGGAAAGCAGCAGTATGAACGGGCAGCAGAGCTCCACTCGGAACACAGGTGAACGTCTGCGATCTAACACAGCCCATCAGACGGGTGACCGACAAGGTGGGGCTCACAGCCTACCTCCCCTATCTTGAGGGCAGCCCGAGACCACATAAACATACTCCACGCCATACCACCTTTCACTCTCTGAATACCCACGCTTCCTTTTGAATGTGTACTTCTTTCTGCTAAATAAACCTTTTCTGTGCCTCCTACTGACATGGCCCAAAATCTCTTTTTCTGTTCCTTGGGTGCGGCGAGCTGATGATCTCCATCTCCTCTCTGGGGACCCTCCTTGGACCCTGTCCAGTAGCATCCTGCCGGTCAGTCATGCCTGCCCAGTCCAGGTCAGCCACAGGATGGGAGACAGCAGCCGCTCAGGACAACCGCCACTCAGGAAAGAGCGTCAAACACTGTGGGCCCCGCCACCTTGTGAGATTACCGCCACCGGCAGACCTGCTCGACATCCTGTTTCCTTTGCCAGTGCGGTCTGGCTCCTTCTGGCCTCCTGTCACCTGACCTCGGGAGATACCAGACCCAGGAAGTGTGGACAGCGGGGGCAGAGCTGTCCCTGCTGACACCTGGATCCACACCTCCTTGGTCCTGCTCCCAACATCTCACGGTCACACCTTTTCTGGGCCTGACTTGTCCAGTCCCCAGGCAAACTTCTTCCAGTGTGAGCCAGGGACATTCAGGTCTGGGTGAAGCTGTGTGACCTTTCAGGCAGTGTGACCTTTCAGGCTGTGTGACCTTTCTGGCTGTGAAGAAAGAGCCCTCTCGCATGCCCCTGGCAACCAAGACATCTTTCGCTTTAATGCATGCATCAAATGTGGCTTTTTCTTTCTGAGATGTTGATTTGGTTTCTATTTTGGACTCTGTCCGCGTGGGAATTGAGTCTTGAGTCACCGGAATATAGAATGCAGTTGGTGCGCCGCCTTAATTGGCTCATTTGCCTCTGTCTCTCCCACTGCGCAATCAGGAAGGGCCCTTATCAAGTGCTCTTCAGGTGGCAGAGGCGTCCCCTCCCCCCCGGGTGGCAGGTGTCCTGGCTGGGTGGAGCTGAGAAAGGAGATATATTCACCCTAAATGAAGTACAGGACCCTACCGAAGCTGGCACCTGCCATGAGACCCTCCCTTGGGAGAGTTTCAGGCTGAGAATGAAGCCCTTCCATCTGTGACCACCTCCTGCCCCCCAGTCTCACCCAGCATGGCTGTCCCCAGGGACCACTTTCCGGGCTGTGCAGCAAAAGAGGCTCCCTGAGGAAGAAGGACCAGTGAATCCAGTGAAGGGACCATCCCTGCATCCCAAGACCTGTCCTCTGGGCCCAGATCTCAGCTTAGGCGGAGGCCAGGGTGTTCCCAGGGTATCTCAGCCTAAAGATGCAACGTTCCTCTGCAAAGCTTCCTTCCAGGACTGGTAAACCCTGCTTGGGATCTTAAAATCTCTTGGCCCAGGGAGCCTTTGACCATTCTCTTCTATGGCTCCATGTTTGAATCCTATCTTCTTACTAGGTATATGCAGTTGCCCACTCAGAAGCACAGTGCTTCCTAGGGACAGTGTTTGACCTTGCTCAGCCTCACTTTTCTTGTCTTCTACAGGTCTGTGATGGATTAACTAATAGTCACCTTGTTACACTCAGCTGAACTGAGTCAGCGTGGTCCTGGGTGTGGAAGGCCCATCTGAGGACTGTTGCCAACGACATATAAGGAGAACTGGAGGGGAAGACAGGTGCTGTTGATTCTCTTGGAGATTGTCACGCGGGCTTTCCTGATATGAACTCAGCTGTTCTCATCATCAAAGGAGCTTGGGTCCTTGCTGTCACTGAGGATGGCTGCGGTTCTCTTTGGGGGAGCTCTGGTCTTTACCTTGAGCATCACTTCCTGGCTCCAGGGCAGATCCCTCAGCCTGCTGGCACAGATCCTTCATCCTGCTGGTGCAGACTTTCTAGCTTCCACCACTGGCCTTTGGGCCTTCCCAGTGCAGATCTTTGGTACAGACTTGCATGAAACATTGTCCTGGGCTCCAGGCCTCCAGCTGGAACAGTGTTGTAGAGGACATTGCCATGGGCTCTAGGTCTTCAGCAGGACTTGTGCAGGACATTGCTGTGGGGTCCAGACCCTCAGCTGGATTTTTTGGGTCTCTAGTGTGTGGGCAGATCTCCCACACTCTTTGCATTTGATTCTTTGGGTGAATATTATAAAATAATTCTATAAATTATGTGTCCTGTATTAAATCTTTTCCCTCTTAAACCCCGACTACAACAAGGTCCTCGCTGGACCTCAAGCAGTGGTGTTGGAGGAAGTGCCGACCACAGACAGGGCCTGGCCCACACTTTCTGACCAACTGACTCTGCCTTGTGTCCTGCAGTGCCACCACCACCACCACCACCACCCCGCCTTAGTACACCTCCCCCTGAAATAAGAGAGGTCGCTATTCTTCAACTCTGTCCAGATTTTACTCCTTAGAGCTTAAAAAAAAAAAAAAAGACAAAGAAAAAAACACTTTTTCATGTCATGGCATTAGCAGCATTCAGATAAGTTTCTCAGGCTGAAATCCTAGCTGCCTCCAATCCCAGCCAGGATGCTGTCCTGTTCGGTTCTATAAATTTTGTTTTCATTTTTATTTTTTCCATGTTCTCAGTTCAAAAAAAAAGTCAAAGGTCCAGAGTGGTACAGTGAATGTCACATCTCTTACACAGGTCACCAGATGGTCACAGCATGCCACAGGGGAGTCATCTGTCTCCAGGGGAGTTACTTCAAGGTGTGTGTGTACACATGTGTGCACTTCCTGTTCTGGAAGCCATCTGTAAGTGTGTGTAAAGATCATGCTATTTCACCCATCAGATGTTCAGTGCGTATCTCCTAAAGGGCATTTCTTGTATAACCTCAAGACTATTTTCCCACCCAAAATCCTATGCTGAAGACGCAGTCATATAATCTAACAACCAAATTTAGAACTTTTACTTTCAATTCAGAATTCAACCAAGGGTCACACAGATGTAGAGATGAAACCTTCGCCATCAGGGATGGAGATGGAGCTCAGAAGTCCCTGTCCTTGGGGTCCCAGGCATTTGGACAGTTTCTAAAATGATGGCACCTTCTTCAGTAAAGGAAGAAACAAAAATACGCATGTCAATTGCTCTCTTCTGATCCATCAGGTGGGTTCAGAAAACCTGTCACTAGAGATTGCACTCAGGAGCAATTTCTGGGCTCCTGATTGTCCCATCGAGCTGGATGGCCGGGTAATTGGAACTATTACTGTCACGGCTGCATCAGGACTCGTGGCTGGGACAACATCAAAGGGCGTCTCCTCGGAGCCTCAGCAAAGCACCGGGTGAAACAGGAGCTGTCATTAGCAGCTCCAAGCCCTCGCCAGAACTGCTGCTGCTATTGGAAAAACCAACTTGGCCACAACCAGCCACGGCCTCCAAAGCACCCAGAAAGCAATGGCGGGGTGAGGTCTGCAGCTGCCCGACCGCAGCACTCTGTCTGGAATTTGGGCTCTTTAAGGCTCCCAGTGTCCAGCACAGCAGCCCAAGGGCTGGACCGCCCAGACATGGCACATATTCAGAAGGGCTGACCATGCCTGCACAGCGCTTCACCGGGAGGCACCAAAAGTGAGGACCCCAGGCCACAGGGAGCTTATGGTCCCCAGGAGAGGTGACAGCAAATGAGAACCTGAGACAGTAAATACAGCAGATGCTCTCAGGCCTGCCCAGGGCCCTCAGTTGTCACCACTTATCCTGCAGTGGCTTCTCACTCCTCATATGGTTCTTTATCTGAGGTCTTCCCTGGTTGCAGGACCTGTGTGGCCAGAAACTAGCATCCTGGGAAGCATCCCTCAGTGCAGAGACAGCTCCTCACCCTCCAGTTCATCCTCATGAGGTCCTCAGAGGCCTGCCATGGCCACCTGCCTGGGGAGGGCTGGGGAGGGCTTGGAGCTGCTGTCATCTCACCAAGACAGCACCTTTTCCTTCTGTCTCACTTCCTGCTCCCCCAGAGCCTTCGGGGACCAACTCAGATGACTGTACTCACACCCAGTCTCAGGATGGGTTGGATTCTTCCAAGCATGTGAGAGGTCAGACGCAGGAAGGACTCCAGGGAAGGACAGAGCCGGAGCACTGGAGTGAGGGCACTGAGACAGTTCGCCCAAGGTCACAGCAGCCTCCCCAGAGCCGGGTGTTGGAGCAAGTGCCCAGCTGAAGAGAGGGCAGAGCGGGTGTGGAGACCAAGGGACAGAGACACCCTGCCCACTCTGGGAAGAGCAGAGGCCACATGACTGGGGCAGAGGGGTCCACTCTACAGGCATCGGACAGAGCAGGATAGCAGCAAGAGACAGACTCCGAGGCAGAAGGAGCCTGAGCTCAGCTGTGGCTTCTGCACCAGTGTGAGATGTCAGGCTCAGTGCAGGGCTGTGGCCAACCTGGTGCCATATAAAAGCTGGCCCTGTACCAATGGAGGACAGAACAGGGATACCAGGATAGCTGTCTCTTCATCCCCTCCAGAGACAGTGGACCCAGACCTTATGGGGAAGGGGTGGAGAGAAGCAGGACCCGGATGACAGGTGTGAGGGGAGGAGAGCAGTTGCTGAATTGCTCAGGTGTGGGCTGAGCACCTGGGAAGGGGCATTGCCATTACTGAGGGGGCTTCAGTGAGGAGGAGCAGGAGGACCCCAGGGCCTATAGACATGGGCAGGTGCAGAGCACAGCTGAACACGCAAACCCGAACATCAGAGAAGAGGTCTAGACTTAATATGGAAATAATGGTTTTTGGTTTTGGGGGGGTTTTTTTGGTTTTCTGAGACAGGGTCTCACAATGTAGCTCAGGCTGGCCTTGAACTCACAGCACTCCTTCTGCCTCACTCTCCTCAGAACTGGGATTACAGGCATGAAAACAAATATATAAAAATAAAAGGTGACTCCTGATGTCTCAGGTAAATGAGAGCAGAATCCCTAAAGTGACACGTTTTGTCAGTCTTGGGGTCTCTCAATCTGCGGGGCTTAATGATGAAAACAGGAAGCGTCAAGCGGACCGAGCCAGACGCACGGATTCCCGCCATCTCCTCCACGCCAGCCAATTTCTCGTGCCTCGCGGCGGCAGCTCCAGAAGCAGAGGAGCTCAGGGTGCTTTGAGGCATCCACACCCGTGAAAGGAAGTTGGGGAGGCGAGCAGAGAAGCGGGCGCACAGGCAGCCGGGGGAGCTGCAGAGCAAGTGGTACCCCACAGGCCCACTCTCGGGCCGGCCTCCAGGCCTTTCTCCCTGCTGTCAGTCACCAGGGGCAGCCTGCGCTGGGCCAAGGGCCTCACCACGGACAGAGGGCTCCCTTCCGCTTTGTGCCTTACATGTGCCAAAAAAAGCAAGAATAATACAATTACAGTCGAGAGAGGTTGGGGAAACTCTACAAACCAAGACTCGTAATTGAAAGGACAAAAGGGAAAAAAAAGCACAGACATGGAAATAACTAAGTTTTGGTCATCTGTGCATGATTATGTGAACAGAATCTTTCAGCACTGTGGGAGGCTGAGACAGGAGGAGCACAAGTTCAAGCCCAGCATGGGGCAACTTAGTGACTTAGAAAGACTCTGTCTCAAAATAAAAATTAAAAGAAGGGCAGGGATGTAGCTCATTGCAAGGGTCGTGGGTTCAATTCTCAGTACCATACACACACAAAAATGCATCTTTATGTAAATCTGCAAAAATTTGTAAATTGATATTAGATGATAATAGTTAATTTTTGTAATATGTAAACTTTCAAACTGACAAGAAAAGGTGGTGATGGCTATAAATATACAGTTCATAGAAGAGTGTATGTCACCTCTCCAACTGCTGAAAGGCCATCCCAAGACATAAAAGTAGCCAGACCCTGTACAAATATGCACAAAGTTGTTCGCTGTAGCTTTATTCCTAGTGGTCCACACTGCTTTAGGTGCATCTCCTAAATTTTGATTTTGAATTTTTGTTATCACTCAGCAAAATTTCTTTTCATAAAAGGTTTACTTAGAAAAAAATATTGACTGTCTTTCTAATGACACATAAAATAAAGTATGGACTAAGACAAGCATGGTAACAGATACTATGATCCTATCACTCAGGAGGCTGAGGCAGGAGGATTGCTGTGAGTTTGAGGTCAGCCTGGGCTACATAGTGAGCCAAAGGCCAGCCTGCACTACATAGCAAGACCCTGTCTCAGAAAAAA
>NW_004955445.1:9421515-9455317 GCF_000276665.1 Chinchilla lanigera | reverse complement strand
AATTGGTATGCAAATGTGGTAAAAAAGTATGAAGTAAAATGCAGAAGTTACTAAGTTTGAAACACAATATTGTGACATTAATTTGAAAAACTTTTTGCTTCAGAGAGTCAAGAGTAAATCTGACAACTCGTGAGAACTCCAGTGGAGATGATGGAATTGTGTTTGTGTGTTTGACCCTGAATTGCCCACCTTCTCTGCCTCGCTGACTGCTGTCCCCCATCTCTTCCTTTTCTAAGAGAACCTCTGTTACGTGGCAGCCAGGGTGCAGCAGCCTGGAACGAGGACCCCAGTCTCCAGCCTTCCTGACAGAGACGAGGGGCCAGGTGTGTAAGGGCTTCCGTGCAAGGTGAGGACGTGCAAGGCTGTCTCGCCCGCCCCTGCCTGCCCGGTGACCTGCTCCTCTTCTTTTCTCCAGTCTCACTGGCCAATGTGCAGACGGTGTGGGGCCTCAGGACCAACAGAAAGATTCCCAGGGCCAAGGGAGTGTGGAGCAGAAAGCTAGAGGGAGACCAGGGAGACTGAGTCCCTCAAAACTGCATGAACCCAAACTGTCGCACCATCCCGGCCATTTACCTGAGTAAGAAATAAACTTCATCTTGGATAAGCCATCATCTCTGTCTTACAAGACGAGGCTAAATCCTAACTAATCCACAGCCCAAAGACCCCAGAGGAGGCCAACAGGACGTTAGAGTGTAGGCTGTGCAGACTGGGTTAGTCTCTCCGCAAGCCAAACTCAACAGAGGACCCAGAAGTAAATCTTAAAGCCTTTGAACCTCAGTTGCAGCAGAAATAGAAGGAGCTGATTTTAGAAACAGAAAAACTCATGTACCTAACAGATGGAATGAATCACACACCAAAATTAGAAGCATGTTTTGCCACTAAGGTGTGCAGATTAATGTTCTATCCCAAGCCCTGGACCCGAGACCCCAGCCAGCCGAGCGACAGGGAGCCAGACAATAACACGCTGGCCTAGTTGGTTTTTTGACGTTAAAGGTGAGATTTCATATTAAAGATCTAAAACTTCATCTTCTTCTGAAAAGGCAGACATAGAAAATTGGGTGTACTTTCCATCCGCGAAGTCGGGGCCCGACTCCCTGGCCTGGGCAGTAGGCTCCCAGCTGTCCCCGTCGCCACCACTCTCTGGGTCCCCTGCAGTGAGGCTGAGCCATCTCTGCCCATCACTGCCCAGAGAGCTGTGTTCTTCCACCCTAAGCCAACCCTCTCTGGTATCTCTCTACTAAAAATAGTCAAACAAAAGAGAGATCGAGAGACATGTGTTTCAAGGAAAATGAGGGCACATATGTCCTTGTGAAAGTGAGTTTCCTAAGCATGAATACACACTTTTGTGTTGAAAAAAATGCCCTCCACCAGCTTCCTTCTTGCGTACCTGCCTGCTGGCCTCTAGACACCTGAGGGATGAGCCGGGTTCCCTCCACCCCTGGGTACCTCTGTCCTCTCCCTTATACCCCCACCCCCTAGCTGGGCCCCTGTGGTCCCTTCAATCACAGGGGGGCTGGCTCACACTTTCCAGTGACCTCATCCCCGCCCCAGCCAAGTCGCTGTTTGGAGGTGTTTGCTTCCATTCTTTGTGCTGTTTCTTTTTTCCCTTCCCAGCCCCAGGAACCAATCCAAGCCACGTTTGCTCCCCGGTGTGTTAACACCGTGCAGCTCTCTTTGCAACGAGAGAGCCACATGCTCCCTTAATTACGCGGCTGCTATTGAAACACTGAGTGAGAGACAAAACCCTTCATTTGGGAGGAAAATTAATTGTATACAAACAAGAACACATTTCATCTTGAATTAAAGTCTTAACACTCCCTTGGCAGAGAACTCTCTGGCTGTTTCTCCTCTGTTTGGCATCGAGTCTCCACCCCCACCTCCCTGGGAGGTTTTCCTGGCGAACAGGGCCAGGCCTGGAGGGCCCCCAAGGGCTGTGCTGGGCATTTCCGTGCATTGCTCCTTCCCTTGCCTGCTGAGGGCTGCCATTGCTCCAGCCACCCTTGAGCTGCAACCCTCCCACGCCAGCCCCGTCCCTTCCCACGAAGTCCCCTCCCCTCAAACTGTGCCCCATCCATAGCAGCTGCTCTTCCTGCTGCCCATGGCATCCGATGTAAACGAAGGATTAAACGTGATGAATCACCGCAAGTAGAAGGCACAGCGTGGGGAAGGAGCTCACGTTCCCAAGGCTCCGGGATTTATTGCTGAGTGCCACAAATAATGAAATAATCCATCTTCCATGGACTAAAGCAGAAATCCACCGCAGCAAAGCTTGAAAGGGCAGTGGGAAAAGTTCTGCCTCCTTCCGGGGTGATTCTAACCTGCCCTGGGCCCGCTGGGCATGCACAGAGTGGTCACCCCTGGCCCCTTTCGATCTGCTCTGAGGAAGGAAGAATGGTTACCAACACCTTGACCTGCGCCCCGCAGGGACTGGCTTGTCCTTGACAACAGCCCTTGCCCCTGTCAGCCTCTGCCCCCCAGTGTCGGTCAAGTGCATCACTCCCTGGGGACAGCCCCATCACACTCTCCCTGGAATCCCAGCATCTGAGGTGGAGAGCACTTCCAGGATGCCAGAATCTTGGACCCACTTCCAGAACATTCCTTCATCTTTTATTTTGGTACTGGGAATAGAACTTCGGACCACTGAGCTATATCCCCAGCCCCAGAACATTCCTTCATCTTAACCACCCCTAATCAGTACATGCCTCAGTCAGAGTCCCAGCAGCAGCAGACAGTCCCACCTCACTGCCACCTTCCCAAAGGGCCTGCGAACGGCCAATGTGGGCTCTGGGGTCTCCACAGCATGAAGGTGCCCGCCGCCCACACTCCTCCTCCTCGCAGACCCCACTCACACATGCGCAGCCCGAACCAGCAGCTGCTACTGCTCCAACCGTGGGCAGCACCAACCCCTTCAAACGGATCCTTTTCAGTCTTGATAGCTGCTATAGTCTGAAGGTCTGCATCCCTCTAACACGCATCCTATCCAAACCCAACCACAGGGTGACAGTGTTGAGACGCCGGCCTCTGGGCGCTGGTTAGATCCAGAGGGCTCTACCTGCCCAGATGGGATTAGGGCCCTTCTAAGATAGGTTAAAAGGCTCCATCTTGCCCCTCTCCCCCGTGCTCCTCCCTGTGAGAGGACACAGTGACAAGGTGCCATCTGTGAGGAACAGGCCCTCAGCAGTCACCAGATCTGCTGACACCTTGATCCTGGCCTTCCCAGGCCCCAAAACTGGAGGAAATAAATTACTACTGTTTATAAACTACCCAACCTAAGGTACTCTGTTACTGCAGCTCAGATAGTCTAAGATGGGATGCAGGCAGGAACCACATGGCAGGGGGAGAGACAGGCAGACCCCGCTTTCCTATTTCTAATAGCCCAAGAGCTCCCCTACATTAGTTTCACAAATTAGAGCTCAGAATACAACCTCTGTATTGGAGGGTGCTAGAGATGGAACCCAGGAGTACTCTACCACTGAGCACATGCCCAGCCCTTTTTATTTTATTCTAAGACAGGGTTTTACTGTGTATCCCAGCTAGACTCACACTTGGGATCCTCCTGTCTCAGCCCCCAAGTAGCTAAGGTTACAGGCACGTGCCGCTTCATCTGGTGAATAAGATTCTCTTTAACAGTGAATGGTTGGGCCTAAAAAGAAATTTAATAATAACAAACAACCATCTTTCTAATTTTTTTTTTGTTTGTTTGTTTGGTTTTTTTGTTTTGTTTTTCTCCGGTACCGGGAACCGAACTCATGACCTTGCGCTTGCCAGGCAGGTGCTTTTGCCGCTGAGCTAAATCCCCAGCCCCCCCATCTTTCTAATTTAAAAGCTCCTTCGTTATCATAGAAGGTGTCTGAAATTATAGTAAGGTCCCCACAAAGATGCTTTAGAACTCTTATAGCTGACCATTGTCTGTTTTAACTTTCTGAGCCCATTTGATGTGTATCAGAAAATAATGTAGCACATTATATACGTGATTTCACTGACACTATTGCCTAACCTGAATAGAAAGGGTGGGTTTGTTTATTTGTTTGTTTGTTTGTTTTGAGACAGGGTCTCACTATGTAGTTGAGGCTGGCCTTGAGCTCATTACATAGCCCAGGCTGGCCTCAAACTCACAGCAATCCTCCTGCCTCAGTCTCCCATGTGCTAGGATTATAGGCATTCACCATCATGCCTGGCTCTAGAAAGGTTTTTTGGAGTAAATTTATTTAAAAGAAAAATTGTCATAATATTCGAGCAATATATATAAATCCTGAAAGGCAGGAAGGTAGCTCGGGTCTGTCAGTTCAGGAAGCTCAGCTGCAGTAGGACCTGGGACTTGGATGTGCAGCCTCCCTGTGCCACTTGCTGGCCAGGTGACATAGCACAGTTGAATGACCTTCTTGGACTACAGCTCCCCAAGTGTCACGCTGTGAGGTCACAATGGCTCTGTGGGTCCTTTACCCTCAGGCACAAAGACTGGTTGGGTCATGGATTCCAGAAGTGGCATCAGCACTGGCTGTGCCTGTGAAGTTCCTGCTGCTGAGACTCCTGGGGTGACACTGGACATGTCCCCTACACTCTGGGTCCCCCATTTTCTCTGTGCCTGAAAACACCCCACAAAGCCATCCAGTGTGTCTCTGTTTAGGTGGAGTTCAGTGTCTTCCACTTGCAGCCAGAGGACCCCAGTTGACATAAATGACTAAACTGTCCTATCTTCCTGGAACGTTGTCTCAAACCAAGTCGCTATGGCCTTGCTGGCCACCCTTTGCATGTCCCACCCTCCCCTCCCGGGACTCTCTTCCTCATCCCCTCACTTTCCATGGCCAGCACTGGTCAGGTGTCACCTGCTCTCAGGAGATCTCCTGGCTTCCCTTTTCTGGCCACAGGGCACCTGCTCACCTGGGCAGGTTACACCTGTCAACTTTGTCCAACATGGACCAACTTCCCTCCTAAACTGACCAACTACCCCAGTTGCCCGATGCCATCACTGTGCCCAGCCTAGGGCTACTGGGACTAAAGACTCTCCTTCCTCTCCTGACACTGCACTAGTAACCATGCTGCGGTTCTTTCGGCCCTACTTGCACCACACTTCTGTATGAACTTCCTATTTCCCGGACATTGAAAGTCTACGGATTTGTAGAAACAGTTTGATTGCTTCCCAGCACAAAAACAGCCATAGAACATAACGGGATATTAAAATGCACATTTTATGGATCGAGGCAGGACATCAGATGACTGTGGTCACACACTAAGCTTCCTGCTGTCCATTAGAACATCCTAAAGAAGTCTACACAGGTCAATATGCTCTGAACTGCAACTGTGAGAATACAGGTGACAAGTTTTCCCCTGGGAGCATACAGTGACCTTAGAGTTGCTCTTGAGCCCTTTCTCCTTCACATTACTTTCAGCGAATGAGCAAGTCCTGCTTACTCTGCTTTCAAAACAGATTCTGAGCTCAACCATTTCTCTCTCCAGCTCCCCCACTTCCACCCAGAAGTCATCATCTGCATTATTCGGCCACCTCCATGCTGCTTCTTGTCCATCTCGCCCCCTACAGGCCATTCTCCACATGGCAGCCACAGGGCCCCTGTTAAGAGCTGCTCAGATCCTGTCCTTCCCCGTGCCAGCCACCCCTCTAGCGCTCCCAGCCCACTTGCGTCATATCCAACTCCTTACCCTGGTGACGAGACCCTGCATGTGATCCCGAATCTTCTGACTCCCTGAACTTGTCCCCAGCCTTGTGTCCTGCCTCCTCCTCTATCCAAGCCTCTGGCTCCTCTGTGACCCCCCCTTCACCCACACTGGCACCCACTCAGGGCCTGTACTCCCTGGGACATGCTCCTCTGATGCCCCCATGGCCTGAGTCATAGCTCAGCTGTGATTTTGCAGGGTGGCCTCTCCTGATGTCCCTCTCCCTGTCTGGAATTCTCTTCCTCACTCCCCCCACCAACTTTCCTTGCTTAGCACTTTCCATGATCATGTGTCAACTCCTCTCAGGAGACCTCCCTGACTTCCCTGAGATGCACCCCACTTGCCCAGGACTTCACTCCTAGACACGACAACCCTCTGTCCTGCACAAACCAGAACGTGGGCCACCACGTGGCTGTCCATTGACCACCACTTGGCTGTCTGACGGCCACATGTGCTGGTACCTCTGCAGACCCACAGTCTACCCAGCCCTGCTGTTTGCCCCTGAGGGGCTCCCTGGCCCCTGGCCCCTGGCCTCCACTGGGAACGTGGCCAATGGGAAGGACATGCTGCAACCCAGGTGAGGGCAAGATGTCACCTTCCTGCTTTCCTGCTGGCCTACAGCCCCCACCCTGGCTACATCATGAAATACCCTCAGCTCCCAGTGGCTCCATCCCTTCATCTACCATCCATGGGGTTTGGTAGAGCAATATCCTTGCGACTTCATTGCATGAAATTTTAGAGGCAGAGTTTCTTCCAGCTTCACATGAAGGGTTTTAAACCACTTCTTTCCATTTTATTTACCAGCCTGCTGAGGGGGTGCGTGTAATTCTCATCTCCCATCACACTTTATCAAGTGCGGGACCAGGAGACAATGTCCCATCCTTCCACATCCATCGTGATGAAGCAAAGGGCTCTGTCCCACTTCCCCAGCTGCGCTGGAAGCCACAGTCCCTCTGTCCCTCACACCGCACCCAAAGCTTCAAGCGATGGTTTTCGATAGGGGCATAATGATCATCGTCTTCTTTCAATTTACAAGGGTAAGGCTGGGTACAAAAATGGTTTTAATAGGACTGGAAAACATGAGAATGTTCACTGACAAAGGATTACAGACAAGCCTGGAATGTCTATAATCCAGCTCCTCAGGAAGCTGAGGCAGGAGGATCACAAGTTCAAGGCCAGCGGGGGCTACTTAGCCAAACTCCAAAAAAAATTTTTTTCCAAAAAAAATTTTTAGAAGGACAGAATAACAGCTCAGGGCTCCCTGGGTTCAATCCCCAATAAAACCTCCCCCCGAAAAAAGTGTACCAGAACCAGGAAATAAGCAAGAAGTGAGGAGGGGGGACACTGTGGGTAGACAAGGATAAGGACAGGCAGAGTGTTTCGGGGCAGGAAATAATAAGAAAACCTAAAGTTGCCAAGAGAAGTAAAATTGTCTGAGCCAAAAGGCACACGAGGGGTTTTTCAAGAAGCAGGAGATCATTATTCTGAGTTACCAGGGCTCCCCAGAGAGGGTGGGAGTAATTTAATGAGAGGCGCGGCACTGCAAAAATCCAAATTAATTCTGCGCTTGGCTGTCCCCAGGGGAGGATGAAAGAGAAGTTGCCACAGTAAAGCTAACCAAAATATTTTTTTAACAGAAGCAAGATGCGTGTGTGCATGTGCATGTGTAAATACATAGAGATGGAGCGAGCAAGAGAGACACAGAAACTAGTGAGGGCAGAACCACAATAAAGGGAAACCGAGGCGAGCCGCTTCTGGATGCTGCCATGACGTTTCTCTGACACAAGCATACTTGAAAAGCCACCTCTGACCTGTCCTTGACGCCGTCGCTGATACTCACCTGCAGTCCAGGGTGCAGGCATCCCTCGGAGCTCCCAGGGAGCAGCGTCGCGGTCCCACTCACTGCGCTGTGTCCTGTGGGTCCCACAATAAACCCCTGCCCACATGGGGCAGCATCTCTCTGCTCCAGGATGGGTACGATGCGTCCCACAGCCCTCCCTGGCCCTGGTGCTGCTCAGAGCCTCACAGACGCCAGCGCTGACATCAGCTCACACACACAGCATTGAGCTCATCACATCCTGTACTGATTCTTTTTGGTTCTTTCAGATACCTCAAAGGAAACTTGATTTGGTGCGAATGCACCTTTAGCACCTGTCTCAGCCTAGTTATCATCGTTGTAAGCAAGGAAAGAACTGACTGGGTTCCGTGTGGACGCAGCACCTCTGTTTAGGATGACTGTCCTTACTTCTGTGGTTCCCTTCATCCCCGGAAAGAGATGCCAGTGGCCCATTTACTCTCAGTGCAGAGCTCTCCTTTCAAATGAAAATTGCTTAGTGACAACAAAAACGGGCTTTTTAAAAAGAACACTATCGAGTAAATCAGGGATCGGCAGACTATAGCCTGCAGACCAACTGCCTGTTTTTGTAAACCGGGCTTTACTAGGCCACCGGCCTCTGCACGGTTTATTTACTGTTTCTGGCTACGCCTGTCCTCACACTGCCACCGCACGGGGAGCAGCTGCCGCAGAGGCCAGGAGCCCAGTGAAGCCGAAAATACTTATTCTCTGGCCCTTTACAGAAAATGTTTGTCCATCCCTGGAGTAAAGGAGCATCCAGGGGGACCCCAGCTCCCCCACTGATCATGGAGTCTGGTCCCCTGACTTGTCCTTGGCTGTCCCCTCTGTGGAGAAAACAGGCCCCACTCCTGGGGCCATCGTGTGACGTGAGGAGACCACACGGGAAAGCCTCAGGCCCAAGACCTCTCACAGAGCATCCAGCCAGGGAGCGGCCCCTGGGATTATCACCAGTGTAGACGGTGAGAAAACCCACTTTGACAAGTGGGACGACTGATCCTCAGAGGACAGGAACGGTCACAGCCCAGGGACCCGACCGTGAGGAGCTACTTAGGCTTGGAGAGTGTGGGCCCACCACTGAAGTGCGACCACGAAGCAACAGCTACTCCGGCCGGAGGTGGGATGTGGAGGGGATGTCAGAGGGAGCAGGTGGAAGGGGAGGAGGAGTTGCTAAGCAACCTGCCCTGATGTGGGAGCTGGCAGAAGGGCCAAGGCGCCAGGCATCCATAAAATCACCCCTGTGATGCTCCGAAGTCACCAGTGGGTTGTGTCCTTCGCAGCTGCCCTGGGACTCGGAACCTGGGAAAGTAAAACAAGGAGAAGGGGCCCACACTGTGTGCGGATGGATGGACTCCTGCGGGGAGAGGAGAGGTGACACTAAGTCAGCGTAGAGCACGGGAGGAGGGGAATGAGAGCAGAGCTGCTGGGGAAAGGTGGCTCCCTGAGCAGCACGGACCTGCAGGACAGCTTTGGACACCCTCAGACACAGGCTGTGAGCACCTGGGTCACAGTGCCACCCTTTCTGATGGACAAACCATTCCATAGGTTTGCAGGCCAGGAGCTCTGACCGCAACTGTCCATCTTCCCACCACGCTGCTTTTTCCTCGGGCTCTGACAAAGCTGAGTGTTTTTTTTGTCATTGTCTCCATCACTGGCTACACATAACACAAAAGCAAGAGACTATTATTTGGAATCCTGGTATAGAATAAATGTGTATCTTGCTTTAAAAATGAAATAACAACAGAAACCTCTTCCCTTTGGGCCCCTACTTCTTAATGAGTCATTCCTGAAGACCCCTTTCTGGAACCTTCCAATTACCTGAGCCAATAAATCTCTTTTTTGCCTATGGGTTTGGGTTTCTGTCATTTGACAAAGAAAAGATTCCTAATTTATAGAAAGCAGAGAATGTAAGTACAATTAACCCCCCAACAGTACAGATAAGGAAGCTGAGGGTCCTTTATTCTACCTCAGCGTCCTGCCATTCCAATTTGACTTCCTTTGACCTTTTCCAGCCAACAGAGTGCCCAGCTCCCATTGGCCACAAGGAATTCTGGGAAGTGTAGTCTTTATTCTAAGCAGCCATATTCCCCGCTATTGAGACTTGAGGATAGACACTGAGGGAACCCAGCAGTCTCTTGCCACAATTCAGTGGCTCCAGCTTGTCCTCCATGGGGCAGACATGAGTGTGGAACAGATGACCTCAAGCCCTGCACCAGTATATCAGGGCACGCTTATCCCTCTGGCCTAGCTAGGTTGTCCCTGTGAAGGATAACACTTGGCTCTGGTAAGGATAAAACCTTCTGCAAACTGGCAGACCAGCTGGGCATGGTGGTGCATGCCTGTGATCCCAGCACTCAGACCAGCCTGGCTGCAAAGTGAGTTCAAGGTCAGCCTGCACTACATAGTGAGACACTATCAAAAACAAAACAATGAACAGACCAAAGGGAGAAAGGCAGTGAGCAATGAGGTAGTGAGCACCCACAAAGACTTCTGCCTCTTTCTGGGACTCCAGGGATCCTGGGTCTTCTTCAGGGCACTTGGCCTCTCCTGCCCCAGGCCCCTGAGACAGCTTCTGAGGGAGGGGACCCCGGCTGTCCTGCCCTGTGCTGCACTGAGGCTGCAGCCTTTGAAGGAAGTGCTAATCCCAGGCTGCCGCAGCGCAGTCTGCCAGCTGCTAAAATTGCACCGTCTCTCTCAGTCTCCACAGGTGCAGCCCAGGTGGGGAAATCTGCCTTTTTTAGCACTGGCACAAGCAGGGGATGACCAAATGCTGGGCTCTCCGGACTCTGTCTGGCTGCATAGGAACTTGTCTCCAGGAGGACCACCGAGGGCCAAGGGCCCATCAAAGAGGCGTCCCAGCCCACGGGCACCAGGGAGTGGAGCTGACGGTGGAGGAGGCACTTCCTGGATCAGGACAGAGCTGCCCAGAGGGGTGGAATGAGACACATTTGTCACCCACTGCTAGAGCAGAGAGGAGCGCGCTGGGGACCAGGTCCACCCACAAAGGCCAGGAAATAGGGATGCAGGGAGGTGAGAGGGAGGCAAGAGTCTCAAAGACAGCAGAGGAGGTGGGGGAGAGATTTCATTCATTCATTCATTCTACAAACATGTACTGAGTCCTACGACATGCTGGGCACTGCTCAGTACTAGACTGAAAGGGACAGATACAGTTGCTGTCCTCAGCCATTGGTCAATTTAATATTTCAGCAAACACATACTGAGCCAGCTCCTGCCCTGAGCACAACAGTGAACAAACTCTCCCTCCCAGAGCAGAAATTATAATGGAGAAAGGGTCTGATCCCCCCTCCCCAAAAGCATTTACATTGGACCCTTGATGTATGTGTAATTTACTGGAAACATCAATAATTTTCCTAGTATATTCACCAAAAAGCTATAAAATGCGGCTAGTTCATCAGAAACAACAATTTCATACTGTTCTCACCATTCAAGGTGGCATTTTTGGCTTGCAGGGAAGGAGGATGAAATGGAAGGTGGACACAGTATTCTTTGGAAGGAGAGTCTGCTTCCATAAGAACATCAGGAATCTGGCTCTCTGCTGTCCTTTCTCTCCTTGGGAGAGTCTGTAACTCACTATGACCTGCTTCTTAGTCATTAAGTCTCAATCTTTTTGAACAAATAACTGATTGAAGGTTGCCCATTTCTGTCTTTCCTTTAACATTGGTCTGTAGTATACCATGACATTAGGCAAGTGAATGCAGTGATTGACTTTTTCTCTGTCTGGGTGAGTCTTCTCTACAAATGTTCTGTCCATTTTTTCAGGATTTCAGAAGAACTTTGCTGAACTAATTGTTGGTACTCTCTTTCCTTTTCAGAAAGCTCCTCAGCTGCCATTCGCTATTGCTCAGCCGGAAGTTGCTGAAGTTCCTCCATAGACAATTCCTCTGTGTGTTCCTCTACCAGTTCCTCAGCATCACTGCTGTCTACCTGCAAGCCTGTGGACTCTGCTATAGTGACAATGTCCTCAAGCACAGGGTCAACTGAAGGCTCAGGCTTCTCTACACATCCTTCACAGTCTCTCTCCTGTATAATTTTAGGCCATACTTTCTTCCAGGCAGATCTCAGTGTCCTTAGAGAGACACTGGCCCAGGATTTCTCAGTGAACACCACAGGAAAGGATGTTGTAATGTTCCTCCTAGAACTCTTAAAGTGTTAAATCTGTATCTGAGACCATCTGAAAGCACTTCAGGAACAGTTCCTTAGAGTATAGCTTCTTAAAGTTTGTTATAGGCTGTGGTAGAGGAGTTGTATTAGGTGGGAGGAACTCAACTGATAGCCAGGGGGATCCTTCAGCCAATTCTTCCTCCAAATCTCAGGAGTGAGCAGGAGCATTGTCCATGATGAGGACAATGGTGAACTTTTGTCCTCTAGATATTTCTTAACAGTAGGACAGAAAGCCTCCCTGGTCCACTCAAGAAAAGTACTCTTGTTACCCAGGCTTTTGTGTTAGATCTCCACATGACCCCTAGCATATTCTTCATGACTTTGTGTTTTCTGAACGTTCTAGGGGTCTCAGAGTAATAAATCGAGACAGGACTTATCTTGAGGCCACCACTCACACTGGTACATAACAATAAGTTTAGTCTATCCTTCACAGGCTTGTGGCCTGGCAGTTTCTTCTCTTCCTGGTTAATATATGTTCTCCTGAGCATTTTCTTCTAGAAAAGGCCAGTTTCATCACAGTGGAAAACTTGAGGGAAACAGCCATTTCTCTGTGTCACCGCTTTGAAGTGGTGTATGTAATTTTCAGTAGCCCTTCCACCAGCACTGGCTGCTTCACCATGCCTAGTTACACTATGAACCCCACTTCTTGCTAACATTGTGAAACCACCCCTTACTGGCACAAAATGTTTCACCATCACCACTAGCTGATAGATTATCCTTTATGAGAGCTGCGTAACTTTTTCACAAATTATAGACTCAGGCTATAACCTGCCATCTGCCTTGCTTACATCCACACTAATAATAGCCTTTCCACCTCATTTAACACTGTTGATCATGACTTACTAATATGAGTAACACCTTTAGCAACACTAGCTTCCTTATACAAATCTTTTCTCTGTAAGATTGGTGGAATGGTGGATTTTGACATGCCATACATATTAGCAAGATCAGTCACATGAACACCCTCTCATATTTCTCCACCATTTCCTGTTTCATTTTGAGTGTGATTGTTTTTTTACCTTTTCTTCCTTCCTTAGCTTCTTTTCTAGCTTTTTAGGTGCCATTCTGATAACAGTAATCAAAGCAACAATATAAAACACTGGCCTAAATCACATCCACAGACATGTACATCTGAGCTCAGATTGATGCTTATGTACGCTTACATACACTTTTCTGGCACCATGAGTGTTTGTTTATAGCTGCACAGGTGGCCGGCATTCAGGCCATAACTCAAGACTTTGGTCATAAGTGAAACCTAAAGTTTCAATCCTAACCCGAGTTGCTCATATGTGAGGCTGGTTGTAACTTGAGGGTCCACTGTAACAAAAAATGACAATAGTATGGGACCCCAGGAGTGTGTTCTAGGCCTGAGTCTCCAGATCTACCTGTCTGGGCCCAAATGGGGGCCAGTGTCTCCACCTGGCAGCATCTTCTGCCCTGTCCACCTCTTGCGTCCCTGCAAGGTTCCAACACTGTGAACCCTGTGTCCCCTCACTCTGGGGTCACCCTGGCAGCATCCAAGTGACCTGGACACTAGGAACCTCCATGATGGAAACCACTACAAAGCAGACCCGAGCAGGACTTAAGCAACTGGTTTTTCATGTTCACTTGTGAATCTGTCCAAGGCCTAGGCTCCTTCTCTGGAAATGGTGGACTTTTAGTAAGTGAACCTCTGTGAGTCACTAATCCCTGCTAAAACCTATAGTGGAGGTTGAAGCCAGAAAGCCTCAAAGGATAAGACAAGATCACAGCCAAGGACACCTGGATCAGATCTCAACTGGATAAAGACTACATAGCCTCAGGCATCTCACTCCTGGGTGGATTAACTTAATACCTTACTTAGAGAAGTCCTTGAGTGATTCTGCCCTTCTTGAGTACTCCCCTCCCTTCTTCTGATAACCAAATAAATATAGGCCACCCAGAGAAAGTCTTGGTCTTAGCCCTAAGAGAATCTCAAATTCTGTGAGAGGGCTTTGATCCTCCCAGGAGCCCTAAAGTCATTCCATTTGCCTCTTTTTATTTAGCCTTCGCTGTACACTCGTTTGGGAGATTGCAGACCTGATCATCCAGCAATAATCAAGAGATGTTATTGACCTGATACCTCTGCCTCACTTTCACCATGGAATCCAGATGAGAGGTCTAGATCAGCACAGCCCCGTGCACACCCAGAGCCTGAGCTACAGGAGGCTGGGCAATGCCATTTCTCATACCCAGGCTCCACTGGGGAAGGTGCAGGGAAGGAGGTGGCCAGGCAGCATCCTTGGGACCCCACCCACACCGTGCACCACCAGGCCTGCCCTCTGTGACCTTCCCAACAGCACCGCCCCTTCCCATGTGTCCCTGCAACCTGCCTTGCTGAGCTGGTCCAAAGAACAATGCCCCTTCCAAGGGAGGACTTATGTCTGACCCCACTCTGTGCTCATCTCATTGGATATTTACTCTCCAGCTCTCACACCTGAATGTGCACATTCCAGGGGGACAGGGATGCTGGAGGCACTGGTCACACTGCATCCCTGGAATCCCATAGGTTCACTCCCCCCCACAACACCCCACCCCACCACAAGTGGGGAGCACAGTGTGTCACTGTGGCCTGAGACTGGGGCAGGCACAGCACGTGCTTCGAGTGATGGAGTCGTGACAACCTCGCTCCTGTTTACAGCCTGCTTCACAGCCTGCCAGTAGTCAAGCCTCCGCCTTCCCTGAGAGAGAAAGGTAAACACAAATCAAAACATTTAGCGAGATAATGAGAGGAAGAGAAAAAGGTTTATTCATGAATGAGGAGTGCATTTGCCAGCACTGAGGGCGAGCATATGTTTCCTCCTGGTCTCAGAGCTAAGAGGAAGCCCAGAGGAGGAAACACTCAGAAAAGACGATGCTTCATCCTCAGATTAGCCCACAGCCGTGTCGGGAATCTGTGGAAATGGAGCCTGTGGGCTATCATTTAAAAATCCAGAAGCAGAAGGAGAAAAGACAGCAGGCCTGGAATCTCTTCCCAAATTCTTCTTTCCTAAAAGAACCTCAGTGTTGTCAAGCGGCTCCCCCTCTCCCCCAGGCACCCTCTGGCCCTAGGAAAGCAAACTCCATCCTCACTATCAGGGTGCTTCTGTCTTGCCTGCTCCTATTTGCATTTATTTGTCCAGGGCTGGGCAGGTCCCTTAAAAGAGGCTTAAAAAAAAGGACTTATAGATTATACTTTCCGAGTTTTCCTCCTGTCATCCCAATAGACCTGCACATGGTGTCATGTGTTCCCAGAGCAGCAGTGTTGTGACTAGAAGGTAAACCAGACTTAGATCAAAGCCCAGAGTAAGCAGCAAAGCAGAGAGGCTACATCACCCTGGGGCCCTGTGGAGCTGCTGCATCAACCCACCCCTAAGGCCCCCTGGTGACTGGCCTTTGTCATGGGAGATCACAATCCCTGTACCATGCTGAGAGATTCATGGGGTAGGGAACCAAAAGCTAGATACCTGACACACCACCCCTCACCAGAAACCCCCAGCAACTGGCAACCTCCCTTCTCTAAACCCCAGGACCTTTTCACAGTACTGTCCCGCTGCACCCTGTATACCGTTTATATCTGTGCATCTGCCCCACCAGCCACAGGCTCATTGAGAACAAGGTTTCATTCATTGTTCTCCTCTTTAGCTAAGTTCCTACGCTTACTAGCGAGTGTGTAGATTTCATGTCACAAGTAAATTAATAATTTAGAAGCCTGATATCTCTGTGTTTATTTTTGCCTTAGAAGCTCAGCAGAAATGGTCCTTTCTTTTCTGTCCTTTTATTTATTATTTATTTATTTATTGGTACTGAGACTCAAACTCAGGACCTTGTGCTTGTCAGGCAGGCCCTTATGCCACTGAGCTATATCCCCAGCCCTATTTATTTATTTTGAGACAGGTCTTAGTATGTAGCACAGGCTGGCCTCAGACTCAAATCCTCCTGCCTCAGCTTCCCAAGTAGCCGGGATTACAGATGTCCATTGCTATGCCTGGCTTATTTTAATTTGAAAGAAATGCATCAGTGATCTATAAACTGGTCTTTCATATTGACCAGTAATATGCTGACGGCAACAGAAATGAATATTAAGGTGTTCTGTTGTAACAAACTGCATGTCCTCAAAAGCTCTTTCCATTTCCCAGTTGCGTTTGAAGACTGAGTAACTTCCTTCCAGCAAATGATATTCCTCTTTAGAGTTATTCTTTAACAGATGTAGCACTTCCATACAAGCACATCTGGACAGGTGGTTGCCAAGATAAATCTCCATAACGGGCCCATAATGGGGCTTGGGGCCACCAATGAGACTTTCAACAATTCATCCCCTTGTTAACTGCAAGGACTGCTTGTTTCATTAGGAATAAATCTCAAACTGCAGGATACAATGAAGCCTGGGCTTTTCCAGGAGGAAATATAGACTCCTCTGTGAAGGTTCAGAAGATTTCAAGAAGGGAAATAACAGTCATGCTATAAAACCACAGTGGATGTCCCAGGACCTGTGAAGATGTGCAGAACCATCCCAGGGCAGGGCTCCCTCAGTGCCCCAACAAGCCAGCCATACTAGGCAGCTTTCAGTTGCTGGACACAATAACCAGCATCCACAACATAGAGGAGGAGAAGTTTAATTTGGCTCACATTTTAAGGGAATTCAATCCATAGTCAGCTGCCTGCCAGGAAAACATCATGGTGGAAGGGTGCAGCAGAGCAAATCTTTGTTCACAGTGTCCTAGAAGCAGAGCAGAACAGTGACAGTGAGGACGGGGTCAGGGAGCAACATAGACCCTAATGCCACACCTTCCTGACTCACCCAGATACATCCAGAAGTGCACTGCACCAGTCTCCTAGGCTAATTCCAAAGTCAATCAAGTTGACACTCCACTGAAACTGCCACACCCCACCCCTTATCAACTTTATACCCAGCACATCTCCTTAAACCATACGGAATCTCTAAAAAAAGGACAAGTTCCTAATTCCACCCAACACAATTCAACCATCAACTGTACAACCAGAAATACAACAATCCCTTTCCCAAAGTCTCAGCAGTTCCAGTACTTTTTAAAAGTCCAGGTCCAAATGTCTTCTGAGACTCAAGGCAAATTCTTAACTGTGAAACTTTGTAAAAATAAAAACCAAGTTATATAATCCCAAGGTACAATGGCACAAAGTAAATATTCCCAATCTGAAAGGGACAAATAGGAGGATTTAAAAAAAAAAAAAAAAGTAGGACCAAAGCAAGACTGAAACCCAGCAGGGCAAATATTAAATCCCATAGTTCCATGTCCAGCATTTGGGGTACATGGTGGTGAAATGTAAGGCTCAGAGGGCAGCCCCATCCCAATAACCTTGCTGGTTGTAGTCCACATGGCCTCTCTCGTGAGCTGGCTTTACTCACACCCTGAATCTTTCCTCAGCAGATGTTCCCTGTTTCTGGCATATCTAACTTCTTGGGGTCTCCACTGTACTTTTGGCTTCATTCTCACATCATACACACTCTCTCAGGAGCGTCTTGCCTAGTGTCTCAGACCTCCCTTTGAAATCTGGGTGGAAGACTTTCTGATCCCACAAACTTGCATTGTGCATACCTAAAAAAAGGCTACCATGTGAATGATGTCATGATCTGTTGTACCCTGGGTCTCACAGACGACACTTGTTTTTGTTTCTGAGAGACTAGATGGCTGAACTAAGGCAAACACTCCCCTATGTGATCCTAAATGATCAAGGAGCTCTGAAGTTCTCTTCTCAAAGTGAAGTATTTCAAAGGAGTTTACCCTTTGTATCTTTGAGCCCACAGTGGGTGGGGTCTTGATGATTTCTGAGATGACTTCAAAGTATCCTTCTTCTTGTCTCTGTACAAAGTACTTGGTTTCATTTTAATGGCACTAACATCTTCAGTGACCACATCTCTTTAGACCTCAAGTTTATACATAGTTCCGTCCGGACCAAAGTTCAAGTTTTTCCAATTTTTCTGCTTTGTTTTTGTGACCAATTCTTACCATAAATCTGGCTAAAAACAGCTAGAAGTCCCCATGCTACCTTGAAATTTTCTCCATCAGATTAATTAATCCACCAACTTTAATCTCAGTCTCCTACAAAATCTCAGGAGATGGACAAATTTTCTGTATGTTCAACACACATATCCTCGCATTGCCAATGGAGTCCTTGTTCTTAACTAAAACCTCCCAAGCCTGGCCTTGACTGTCCAAATTCCTACCACTGTTTTGGTCTTCTGAGCTCTGACCAGAATCTCCTATCAAGCTTGGCTTACAGTATACTAGGGCTTCTCTAACTAGCATCTCCAAATTTTTCTAAACTTTTCACACAAAGTATTTCCAAAGGCTTCTAACCCACATGGTCAGATATAGTCACAGCAACCACCCCACTTTCCTGGTACCAGTTTTCTCCACTAGGACCCTGTTGCTGAGACACAGTACTCAACACTAACAATTAAAGGAGGAGAAGTTTAATTTGGCTCACAATTTCAGTCCATGGTCAATTTCATCCAAGGCAGAAACATCAATGGTGGCTAGGTACGGCAGAGCAAAGCTGTGTAGTTCATGGTGTCTGAGAAGTAGAACAGGAGAATAGTGCCAGTGAGGAAGAGGCAAGGGACTAGCACAGACCCTAAAGTCACACCTCTGTGACCCACCCAGACAGACCCAGAAGTGTGCTTCACTTATACCCCTTGGGTGAATCCAAAGTCAGTCAAGTTGATACTTCACCCTAACTGCCATATCACCCCTAAAGTTTCCAAGATCTCTGTCTTCTCCTGAAGCCTGATTCTCCCCCATTCTCCCATTTCAAGACAGGGTAATTCAACCATTCTAGTGCCCAGCCCCCTCTCCCCACTGCCACCACAAACACCAAGGTCCAGGTATTTCTCTCTGGACAGGCAGCTGCCCTCTCACTGGTCCCCTGATTCCACTCTCTGTTTCTACATAGCTTATCTTTCACACAAAGACTCATCAACAAATCCTCTGGGAAAACCCTCCCCTTTCATTTCAACTCATTAGAATAGGAGGATCCAAGTTTCTGCATCATGTAGGGTGAACAAGTTGTCCAGACTTACAGAACTCTCCCACTTTTATCACTGAAAGTCTTGTATCCAGGAAAACCCCATGATCTAGGCAAAGTAGGACACTCAGTCACCCCAGTATGCAAAAAGCTAAAAGTCCTATGTAGCTCAGGTTACTCTTCCTTCTTCATGCTGCTATGGTAGCCACAGTGGTTTTCCTGCTCACTGTAGAATACACCAGACATGTTCCCACCATGAAGACTGTACGTGCTGTTCCCTGTGTCTGCAACAATCTTAGATCAGATGGACATGTGGGAGATACTCTAATTCTTTCAGTCCTTTGTTCAAATGACATAGAGTGGAGAAGGGTTCCATGCTCTCAAACTAAGGTAACCCTAGACACTCACTATAGAAAAATTATGCTTGATCTCTTTTAACAGCACCTCTTAGTACCTAGCATAACACCCATATTTCTATGTGTGTATGGATGCAGACTACATACATGTGGTGTGTGATGTATGTGCACACATGCGTATGAATGGCTAATGATTACAGTAGTGTAGAGAACACACCCTCTTCCTGTCCCCACTCTGACCCCCACTGGAATGCCAGCTCTGTGAATATGGGGCTGGAGTCTGTTTCACTCACAGCTGTCACATGAACACTTTGTTGTGATCCCTTGTCATGTCTGTTTTAGCACTTTAACCCAGTGGTTCTCAATCAAGGGCAATTGCATCCTGTAGGAACATGTGGCAAGTCTTGGGACATTTTGGGTTGTCACATCTGGGAGCATGTTGCCAGTGGCATACAGTGGGTAGAGGCCATGGATGCTACTGAATACCCTACAATGCACATGATGGCCCCACAGCAAGGAGTGACCCCCGTCCTAAATACCAGCAGTGCTGAGGGGAAGAGACACTGAGCTAATCCTGTGGGAGCAGAACAGGGTTGCCAGTTTAGCAGAGGACATGCTTGTGTTTATGCTAATAAAACTACCCATTGTGTATCTGAAACTGAATTTTAATGGTGCACCTTGTGTGTGGTCTGGCAGCTCTAGTGCAGTGTCTTTATACTCTATGGCCTGGTTCTTAACAACCTCATGAACACGTGTTGAATGAGTAAGTGAGCATCGCACCAAAGACGTCCAGGTTGCTGCACACTCTGGCCATCTGACCGGAGCCCTCTCCAGGGCTCATGCAGGCAGGTGATTTCTGAGGCACAAAGCAGCCCCTGCTCTACCAGAAGCAGGGACATCGGAAGCCTGGCTTCTGGCTCTCAAGTGACAAGTTCAGAACTCAGCCGTGGGTCACCAGAGAACAATGCCTGCTAAGAGAACAATGCCCACGAAGGCTGAGGCAGACAGCTCTTGGCCATCAGTCCCAACCGATGTCTGCTAACAGCCTCCTGGGTGTGCGGCCCCTGCTATAGTCCAAGAAACAAGCCCTCCAGTCACTGTCTAAACACAGATGATACCCACTGAGAACTACGGGAGTCCAGTCAATGGCAATGACCCAGCATAGCAGCTGAGTGATGGCAGCTGTCCACTGGCCGTGAGCATTGCCTCACCCGCAAGGGACACTTTCAAGGGTCAGTGGGGTGGGGGTTAGATTCATGAGGACCTGTGGCCCTGGATTTTCATAGTCCAGTTTTGCCAATGATGGCAGTGGGTGTGGGGGCCCATGACAATGTATTTCTCATTCTGAATCAACAAGTGCTTTCTGCGCCCTCTCTGAGCCAGTACTGCGTGTGCTTGTGCCACCTCCTTTAGTGAATGGCACCTCCACCCATAATAATAACCTGCATTGTCCTTGAGACGATTCCCATTCTTTTTTGGCCATGTGCAGTAGCTTCGCACAGACCAGGCAAGTCTCATGCTCCAGGAGGAGAGCTAAGCAGTCTCCAGCCAGTGGGAACAGAGGCCAGGTGAGAACCTTGGTCTGCAGGCTGCTCTGCTCTGCTTTTATCAAACCACCATTCATCAGCCCCTACGGGGATTTTCTGGAAGGGACTGTAGAAGTGGGTGAGCTGCCCAAGAGAGCCCTGAATGACTTGCACTTCTGCTCAAATGCATCTTGCTTTTCCCCTTGAGGAAGCACTCATCCACCAAACAGCCATGAGCTCACCCTGTCCACAGAGACCCGCAGCTGCACGTCCCAGGGCAACTCTCATTTCCATGCTCGCTCACATGCATATTCATCATGCCTGCTTCTGCGTGGCTGGCCCCGGTGAGGTCCACGTGCTCAATCTCCTTGCCATTTATCCGAAAGAGGACGAGTGGTGGATGGCTGAGTGACTAGACAAATTGCCACTAGAAACAGCCTCACACCCTCACTGATGAGATCTCATAGCTCTCCAAGGTCACAAGCAAGCAGCCCCCAGCAGATGACAACCCTACCTGTTTATAATCTCCCTGGCCCTCAGACCAGCCCTTTATTTCTGAACATGCATTTCCAGGCATCGGGCATTAGTATAAATTACACTATCTAATTATTTGTAATTAAGGGAAAAATGTGTACTGTGCTGCAAAGATTAGCTATATTCTGCTGAAGTAAATCATGTCCACACCAGCATGCTGGCCCGGGGAAGCAACATGAAACACAATTAACTTTCTTCCGCCTTAATGGGAGCTTATGTTGCTGTTTTTCATAACCATAATATTTCAAGACATGCAAACAGTTTTTCCCTAATGTAATTGCATACTACCGACAAGACAGCTTGGGTCTAAATGAAAACTCAGGGAGAGCTAACCATAAAAGAGTGTTATAGGGATGACACTGGTGTCCTGTTTTAAAGCCCGTACACAACTCTCCCCACACAGGAGGTGAGAAGCTGACCCCAGGCCCGCAAGGGTGACAGCAGTATCTTCTGCCCCAGAGCCCCCTTTAATTTCCTTTTCTATTCTATCCTATCCTATCCTATCCTATCCTATCCTATCCTATCCTATCCTATCCTATCCTATCCTATCCTATTCATTTTTGGCTGGTACTAGAAATTGAACCCAGGGCCTTCTCCACTAAGCTACATCCCCAGCCCATTTTATAAATTTTGACACCGGGTCTCACTAAATCACTAAGTTACTCAGGCTGGGCTCCAGCTTGCAAACCTCCTTCCTCAGCCTCCCAAAGTGCTGGAATTAAAGTCTGTGTTACCACACTCGGCTTCCCTACTTTTAATGTCTCTCCTTCATACATTGATTTGCTGGAGAGACATCAGGAGTTTGACTTTTACAAAGCTCATAAAGTCCCATCTGCTCAAAGCTCCACTCCAAACCCAGCCAGAAAGCCCTCAAGCAAAAGCCACTTGGCCCATGTTTCAGCTTCTTGATTTAGAGACACAGGAGGTGATAGCAGTTCATTTTGCCATTGCTCTTAAGTCAAGATTCTCCCCAAAACACTACCAAGAGAGAGGCACAAGCAATAACATGGCCCCTCCAGGCCAAGAGAAGGGGTCTGCACAAGGCTAAACCAACAAGGGGAAAGGAGGGGAGGAGTTGAGGCAGTGTGAGGGGGTGAAAGGCCAGTTCCCCACTCAGAGGTGTCACCATGAGATGTCGGCCTGGAGAGGAGAAAGGCTGCCCCAGGCAGCAGGGACACAGGCGTCAGGGACTGGAGACCCCGAGGGTCCCAAGATGCTGCAGAGCCTCCCCAGGCCCTGGCTGAACCATGACTCAGAGACTCCTTAGGCTGGGAGACACGTGAGCCCGGAGCCCCCGCCCATCTCCAGGCAGACACTGAACCCTGAATGGGACCAGCAGCTCCCACCTGTCTCCCCCGCAGAACCATGGGGTTTGCTGGGAGTTACAGGAAGGCACGTGGCAGGAGGTGTCTTGTAGATGTTCCAACCCCAGGGAGTCTGCACTGGTGAGTGATTCCCCGTGTGGAACACATGGTACACATGCAGGGAATAGGTTGTGCAAACACACACTGGCACTGTCGAGCCTGACCTGTCCCTTCCTCCTTAAGGAAAGATGAGGCGGACAGCAGACGTCACAACATGAGAACTTTCAAGGGCAAAGATGAAACTAACACCAAGGTGCAGGGTGACAGAGCCCCGCTTGGCCCAAGCCACTCCTTTTGAGTGAAACACAACCGCCGAGCCACCACGAATGATCACGTTTCCTTCACAGGGACAAAAGGATGGAACAGAAAATCATGAAAGGGCCCAGCCTGGGGGAGGGAGACCTCCTAAGGTTGAAGCCTGAAGGAGGGTGATGTGTAGTGATACAGTAGTTTTCAAAACAATTTTTGCCACTAAACATACACATACCAGGTCTGTCAAATGTAACACACACAAAAAAAACTTGTACTTCAATTGAACAAAGAGTAATTTTTTTCGTATAAATACATACCAAATATTGCACAGGACATAGTTATACTAAAACTTTACTTTGTTATTTATCTGAAGTTCATATTTCCCTGGGAATTCTGTATTTCATTTGTTTCTGGCAGTTTTCCCGTCCCTTCCTTTCCTCCCTTCCCCAAAACTTTTCTCCTAAGGAAAAATCTCATCTAGGATCCCCTGCCTAAAAAGCAACCCAGAGGCCCTGAACCACCTACGTGCACTCTCAGGGCTGGTGCTGGTGTGTGCAGGATGCCTACCCGCTCCCCTGCAGCCAAGTCTCTGGGGGTGACGGCCTTTCCCTAGAGGGCACTCCCAGGTCTGCTCTCTCCCCAGGATTGTTCACGTTGTAGTAAATAGTGAAAGAGACCCCTCCCCACCTCCCCTGACACAGCCAAGAGAGGCAGTTAAAGCCATTCATTAAGACTGAAAGAAATCCCGGCTTGCTGCTTGTCCTGCATCAAGACAGCTGTCCCCAGGCTGAGAAAATTATTCATTTTGTCTGGGCAGCTTGAGGGCGATGGTGGCAGCTTGGGCTGAGGGTGGGTGTGACGTTTGTACCTGATGGTCCTTTCCTCCAGCCTGGCTGAGGAGGCGGGCATGAGGTTTGGATTTGGGCATATTTTACTTCTTTGTTTTGATCTTTTTTTAAAAAAGTATGACTTCTACTAAAATGTTAATAACATGTAGCAATCAGTGCTTGCTAGAGAAATAGGTTTAATGCAAGATATACAAATATATAAGAACCTGCAAGATTGGCTTACAATGCCACCCAGAGACAGGTATGGAAGAGTGCAGAGGGTCTGCCTGAGCGCTGGACGTCAAAGGATCCGGCTGAAGGAGCTCACTGTAGTATCCTGTGTGAGTCTGTAATAGGAGGCCCAAGGATCTTCAACGGACAACCGAATGAAGGTCTACACCGGAAGCCAGGAGATGACCTCCAAGGTGAAGGTGAAGACTGGAGCTCCTCCAAAGAGGCAGAAATGAGCCTTCCTCCTTCATTTTCCTTTTATACCATTCAGGTGACGATCTTCCCTGGTGGGTCTTCCAAACCCAGCAATGCTGATCCAATTTAGTTGGGTGAGATTCTTACACAAGTTGATACAGTCAACTACCTATCACACATGGTAAGTTTTCCGACACTGAGTGGTGAGTTGACTGCAAAGAGCATGGCTCAGGGCGTGACGCCACCCTTATGTGTGGTGTGCACACGCATGAGCCTGCATGTGTCTGCCGAGTGTGGCTCGCATTCAGTGACCTAGAAGACCTAGTTTATGTCTTTGCAGAGGCAAACAATGTCAAGGAAACCTCCTGAGGCTCCACATCCACGCACCTTTGATTTGGGATGTCTTTCTCTCCTCAGGGGACGTGGCAGCCTCCTGTCCAAGGACGCCATTGCCCGTTCATAGCGTCATTCCGGAAGCGGGAAATTCCACCCAAAGACCTCAGATTCTTCCTACTCACTGATCTTTTGTCGGTGGTGGTGGTTTTCATTTTGGCTTTTTTGTTTGTTTGTTTGTTTGTTTGTTTTGCAGTATTGGGAATCAAACCCAGGGTCTTTGCACCAAGCTACATTCCCAGATCTTTTTAATTTTGAGAGAGGATCTCACTAAGTCACTAAATTGTCCAGGCTGGGCTCAAACTTATGATTCTTCTGCCTCAGCCTCCCAGAAAGATAGGATTACAAGTGTGCACCACACCCAGCAACTCTCATTTTTTTAATTTAATTTGGAAACACAAACCCACACTTTCCAGGGCCCCGGCCTCTAAGCCATAACTTCATCTTACAGCAGGCCTGGCCCGCGGCTCACACAGCCGTCCTTAGCAACAGCAAGGACCTGCGCTTCTCTGACAATGAGAACAGCTGAATTCATATTAGGAAAACCGGCACAGTTCTCCAGGAGAATGAAGAGCACCCCATTTCCCCTCCAGTTCTCCTTTTATGCTGTTGGCAACAGTCCTCAGGTGGGCCTTCCACACCCAGCTCCACACTGGCTCAGTTCAGCTGGGTGATACAAGTTGCTCATTAGTTATTCCACCACAGGAGGATTACATATAGGGTTGTCATATTAGCAATAAACATGTAGAACATCCCAAATTTAAATTGGGACATGCTGGTACCAAAATAGTATTCATCATGTAGCTGATGTTCAAATTTAACTGAGCATCCTGTATTTTATCTGGCCCTGGTTATACATTCATAAACAATCTCTGACAAAAGGAAACACGGATATCACACTTGGTTTAGCCTCTAATTCTGTCCTGTAACCCACCCTTTACCCTTTTCTGAGCCTGAATCCCCCTTCTCTCATTGGCCAGACCTGAGTCACATGTCTGTCTCTGAACCAATCACTGAGCTGGAGGAACAGAATGTGCTCCAGCCTTCAGGGCTGCTGAGCCATGACTCAGCCCAGGTATGAGGGTGGCTGCAGAACCCCTTTGCAGCTTCCAACCAGACCATCTGGGACAAACTTTCTCCTCTTGAATATTTATTTGCATGCATATTAAAAAATTAAAAAGACATGAATTGCACAATGACACAGCCTAGACTGAGCTTTAACTGAAAAGAGCCCATTTAAGAAAAGCATTCAATAGTCATGCAGGTAGTGGACCAAGACAGGCCAAGACAGCGAGTCTAGCACACACTTAGGGAGCTCTGGGTTCCTGACAGGCTGGATGGTCTGCGCTTTAGAATTTAAGTCCAGTTGGTGAGGCACAGGGCAGGTCCTCCCAGCCCACCAGAGCCAGAGGAGTCAGGGTGACCTCCCGCCAGCCCTGTGTGGTGGAAAGTTTGAGTCACGGAAAGAACTTGAGTCTGCAACTTTCCTCCCCACCTCCCCCAGCTGATGCCGGAGAAATCAAGTTTGGCTTGGCTCCTGGCTGTGTTTAAAATATTTAAACCTGGCTTCTTTCTCGCTTTAGGCCCATGTCTTCTGGGTCTCATCTCCCACCTGAGGCGTCTGTCTGCACAGGGCAGGCAGCAGGCAGGAGTTCAGCTCCTGTTTTTGTGTAAAAGATGCTGATTTATGGGCCTTCCTTATTATGGTTGTTTTAATGGAGCAGGTTACTGTCCCACGGGGAACTTTAACCTGGAGCGCTGCGTATTCAATGACGCTGCTGTCACTTAAAAGGAATGTTAAACTCGTGCTTTAGCAGCAGGCTGACCTAAATCTGCGTCTGGCTTGTTTGGGCAGTGCTCTGAAGACAGGTGGGAGGCGCAAGGGTGCTTTACAGGTGTGAGGGACACAGAAGCACACGAGGTCTTCTGCCTGGGAAAGAAAAGTCCGCAGCCTTCGAGATTTTTGCCGACACAGCATTTGGGGATGCTGACTGCAGCTGGTGAATTATTCACCAGGTGGCGCAGCCTCCCCTCCTTCACGAGGGAGAGTCTGACAGGTCCGGCGGCCCCGCAGCTTTAACTCCAGTCTCAGAAGACCCAGGGAAGACGAGTTCTCATTACCAACTACTCCATCACAGCCGGGGAAGGGCGGGCAAAGGGCTGGTTCTGCCTGATCACGCTGGGTTCAGACGCTGCACAGATACTCACTGAGTCCTGGAATGCGCCCCGAGAAGCAGCAGGCACTGAACAGTCCTCTGGCCCCAGAGATGGAGGGGCAGGAGGAAGACAGGGCGCTGGGTCTGCCTGTGAGCATGGCTGAGGAGTAGTTCCTTCTTAATCCTCACAAACCACCAGTTCCCAAGCCATTTTATAAACAAGGAAAGTGAATCATGCAGAGGTTCCATGTTCAGCCCTCTGAGTAAATAGACAGCTAGAGCTTGAACTGTGGTAGGATGAGCTTCAGAGTCTCCGTTTTAATCACTCCGCCATCTTGCCTCTTCTCCAAGGAGCTGCTGTGGAGCCTCACATAGAGCGGAACATGCAGGGCTTTGCCAGTCCTGGACAGCAGCATGGAGACAGGCGCTGGTTGCCAAGCAACTTACCTATTGTTCAGGAGTGCCTCCTGGTCTGTGGCTAGCATGGGATCAAGGTCTAGCCAGAGTAATTCATTTCCCAACCCATGGTGGTTGGCTCAGGGTTGTGCGTGTGACTCATCTCTTTCTCTTGGCCTAGCTGGACCCAGGCAGGACTTTACATCCATGTTGGGAAAGAGGTGGCCATCATCTGCTGGGGTGGCCAGGCTAGGAAGATGTAGGTCAGGAGCTGCTGCGGTCCTCCCTCTTCCCAGAGCAGGCTGACCTTTGAGTAAAGACACCTGCAAGTCACAAAGAATCCAGACAGCATTGCCCAGCCAAGGGCTTGAGCTTTGTCTGAGCCAGAAAGCCTTTTGTGATTCAGCCAGCCTAAGCTGGGGTTCATGACGGTCCAGGGTGATAAACTGAGGATCCACCAGCAGACAAATGGAAAGGAATCTGCATTACCCCCTCCCTGCCACTCCCTAGCCCCGTTGCTTGGCTCATTCATCTCTCCGGGGACGCCGTCTCTGTGTGGCGGTCCCCGGGCACCTGTGTGGGGAAGTGAGCATGCGCATGCTCAGGGGTGCCCACGAGCTCCTGGCGCAGGTCTGTGAAGTGCCTCCTGTTTGCCAAGTGGCCTTCTGAGCACTCTCCCTATCCGCCTCACAGAATCCTCATGATGGTTGCATCTGAGGCAGGTCCCGTGGTTTGAGGAAACCGAGGCTCAGAGGGTCAAGCTCCCCGTGGCCATCTTGGTCATCCCGTGGGGACAACCCGCATGAGAGTAAAGCCAACATGGAGGAAAGCAGAGCCAGAGACAGAGACAGAGTCACTGTGTAGCTGTTGGAGTCCCTGGATCCAGCTGGGACACAAGCCTGGGTCATACCTGCCCTTGAATTACACGCCTGGAAAATTTTCTCTTTTCACTTAAGTCCCTTGGAGCTGAATTTCAGCCAGTTGTGACCAGAAACGTCCTGACTGAAAAAGCCCAGAGTCGGCCCCTGGTTATCTAACAGTGGCCCTGGCCAACGTGTGGAAGGGCACCTGCTGTGCCTCCTGCAACTGGACAGCAGGGACTTCTGGGTGGGTTTCCCAGGAGGACCAGGACTGTCTCCAGTCCCTGCTCCCTCCCGGCTGGCCCTGAGGCTGGGCCCAGCACCCACTCCCAGCCCATCTGCGGATCGCTAGCTGGCTCAGCGACCCTCACAGAGCCCCACAGAGAGAGAACTGAGGGGCTTCGGGAGAGAGGCTGCTCGAAAAGCCCATGACATGCTATGAAAGCAGAACTCGTGTCATCTTTCCAGCAGGCTCCCTGCCCACCACCTGAGCTCCCTGAGGGCAGAGGGCAGTGCCCGCGCCACTCACCACCTACACGGACCCTGGCTCTTAGCTGCTAATGCAGATCCTGTGCCTGCCCAGCCCCCAACTGGCCCCAAACAATGACCCACGAGCCCTAACCCACAGGCTCAGCCCGTCCTGGGAAAACTGCTCCCCGAGCGCCTTTTTCTCCTTCCAGGAACTCTCTACCCACGAGCAGCTCCAGGACCGTCCTCCTAGCTTTACTCACCGCATCAGCGGAGCCTTTGCCAGCCACCGTGGGACGCTGGCCATCCCGCTTCCCGTCCTGCTTTCTCGTGTGCCTCGTTACAGATCCCCCTCCCTCTGTGCCTCGTTACAGATCCCAGGACTCGGGGAGGTTTTGTTTATTCTCTAAACTAGGCTCCAAATTCCACGAGGGCAGCGTGTCTACCCACTGCCTTCCCTGCACACTGTGAGCGTTTTCTAAGGAGGTGACAGGTGAACGGACTCCCTGTGGACACCAGCACTGACTGTCCTTTGGGGAACCTCTGCCCTCTACTCCTGGATCACATACCAGCCCCATGAAAGGTGCACAACCCAGGGCTGGCAACAGCATATCCAGGACCCCAGGCACACCTGGGCACAGCTGTGCCCCACAGAAGGGCGTGAAATCCTGCCCAACCCCTGTTCCCTGGCATGGGACTGCTTCTCCCAAAGGAGGAGGCACCCATTCCAAGTAGTGATCACTCCTGGGGTAGCCCAGGCCACGGGTAAAGCCCACCTTGACCCCAGTGCTTAGGTTAGGGCTTGGCACGTGGCCAGGTGAGTCTGATCTGCTGAATCCTGAGAGGCCAGAGGTGTATCAGGAAGAAAAGGTCCTCCCTTTGGGGTTACGGCACCAGCAGGTCGCATTTCTCCCAGGAGGGGACGAGGGGTAACTGACTGGGGTCCCTGGATTCAGCCCTACCTGAAGCTGGATCCACTCTCAGGACTTTATAGTTCTATGAGTGCATGCATTCCTCTTTTTGCCTAAGTGAGTTGGGGTTGGGTTTGCCATCACGAACAACCACTGGATGCCTGCTGGACCCCAAAGGTGAGGTGGTGACCCCCTGAAGGGGACCTGGTAGTTAAATTATACCCTGCCTTGAAGAAGCCTGGTCATTCGTAAACACTGTGTGCACCGAAAGGGCAGCTGGAGTTATGGGCTCTGACCTCACCATCCTCCCTCTGCGCAGGGCTGTCCCGGGGAGTCCCAACCCCTCCCCAGAGTGGCCTCTGTCCCCCTCCCAGGGCGTTCCAGCAACCACAACCCTCGCCCTCAGTAGAGTGCTCTTCTCCTTTCTCATTTTGTCATCTTGAAAGATGGCAAATTGAAGCACTTAATTTTCCTCCTCCAGCCCAATTAATACGAGCGTGCGCCACGCCGACGTGCAGCTGTGAGCGGCAACTCATTTATATCAATTAGCAAAACAGAGCTTCGTGCACATTCGCAGTGAAGATGACCTCAGAGCCTGAAGCCCAGCGGGAAGCCCGGGAAATAAGACCCCTGGGGCCTCCGGTAAGAAGCAAGGATCTGGGGTCCATGAGGACTGCTCCCATCCTTCCTTCCCATTGGGCTCCAAGGGGGATACATCAGGGGACAAGCGACTCCCTGACGAAGCCACGTCTCACTGTTCCCAAACGTCAACAGATTCCCGCAGCAAGGCTGTCTCCAAAGGGTGTCCTGAATCCACCCTCGCTTCGCCACCATCACCGCCCTTGCCCCCTGGCTGAGCCCCAGAGGCCACCATGTTTTCTCTGGGTCATCATTACAGCCTCCTCCCTGGTCTCCTGGCCTCCACTCTGGCCCCAGTCAGTCCATACCCACATTGCTGTCAGCTTGAGCTTTAAAAAGGTAAATCAAACCTGGAACACACAGTGGCTCCCTCGTGCTCTCAGAATAAAATCTAAGCTCCCATCATGGCCTCCAAGGCCCCGCACAGTCTGGCTACCACTGACCTCCCACACTTGGCCTCTCAGCCCTCCATTCCTTACTCAACGGCAGATGCACTTGCCCGCTTCCTCCTCCTCCGGCTGGGTGTACTAGCTCTGCCGCGGGCCTTTTGCACTTGCTGCTTCCCCACGCCTCTTCCTGGAGGCTCTTTCTCCTCTCTCCTGTCTCAGCTCAGACGTGACTCCCCTCAGCCAGGCTCACCTTGCTGTCCTCAGCTGCCATTCCTTCCTTTCACATCTGTTCAGTGTACAAACATCTGCTGAGCATCGTTTGTGCACCAGGCGCGTTCTAGGCCCTGAGGATCCAGCAACAAACAAGACAGACAAAAAAAAAAAAAAAAACAAAAAAAAAACAACCCTGCCTCATAGAGAACATTCTAGTGCAGAGCACACGGGGTAAGGACAACAACAGAAAAAGATGCACCCTGAAAAAATGTTACACACGTCTCACAAGGAAGGGGAGAGGCTGTGCCTGTCATTGGAAGCTGGCGGTCACAGTGGACCTTGAGAAAGCCCTAGGGAGAGAAAGGCAGCCAGCAGGTGTCGGGGAGAGGAAGTCCCAGGCAGAGGGAGCAGCAGGTGCAAAGGCCCCGAGACTGGCCTACTTGTCGTGTCTGAGAAGCAGCAACGTGGCCATGGTGGCTGGGAAGTTCCCCAAATTGTGATCCTGGCATCTGGGAGGGTGATTCCATCATCTTGGGAGGGGTAAATCTTTATGACTCAGCCACCTAAGCAGGAGGTGCTGAGGCCAAGTCAGGATGGTGGGCTTTGGGGTTTGAGTCCCAGAGGCGCCAGGCAGAGTGAACTTGGGGAGGCCCTTTACCTCTCTGAGTCTTGGGTTCTCTGTCTGTAAAATGGGCACAATAATTGACCTCTTTTCTGGGTTGTCATGGAGATTCACTGAGATATTTGTGTGCTTAGCAAAGTGTTCGGCATGTAGTAGGTCCCTCATCAGTAAGGCCTGGATCTTAGATTTGAGAAATAATGAGAACCACACATTTACCTCACTGGGCTCCTTCCATTGTATTAGTCCTGAGGCCACTGCCTAGGCAGCCCCTGCTGCTGGGCCCTGCTGGAGTTCTGTCACCTGTCCCATCTGAGCACCCTTCTGTACCCAGGAAATCCCCCTTCGCCCCAGTTCCCAGACTCAGTTTCTGTTGCTACAAGCCAAATATCCTGAGTGGTCAGCTCACCCCGATACAGCCCATGTGGTTTGCAAGGAAGGGATGAGCCCCACACCTGCAGCAGGGTGGACTTGAGACCCAAGCCAGGCCAGTTGGAGCAGAGAGCAGTGCATGGCTCCCTTAGCCCAGAGAGAGTCAGCCTGGAACACTGCTGGAACTCTCATGAGGGAGGAAGTTTCTTTCCTCTTGGCTTGCTGAGCTAGTGTCGGGGAGCTCACTTTCACCCTAAGGAAAGAAGCTTGGGGGAATCAGGCCAACATCAAAAACTTAGAACCAAGATATACAGATAGATACTTTACAGTAATATCAGACCTCCTGGATCCAGCCCCTCCTGAAACCCCTGAACTCACCCACTGTTGGACTGAGAACTTCCCATTTTGGTTTAATTAAAGTGGCCTTATATCTTATTCAATTAAAAAAAAAATTAAAACTTCCGCTTAACATAAAGATTACAGCACTCTAAACAAATAGCAATTTCTACATTTATTTGTGGACAACTGGCTTTGCAGACAATGATAAAACTAAACATCAGAGCACAGCACACAGCAGGTCCCCACATTACACATCTCCTGTCCCCCACAAGGACTTGGGTGAGCTTCCGGGCCAGTGGACACAAAAGGGAGCCACAGGCTGCCCTCCAACGCCGACAGTGGGAACTTCAGACGTCCTTGCCCACTAAACTTGCAAACCGGCCCACTGTAGCTCTACTTCTGGTCTCAGGCCACCCAAATTATTCCAAAATAAAATAATTCTTATATTCTAAGAAGACAAGCAAAGGCAGAGCTAATGAAATGTTTAATGCCTGCTACAGCTCATATGTCAGTGTTATATCAAATTTATGGGCCTAGACAGTTATAATATACAATGCATACATTTTTATTAAGTTGGAGGACCCACATGTAATCGACATGGACTATAGATTTATAGCCATCTTTATAAGACCTGGAGATAATTTCATACTGTTAAATATCTGCAGAGCTTTAAAGTTGTAGCTCTGCTTTTATGGCACACGGTGACACAATGTGGTCCTATCTGTGACCTGTCTGACGCTAAGTCCTTGTGGGGGAGAAAACTCCAAGGACAGCCGCAGGCCTGCAGGGGACATGAGCAGTGTTCTGACCCCCAAGAGGCGATGTCCAAGGATGGGACATTCTGAGGGGAAGTAAATGCCCAGGCAGTGGATGGGCAGGGCTGCTGGGGCTCCGAGACCTTCACTGTGACCCAGGAGTCCAGCGGGCATCTGGGGAGGAGCCAGGTGGCCTGGGCCCAGGAGGCAGGAGGGCTCAGGAGGCAGAGGACTGGGCCACCAAGCCACATGACATCACTGGCTCAGAAAATGGTGAGGACTGTGGCAACTTGGAGAGGCTTCCCATTTGTAGAGACACCGAGGTTGAGGACCTGAGCTCTAAGGTCCTCAGCTTCCGCCCATCGTTTTTCCCATAGATCTTCCACAGTCGCTCCTGCAGCAGAGAGGTAAAGAAGCGGAAGCCATGGAGGCTGCGGGCCCTGAGCGGAGAAGGTGAGTCTGGGTAACCCACTTGTTCTGCTTGCACCGTGAGCACTGGCTAAGTGTCAGGGTGAAATGTGAAAGGGTCTTCCCAGTGAGTTCCACAGTCGGGCAAACAGATTAGAAGCTGTGTATCAGTCGATAGGTGAATAAACCCATTATAAAAGCGCCTCTGGCAAGACACAAGATTATTTCCCTCTTTGATAATCAGTGCCCAGAAGTCAGCAGCTGGGGCTGGCGGTGTAGCTTCACTGTGATCAAGGATTCCAGCTTTCCGACGTTCCGTCAACAACACCGTGGCTTCCACTTGATAATCCAAGAAGGTTGCTTGAGCTCCAGAGATCACACTCACATTTCAGCTAGCAGTGAAGAGAAAGGTACAAAAGCATGTGTTCCTCTTCTTTAAAGACATCTGCTGAAATTATGCATAGTACTTGCAGTCCCTGGTGACAATGACTTTGCATAGCCACATCCCACTGCAAGGGAAGTTGAGAAATGCTGTCGTTATTTTGGGCATCTATGTGCCAGCTACATTCTTTCTTCCCTAAGGAAAGAAGGGAGAACGTGTTGAGGACTGGTCCAGGGTCACCTCCACACCGAGCATGAGCGCTGCCCATCTGTCGGTGCCTGGGCATGAGGTACAGATTCGTGTGCGTGTGTCCACACTGGGGTTCATAACCCCACTGCCCCCTGTCAGTTATTAAGCACCCATTGGACAGGTACTGCTGAGCCAGTGAATGAATGAATGAATGAATGAAGATGGGCCATGTAGGGCTGGGGATTTAGCTCAGCGGCAAAAGCGCCTGCCTGGCAAGCACAAGGTCGTGAGTTCGGTTCCCGGTACCGGAGAAAAACAA
>NW_004955445.1:9229774-9421415 GCF_000276665.1 Chinchilla lanigera | reverse complement strand
GTACCCCAGGCTGGCCTCAAACTCAAGGTGATCCTCCGGCCTCAGCCTCCTGAGTGCTGGGATTACAGCTGTGCCCTATCAGCTCAGCTTGATTTCTTGATAGTCATTCCTTCTAAAGTAAAGTTAGGGCTGGGGATTTAGCTCAGCGGCAAAAGCGCCTGCCTGGCAAGCACAAGGTCGTGAGTTCGGTTCCCGGTACCGGAGAAAAACAAAAAACAAAACAAAAAAAAAAGATGGGCCATGTAGCCCAGCTTATCCTATCATCTGTGTGCACGCGAGCTCCTCTGTATCCACAAACCCCTCCATCCACCGATAACCCAGTAAGATCTCCTTGTAATGACAGCCGTGTGGTGCTTCAGGGATCCATGGGCAGAGAGCTGGGCATGTTGTCCCTGAGGAGACAGCACTGAGGAAAACATGGCCGCCCTTGCCCTCAGACACCCGCCTCCCACTCAGACCCTCCCCAGAGTGCCAGGTCCACTGAGCTCCTTCCTGCCCCAGCACCACATGGTCAAGAGAAGCCCCTGTTCCCCATTTCCAGGCTTCCTCAGCTCAGCCACAGCTGTGCTGCTCACTGACACATGGGAGGAGCCAGGGGAGGAGGCACCCAGGCAGAGGGAGCCTGGAGGGCAAAGGCCTTGGACAAGAAAGGGGGCCAGGGCAGAGGCAGGTGATCTGGCAGGTGGTCCTTCCCGAAAAGAAGGACCCAGGTAAACCAGCACCTCAACCACACCACCCAGCTCCCTGCGGGAGCTCCCTACTGGGGAGACAGAGGAAAAGACAGAGGGAAACAGAGGGAAAGGAGCTCCGGGCCACTCAGCCTCACAGGTCACAGAGCAAGGCAAGAGGGGAGAGTGGCTTGGGGCAGCCATGGAAGACTCGGGGCTCCTAGTTTGCTTTGAGAAACCAAGTGACAGGTCTGTCCTTGTAGAGTGATGGCCTGATCCGCTAGATAGGCAGGAGGTCTTAGGCCTTGCAAGATGGTGGGAGGTAGAGTAGGACCATGACCAGGGGCCTCTCCAGCCTTGGCCACCCCAAAGAAAGCCACTGTCTGACCTCAGAGGGAGCAGCAACAGGATGGCCAGAATCCCCAATAGCCAGCCAGGACCTCACGGCTTTCCCATCTCCTCTCCCATCCATCCAGAGACAAGATGGGAAGAGAGCAACTTCCTGCTAAAGATAAAGGACTTCCTGGGTCTCAATCCCCAGCTTTAAACAGAGCTTCCCACCATAGGGCCTGAGCTCTTCCTGCAAACCAGAGGCTCTGCTCAGCTGCTCTGAGCAGAGACAAGAATGGATTTGTGGGATCCAGGGCGCTGAGCCTCTGGGAGAACCAGAGGCAGAGACACTGGAGAACAAGAGGCACAGGGGACAGGACACACAGGGGTCTAACTGTGGGCACAGATACCAGTTTGTACCCCAGTCACCAGGGCCCAGGGGAAGCTCCTCCCCACCCTGTCATATGGTTTAACAGCGTCCTCTGCGTGGGGCTGTCATGTAACCTCCGTCTGAGCAGTGCATTTCCATGGATATCACCCCTGTGCTCTCACACCAGGAGAGGGGACAAAGGATGAGTGCACTGCCATCTTCCACTCACTTCCAGAGCAGGGGTTACAGCTGCAGATGCCTGAGGGCTGGGCAAGCAACCCCTGGTGCCTGGGCAGTGGGGGCTGCAGGAGAATGTGTGCCATGACCAGGGGGCCACTCTGCAGCTCCAACAGGTGGCTGTGTGGGGAAGCAGGCCCTGCATGGCTTATTTTTCTGCTGTTGAAAGGAATAACCTGTATTTTTAAATAAGAGCAAAAATTACAATTTCTAAAAAGCACAATCAGAAGCCAAGGAAAGAAATAAGAGAATAAGTCCCACAGAAAAATCAGCTGAAGGAACCAGACTGCCGCCCTTGCAGCCTCTTCAGCCCCTTTAAGTCTTCTGGACTTCAGGTTTCCTTTCCCTGAACAAGCAGCCCCAGGCCAACAAGGCCCACAGATCACAGATCAACTGCAGCTAGCACTTGGGATGGTCTAATATTGCTGTCCTTGAGGGAGGAACTCTACACCCCATAAGCAAGCACAACTCCCCTTCATCCCTTGCTTTGACAGTCTCAGTGTAACAGCAATTTGCTTTGTTTCAGATGCTCTCCGCTGCTGTGTGAGAACCCCAAAGACTGTAAGAGACTTGCCTTTCTGGTCACTTCAACAAGGTTGGTCCCTATCAGGCCTCTAATAAGGCCTGTCCTCAGTTAGGGAGCTTCTTTTTTTCTTTTTCCTAATACCTATTATATTTCTAAATAATAGTAATTTAGTATTAGAAAAAAAGTAAAGGACACCTAGAAAAGCTCCTGCAAAGGAAATACATAATCTAACAAATATGACAGGGTTTGTATAGTTTAAATTATAAGACACTGATGAAAGATATCAAAGAAGATCTAAATTACTGGAAAGACATACCATGTTCATGGATTGGAAGATTATTTAAAATAGTAAATTTTGCCTGATTTCTCTTATATGAAAACCCAAATTATAAATAAGCAGCAAAATAAAAGAGAGATAATAAGAAATAGGGAGATAGATCTTTCTCAAGTGGAAAGGAGATCAAGAGATAGGGGGAAGGGAGGGGAGGGAAAGGGAATGAAAAAAGGAATTAAGCTGTGTTATATACATGTTCCAACTTCCCCCAAGGAATGTAAACATTATGCATGGCGAACACGTACTTTAAAAAGTATTAAGGAAACCAAAAATAGTAAAGATGTGAATTCTCCCCTAGCTTATCTACAGATTTAATGTGACAGGAATAAAAAAATTCTAACAGGATTGTTTATACAAATACATAAGCTAATTCTGGAATGCATAGGGAAGAGCAAGAGAACTAGAATAGCTAAACCAACTCCAAAGCACAACAATAAGGTTGGAATAATCACTACTCCTTTTAAAACTAACTGTAGAGTTGTAGTTATCAACACAACTTCTTTACCTTCCAGACAAAGAACCAACAAGCTGTGAGGAAGCGACAAGAGGAAGTCAGGGCTGGGGCAGTAACCAAGGTGTTGGTTCAGGTCACCCTCCGCATGCATCCCATGTCCCCATGACAGGATATTTCTCCTTAACACCTCCAAAAGGGACAAGACCCTGCAATGCAGGACTAAGGTGTCACAACTGTCTCCAGACAGTGGTCGTAAAGTACAACACCTACTCTTCCTGATGGAAAGCACAGGGCAAGAACTGAGGGCTGAGCAGGAGAGCAAGTGGCCAGGACTGGACTGAGAATTTACATGGGGACACCAAGGACCACCGCTTCCAAAGTGCCTCTGAGCCAAGACCTGCAGCAGGGCGATGAATCTTGTCACAGCCCCCCAGGGCACCATGATCACACGCAGCTCCTCCCTGAGCTCAGAGGGCTGCCCAGGGACCCACAGGTGCCAAACACACTCTCTGGCTCCTGACCACTTCCGACTCTGACCCTCCACAGCTCGCCCAGGTCCCAGGGCACTTGGATCTGGGGTGTCCTGGGCTGTACCTGACACCAGAGCGCTCAGGTCTGTGCCGACTGCCTGGGAAGGGTTCCTGTGCTTCCTCCTGCTCCTCTTCTTCCCGATTTCTAATGAGCAGGGCGAAAAGATGCTGCACAACACAGAGTTCACTTCAGTATTAATTCTGGGACCTTTGGGCTGGGGATTTAGCTCAGGGGCACAGCGCCTGCCTGGCAAGCGCAAGGTCGTGAGTTCGGTTCCCAGTTCTGGAAACACCCCCATACACACACAAAAAAAACAAAAAAACAGACAATTCTGGAACCTCATTTCAGCAGATAATTAAATTACTCTTCAATGACATGCACAGTGCTGGGCCTCCCTGGGAGCGGGCTCAGGTGGACGCAGGGGCAGAGACAGGAAGGAGCTGTGTGGCACCACCTGGGCCTGGCGAGTCCCTCGGCTCCCAGCACCGCAGACCTGATACCGGCCGTCACCACCCTGGGCCCGGGGAACGGCCCCTCCTGTGTCACGTCTGCGGGCCGTGAGCCTGTGTCCAGGTGACCCATCCGCCTGTCACTAGACAGGCCCCGCAGATGTCCCTGCGAGTCCTGCTTCCTGTGGACAGATGTTCCCTCGTGACAGCTTCCTCCCCACTAAAGAAAGCTCAGAAAGGGACAGGGTTCCCACTAAAACAAGAACATGGATTCACTTTGGGGCCAGCACTGGACAGGAACGGCCATTAACCTGGGACCGGGCTGCAGAGAGGTCTGCAGTGAGGAGCAGGTCCTAGTTCCAGGCTTCTGGGACCCGCAGGGCCGCCCAGCACAAAGCGGCTGCAGAGAGACACCATGGACCGCATTCTCCTCCCTCCCTGGATACCGCGACTGTGATGACTCTGTGGGCACAGTGGTCTGCCTCCCTGCCCGCTCCTTAGAGCCCCTCCGCTCTCTCCTGGTGTCCCCCGGCCGGGTGTCCAGGCTGTCCAGCCCAGGGTGAGGGCCAGAGGGAGCTCCCAGGGTGCCGCCTCCTGGCCCTTGTCCAGTGTGGCCCAGGAACAGTCCCTGGCACTGGGGTGGCCAAGTGCTTGGGGCAGGGTGTCCTAGTGGGCACAGACTTCGGAGCCAAAGGAGCTGGCTCAGATCCTGGTGCCGAGATTCTGCGGGTCATTGAAGAGTAATTTATTATCTGCTGACGATGAGGTTCCGGAGTTAGTACTGAAACACACTCTGTGTCTTACAGCATCTTTTCAGCCCTGCTCACTAGGAAATCAGGAGGGTGGGGGAGGAGGAGCAGGAGGAAGCCGGGGACCCTCCCTGGGCCGTCATCACAGGCCCGGGATCTCCGGTGGCAGCCGCAGCCCAGGACACCCCAGACCCCGCGCACCCTGGGAGCTGGCCGCCAGCTGAGAAGGGTGAGGCCTGCGGCATGCACCGCCCCAGCCCTGCCTGAGGAGGGGGCTCCCTGGGCTGGGCGGAGCCAGAACGGCCTCGGGAGGGATGGGCACAGATGGTGACAGCTGCCCGGCACAGCTCTGCCCTGAGTCACCGCCTGCGGACCAGCCTGGGCCCTTCTCAGCTTCCTCGTCCCGTGACCTCTGCCCGGAGCCGCCCCTCCCCCTGCCGGAGGCCACGTGGCTCTCAGCACCACGCAGCCCAGAGCAGATGGCAGCCGGCCCTGCCACGTCCCGCCCGCCTCTCACATGAGAATGGGGAGACGGCCAGACGGACGTCCAAGCTGCTGGCCTGGCCAGCCAGCCAGACCTGAGGCCACGTCCCCACCGGGCGGCTGGAGCACCCAGGACCAAGGCGTCTGCTGGGCCCTCACTCGGCACCTCCCCAGCCCTGGGTCCTGCGTGGGGTAAAATCTCCACGGTTTCCCCTCCCTTCCACGGCCACAGGAGGGGCAGCCGGCAGGGCCCCCACGTTTGAAGGGGACACCCCTGTGCCAGGGGGCAGCACAGCAAGAAGAAACTGCCCCTAAAGGGAGCGGCTGCCGCCCAGCACCTCTCAGGCCACTCCTCTGCGTCCCCTCATGTCCCCGCGGCTTTGGGAACACCGCAGGCTTCACCCCACTCTTCCTTCGTCCGTGCATTCACTGAGCACATGCTTGTGGGGCTCGCCACTGATGACATTCAAGCGACATTCCCGGAAGACCCAGCACAACCTGGCTCAGGACCACCGTCACCCGTGTCCTCAGCCCTGGGCTCTCGTGGGAGCCATGGGAGGGTCTGAGTGGGGTGGAGTGGAGGATGAGATCAGATCTGGGGCCCAAAGAGCTTCCTATGGCCACAGAATCCAAAGCAGGGGTAACCAGCGCGGAAGCCCTGGTGGCCCCAGCAGATGAGAGCTGCTGTCTCCAGCCTGGTGTCAGCCTGCGGTCAGAGCCAGGGTGGCGGAGCCCGGAGTCAGCCCTGCCAGCCCCACAGCCCTGCTGTGGTCCAAGCCAGGCAGGACCGCAGCCCAGCCAGAGTCACAGCCCTGTGCTCTAACAGAACCTCCACCCGCCCATTTGGGCCGGGAGAGGAGACCCAGCGTTGTGTTCAAGCCCTCGGCCTGCGGTGGCTGCAGATGTGGGAGAGAAACTCCCTCCCAGCCAGGGGTTTGCACCCCAAATCCAGCCGTTCCTCCACTTGCGTCCAACACAGGGCCAGTGCTATGTTGCTGCCCTCAGGGCAGGAGAGGCCATAAGAGGCTGCAAGTCTCAGGACCTCCACAGCCTCCTACGGCCCCATAAGAAGGGAGTTAATTCTACTCTCCAACAGTCTCAGACTCTGTAGACGGAGAGCAGAAAGCAGAAGCTACAGGCCCTGCCCCTAAGGAGCTGCAGTTTCCCCACTTGCTAGAGGGGCATAGGAGGAAGATAGCCGTCAGTTACAAGAATATCCCCAGCATCCTGGGCCTGCCTGGCGGCCGGTGGGGAGTGGATTTCCAGGCCCACATTCTTGACCACAGCACCCTCTCACGTCTCCCTATCTCTCTCTGACATCACCTTTCTGGGTGATTTATTTTCCATTTTTCCAGCAGAACATAATCCCACAGGAGCAGGATTCCCAGCTCTACAGCTGCAATCCCTGGCTCACAAGCGGGCTGTGAAAGTGTTTGTTCAATGAATGAATGAATGAGGAGGTGACTGGATGAGTGAATGAACAGGGCTCATGTGACCTTGGCGCTGCTCTCTGGGACTTCTCTCCCTCCCTTCCCCTTCTCGGGCTCCCCTCACCCCAGCCCTGGCCCTTATTCCACCCATATCCATATGCCTGTGACTGTCTCCCAGGACACCCCCCATCTGCCAGCACCTCTGTTGTTCCCTGAGAAAGTGTGACCATCTCAGGCCCTCCCGGCCCCCCCGGGCCAGCACTGCAAGCCATCCCTACTTCCTGGCCTTTCCTGTCCTCTCTGCAAGTTGCCCCACCCCTTGGCTTCTCTGCTCTGTAGCATCCAGTGTCTTCTCTACATGGACAATGAGTTTCTTTTACTGTCTCGCTGCCCCACTAGAACTAAGCTCCAAGAAGTACAACACTGGCTGCTGCACTGACTACTCACTCCCACGTGCCTCCTCTCGGAAGTGCCTGGCACGCAGTGGAGGGTCAGTCAGTGTTTCCTGAATGAATGAGTGAACCAACTTCAATCAGACAAAGGAGGCACAGGCAGGCTGGGGTGAGCTTGGAGGACTTCCTGGAAGAGGGGACTTGAATTGGGCCCAACGGGTTGGGAGTGAGAGGATTCCAGGGAGCACAAAAGATTCATTAAATCCAGGCTCAGAGCATAACACAGGTACAGCCTTGATTTTTGTCCCCTCTGTACACTTAGATCTTATGCCATCTGACAACAGTCCTTTGAAAATTAATTCAATGTTTTATTCATCCTTAAATTCTTTAAAGCTGCAAATCAAACAGTCACAGGGTGCTGTGCTAACCAAGTTCTGGGCTCTTGTGTTGTAAATAGCTGTGCTCTTTTGCATTCCAAGCAGACCTTTCTCTGTCCCAGGAAAATGAATTTCTTTTGGTGCACATTGCGCTAATTGCATCCACAGTGAGGCAGCGCAAACATCTTCTCTTCCCGATTTGCATTATGCAAAACCTTAATCTCCCCAAGTTTCCTAAAGCCTTGTGAATGATTCAGTCTTCTGGTGCCAGGAAATGCACTGCCTGATCTGCCCGTCCATATAAATTAGCTTTACCAGGGAGAAATAAAGGAGTCTTGATACTATAAACTATTGGGAAATGATGACCCCTGAGTGTGGATATCCCATAAATTTGCTTCTTAGGGGGAAAAATGATGGGACTGCTGATCACACACAGATTGCTGGATTTATTTCCTTTGTGCAGTTATCAAAACGAAGAGAATATATAAAAAAAAAAAAAAAAAAACGAAGAGAATAGTGGGTTTCTGTCTAGAGCAACTCCCGCACTGTCCAGGGTGGGGCCGGCCCTCCTTGAACCGGCTTAAACTGGCATAAAGCGCAAGCCCTGGAAGGGGAGGCAGCAAGCAGAATGCTTGAGGCTGTAGCAAGAGCATAGTACGAGAGACCCAGTCTTCAAATCCACTGTGTGCACTCACTGCTTTGTGGCACTGGGCACGTGACCTGACCCTTCTGGGCCCTCCTTCCCCCACTTGTCGCTGAAGATAACACAGCTGACCACAAGCGGAGCTAAGAGTGAGCTGCAACCCTGGGCAGAGTCTTTGTTGGCCACTTGCTGAGTGCCAGGCCCTGGCCTGTGCTCTGTGGGCCAGTGGAGACCAGGACACAGCAGGCTGCTGACCTCAGGGTGCTTAGAGAGAACAAGCCAAAGAGAAAGCTATGGATTGCTGAGTTGGGATAATGTTAAGGCCTGTGACAGGGCCTGGGGGCAGGGACTATAACAGCCAAATGACACACTCGGACCCAACAGCGGGTGAGAGCGGGTGTGGGTGAACACACTGGCCCGGGTGGTAGAGCCACAAATCCGTGTGGATCGGGCAGCCAACAGCCACCAGCCATGCGTGTGCTGGGTTCTGATGTTGGGTGTTAATGCTGAATCCAGCCAAATACCCCATTACAGATTCATTATTATTATTATTATTATTATTATTATTATTACCATTATTCATTATCATTACTTATTTCATGGCCATTTTACAGACACAGAAACTAAGTCCCTATCATGAAAGTGACATGTGCAAGGCACTCCCACTGGATATGCACACTGTCTTCCACTCTGTATCTCCTCTGCCTGGAGCTGAGAGGGAAGGCGTGCTTCAATCCTTTCATTGATTTTTAAGGTCATGTCTCTCTGCTGAAAGCCCAGCCACCTCACGCTCCAACGCCCCTGCTGCTATGGTAAAGGGCAGTGACTCTGCAACCACGTTGAGCTTCGCTGGTGACTTCCTGTTGGAACAGAGCCCCAACAGGGGGCCCTAGAGGAAGACTGAGAGCCTGGGGAAGGAAGAGAGTTCCTGTCTGCTTCCCGTCCTGGTTTCGCTTCTTCCTATTTTTAATACATCCCTGTCAGTGTTACCATGGTGCCCTTCGACACACCAGCATCCCCAACCGCCCAGGGCCGGATGATTTGCAGCCCCGCTGTTTTAATTCGGCAAGTCCCGATTGCTATCTCTGCGACCGCTTAGCACAGGGCTCAGTGCGTTTTTTCCTGAAGGGCCACACAGTAACTATTTAAGGCTTGCAAGCCACATGATCTCTATTGTAACTATTCACCCCTACCCTTGCATGACAGCAGCCGCAAGCAACAGCTAAACAAATGGTCATGGCTGTGCTCCAGAAGGACTTTATTTACAAAAACGGTCAGCCTGCCCATGAACAATAATTTACCAATCCCTGCCTTAGTGTTCTCTCCTTGTATGTTGGTTTTTCAATACCTACCAAATTTTATTTTATTTATATATATATATATATATTAATGAATGACAAGTGAATGACACACACACACACATATATAGCACACACATACATGCTATTTTTGTTGTTAAAATAACTGACAGGGCTGCTGTCTCCTGGTCTCTCACCCAGAAGGAAATTGGGACTATGACCACCAATCACACTTGCCTCACTAAAGAAGGCATTTAATGTCCTTGCTTCTTTGGGCTCGTTAGGTCTAAGCAGAGAAGAGGTGTAGACATAGTGGACCTGTATGATGTTTCACACAGCAGAGCGATGCCCAAGCATCACTGAAGGTTGAGCTGTGGCCAAAGCAGCAGGCCCAGCGCAGCCTGGGGGCGGGACTACTGAACGTGTACCGCCGGCCTTGGCAGGTAGGTGCAGCTCCTCCTAGTCCTTAGAAACTGATTTAGATAAAATAACTGACACAGCCTCCGGGTCAATAGGCATTTTCTGAGGTGGGGGATGAGCTTGATTCCCTCAAGCACAGACATCTCTGGGACAGTGGCTGCAACTGTTTCACCATCTGATGAGGTTTGAAGTCCTTCTTCAAAACCCACCGCTTCTACACAGGCCAAACGGGCCGGTGAACGGGGGTGTGACGGGATTCACCACCTCGACATCTACCACGTCACTGGGGATGGCGCTAATCTCTACGATTGACCCCAAACTGCTGTCTGGTGGGGGGGCTTCCACGTGGGTCTTCACTCCAGTCATGAATTTTGCTCCACGAATTACTCCAGTTGCCAAAAATACTGGTAGGATGGATCTGCAGAACTTCCGGGTCCACTGTGACTTGCAGATGTGCCCAAATCCCATTGATTATCTAACTTCCGTGAAGAGATGAGGCAAGAGGCCGCAGCTCCCCTCTGTGGTTTCAGGCCCCTGGACCTGGAGCTTTCCATTATACAGCTCCCCCGCTTGGGGTCCTGCCCAGCTACTTCATTTCTGAGGATTCCGTGACGAAGGGGGAAAGAGTCCCTCAGGGTCAAGCCTTCTAACTACTACCTCTTGTGGAAAACACAGTAAGCAGGCCGTGCTTGTCTTTGGGGTGAATTCGGTCACTCGTCCTCACCCCGACTGACACCTCCCATCCAGTGGCCCCATCACAGCTGCCCCCTCGGAACGGCCCACACAGACCTTTGAGGACAAAGTTGCTCGGTGGGTGACTGTCATTGCCTTGGTGAACCGAGGGTCATCCGGGCCCTTGGGCGCAGGGAATGGGTTGGCGGAGGGATTGTGCATGTCACCGAACACATTTCCATCTTCCTAAGCCTTTGGGTGTCTTCCTTTACTTCAGGCAAGGAATATTCTGTTATCCACACTTAGGGCCACTGTGGAGACCAGGTGCCCGCCAGTAAGTAAACGGAGACCCTTCAGCTTCAGGGCCTGACCTTTCACTTCAGAATCCGAGTTCGTGCACCATGTCCCTAGGGGGATTTGAGTCCCTGTTACACGCTGCCCGCCTCAGTCACACCCTCATCGGTTGCACCAGCATCCCCAGGGTTCTGCTGTATGGAAAATAGCAAAACTGTGCGCTATTTCTGGGCATGTGCTATGTCCCCCCAGGTCAGACCCTGCTTGTCTCCTGGACATGCTGCTGGATGACTCTAGTTTAGTAGCCAGGGCGGTGCAGGAACTGAGATGAGGCAACTTCCTCCAAAGAAACCATGTAATAAACTTGTACAGAGATTCAGACAGGCTGCTTCTCTGGGGTTCCTGTGCCTTTCTTTTTTTCTTCTGTTTTGTCTTTATGTGATTTCTGGCACCCACTGTGAGGACAGGCACTTAGTAGATGCACAATAAACATTCCTTGGATGAATGGATTAAAATAAAGGGTAAAGGATAAGCATTTAAGGTGCTATTTTACTTCTTAATTCAAAATAAAGCAACAATCAAAATGTAGCTTTTTCCTCCAGGTAAGCCTCGTTTGAACAGAACAACTGTCCAGGTCCTAAATAAGAACCATCTCTTGCGAAACAGGAAGCTCCTGGAGGGCAGGCTCATGGCTGATGCCCTCAAACTGCCACACCTGGCGCATGACCGCTTGTGTCCAGCACATGCTCAGTAAGTGTGGGGTGAAAGGCTGCGTGGACACGGGTGGGGGTGGCCTCCAAAAGCCTCTTTCAGAACTACCCATCAGTTGGGCATTGGTCACACATCACCCTTCCCCCATCCTCTCTGGGATGTGGTCAAAGAGGTAAATCCATCCTTCATTCCCACCAGCAGATTCTCTCCTGGTCATAAATCCATGGACTTCTAGTGAGCAAGGCCCAGCAGGACATGAGTGTGACAGTTCCCAGCACCCAGTCTTGGGGCTGCGAGCAAGCACAGCTCTGCCTCACTGGCTGTCCTGGTGTTCCTCCCCGCCCCCAGCTCCTTTGCAGCACCCGCTGTGGCCTGCGCAGCCAGGAGCCAACTTGGCCCTCAGCCTCCCTCCACCCCAGTGCAGCCCCGAGCGCAGACTCCCGCTGCCCTGTTCCAGGACTCAGGTCTGACGGACCCAGGCCCACGGGTCTCCACCCCATCCAACCCACGACCTCAAGAAGAAAGAATGTACTTAATAATTTCTTTACTGCCCTGAAATGCAAGTCATAAATAATTAACCCAGAACATCACACACCTACTTAAAAACTCATTACAGTGCCCTAAGAGGATTATAAAAAAGAAATAAAAGAACAATAATTTGTGATGAAATAAATCATATTTAAATATGCAAATGAGCAGACTCAGGATCCTTAGGGCCCCACAGACACCTGGAAAACACCTTTGGAGGAGACAGAAGTGAGATCACGAGTGGCCCACCAAGCAGGGAAGGGAAACAAAGGCAGCAATGCCTGTTAACAGGGCGTTTGTGTTCAAGTCCTGCATGAAGTCTGTTTCCACCTAAGGTTGGGGTCAGTCCTGGGCTGAGACACCTCCTACATGCGCGGATGCCCAGAGGGACCCAGAGATTTGGGTGGGAACCACCACAACCTGTCTCATGTGGACTGCCCCGCACATGGAGGACGTGATGATGCCAGCCCTGTCACCCGCCGCCGAGACAGGACACAGGCACACACACACCCATTTCCAACATGTCCCTAGAGCTGTTGGGAAGCCACTGGCCAATCACAATAATGACATTTTCTCCGGCGGCAACTGGTCTAGGGAAAAGCATGGGGTGCAACTTTGGTCAAATGCCAGGAAAGAACGTGTGCCGGGCCCCCGGGCAGGTTTCCACACTCTTGTGAAGAGGTGACAGGGAGAGACTCCAATCTCTCTTCTCCTTCGAGAAATTGTCTTTATTTATTTATTTATTTATTTAGGTACCTGGAATCGAACTCATGACCTCCAGCTTGCCGGGCAAGTGCTTATGCCGCTGAGCTACATCCCCGGCTCTCTCTTCTCTTTCGCGCTGGGCACTGTCACAGGCACGGTGCTGTGCAGTGGGGCTGGAAGGACCCGGGTCCTGAGTGCATGAACCAGAACTGCCTGAACTCCACAGAGTGTGTGAAGCTGTCCTTGTGAATTAGCTACTTACTTGGGACTTTTTTTGTTTCTCTAAGCCAAAACTAGGGCTGCTTTTACTTATTACCATAATCTCATTTATCTGCTGAGCAAAGAGTTGTAATTTACAAGGCGTCCGGACCCCGGCATCGTATCATCGGAGCCTTGCACCCCGGTGAGGTCAGGACCCCCACTTACAGGCGGAGCGCCGAGGCCGCGGAGGGGCGAAGGGGCTTCCCCAGGGACAGCCCAGGGGAGGTGACGGCCAGGCACTTGTTCCTGGTTCTGCCCTGACCGCCAGGGCAGTACGTCCATCCCCTCTGGGTCCCAGAGACTGCGGTCTGATGCCTGGTCAGAGCCTCTGTGTCCTAAGCAGCGACAGCACCTTCATCATCGTTTCACATTCTCCTTATCGGGGTGATGTCCCTGGATTAAAAAATTCCGTCTCCAGACATTTCTTATTCAAATATGCACCTCTTCTCTTGAAAGAATTAGCACAAATAAATTCTTCATTCGCCCTCGGCAGCGGGGGAGGCTTTGACAGAAACAGGACAGGAGACGGGTGAGCGCCGAGCTGAACCCACTCACAGCGCCGAGATGAGCTTCATTCCTTCCTCACTCACGCACTCCATGAATATCCCCTCGGGGACCTTAGGTGCCGAAGACTGTGACGTCCTAGAGCCACAGCCTGCCCTCGTGGAGGGCACAGCCAACATCACAGAGCTGACAAACCCCAAGAGGGAAGCAGAAGAGACAGAATAGACGGGATGTGACTGCCCAGGAAATGGGGGCTGCTTCAGACAGGCGGAGGAGACGTTCCAGCCGAGACCCAGGGCATGAGAAGAGGCAAGAGACAGATCTCAGCAGCAGGTGCAGCCAGTGCAAAGACCCTGAGGTGCAGAAGAGCTTATTTACAAAGTGAGTAGGGGACAGAGCTGTGAGAGGCGGGCAGGCAGCAGATCACACAGCGCCCAGTAAGCCCAGGAGGGAGTTCGTGTTTTGTGGTGGGAGCCGTGAGAAGCCGTTGAAGATCTGAGGTGACAGTGATGATCTTAATTGCACTTCCTAAGACCGTTCTGCTGCCTCCACAAGCAGGAGACCCCATAGAAGGCTGTCACAATCCCCCGGACAAGAGAGGAAGGTGGCTTGGACGGGTAACGGAGGAGGTGCTGACACTGGGTGGAGCTAGGGAGTAGCGGGGTATCAGAAGCCCAGGACGTAGCACAAACGAGGCACAGCTTTCCCACGTCAGCGGAGTGACCAGGAGGACAGGAATCCCATGGAGCCACATTTAGAGCTGGCAGGGAAGGCTGGAGAAGGCGGGACCTGGGACTGCCAAGGTCAGGACAGCGAGCTGGGGACAGAGAATCCAGAACACAGGGCAGCGGGGGACAGCACAGTCCTACACGTTGTCCACACGGGCTGTGGGGCAGCTCTGGTGGCTCACAAAAGCCACGCTGCTCATCTTGTGTGTAGGCATCAGGGCGGAGACGCCCTTGCAAAGGGGAGCACCCTCTCCCAGCACACGGTGGCCTCTGAGGGCGCCCCTGTGCCAGGAAGCTGGCGGGAGAAAGGGGAGACGCACTGAGGGGAGGCAGGAGAAAAGGGATGAGGACCCGTGTGAAGGGCGTGCCATTGGGGAGCACATCGGACCGGAGAGGAGCCCCCAAGAATCCAGAGCTGGGCAGGGCGGCGTGGGCACTGGAACTGTCTGTGCCAGGCCACCATTTCTCAGGGTGCAGAACACCCAGGAGGTCACTGCCCAGGCCAGCAAGAGGAAGGACCCGTCTGTCCCCACCTCATCCCCTGGGCCCCCTGGAGGTCCTGCCTGAGAGTCACCCCTGCAGAGAATGGAGCAACCCCTGCATGTCATTGCCCCACGCCCATTTTAGAAAATAGAGGATGTGCAGTGTGTTACAGACCTACAAGGCCAGGTCTGCTCCACTGCGACAGCCTTCCGCTCGTCTTTCCCAGTCCTTGAGGGGCAGGGCTGGTGGGCAGAGCCACAACTGCTCTGTTTTACAGATGACAAATCTGTGTTCTCTTTGCTCAGAATCACCAGTGGCTTCTGGACAGACCCCCTTGTATCCCAGTCACCTGCACGTCCCGGGCCCCACCCCCTCCAGTGTCACCCTGTGTACCCTCACTGCTCCTGCTCCATGACCTCGTCACTCCTCCACTCACCGGAAAAGCCCTCCCCTCAGGACCTTTGCACATGTTGTCTCTGCTGCTTGGAAGCAGATTGCTCCATGGACCTCTTTCTCAGGTCTCCACTCAAGGACCTGGCCCAGAAGGGCTTTCTGATCATTCAAATGGCTCCTGCACCGGTCCCTGGCCTCTCACCTTGTAATTACCTTACAGCATTTATGCTGCCTGACCTAATACATCCCGTGTGGTTTTGACTTTTTTGTCTGTCTCCTTCCAGCAGGATAAAAACTCTGCAAAGACATCATGAATGTGATGTTGGGTCCAGAATAGGCCTGGCACATAGTAGGCCCTCAATGAATAGTTGCTAAAGAACACCAGCAAGAACAAGAGGGCCAGACCTAGATTTACCTCCAAATGTCTGCAAACCTCTTGCTGCTGCAAGGAATGCTGGGTGAGGACACAGCCGAGGGTATGAGTATATCGGTCCCTCTGTCATCACTGTAATGAGATACCTGAGGTAGGACACTTAACAAAGTGAGGTTGGCCAGGAATGGTGGCACACACCTGTAATCCTACCACTTGGGAGGCTGAGGCAGGAGGACTGCCTTGAGTTCCAGGCCAGCCTGGGCTACATAGCCAGACCCTATTTCCAAAAAGAGACAGAAAGGAAAGAGGTTGCTGAGTGAGGAGGGCAGGTGCGCTCTGCGCTGACAGAGCCCTGAGGTGGCATGTGGAACCGCACATGTGCACTCCTGTGTCTGCGTGAGGTCCGTTTACTCTGTCTCTCGCTCTCGTAAAGCCACCAGGATTTGATCATGGGGCTCCAGCATAATGATTTCAACTAATCCAATCCCTCTCCAACGTCCCCACCCTTAAGTTTCCGCCCCCAGAATGCCACTAGTTTATGACATGGGAGATTAACGTCCCGCAGGCGTTCAGGAACAAACCACAGCAGGGACTCCTCGGCCCCAGTGGCTGTGCATGACACCCCACATCAGGGCTCCAAGCCTGACAGAAGAGCATTCTGGGGGGCACCCAGCCCCGCCCCGGCCTCCTGCCAGGCATCTGGCCCTGGCAAGGGTGCAGCTCAGCCCACCATCCCAGGGAGGGGAACACAGCCGAAGACCAGGAGGAGGCTGCAGGGTCAGCACCCACGCCAGAGAAGTGGGAGACACACACCAGGGTTTCAAAGGAAAAAATAAAAGGCGAGGGACATAGATCCGTGCAAAGCCTTGGGTTAAATCCCCAGTACCCTACCCTCCAAAGAAGCCCACAATATAAACTGGAATTGCGGGAGTTTCAGGACCACAACAAGCCACTGATACTCGACGAGGCACCTGGGCAACAGGCACACCATGCACACACGGGGGCAGCCCAGGACACAGGCGGTTCCCAGCATGGATGTCACCAGTCCCCGCCAGCACCTCGGGCCTCCGTGTCTAGAAGGGACACCAGCCAGGGCCCAGGAGACGGATCAGTCACTAGAAGCCCTTCCCCGTCCCATGACCTGGAGTCCCTGCTCTCAAGGAGCCCAGCGTGCAGGCAGGAGGAAGACAAAGGACAAACGGGCCAATGGCCCTGCCAGGAAGAGGAAATGTTCTGCACAAAAATAAAGCAGAGGGCCGGGGATGTAGCTCCGTGGCATAAGCATGTGCCTGGCAAGCCTGAGGTCATGAGTTCGATTCCCAGTACCAAAAATAAATACATAAACAGGGTGACAGTGACAGGAGAGAGCGACAGGAGTGGAGGGGGAGAATGATATTCGGGCAGACCTGGAAGAGCAAGTGAGAGCGCAAACAAAGGAAGAGGTCAACTGGCAGAGAGCAGCACAAGCCTGCAGACCATGTGCAAAGGCCCTGCGGGAGCACCCACAACACAAAGGCGGAGTGCCCTCCTGTGTTCCCATAGCTGCCTCCGGTCCTCCCCTTGGAAAGCGACCTCTTCAGCCCTTCCCCGCTCCTGTCTTTTCTGCCAGGCTCTAGAACCAAAGTCCCATTCACCACGGTGCAGCTGGACGGAAGCCAGGCAATGCAGTGGCAGCTGTGTTTCTCACCTGCCAAGTGCAACGCTGCTACCAGCACCTGGAAGCACGTCTGGCCTGGAGTAACTCGAACTCTCTGAGCCATTTCTTCTTGCCTAGGGCAGGGCCTCAAAGGGGCGCCTACAGGGTTATAGGACATGAGGTCTGCCGCCACCAAGGACTGTGCCTGGTAGACAGGAAGCGCTCAAAACATGGGATAGGTTCACATGTCACTACGGGCCCCTTAGAGAAGTCTGAGAGGCTGGGTTGGGTGCCCTCTCTTCACATAGGGTAAAGGAGCTGCGCAGGGGACGCCCCACTTCTGATGCCAGGAACCCACACCTACGCTGGAGCCTCGGCCTGGCCCACAGCGCCACCTAGTGGCCAGCGCTTCCTCGCGGTTTCCGGAGGCGAGGAACCCCCGCGGAAGAAGCCGGGCAGAGGAGAGACGGGAAAGCGCGAAAGAAAATACGAAAGGATGGACGGTAGAACCATCAACATATGTATGGGACAAATTAAAAAAAGAAAAGCTAAGAAAAAAACGGAGGGGAAAGACGCAAAAATCAAGAAACGGACCCCCCGGCCCTCCCAATAAAAGGGCTGAGTCCAATCCAGGAGAGACCAGGGCTCATTGTCTACCCAGCACCTGCCTCACGGCTGGCTCCATCCCCAGCGTGGGCACCCGGAACCAGCTCTAAGTCTGAGGTCCAGGCGGCTGATCCCAAGGACTTGAGCCCTGGTGACCACAACCTAGGGTAACTGCACGGTCCGTCGCGCCTCCTGCTGGACACGCTGGGTACTGCATGTCTGCCGGAAAGTTGCTCTAGGGCCGGGGTGGCTGGTCGGTGTCAGGGTCTCAGCCAGGTGGTGTAAAGGCTCCACTGCTTGAAGAAGGAAACTGAGGCTCTGAGAAATGGTGACACCTAAGAGACGGCCGCTCAGCAAGTACAGAAGGCTGCCAGATCCGGGGACAGGCAAGGGTGTCTGACATCAAAGGTCTCGGGCCAGGCTCTCCCAGTCCTGCCCACCACACATCAAGTCAGGCAGCAGAGCATCTGGCTAGCAGTGTGCATTCCAGCCAAGAACACGTGTGACTTGTGTTCCATGCTCTAGTGGTTGTGACTCAGTTTTCTGGTTTTGGAACTGAGGACTGAACCCAGGAAACACGGAGAAACACGCCCAGCCCTTCTGATTTTTGAGATAGGCTTGCCTAAACAAGGCTTGAATTCGCAGTCCTCCTGCCTCAGCCTCCCACATAGCTGGGACGACCTGTGTGTGCCACCACACCCAGCCTCTTTCTTTTAATTTAGCCATGATTCACTGGTGCGTGGCACTGGCTGACACTGGAGACAGGCACGGACCCTCTCCTCAGGGTGCTTGGGGAGGCTGCTAAATACACAGTTAAGTTTTGATGGAATAAAGTAGCCAGCACACCCTGTCCACCTATGGCTTCCTGAGCAGCCCCGCACGGTCCTCATGTTTGTGTCGAGGAAAGGGAGGCTCCTTACTGTCGCCCTGGCGGAGCAGAGAGCCAGAGGTGCTGAGCGCCACGGCACAGGCCTACCCCTGCCGCTCGCCTTGCCTTTGACTGACCTCGTGATCCCTGTCACCAGGTCCTCCCAGCGCTGACGTCGAAGCGGCCACTCTAGAGCTGTGGATCTGGAGGGTAGGAGCCAGCAGACCCCGTGACAAGCATACAGGCCACGTGGGCTGTGGGGAATTGGAGACCTGCGTCCCGCCTGAAGGTGGCCACCACTCCTCAGCACCAGTGCTGCACGGCCAGCTGGGACTGTGGACCCGTGACCAGAACTTCTGATTTTCAGGAGACGCTAAACATCTGAATTCAGAAGTGAAACCTGCCAGATTTTAAGTCAAAATTATAGAAATGTTCACAGGAACAGGGGGGAGGGACCCAGCTCTTCCTGTCTCCTGTGTGCTGAGGGAAGTCGGCCTGGCCCTCCCTCCCACCTGGCCCACACGTGATCCACTCATTCCGGACAGACCCCGCTTCTCACCCCTGAACCAAAGCTGCCCCAGCTGTCGCTTCCCAGGAAGTCGCTCTTCTCTCCACAGGCCCCCAGGGAAGAAGACGGAGCCCTCTGAAAGCATCTGCCGCAGAAAGACGTCAAACCCTCCCTGCTGACCCCAAACACAGGTAGAGGTGACAGCTCTTGGCTTGGAGCAATTTTGCCTGGATCCAGACGCTGGCTTCAGATAACTCCAAATAATCAGTCTGCCACGCACCCCAAATCCCCCCAGGGTCCCCCAGAGTGTGTACAGAACAGAGTCTTTGGGATGCAGCTGAGACAAGGACATCTCTCAGGACGGCCTCTGAGAACCGGACCTGACAGGCTCCCTGGTGGAGAAGGAGGCTGCGGCGAAGGGCTGTGGTGTGAGATGGCCGGGCCGGGCAGGGCAGCGTGGCTCGTGGGGAAAGAGGAAGGCCAGGAGGGAGGCACAGGGCCAGTGAAGCCCAAAGGTCTGCAGGTCAGTCTCAGCCCAGACGAACCCAACCAGGCAGGTGAGGGCAGCAGCTGTGACCCACACAGGCTGTTCTGATTGGCCTGTTGCACATCTGTTTTGATTGGCCCAGTTACACCAGCCTGGATTCTGATTGGCTGGAACCAAGCCCCTTCTTGAGTACTTTGAACTCCAACCCCCTTCCTATGCAATGAGCCTCATAGGCCTGGGCAGAGGGCAACTCAGGGGCACCCCTTGGGCCCACCTTGACCTCTTGGCACACTTAGGATGCCCAGAAGGGGCGGGGAACTGGCGGGAAAATAACAGCCAGGTTTTTCTACCATCACGTGAAATAGCTCAGCATCCACAGTGAAGTTGAACAGGACATAAAATCCCTTAGTCAGTCTATAGCTGCAGTCACAGGGAGTCCTCACCCAGCCCCCTGTGACTGCAACTATAGACTAAGGGATTTTAAGGGAAGCTGAACTGTTCCAACTATTAAAGAGCAAACTGAGGCACAAAGTGGGGACATCCCTGGTTTAGGGGCCACTGGTTCAAGGACCCTGACCGTAGAGACCCAAACCACTGGGACCACTGGAACCGCAGGAACCGTCCTCCGCATGGCTTTCTGAGCTCGTCCGCCCACACCACTCACCACAGACTAAGCAGATCGTAGCCTCCTTCTTTGTATTATAAACTGACTTTAATAATAATAAAAATCTATCATGTATTTAACGAGAAGAATCTGTACACTTTAAAGTAAACCAGTGCACGGCACCCTGGCCCTCAGGGCCCTTCTCCGTGTCCCTTGGCAGGGCTAAAGTGGGTCCTTGGTTTTCTAACCACAGCAAGAAACAGCGACAAAGCCGCCTCTTACAATCTTGTGTGTGGTGGCGACAGGGGATCCTGGGGTCCGAAGGGACCAAGATACCTCAGCAGGAGTCCCACATCCATGTCCCCAGCCAGCCTGAGTGACCAGACATCCTTTGCCTTCCTCCTCTGCCACCCTTCCCTGGAGATGTAGAGGCTGGGGAACAAAGTGAAGAGGGGTCCCTCTGCCCAGGAGGGCAGGGCCACTGCCTGTCTCTCTCTTTGACTGAGGTGCCCCAAATGCCCTGCTCTGCAAAGTTAACATCAAAAAAATAAATTACAAAGTCCACCACCACTGGGCGTCCCAGGGCCCTGACCTGCACGTGACGCTTTTCAGGCAAGAGGCTCAGCACCCCTGGTCCCCAGCCTTGGCCAGACCACCTCTCAAACCCTTCCTGCCACTGTCCAGAGCGAAGTCTTGAACCCGCACAAGTGCTGGAGACCGAGGGGTGGGCAGAGAAGGAAGGAGTCAACACCTGTGAGGGGCACTGTATGACCCTAATATTAAAAAAGAGGAAATACCAACATTTTAAAATTTTTCAATAATTTAGTTCTTTTTCTTTTTTTTTTTCTTTTTTTTCTTTTTTTTTTTAGTAGAACTGGGTAAAGTTGTCAATACTACGTTATGTTGGTCCTGTTAGACAATATACCTCTCTCTGAAATTTAAAATGTCAAATATATAATCATACAACCTTAGAAAAAAATCTCAACAACAACAACAAAAAAAAACCCCAAAATATAAACCGCAGAGATGTCACGCCATATAAATAAAGTCAGAGCAAATCTTGTGCCCAGGGCTGGCAGTGAGCGACGCTGGGGCCTGGCGTGGGCGCGGTGCCGGGCCCTATGCCTCCGTCTCTCCTGCCAACGCCCCAGCCTCCCCGTGTCTGCCGAGTGGGTCCGTGCAGGGCTGGTGCGTCTGGAAGCTAAGGACGGGGAGACGAGCGTGGCCTCCTGGAATGTGGACCTGGGGGTTTCGAAAGTGCAGGTGCGCCCCATGACCTCCTCTCTGTCCCCTGTGGGACCTGCCAGGCTGAAGTCCAGGCCTTCACCGCACCCATGAGCTCTGGGTCCCTGGACCCCTCGGGCTTCTGGCGGGAGGATGGAGGTCGTGCCACCCGGGCAGATGAGCCAGTCGTGAGAGCGCAGGGTCACGGGTGCATCCTCGAAGGAGGCAGTGGAAGAGGCCAGGCACACCCGGGCAGGAGCGGCCAGCGCCAAAGCTGCAGGAGGCTCTGCCGGAGAGCATGGCTCCACTGTGTCCTCCCACATCCCACACGCGGCACAGTGCGTCTGTCTGTGGTCAGAGGTCGCCGTCCACAGGAGGCTGGCACAGGCGGTAGAGCCTAGAGGTGGAGGCAAAGAGTGAGGGGTCTGGGCAGCAGAGGCGCTTAGCACTACTGTTTCCACTTTTATTTAAACAGGTACGCCGGGCGTGGTGGCGCATGCCTGTAACCCCAGCACTCGGGAGGCTGAGGCAGGAGGATCGTTGCCAGTTGAGGCCAGCCTGGGCTACAAAGTGAGCTCAAGGCCAGCCTGAACTGCATAGCGAGACCCTGTCTCAAAAAGACAAAAAAAAAAAAAAAAATAGGTAATTCACACCCAGAAAACAAACACTCCCTAGGTATGAAAAGAGAGGAAAGGAAAACTATGGACACTGCCACGCCTTCCCCCGGTGCCCAGTCTCCTGCCCCAGGTGGTCTCCTCCCCTGCAGGGCAAGCAGGGCCACGAGGCGACACAGTGGTTAGAGCTGGGTTGTTTGGCTCAAATGGATGCCTGTGAGCAGAGACTGACACAGCATCCCAGCGGGGTACCAGTGTTTGAGACAGTCTCATGGTCCTCCTGCGTGCTGGGGTCGCAGGCGTCTGCCACTGCGCCTGGCTCTGAATCTGGTGATGTTCCCACGTCAGATTTGCTCCTAAAGGACAAAGCGGGCCTCGCGGAGTACAGCCCGCCCTTGAACGCTCCTCACTTACCGCATTGTTTCTGCAGCTTCCTGTGAGTTAAACTATTTCAAAATAAAAAGTTACTTGAAACTTGCAATCACATGCTGAGGGCAAATTCGGTATGAGAAAAGGGACCGACGGAAAGGGGTCAAGGTCCCCATCGGAGCTGCAATGGCGCTGAAACAGCACACGGCGGTGGCAGGACAGAGGGTGGGGCTTCCGCCGTGGCCGTGCGGTCAGGCGGAGGGGACCCACCAAGCGGCCACCCCATGGCTGGCAGTGGAGATGCTGCCTGGTCCTCCCAGGAACCACTGACGCCCCTTGGGAGGGTGGGTAACGACTGAGCCTTATCTGTGGGTTCCGCAAGGCAGACGCAGGGCCCCATCAGAGCACCAGAGGGCCCCTGGGTAAGACCCGGAGTCCGACGCCCAACCCAGGCCTGGTCCTGGCTTCCTGGAGGGAAGGGACAGGGCAGCCACTCACCGAGGTGCACCCTGGGGCATCTGATCCTTCACTCGGAGGTTTTTGGCCAGAATCTCCACCCTGGGGCCCTGGAAAGGAAAAGCCGTCTGGCCCGGGGCCTCCACGACACTGGGGCACCTGAGAGGCGTGGGGAGGGGGCTCCAGGATGCCCACACCGCCCAGCACCCGCCCTCGGCCCCGGGGACGGCCGGGCCTCACCTGCTTCCGCATGATGTCCGTGGCCTGCATGATGCACTTGGGCAGCAGCCCGTGGCTCCGCGCCAGGATGGCCGCCTGCTCCAGGGACACACTCAGGGTGCTCCTGCGGGTGTGAAGGACCAGGGGCAAGAGAGTGAAGTGGGGTGGAGCGGCTTCGGGCCCGCCAAGGCCTCCCGCCCTCCCATCCTCTCCGGGGAGGGGCCCACCGGCTCCCCGGACCCCGGCATCCTTGTTCAGTCAGGGAGGCCATGCTGGCCTGTCCCTCCTCGTCCCTGCCCGCTCTCTCCTCCGGGCAGCCATGAGGCCCACGGCCGAGCCGTGCGCACCCCGTGAGGCGGCACCACGAGGCCCCAGCGCCTCGGTGGGCGAGGATAAGGGAAACATTCACTGAGCGGCCACGGTGGGCTTCCCGGGAGCCTCGCCACGCTCGGCAGGGTCTGACACGGACACGCGGGACCCAGGCTCACGTCTGCTCTCAACGGTTCCAGGCCCCAGGCCTCCTGGGTGCTACCCACCCCTGCCCCTCGCTGCTCTGTGACCCTGGACAGACTCATCCGTCCCTCTGCGCCTTGGTTTCCCTCACTGTGAAACAGGGACGACTGTGAAGGTGGCCAGTGTGGGCCGACAGAGACCGCGGTCCTGTGCTCCGCGGGACACGAGCAGCAGCCCTGGGCTCCCTCTCCCCGGTGTGGCGCCCATGCGCATCTCCCAACACCGCCCACAGCGCAGGAGCAGAGCTGCGCCCTGGCTGAGCGCCCCGGGGCAGGCGCTTGCTCCCTGCGAGGTAGAAGGGCGCTGTTGCCGTGGACACAGACACAGGGTCTCCACGCCCACGAGAACAAGGATCTGCTGAAATGGCTACTCCGCAGGTGCTAGGTGCTAGGTGCTAGGTGCCCGCGTGCGACAATGGGGTCGAACAGGTTCCTGCCCCGGGGCGGGGAACACCCAGCCCCTAGATGAGCCTGGTAGCTGTGTGGCAAGGGCTCCGGGGACAGTGGGGGAGGGAGCTGCTTCAAACAGGGAAGGCTTCGCGGGAAAGGCGGCCTCTCTCTCCAGGGACAAGCAGCAAGGCAGAGGGCGGAAGGCGCGGGGCGGCCAGGTCTCCAGCTCTGCACTACGGAGCTGACCCGTCTGCCGCCCACGGTACACAAAGGGGCCGCACGGCACAGCTGCCCCACAGTGACTGCAGCACCCTGGGCGGACCATCCCTGCTGGACCACTGCACAGACCAACTGCATCCAGAGGGCCAAGGCCTTGTCTGGGTCCGGCAGGCAGTGGCCGGGCCAGGATCTGAATGCAGTCTTCCCACCTCCTTGTCCCGTGCACCCGAGCTTCCCAGAAGCCTGCGCAGCCCCAGCCCGCCCCCCCACGGGGCCCAGGCTCACCTCTGCATGCCTGTGCCGCACATGGCAATCTGGCAGGCCCCCAGGCGGTAGCAGAGCTCTGAGGACACAGGGACGAGGCCTGCTCCCAGGCTCCCAGCCGCACCAGGTTTGGGGTGAACGAAGGACTTCATGAGGCGGCACAGCTCATCCAAGGCGTTGATGGGGCGTATGAGCTGCAAGGCGCCCGGGCGGTCAGGGGGCCCCACAACCCTAAGGAACCCCAACCTTCCTCCCTTTCATCCTTCTCACTCAGCTCTGCCATTGTATCTGTCCTCCCAGCTCCCCTCCCTGAGCTTACAACCCAATTAACTGCTACAACCTCTGCTCAAGAACCATCTGTGGCTCCCCACTGCTCTACCAGCTGGTGTTCGGTATCCACCATGTGTTTTAGGTCCAGCCTTCTGATTTATCCCTTCACCTGCAGATGTGTTCCCACCAAAGCCTGAGCAGGGCCCTCTCGCCTCTCCAAACCACACCTGTCGCAATCGGCTCAAGCTGCACCTCCCCAGGACGAGCCTTCCCTCAGCCCCCAACTTTCCCCGACCACCATGTGGAGGTGGGAGACACCGGCTCACTGTGCACAGTGACGTGCCGGCCAGCCAGACCACAACGTCCCCAACGACTAAAGCTGCCACCTTTTTCAGAGCCCCAGCCACGAGCCCCAAGGCGGGCACACGGAAACCCATGTCCCAGTCAGGAGGCCCGGGGTGTGGGGAGCCCCATGGTCCCAAAGGGCATCGGGGGTCCTTGGAAGAGGCAGCCACCCTGCAAGGCCTGGGAACGTGGCCCCCACATCCCGATCTTTCCGTTTCCCAAGGAAAACTGAACCTTCCAGGAACGCTTTTCACTTCTCAGTGCTGGCAGCACATCTGAAGCAAACACGAAGGACGTGGTGTGGACCCCGCCCGGCAGAGGTTTGTGACTCCACCCAAGAAACGCTGACGCCAGAAAGGGTTAAGGAGAGAGGCATAGTGGGAGTTGGGAGTAAGTCCCCTAATGAGGCAGTCCCAGGACGAAGAGCCATCCTGGGAGACTTCCTGGAGGAAGGACCCTCGGACTTCTGCCCTGACAGCCCTGCCCCGCCCACGCCGGCACAGGACGCACCTGGTCTATCTTCACTGCAGTGGTGCTGGAGTCCGTGGGCAGGTTAGACCGTTCCAGGTAAAATGCCCTGAGAGACAAAGCCGGGGCTGGGCGGGTGCACACCCGCTGCTCTCCGCCCCTACCCATGGGGCAGCCTCTTCAGCCACAACCCTGCGCCCTCAGAAGGAACCGTGGAGAATGTTGGCAGGGCTGTGGGTGCCACGGTCACCTGCTCCTCCACCCCGCCCCACCCCAACCCTCCGAGCAGCGGCACCGCCTGGGCGGATGTGGCTGTGTGTCAGGTCGGCAAGCTGCTGCTGTACAGGGCCAACCAGTGAGTCCTGGAGGCCTGAGACCAGAGTCTGCAACCCACTCAACCCAGCCAGATGGTGCCCATGAAGGTGCTTGTGTGCTAATAAAACTTTATTTACAAGACCAGGTGTCAGCCAGATAAAGAACAGAGCTGGTTTTCCTGCGTGCTGATTCCCACACAAGTATCCAGCCAGCGTGGGGCCCCCAGAAGACCCCGTGGATGTATGCAAATGAATGAGGGGGTCAGTGAGCGATCATTCAAGCGAACGGCACAGAACAGATCCATGGTGTTGGTCAAACAGGTGCCAGTTTTAAGTTGTGTGGCCAAATGCTCTTGCTGGCACTTGGACATAAGCATCTTTCTCCCGTTTTCAAGCGGTAAGGTCGGCCCTCCCCACACCAATCCTCAGCCTCCCTGGGTCCCAGAAGCAGGAGGGCTGTGGCAGAGGGTCCTGGTGGCAGGAGCTGCAGAACTCACCAGCTGCCCCCCTAGGCCTGCCCTCCCTCGGGGACAAGGCCCTAGGAGCCTCACCTCTTTCTCAAGACCAAGAACCCCAGGCCCTCACCTCCCTCCCAGCTCCAACCCCGACTTGGACTGAGAGAAGCAGCTGGGCTCCGCAGAGGAGCAGCTTGGAAGCCAGGGGACTGGGAGCCAAAGATCAGCCGCTTTTGGCTGTGTGGGCTCGGGCAGGCTGGATGTTCTCTGGGAATCGCTTTCCCACCTGTAAATGGGTTAGCACGGCCTCCCATGCACACTGCCGTGACACTCCCGTGCAGGCCAAAGGCCTGGCACACAGTAGGTGCCCAGAAAAGAGTCACTGCCCACTGGCCTGTGGTGCTGCCATGCACGCCCGAGCCTGGCCTTGGCTTCCTGACTCCCGTGCCCGCCGAGGCCCAGGCAGGTACCTGAGCTTGCGGTAGTACTGCTGGACCTTCTCCAGGGACTGCGTGTTGATCTCCTGCTGCAGGTCCTCCGCCGTCTGGCTGCCTGGAAGGGGCGGCCCTTCCACACTCTCCAGAGCTGAGGGAGGAGGGGTGAGGGCAGGTGACTAGGTCGCCAAGTGCCCCGTGGCCCTGGCCAGACGCCGTGGCCCCCCAGCCGCCCGCAGCTCACCTTTCGTGAAGAGCACAGTGTGCAGGCGGAGGCTGGCCCCACTCTCCAGGCGGGACGGCAGCTTGGAGAAGTGGTAGCTGTCCAGGTAGAAGACCACTTTCAGCGCCTGCCGGCTGCCCTCGATGTGGTAGAAGACGTTGGTGTCTGTGAGGGGACCGGGGGACAGTGCTCAGCACGGTGGCTCAAGGGGAGCCCGCCCTTCCACAGCGTCCGGGGCCCTCCCTGTCACCCCACTCAAGAGGGCGGACTCCCAGCCGGGTCTTCCCAGCCTCAAGGCACACCCTGGGGCTCCCATGTCCATGCGCCCCGAGATCTCTTTGTTCGCCTATCCCAGCGGGTAGCTTCAGACAGTCCCACACCGGAAGAGCAGCCTCTGCCCTCCCTCCGCCTCCTCCAACAGGTCCTGTTCCCACTGCCCTTCTCTGCTCAGCAGGACAGCCAGCAGCCTGTGTCTGCAGAGTCCCCTGCTGCTTCTTCGCCTCAGGCCCCCACCTAACAGAAGCCACATTCAGGGGACCTGCATCTTATCTGCTCCCTCCAGGATGGGCTTCTGGCAGGGCCAGCAACTGCAGCACTCAGACCCCATCCTGTACCCTGCCAGGCATTACTAATGGATCGGTGTTTCTCCCTGGGCCCAGGTCAGCCCACAGTCAAGCAGCCCCCGCCTTCAGCTCAATGGGGACCTGAAAAGGAACCTGCCTCCCTCTAGGCTGCAGTCTGCACATTCTCACGAGGGTGACAACACCCTGAGGAGGTGAAAGTTGGTTTTTGAGAGGGAAGGCAGGGAAAAAACCTCACTCTTTCTACGGAAAAAGCACAGATGCAAGGCACATAAACAGAATACACTGGTAGCATTAACATTTCAAGGCAATGTAGCAATTACTAAAAAATGGCTTTGGGGGTTTGTGTGTGTGTGTGTGTGTGTGTGTGTGTGTGTGTGTGTGTATGGTGCTGAGGATTGAAGCCAGGGCCTTGGCACTGAGCTACACCCCCAGCCCTTTTTTTATCATATTTGAGAAAGGGTCTTGCTAAATCAGTATACTCAAAACCCTCCTGCCTCAGTCTCTCAGAGTGCTGGGATTTCTGGGTGTTTCACCATACCCAGCTTCTAAAAGGGTTCTGGCGAAGTGAAACAAAGCTGGCATGTGCTGCAGCAGGGGCCCTGAGGGGAGCTGTGACACACAGATGCCCAGCCTCTGCCCTGGAGTTTTTCACCTGAAGAGCTCTGGGTGGAAGTCTGAGAAGAAGTCTTTCCAGCCAGTTCCCAGGTGCTGCTGGTCCAGAGACCACACCTGGAGCAACACTGCTTAGGAAACCAGCCCAGGTTCTCGTCCCCAGATGGCCAGGACCCAGGGCCCAGTCCCACCCCACGCTGACTCAGCCTGGCTAGGGACAGGGGCTCAGCATCCTTGAACAGCTCCCCCAGTGATTCTGGGGTATAACCAGGGTGAGACCCACTGGGCTAAAGTGGAGCTCCAGGAGGGCAGAGCCACAGGGGCCAGAACCCAAAATTCTGCTGGACGCAAACCATGTGTTTCTTGTTATGGATGCACAGGTAGATGGGTGGTCAAATGGACACGTGGAGGGATGGATGAGTGCATGGGTAGGTTGGTGGGGGGATGGGTGGGAGGATGGGTAGATCGTGGGGGGATGGGGAAGCAAGTGAATGGATGGAGAGATGGATGGATGGGTGGGTGGATGGGTGGGTAGATTGGTGGGAGGACGGGTGGGAGGATGGGTAGGTGGATGGATGGGTGGGCAGGGGGTGGGAGGATGTGTGGGAGGGAAGAAGAAAGGACTAAAGAATCTTAGCTAACTATGGTATAAGTCCTTAAAAATCCAAACAAGGCTTCACCCCAAAGAAGGACATCTCTGGGCAGAAAGTCTGTGAGAATAAGCTATGGTTCTTCTATGATATGGACCCTGAAGGTCAGCTTTGACTCGTGGTGGGTGCTGATTCTGGTCAACCCTGGGGCGGGAGGCACGGCAGGGACAGACAGCCCCTGTCCTCGAGACCCCAAATGCAGGGCTGAGAGGCATCACTCACTGGCCACGTAGTTCTCGTCCAGCTGCTTAAAGGAGAAAGTGACATTGTCCAGCTCCGACAGGGTCACCCAGATGTCCTCCAGCATGGTCCGTTCCTCTTTCTATAGGAAGAAGACACAGTGGTTCAGATGCAGCCCTGCCCTGGAGTTTTGCTTCAACATGAGTGACCCAGCTCTGGACCCTGGCTGTGGGCCACGAGGTGCCAGCCCTGAGTGTGGTTCCGCATGTGCCATCACGGCTGGCTCCACGGCTGTCCTGCGCCTCACAAGGGCCCAAACCTACCTGCGCTCTAACTTGCTGAGCGGTCCCAGGAAAACCACTTCCTGCCTTGCTGAGACCACCACAGCTGACTACTAAAGCAACCGCTTCCAACCCAGCCCACCCAAAGACAAGTCTCCACTTCCTCCCTTACTGCCCTCCCTCCGTCCTAGCTCAAAATCTCAGGGCTTTTCAGGTTCTCTTTTCCCTTACCGTGTATGTGAGCCCCGACCTGTGTCGCAGGTGGGCCCACAGGATGTCCTCCGGCCCCACCCACCAGCCTCCAACTCCAACACCCAAATTCAGGGCTCCCACCAGGCCCACACTGGAGCCCCACCCCCACCCCCGCCATCCTTTCCCTCCAACCCCCACCCCCAGCTCTAAGCTATCTCTGAAAAACTCAGCCCAAGTCACATTACTGCCCACCTCAGGCCTCCGAGCCCTCCTCAGGCACAGAATGGAGCCCCAGCCCTACAGCTCTGGCCCCACTGACCTCATCTCCCACCCCTTGCTGAGCCCTCTGCCCCAGCATCCTGCGCCAGACCATTTACCTGGCTAGCTGAGGTCTGGGCTGAGAAGTGGACATCAAGGGTTTAGGGTCTGATAGCCTTTCTCCGCCCAGACAAGCACTCGCCTGTCACAGCAGTGGCCAGCAGAGGGCGCTGTGAGGCCACACTTCCCTCTAGCCCATGCTTGAGCCTCCAGATTCCCTAGGAACCCTAGGCCCCAGTACTGGGGCACCTCATGGGATGTGCTGGGGCCTCCCTGGCCTCTACATACTGGGTACCAGTTACAGTCCCTCTGCTCCCCCGGCTCCCTCAGCTGCCACAACCGAAAACCCCTCCAGATATGCCCAAGGTCGCCGGAGGGTAAAGCGGCCCCTGCCTGTGAGTCACTCATCTACTTGCCTGTTCAGGTCTCCCCCAGGACGTAAGTCCTGGATGTAGGACCCCGTCCTACCCAGGACTCCTGCTCCGATTTTCGTTTCCCAACCGCTCCTGATTTTACTAACAGCAGCACATAGGTGCTCAGCAAACAGCTGCCACATGAAAGACGGGGCCAGGGAGGCTGAGACAGGAGCACCCCTCTGCCCGCAGCGACAGCAGGTGGCTCATGCACCCTGGTTCACTCACCAGGGCAGCTGGCGAGAGCAGGGACTGGCAGTGCAGCAGGACGCCCGTGGCCGCCACCTGCTCCAGCCACTTGCGGCTGGCGTCGCGGCTGCTCTCCTCGTACTCGCCGTTATTGTTGTAGCGGTAGCTGAGGGCGGCCAGCAGCTGCTCCGAGAAGGTGCACACGGCGGCCACCAGGGCCTGGCAGAAGATGGCGTCCCGGCGCGGCTGCAGCTCGGCGTCTGGGGGTGCAGGGAGCCTCGGGTGGGCGGTGCTCCTTGGTGTGAGCAGGACACACCCCACACCCAGGCCCACAGCTCTACCACCCCGCCAAGGGCCCTAGCTGTAGTGGACAGCCCAGCTACCTAGACAGTTCTTTGTCCAGCTACCTAGACAAAACCAATGCTCCACCAGCAAGCCAGCGGGCCCCAGGCCACACCCCTCACCAGCTCAGCCATCCATATCTCAGGAAATAACGGCCTTCCCCGGGCCTCCATGGACGCCCAGCCCACTGGATGCCAGCAAAGCTACGCTACAGACGCACATGGCCATCTCTCCCCTGGAAACTGCGGCCTCTCCGCCCAGCCTCATCCCAACCCGTCCCTGACTTGGACTCGGACTGAAGAATCGGCCAGTCTCGGGCAATTCATCATGCAGAGTCCCGGTCTTCTCAGGTTATTGACAACAAAATAAAGGCTCTGGCCAAGTGGTTTTCAGTAATCTATACTGTGACCTGAGTCCTACTGCAGCTCCCTTGGCTGGGGACTTCCGGGAGGACAGAAGGATAGGACCCCCAGTTCTCTGCAGCGCCATCCTCCACTGCCCGCCAGGCCCAGGCTCTGTGACGAGCCTCCCCCCATGTGCTGCTCTCCCGAGCACAGGGCCTGGCACACCATGGCAAAGCCAACCGTGGCCACTGGGAGGGGCCCCCAAGATCCGCTGCCAGGGCCCCTGCTGGCACACCTAGGTGTGTGTGTGACACGTGTGGCCGCAGTCGCCCCTTCGGAGTCTCACCTGTGCACTTGAGCAGGGCCAGGAGCAGCTGGTTCTTTCCATCTGGAAGGAGGAGAGTGGAGAGGAGGCGGCTGGGCGCGGGCAGTGACAGGGACTGGCCCTGCGGCCGTGCGTGCTGCCCCGCAGACGCTCTGGCTAGGCTAAGGCTGGGCTCTCCCGGGGAGCTCTTACTGAGCCTCGGTGAATTCCAGGGACCCCCAGGCATGCGGGGAGTGGAGTCCCACCTGTCAGCATTGCCCGCCCCCAAGTCCCTGCTGAAGAGATCTAAGCCAGCCCTTTCACCTGCAGTGCACACACTCACAAAGACACGGCCAGTCACACACCAGCCGACAGCCAAGCGCATGGCACACACACGCGTGTAACTTGGGAGCGTGCGCACATCCTAGAGCATCACAGCCCAGCCCTCTAATGCTCACTTCCTCCTCAGAGAGGCCAGACCCGCCTCCTTCCTTCAGAGATGCTCCAGGGCCCAGAAAGGCCTTGCAAAAAAACACTCATAGGGCCTTCGGACTTAGCTCCTTGAGGTCCTTTTTAGAAGCCATGTGAGAGGTACCTGGGGCTAGGGTGGGGACAGCAAGAGCAGGTGCAGGATGCCCACTCACTGAGGCTGAGCCAGGCAGGCAGTGTCCTAGGGGCTTGCTTTGTACTGATTTATTTATCCTCAACAACAAGGGAGAGTGAAGAAAGAAGGCCCAGAGAGGTCAAGGAACATGCCAGGGTAACACAGCCAGCAGTGGGGGAACTGGGACACAAGTCCTGCCAATCTGGCTGAGAGTCCACACCCTTAACCAGTTGCCCTTCTGGAAAGCAGGACAGCACCAGGTCAACAAAGACTTCTAGCTCAGAGGCAAGACCTCAGCTGAGGATGGTATCAGCTGTTCCTGTCCTACCCCGGCCATGGACACATGGGGCCTGAGATGGACCCAACCAGGGTCTGTCAGAGTCCACATCCACAGCCTTGTACCCCAGGGTGACATCTCCTCCCTGCCCACCGACCTTCCACGTATCGCTGGATGTTGTCCACGAGGGTCTTGATGGAGTTGGGGAGGTTCCAGGGATCCTCCTGGATGCTGATCTGGATCAAGCTCCGGCCACGAATGGTACACTCTTCCTTCTGTTTGAACTCTGGGACAGGAAAGGGACAGAGGTGGCTTTGGAGAGCAGTGGCACAATGTCCTATGCCTTGGTTATCATCAAGTCCATGGGGGCCAAACACATGGTAAGTGTGTGACTGCTTCATAGTACTGCACCCATGGCAGACATCACTAATCAAGCTCAGCGCTCCTTTCTGCGAGTTTGAGACTACAGTAAGACTCCCAACGGCTACAACCAATCCAGTGCAGACAATGCAAATTAATCACAGCATCCTTTTCTTCTAGATCTACAGGCCATAGACACAGAAAGCTTCTCCTTATTGCCACAGCCAGTTGAGCTAGCACTTAGTCTAATACCTTCTTTACAAGCAGGAGGACTCCCAGGTACAGAGTGGGAAAGTGACTTGCCTAAAGTCACACGGCTGGGTAGGGAATCTGGCCCCAGCAGGACCATTCAAAGGCTAGGCAGACACAGGCCCTTGCTCCTTTGACCCCTTTGCAGGTTCCTGAGACATCTGCAGTTCGTCTTTCCCTGCTGTTTCATGTCTCTGAGGTCCATCGCTGGGGAGGTGCTGGGGAGGTGCTCCAAGAGAACGGAAGGGGCAGCTGAGCGGGGCCCCGACTCCTCACTACCCCGTGCCCCACTCACTCAGAGGCGGCTGCCTGACCGCATCTATCTCCCACACTAGCGTTGGTCTGTCTCACAGTCACCAGCGCCCAGCACAGGCCTGCACGAGCTGGTTCTGGAGGCATCACTTACTGGATGCAGCGATGCATGGACAGATGCTGGTTGGGCAGATGGACAGATGCGGGAAGACGGTGGGCAGATGGGGAGTGAGGTTAAGTGGGTAAATGGGACCAAAGTGGCGGGGAGCTCATGAGAAATTCCACTTTCTTTTCCTCCCAATCACTTCAAGAAGGAAGTGTAGTGCTGCTGAGGCCTTAAAGTTTCTTTCACTTGTGAACCCCGCTCTTGAGTAGGATCAAAGGGCCTGGGAAGGCAAAGTGCCTAACCGCAGCGAGATGACTTCATTTCCATTACATTTATGGCATGGTTTATTATTCATTTATGGCATGTCATACTAGCTTTTCATCAAAGGAGTTTAATAAGGTGTTCTCAAAATCAAATTTCTAAAAGGGACAAAACTATGTCAAATGAGTGTGATTAAAAAATGTGAAGATGTGAGTAGGTTCTGTGGATCGGGTGATAGACGATAGGACATTTGAGGTCAGGAAAAATGCTCCAGGTCTTCCACTCACGTCACCAACAGGCTGGCCAGGAGGTCCAGGGTCCAGCCCCAGGCCACAGACCACCTCCATGAAGAGCCAGCGGGTAACTGTGTTAGGCTTTTCAGGGCCTGGGGTCTCCGGCACACATGCTTCCTTGTTGTTTATGTGCTTTGTTTTTGCAATTCTTTAAAAATGAAACAACCATCCTCAGCGCAGACATAAAAACAGGCCATGGGCTGGATCTGCTGCACGGCCCAGAATCCACTGACTCTGATTAGCTCAGGGCCACCCCACAGGCAAAGGGTGTGACCGGCGTCCTGTGCTGTCCCCTCACCTTGTAAGCTGTGCTCCATGGGGAAGTGCTTGGTCTCTTCAAACGCCCGGCTCATGACAGGCCCCTTGAGCAGCGCGTTGATGGAGTCCACCTGCACAGCGAGAAGCACCAGGCTGAGCACAGCCCCCGGGGGCCTCCGACTGCTGGGACCTGTGGCCCACGGCCCTCGCCCCAGCCCTGGTGTCCCAGCTCTGCCAGGAGTGACAGCAGGGAGCCAGGGCCGCGCCAGGGTGGAGGCAGGGCCTACCTGGTTAAAGAGATGCTCCAGGCAGCCGTGAAGCTTGTCCTGCTTGTCCGAAGGGATGCGCATGTCACAGGGCAGCTCGTCCCCTGGCAGGAGGAGGGGACCACAGCCATCAGCCACTGCTACCCCACCTCACAGCTTCCCACCCCTTGCTCCAGGATGTAACACGGCCACAGAGCCCTAAACCCAGAGGCGGGCGGGCAGCCTGACGGACCCATGTCACTGAGCGAATCCCGTGACCTCCCTGAGCCTCTATTTCCTCCTCTGCAAAGTGGGCAAAGGGCACGAAACACCACAAGACGTGAGGCGCGGCTGAGACACCCTGCAACTGAGATAGAGGCTCAGAGCGCAGGAACCGGGGCCCAGGCGTCCTGACTCAGCACCCAGCAGCCCCAGTCAGTCAGACGCAGCCCGGAAGCCACCTCCCAAAGCCTCCTGGGGACGGGTGCTCAGACGCCTATCTCAGGTGATGACACATTTATCTGAAGTTCAGCAATATCTTCCGTTTTTCCTGGTGCTTTTTTTTTGCTTCTGTTAAACTGACATATAATTAAAATTAAATTTTTATGCACAGCCTTTTCTGGAAGGACCCAAGACAGGGTGACAGGGACAAGAGTGACAGCCTGAGACGCAGGAGGCAGGGGGCCGAGGTTGGAAGGGGACTCGTCACCCGGCACTCTCTCGTGCCTCTTGAGCAACGAACCACGCAGATGTAGACCTTGTCATAGAGTTTTTAAAGGTCTCAAGTAAACCATACTAAAATAAACAGATGTCAAGCTTTCAGTAAAAGCTGCAAGCACAGTATGAACTAATCTATAAAATATTTACGCTGTCTGTCCACCCAATCGTCCCTCCACCTACACACCCATCGGTATAAATGTGTACTGACTAGTGACCGCCAAATATTAGCAGTGGCCACTTCCGGGGGACACGATGAGATTCTGGTTTATTTTTATTCGCCCCTTGGAACTTTCCTGTGTCACCTGGGTTTCTGATTTGAGAAAATGACACACATGTGTCATTTTCACAGGTGCCGTCAGGTCACACAATCTGAGTGACATCCCAGCCCTCATCACGCCCGCATGTCACACACGATCTTACACAATCATTAGTAACTTGTCGGGCGTGTTTTCATCTGTTCCCTGTCTGTGACACTCAGGAAGACTGGAATCTTTATTCTAACTGCTGCTGTGTATCCAGCTCCCAGCACCCAGCACCCAGCACATGATAGGTGCTCAGTATAGAGTTGTCGAATGAGTGGACGGATGGAATTAACAGGGCAATTCAATGCAATGTAATACACAGCAACACAATGCAGATGAAGTACAACGAGATACAAACAAGACAAAGCTTCCCAACAGCCCGCTCGCCACACTCACCGGACCCCATCTCGTCGCTGCCCAGATAGGAGCTGTTGCTTCTCACGCTGGTGTAGGACAGGACCGAGTCCCGGTTGCTGTTACACTCGCTGCAACGGCGAGAGACAGGCCCATCACCCACAGCGCACACCCTCTGGTCTCACGCCCCTGGGGCCCAGCCAGACATGGGGACCTCTGGTTTGAGCGGTTTCCTGTGTCTCCGGGTGGCGGACACTAGGAGACCCCTGCACAAACCCGCAGAAGCAGGGAGAGGATGGTAGCTCTCCCTTCAGGACAGGACAGTGACAGTTACATCTGGATGTCACTACTGTCCAGTGTCCCCAGTGCTCCCCTGTGCCTCACTCCTCATTGAACAGTCTTGCCCAGGACAGGCCTGCCCGTCCCACATTTAATTAAAAGAGACCCAGAAGGTCCAGGGAGCCAGGGAGGTAGCTCAGCGGCACAGCACCTGCCTGGCAAGCACAACGTCCTGAGTTCAATTCCTGGTACCAAAAAAAAAGAAGGCCCAGGGAACTGACAGCCACAGTCTCAAGATTCTTTCCCTCAGCTTTCTGACAATCAAAGGAAAAATCAGAGCACCCAAAAAGGTAGGGATGAAAACTCCAAGACACAGACAAATCTTGAATGGGCACAAGGCTCCAAGATGTCCCACTGTGCACATGCCAGGAAAGCTGGACAGAGGACCTCAAAGCCTGAAGAGCGCAGACACCAGGAGGGCCAGGCAGAACCTTCCTCAGCAAACCCCTTCGGGTCTAAGTTCTGTCCCACTGAGAATGCGTCTCACCAGAGAACTGTGCGCTAGAGACCAGTGTGCACGCACCTGTGATAAGGAATCCTACTCACCCTCCACACGGTTTATCACAGGAATCTGTCTTAGTGTGTTTAACCCACTAGCTGAGATCCCACTGACCTCGTTATGATTCACTTAACCAGCAGAAGTATCATTCAGGCCCTCTCAGAGTTCGGACAAAAAACAATCTTATTCTGTGGGTAAGGTAAAAATAGTGTTGGTCCTGGAAACCCATGTCTTACACTGAGTTTGAAAACACACTGCAGAGTCCTGGCCTTTCCTCTGCCACCCCATCAGCATGTGGGGGGACAGAACGAAGGGGTCCCAGGGCCAGGCCCTGAAACGCTGGCTTCAGAGCAGGGGAGTCTGAGTGACATGCAGGGGTGTGCTGTGAGGGGAGCTCCGTCAACCCCCGAGCACGCTGTTGGCACCAGCCCCCGGGGACGCCCGCAGCTGAAGGTGGCCCACGGTCCTGACTGTCCCACAGCCCAGTGGCCTCAAAGGTTCCGCCGGCCACCACACACAGCCCTGGCCTCCCGCAGCCCACCCACCTGTAGGAGTCACGGTAGCTCATGGTGTCGTGGCCTGAGTCCTCCTGGTCCTCCTCGGACACCTTGAAGCACACTTTCTTGATGCCCCCATGGTCAGCCCTGTCCATCTCGCTCTCCTCGCTGACCAGCGGTGGGGAGGAGGCCTCCTCGGGCAAGGGCGGGTCACAGGGCCCGGCTGAGGTGGGCTCGGTGATGGTGGACAGCAGCCTGCAGGGGACAAAGGCCTTGAAGGTAAGGGCACAGGCCTACAACACGCTGGGCCCTGACAACGGCCCCACCCAGAGGGGGCCTCCCAGTGCTTTGTGCCCCTCCCTTGAAAATGCCACCAGCGCCTCTGTCGGGTGTGAGACACCCTCATTTCCTGACTGAGCTATCAGCACTCTCCACGCTGCACACGGGCTAGGACCCTTTGTGAGGGGCAGGGGGCAAACCGGCTTAGCGTGTTTGGTGCCAACCACTCAACTCTACCACTGCAGCACGGAAGCATCATGGACAGGGTGTAAGCAACTGGGCATGGCTGTGCTTCAGTAAAACTTTATTAATAAAAACAACACAGATAGTAACCTGAATTGAGGCTGTGGGCCACAGCCAGGGTGTAACAGTGAAGAACAGAGGTTTTGAAGTCAGAGCCCACACTCACACCTCGCTACTGCCATTTCCTAGCTGAGAGGCATAAAGTGAATTATTTAATTTTTCTGAGACTCAGTCTCCTCACTGTAAAATGAGATAATACCAGTATGTGCACTCTAGTCTGCTGTGAAGGTTGAGAGAGTTAAAATAAAGTACGTCGTGTTTAGAACAGTGTCTGCTGTCATGTAAGTGACTGATAAGCCCTGGCCAAACCTAATCCTACCACATATCAGTTCTGTCAGTATCATGACTGTTCCCACTTTACAGATGAGGAAACAAAGGCTCAGAGAGGTTAAGTGACTTGCTCAACACTGCACAGCTAATAAGTGACCCAGGACTGAATACGGCCCAGGACTAAAACTCGGGCCTCCTAGCTCTACAACCTGTATTTTTTCTCCTTAATCACAGAAAGTTTCCAACATGCACAAAAGAAGAAGACCATGCTGAACCTGAGGTACCCAGCAGTCAGCTTCAACAGGGTAACACAGGGGCCACCCTATTTCCACCATCTTTTCCTTCATTTTCTCTTTTCCAAGTATTTAAATCAAGTCTAAGAGAGCACGTCATTTCCCTACTAAACACTTCCATTTGTGTGAGCTATCAATATATATGCATGACATATACTTTTTTTTTTTTGTCTTTTTGAGACAGGGTCTCACTATGCAGATCAGGCTGGCCTCAAGCTCACTTTGTAGTCCTGGCTGGTCTCGAACTCACAATGACCCTCCTGCCTCAGCCTCCTGAGTGCTGGGATTACAGGTGTGCGCCACCACACCCAGCTTGTGACATATACTTTTAAACCAATGCTCTTCCACCAGTGGCAAATGTGGGAACACTGGATGAAGTCCAGGTCGTCACCGCGGGGAGTGGGGATGCTATGGTATCGAACCAGGGGAGGCTGGGATGCTGCTATCCATCCTGGAAGCCCAGGGAGGCCCCACAACACAGACCGATCCCCCCAAAATGCCACTAGGATGAAGGCAGAAACTCGGTCTTAAACGTGACCCCCGCTGTCACCGTGCCAAACAGCATTAGCAGTCTCTGAGCACCATCTGGTACCCAGCCTGCGCTCAAATGGCCCTGGCTGTCTCGGAAGCGTCTCCTCCAGGTGGCCTGCTAGGAGCAGGTCCCCGAGCCAGACGCGGCCTCTGACTGGCGTCTCTCAAGTCTCTCCAGTATCTAATGGCTCCTCCTCCTCCCCATGCTGCTTCTCTGCCACTTACTGGTGAAAGAAACGGAGTCATCTGTCCTGCAGAATCACTCACCCTCCGGATTGGCCAAATGTGTCCCCCAGGTGTCACCTAACCGTCCTCTCTCCCCAGACTGCGGCTGTGCAGCGCCATCCAGAGGTGCACAGGCGTGCGCTCGGCTGTCCCTCTCCTTGCCTCGGTCTCAGGGTGGGGAGGACGGCGGGGGACGAAAGGGACGCAGACACCGCCTGTGTCTGTACCGGTTCCCACGACGAACAGACGCACGGCGTATCACAAAAACGTTTTTAACAGACACCGGCTCAGCGCTGCCGGCGAGCACCTGCACGCAGTGGGGCTGCGGGTGTGGCCTGCTGTCTCACAGCAAAGAGGACACGGGCCCAGCTGTCTCTCTCTGAGATGTCCGCATTATAAATGCCCGACAGCCTTTCCCCAGCCAGCCCTCACCTCGCTAAGATCGCTAGACTCGCTAAGATCGCTGCCCGGATCCACTGTTCCGTTAGAGCGGCTTCTCAGTGGGGTGGTTCTGCCCCCCGGAGGCCCGTGACAAAGTCTAAGGATATGTACAGCCGTCAGGGATGGGGAAAAGCTATGGGATCTAGCAGGTGGAGGCCAGGATGGCCCCCAACAGAGACCAACGCTTGATGCCAGGAGAGCCGCGGGGCGCACCTGCTGGTCTCCAGCCCACCGCAGGGCCTCACCTGTTAATCTGGGTGACGTACTGCTTCATCTCCTTCAGGGCCACGTCCAGCTTGGTGAAAAGCTGCAGGTAGGCATCCTGGATCTCTCGGTCCTCCTGCTTGAGCAGGAAGCTCAGGCCCCGGTCTTCCTGGCTGAGGACCCCATTGGCCGGCCCTGAGCTGCTGTCACTGACAGCCTGGCCTTGGGGGTCTCCATCGGCAGGCAGACACTTCCAGGAGGGAGCAGCCATGGTGGTGATGCAGTGCTGGGTATAGGACATGGGGCTCAGGTGGCCTACAGTGGAAGAAGGCAGAGCTCACTCAGAAACAAGCCCCAGGTCCTTTGGGCACGAGAGTACAAACCCACTTCAAGAATTCTAATGAATGAAAATTTTCCCTTTCAATATTCTTAACCCACTAAAGTACAGCATAAAAAAGGTTTCCACTTTGGTGCGAACAAAATTTTAACCATGGGAGTTTTTCCTGCCTGAAATGCAGACATGATGGCTGGTACTTCAGCAACTATGTTCTACTGTGAGGCATTCTGAAAGTTAGAAGCCCCACCTAGAGGTGACAGTGAGGGAGGACAGAAAAAGCCTAGATCCCTGATGACTATGGAGCCATCATTCCAGTCCTGGGCTGGGGGTCTTCAGATAGCTTTCCGGTTTCATATCTGTACAGCGAGATCTCAATGTAACTCTAACAGACACACTCAGGTACCTTGCTCTGGGTCGAGGCCGATGAGGGAGGGCTTACGGCCGAAGCGGATGCTGAAGGACCTGCCGATGGAGGGCGTGGTCTTGGGGTAGGACACTTCCATGAGGTTGACGTGGCAGTTGGTGGGGCAGAAGTCCAGGCCGCATAGTGGGTGGGGCTCCAGGGTGGCCTGCTTGAAGGCTGGGCTGACCCTACCCCTCAGCTGGGCTGCAAACTGACACATGGGGGCAGAGGTCAGATGATTCTGGGCCCCCCGGTACCCCACATCCTGGCCCAGGCCAGATATTCTGAAATTGGGCAAACCGTCAGTAGCTCCAATGGAAAAGTGGGCCATCCTGCAGGGTCTGCAGCCCCAAGCCTGGCTCAGGCATGGCCTGGTGCAGTCCAAGGCCTCTGAGGACCCCCCTCCTCTCCTCAGCTGCTGAGCTCAGGCGGGGATGCCCACCCGCCCCTCAGGGACCACACAGGGCCAGCAAGTGACCAGGCAACCGCAAGGGCTCTCTCTGAGCCCCAGGGACCTAGGGCCCTCCTGACCACGGCGGAATGGCCTGGCTGAGCATGAGGCCAGCGCAGGAGACAACCAAGAGGCAGAGAGGCCGTCGTGGGACACGCACTGTCCCCGCTACCTCAGGCTGAGACCTGTGCCCAGAAAGCCAGAAGACACCCCGGGGGGAGCAGGCACCTGGCGGTAGCGGGTGACCCTCTGGCTGATGCTTTCCAGCTTGGAGTCGCAGGCGCTGAGGAACTTGTGGGCTGTGGTCTCCACGCGGGCGCTTGCGGCCATGAGTCGCCTGCAGTTCTGCACGAAGGTACTGTCATCGGCGGCAAAGGCCTCAAGGATCTGTGGAAACATCAACCACCGCTGAGCCACCCGCCCAGCCCCGGCCAGGACATCATCCCGGGTCACCGCGGGGCGCTGCTGCACGTTTCACGATACCCTGAGAGGCCAGGCCTGTTGCGGGCCTGTTTTGTAGATGAGTAAACTGAGGCCAGTAAGTCACTGTTCTCAGTCCCACAGCTACCAACGGGGGACAAGTATGGCATTTCAGAGCCCCCGGCTGACTCTAGGGAAATGGGAAACAGCTGTCCCCACCCCTAGCAAGAGGAGCTGTCCCCACCCGGGGCAGGGCAGAGCAGGGCAGAGCAGGACAGGCAGGGCCTGGAGACCTTGGCAGTGAGGCCGAAGCAGCCCCGGGGCTCCACGATCTTCTCCAGCACGTGGCAGCGGACGCCCGCCGTGCTCGCGTACTCGTACACCACACCGTGCTCCAGGTACACGTTGTCCACCGTCAGGCTGACCATGGGGCTGTCCTCGCGCAGGCTCAGCTGGGGCCCCAGGGACAGCAGTGGCAAGGCTGGGAGGAAAGGGGCGAGGACGCTGAGGAGAGCACTGCGCAGCCCCCCACCCCTGCCCTGGACGCCCCGCTCGGGTCAGTCCCACCCCCACGCAGGTCTGAGTGGCTCAGGGAGCGGAACCCCCCACTCGGCAGACGCCAGGGTCCAGATGAGCACAGGACTGGCGGGCCTGGGCCTTGCGCTGGATCTACAGAGGGAGGACCTCCCCACGAGGACTCCACCCCACCAGAGCCAGCCCATAAGTGCGAAGCTGGCACAGAGGTTGGGACTGGAGAGAAAGCAGGAGACTCCCAATAATGTCGGTGAGGCCCCGGATGGAGCCACCTTGACCTTTTCGTTCGCTGAGCCTAAGTTTCTGGGTACGCTGCCGGTGGCGGAGGGGTTCAGATTCAGGGTGCAGGAGGAAGGCGGAGCCTATACAATCAAGGTAGAGGCGTGGGAGAAGGAAAAGAGTCAAGGAGCTCCCTGAGATGGAAGAGGAACTGGGACAGGGGAGGAGCAGGTCCCGGGGAGGCACGGAGCTCTGTGTGGAGCTCTGTGTGCAGCCCTGAAGGATAGTGCAGGGCGGAAAGCTGAGGGTGCAGCCGGGCAGGGAGCTGAGGGCTGCGGGTGGGCAGAACACTGCTCAGACCTAGAACCTGGAGGCCCAGGAAGGCCTGGGTGGCAGAGGACATGGAGGCTGCTAGGCAGGCAGCTCTCAGATCCCCAGACGAGCCTGGGTGGTCCAGGAGTGAGCAATTTTACCACAAGCTCTTTAAGTGACGAGGGCAGAGGCAGAGGAGTGCAAGTTCGAAAGATGGCAGCGACCCTGAGGCGGGTGCAGGCAACAGGGCTGGAGCCACCAGGCAGCAATGGAGCCACAAGCCAAAGGATGCAGGAAGTCTCTAGAAGCTCAGACAGACAAGAAATGGATTCCTCTAGAGCCCCAGGGAGAAATGCAGCCCTCAGACACCTTGATGTCAGCCCAGGGGAACTCCTGGCGCTTTGAGATGTTTAGTGTGTGTTGTTCAAGCTCCTGAGTTTGCAGGGTTTTGTCAGAGCAGCCCTAGGAGTACCGCAGACAGCTGGCACGGAGCTGGCTGAGACAAGACCCCTCCATGCATCTGTCCCTCAGAAGCTCCCTGGCACCACTACCTTCTCTTTACCTGCATCGGGCTGATCTTCCTCCTGGGCCCCGTCACCGCTGGGATCCTCGCTGGGCACCTCCTGACTGGCTCGTGCCTGCTGGGCATCCTCGTGGGAGTGGTAGACCCACTGGTACAGGCCCTGGAGGGAGCCAGCATGAGAGGGACAGCCACCACACCAGGGAGGAGGCAGGGTAGGTGCCAACTGCGCCCCGATTCCAAAGCTCAGGCTTTGAGTCTGCTGACAATACCACTCTGGGAGCGGCCCCCAAGATGTCACTCTAGAACCTTCCTTTGGCCCCCATCACACTTGGCCTTTAGCACAGTCTGTGCTCCACACGGAAGCCCAGGCAGGGGAGCCTTTGAAAGTGTTAGAGCTCTAGGAGCAGATGCTTTGTCTCTTCTATATCCCCAGGGCCAAGAAATGTGCCTGCACATAGTAGGTGCTCAGTAAACACTAAGCAAAACAATGACTGAGTGGGTGGACAGCGCTCACCCTCCACCGCAAGCCAGGCCCCTAACTCAATCTAACAATTTTTACCAGCAACACGGCTGTTTACACAGCCTGCCCGTGAGGTAAGAGAAAAAGGTTTCACATGCCCATCTCACGGCACTGAAAAGTGAGGCCATGAGGGATCGTGGCCCAGTTCTTCCAGCTCGGGAGAACACCAGACAGAGGCCTGAGTTACACACAGCCCCCCACAACCAGCATGTCCCTGAGCTCCTCCTGAGAGGGGAGGGCAGCCCTCACCCCACAAGGACCCCACTGTGGGGGCCCCCCTGCACCCCGGCTGCTCACCAGGGCCTCCTCTCGGCGGCTCCGGAAGGCCTGGAAGTGCTCCAGGACCTCGAGGGCACCGTTGTTCATCACGTTGTTGCCGTTGACCTTCAGGACACACTGACCGGCACACAGCCCGGCAGCCATGGCCTCCGAGCCTGGGGGGCGGAGAGCTGGAGGTGGGCACAGGCAGAGAGCCAGGGCCACAGCAGGCAGGGCAGGGAACCAGAGGAACACGCCCCACCACTCCCCAGACACACCCACCAGGACGGCACCTCCCACGGCAAGGAGAGCCGCTCCATCTCCGAGTCCTGCACAAGCTCGTGCGACTGGACCAGGGTGAGCCCCGTGTGGCAGAGAGGGAGACAGAGGCTCCGAGAGCCAAAGCGACCATCACAGTCACGCAACTTGCAGAAGCCAGGATTCCAACAAGGTCTCCCCGGCTCCAAGCGCTTGCATGTTCACCTCCACCGTAATTCCCAAACCACAGGTCTTGGACCCACAGTTCCGTGAGGTTAACATGAAAGATCTGGAAATGCATACGGGAGCAAATCCGGCCCATTTAGTGTGATGGTGACAAGGATAGGCCTGGGCCTCAAGGACCTGGGCTCCAAAGCCCAGCTCCATCTCATCAGCACATTACTCAACCTCTCTGGGCCTCAGCTTCCTCATCCATGAAATGCGGACACTAATAAAGCCAACTGGTAGGGTCCCAGAGAGTTAACACATGTGAGACATTTAGCACCAAGCCTGACACCAGTAAGTCCCCAGGAAATACCGACCGTTCTGACACTGGCCAGGTGGACAACTGCTACAGTCTGGATCTAGATGTCTCCCAAAGGCCCACATGCTAATGGCTTCACCCCTAGCCTGGTGTTACTGGGAGGTGGTGAACACTTTAAGAGGTAGAGCCTAGGAGAAGGTCTTCAGTCACTGAGGGTGCTCCCTTAAAGGGGTCTCGGGACTCTGCCCCTTTCTCTCTCACTTCCGCTTCCCAGCCATGCAGTGAATGGCTTTGTTCCACTCCATGCTCCTGCCACGATGAGCTGCCTTGCCACAGGCCCAAAGCAACAAGGCCGAAGACCATAGACTGAAACCTTCCAAACCAGGGCCAAAATCCACAAACCTTTCCTCTTTATGGGCTGATAGTCTCAGATATGTTGTTACAGCAACAGAAAGCTGACTAATACAACTAGGAGCACCTATGATGACCAGTCACCAACATCTCCACACCCGCTCCAAGGCAGAGACTCCCTGGCACCACCGCCACCCAGGGCTGCAACAAGTACACTGCTGTTTCTTGGGGCCCATGGTTCGTTGGGGCATTCTGGGCACTACAGGCCATCAGCAGGATCCTGCCTGCCCCCTAGATGTCAATGCCCCCTCTCCCCAGTGTGACAACCAGAAGGGTCTCCAGACATTGCCAGATGTGCTCTGGAGAGGGGACAAGATGACCCCAGGTTAAGACCACTGTTTCAAGGATAAATAAAATACAAACCTACTTTATATGATCAAATTCTCAGTAGCCTTCATTATGAGAGCTCTTTTCTTTCTTCCTTTTTTTTTGGTCTTTTTTGAGACAGGGTCTCGTTCAAGCTGGCCTTGAGCTCACTTGGCAGCCCAGGCTGGCCTCGAACTTGCAGTGATCCTCCTGCCTCAGCCTCCCAAGTGCTAGGATTACAGGTGTGCATCACTATGCCCAGCTTTATGAGAGGTATTTTCTCAATCAACAGATATTAAAAGTACAACTCAAACCACCAAAGTGGACAATTCCTATGGAAAGGAGGACTCTGGGTGCCAAAAGCTTGGGGTCCCCAGCACTGCAGACTGCACTGGTTTCACTCCTGAGACAGAGCTGACATCTTAACCAGCATGCAGGGAAAAGACATACACATACCAGAGGCTCCAGTCACTGGCCCATGGCTCGACCTGGCCACAGGACTGTTTGGGGGGAACTCCGAATTCACATTTGTACAAGAGTGGCCTACATTCGCTCCAGGCAGTATGAGCATCGGCTGAAGGGCAGCCCACCTTTATGGAGTGAACACTGCCACCTTGCCACAGGCCTCACCCCTCCCTATCAACCTCCACTCTGCTCACCCCACCCATCTGTAACTTGCTTTCGCAAATCTTGGCTCCAAGCAAAGAAACAAGTGGTAATGGTGTGCTAGCAGGCCGAGGCAGGTAGCGAGGTATGGTGGCTCTGAACTCCTGCCACAAGGACAGCCCTGCCCCTCAAGGCTGCTTCGGTCTTCGAAGTTTGCACTCACCTCTCCCTACAGCATAGACGAAGGGTGGGGAAGCTCCACGGATCTGGAAGCACAGGGCCTCTGGGTGATCGGGGACTTTGATTGTCCTGCAGCAGGTAGACACACCAGGGGAAGGCGTAAGGAATGGCCCTGTAGCTTTCAATAACCTGGCCTACCTGGGGAGCCCTGGCCTCAGAGACCTCTGGGAAATCCAGCCCAAAATAGGAGCAGCATCCAGCTTCCAGATGTCAAATGCAAGCAGAAATGCCAAATAGCCACAGCCCATGCCACAGGACCCTCGGATATCAGAGTGTGGGGAAACCCCAGGCCACCCTCCTGCACCTTCTCTGTCTCCTCATCCAAGCGCCTGTAGCCACATGACCAGTTTGGCTGGTCAGTATTTTACTCAACAGTCACAGAGGAGAGGGTGAGAAGTGGCCCAGCACGGCTCGGTGCTGACCCTAGAATCACACCCACAGGTCCCCTGGAGGGCACAGCTGTCATGCCAGGGTCTCGGCCACTCTTCAGGCCACTTCCCACCATGGCACTACAGGCAGCATTGTGCAGGGGCGGGGAGTCTGACACCGCTGTCCACCTCCCCGCCTACGGCACGCTCCCACCCCGCGCCGCACCAGCGTCCCTCCTGTCCCCTGCCACACAGGGTGCCTGTCGTCAAACTTAAGACGTCTGCAGAACTTTCCACTTGGTGACGTCTCCCACTTCATACATCAGCCAGGCTGCAACCCCATCTCCCTACGTCAGCGTGCTTTTTTACTGAAATAACCACATCGCTCTCCCCAGTAGGACATTTACCCTAAATAAAAGGGAGATGTGGGCATTGAACACGTAATTTTTCAACAACAAATGCTTCCCCTCCACCTGCATCTGGTACAGGCCTCCTCTCGTCCCCTCCACACCGAGCAGGGCTGCCAGCCTCCTGGCCGCCGCCTGCAGCCAGAGGGGTCAGCTGTCCGCAGCCCTTACCATGGGCACAAGGTCCCATGGGGTCGGGCGCTGCCGCCTCCTGACCACGCCCCCTACTCCTCACGGCGGCTCAGCTGTGCCCAAACCGCCCACTCAGGGACTTCGTGCTGCTGCCTCCTCAGCATGGAGCCCTCTTCTTCCAGGAGCCCTTTCCCCCGCGTCACCTCCTTGGGGTCATCACCCCTGTCCTCAGCAACACCTTCCTCACCCTTCCTCAGCACGCCTGGCTCCTCCCAGCTCCACGGATCTCTCTGCACCTTACATACCACCCCTTGTCGGAATGGATCTCACATCTCTATCTGCATTTCCGTCCCCTGCTCCATCCCTCACCTGAAACTGAGGGCCAGGAGAGGGAGCAGCTGTACCCACCCCCCGGCTGCACCCCCAGAGCCTGAGGCCCCCCTCACCCCCATGTGGCGGGTGCTCAGGAAGCATCTGCTGAATGAGTGAAAGTGCTAGCTTTATGTCATGGCCTCCAGTGACAGACCCATCCACAGGGAGCCAAGACAGATGGCTCACCCCGCCCCCCTAGCCCCAGCACGGGCACCTCCTCGGCCGGGAGGAGGGTCAGCAGGACTGCCCGCCCTGGGATGCTCACTCTTTGGCCTTGGTGGCCACCAGGAGGCGCAGCGGGCGGCGGGAGCAGAAGGACTGGTTGAGGATGGACTCCACCTCTGAGAAGGGCCTCAGGAACACCAGGTCCTCGTTGATGGAGTAGATCTTCCTGCCCACCTGCAGGCCGGCCATCTAGGGACAGCAGGGACACCGTGTGTGGGTTATGATCTCTGTCCTCCTCTTAAAGAGACCTTGAGTGCTAAGGCACAGTGCCTGCCACAGAGATCAAACAGGACACAGGATGCACCTAGGGGACCCCCCCAAGAGGCTAAGGGGGCCACAAAGTTCCAAAGGGAGGTACTGCTGGCAGAGACACTTTCCCTGGGGAGAAGGCGCACAGCCCACCCCGCTGGGTGAGGGGCACATGGCGTCAAACGGGGCAGCCCCGCGCGGCTGCCAGGACTCAGCCACCACAGCTGAAGGCACAGCGAAACAAGACCCCAGCCCCCTCCTCCTCCCAAGCCCTCACCTCCAGTCACATGAAGCCAGGAGGGGACGGCCATCCCGACGGCCGCAGCAGGCACTGCCCAGCATGGCCTGCATCCCTGCTGCCCCACACCCCAGGAGAAGCTGAGACCCACAGGGGCTGAATCCTCAGCCTGCCATCGACTCGCTCTCCTACCCTGTCCTCCTCCTGCTCCTCCTCCTCAGGACTCTGTGTCTCTGTGTCTGTGAAAGATTAAGCACCTCCTACTCAAGACTTCGGAACTTGAGTTTCCTGTCATTACAGCAGGAAAATCCAATTCAAAAACCTGGTCCCAAAATGACTCAAAGGAAGGAACAAGCAGGATGAGGGGAAGGAGAAAAAGAAAGAAGAGAAGATAGATAGATAGATAGGTGGGATAACTGCACTGCTGGTGTCTAATGGTTTATTGAAAGGAACAGTTAATGCTTAATTTTTTTGGACGAATTTTGCATGCTTACATCTGGTAATCTGAACAACTAATTTGAAGACAACCATATGCAATACAACAACCATTGGTGAATTCCTACCATCTTATCTAGTGAAGCTCCGTATCGTTTCTAATTTTTTTATTATTTTTAATTTTTTTTAATGGTTTGATCAGTCTTGCATTCTTCCATCTGGTAATCTGAGCAACTTCGCTGAAGATAACGGTATGTAATATAACAACCACTGTTAATGCCTATCATTCTGTTTTGAAACCCTGTATCATTTTTATTGTTTTTGCTTTGTTTTGTTTTTGTTTATGTTGTTATTTTGTTATTGTTTTTTATTCTTTAAAATTAAAAAAAAAGGGGGGGCTGGGGATTTAGCTCAGCGGCAAAAGCGCCTGCCTGGCATGTGCAAGGTCGTGAGTTCGGTTCCCGGTACCGGAGAAAAACCAAAAAAAAATAAAATAAAATAAAATAAATAAAAAAATTAAAAAAAAACCCCTGATCCTCCAAATCTGCTTTTCCTGCATCTCCCACCAGAGCCCAGGAGGAGGTGCTGGTGAGACACGCTAGGAACATGGTCCTGAGCAGCCCCACTCCATCACAGCTCACCAGGAACTGCAGATGAAGGGGCCTGGACTCAGTTTCCCTACACAGATAATGACCATGAAGGAACTCGCTGATATCCCAGCACCGGCTCAGCTGGCCAGCCTCAAGGGACGTGGACAGATACCCTCCTCTTCCACCTGCTCACAGTCTGTCACAGCTGCAGCTCCGCGAGCCTCACCTCAGCCAGCGAGCCCCGCTGCACGGACTTGACCACCACAGCCTTGTTCTTCTCCTCGATGTCGAAGCCGTAGTCCTCCTCCTGCGGCAGGATCTGAGGACCCAAGGCAGAAGGCACCCTGTGAGGCCTGGAGCAATGCCACTCAGACCCCTGCAGGACCACCACTGGCTCCTCTTGTCCCAGGTCTACAGGAAAGCAGCCAAGCCCAGACAGGCAAGACGGAGTGAAACACAAGCCCCACCCAGCACTCAGTAGGTGATCCGGGCCCCCCTGTCAGTGAGGACACGCCAGCCACCACACCCAGCTCGGCTGGTGCTGACCACACAGCTCCCCTTTCATCCCCATCCCCATAAATACGCACCGGCCTAATCAAGACAATGTGTCCTGAGGCGTGCAGCCACCAAGAACTGGGGCCCGGGGGTTTTGGGGGCAGGCGTGCCGGAAGAAGGGCTGGGCTGTGTGCATATTCAGAGCATAATCAGCAAATGTTTACTGAGCTGCTGCCCGCTGTGTGCCTCAGGGGTCCCACAGGGCGCCGGGGCCCACTACTGAGCCAGACACCCTGCCCGCCTCCCTGAGCTGTTAGTGGAGGAGGGAGACTGTAAACAAACACAGGCCGTGAGGCAGGCTGAATTAAAGGGGCACGGTGAGGGGTGACAGGAGGTGACACCTGAGCTGAGACTTGAGTGGACTGAGAAAGAGAACTTCACAGAGTGGGAGAGAGTGCTCCAGGCAGCAGGCACAGAACACGCAAAGGCCCCATGGCAGGCCCCACAGAGCAGGGGGTAAGAAAACAGATCAGGGAGTCGGGGCAGAGTGAGGAAGGGGACAGCACAGCAGATGACGCTGGAGAAGCAGGAAGCATCTCCTAGGCCACGAGAAAAGCTTGCACTTTAATCTGAGTGTGGTGGGGAACGTGGAAGGCTCCTAGCGTGAGAGACATGGAATCGGACAGAGAGAGGAGCCGTCCTCCCACCCAGACTTCTGCTCCAACCGCACACCCCCACCCCCACCCCACCCCCGCAGAGGCGAGAGACTTCTCCACGCAGCACTTGATCGCTCACTGTGGGCACATTAGGGAGGGCTGCTGCTGAGCAGCAGGCAGACAAGCTCTACGGGAGGGGCTGGGAGCATTTCTGCACAGGGTTTAAATGTTCCCCTGAGCCCAAGGCTATGGACTCAGGCGGCCAGTAGAGAAGACCTAAGGCCACAGGGGACAGGGCCAATGTCTTCAGGGACATTTTCCCCACAATGTGCTCAGTGTGGGTCAGGGAGGACAAGAAGAGTTGGACAGACCAGGAAGGGTGCCCAGCAGTCTTGACCTCCTTGAAGAGCCTCCAGACTCGGGCTCAAGGCTGAGCACCCTGTTCTGCCCACTGTCTCAAGATCGCTCGGCCCCAGGCCTCCAGAACAGTCTGGGCAGGAAGGGGCAGCGGCTCAGCTCTGCTCCTACCAGCAGCCGCTTGGCCAGGATGTTCTCCACCAGCTTGAAGTCATTACGAAGCTGTTTGTTCTTGCTGCTGGTCCCCTCCATCTCCTCATCAGCGTGGAAGCGGAAGTACTGGGACTCATCCTTGAACTCGCTCTTCTCCAGCACTGAGAACCAAACACGCAAGCACATGGTCAACTCACATGGCTGTAACCGGCCCCCAGACAAGTTTGGTTTGGCCAACACAGTTTTTTAAAATGGAATTTTATTAAAATAGAATCATATGCCAACACTAACATATTAGGGTTTTCTCACATAACAATCCAGCTTTCTGACTTCTCTTGAAAAAGCTAAACTTACCCCACAGGGTGCTCAGCCTTGAGGACATACATTAAAAACGCACAGTGACAAAAAATAATGTAAAACTGGACCAGAAAAAGACAACCAATGAAAGAGAACAGGAATCGCAAACGAGGACTATGTGTGTATGGGAATTTAGCACATGATGGATGATAGAGGATTATGTGGACAAATCCAAAGATGATGCTGGGAAAATGACTCACTTGAGGGAAAAAGGAAATTCAGATCTCTACCTCACACCATATACCACAATAAACTCCTGGTGGTTTAAAGACCTTAACATGATAGTAAAACTAAAGCTAGTAAAGCAAAATGTGGAACACCTTTGTCCCAGGGTAGAAAAGCATTTTGGGTATTAAGACCACCAAAAAAACCTGTATGGTCCACTATTTTATAAAATAAAATTTCACTAGAAACAGCCACATCCATTTGTTTACATATTTTCTATGGTTGCTCCCAAGCCGCAGTGTCAAAGCTGCTTAACTGTGACAGACTGTATGGTCCACAGAGCCTGATTTTCTGTGATTTGGCCCTTTTAGAGAAAAAGTGGGCCTATTCTAGAACGACCCAGGAAAATGAACAAAAGTCCAAATATGGGACCAGATCCCTGTGCTTATTGGTAACTAAGCACCTGTAAGGCTAGGCACACACAGTTCATTACTCCTCAAGCGAGGAGGAATCTGCTCTACCCCCTTTACAGACGGGGAAATGAGGCCCAGAGAGACTAAGTACATTCCCCAAGTCACAGGACCAGCAGGCACCAAAATGACCCTCACCCAGGCCCCTCCTTTCCCCACACTGCCCAGCCAGGCCTGCCGGAGGAGCAGGAGTAAACAGAAGCAGTACATAAAGGGGGGAATCAAGGGTTGGTGAGACAAAGGTAGCTGTCTAAGCTTACAGGGGCCCTGCAACAAAGAAAACCAGCCACCTTAGCCGGAGGCGTCCTGTTGTCCCTGAGGACAAAGGCCGTGTCCTGATTTGGTAGCTAAATGGAAGGCAGCGGGAGGTGTTTCTCCCCCGCCCCCTGCTGGTGTCCAGGCCGTTTTCACAGACTCTACCTGTTTGTGACCATCCTTCCCTGCTTTCTCAGGCCACCCCAATTACCTCTTTGGAAAAAACAGACACATAAATTGCTACTTTCCCCGGAGCTGAGGAGCCAGGCTCCAGGGGGCCGGCTGGCTTCGCCTCCACTATAAACATGAACTTAGAAAACTCAAGGAGTGGGAGGAAGAATTGCAGTGTTGTGTCTCGACTGGAAAGTCTGGGAAAACAGCGCAGAGTCCTTCAGGTCCAAGAGCTCAGCCAGGTGAGGCCCGGACTCCGAGCCTCCCAGTCAGGGCCACGAGGAGGGCGGATAAGATGTGCACAGCTCCGGGTTCAGATCCCCACACAGCCCTTTACTAACCTCATGCCCTACAACCTCTCCAGGCGTGGTCTCCTCATCTACAGAGGTAAAAGGAGCACCAATTTCCTGGGACGGCTGGGAGGATTAAATGGCAAGTCTCAGTTTCCCTGTATTTGGGCCACCAGCCTCTCTGGTGCCTCCCCGGGAAACCTCAGGTCCCCACAGGCTGCGCCTGGACGCTCTGGGAGGGACCACAGGAGGAGCCGCGGCGACCCACCCCACCCCACCCCACTCCGCACCTTACCCTGTACTCAGTCACAGCCCTCTCCTATTTTAGTTGCATTTTGAGTTCGTGGCAGGGAACAGGGCCGCGCCCTGCAATTTCTCTCCCTGAGGAGCCCTGAGGGCTCAATATTGTCTGAGAGTCACCCCCTACAGAATGTCCTCCACCAGTAGCCTTCCCAGAATAGCTGCTGGGATGGACCCTTAATTACCCTCACCCACAAATGAGAGGCTCCGGCCAGCTGGCTGGTGGGCGGCCCCCTCAGGGACCAGAGTGGCTTCTGGGAATGAGGGACTTGGCTGAGATGGGGCAGATGAGGGCAAAGGAGGCAGTGAGGAGGGAGTCCTTGCCCCACAGAACCACAGCGTGCTGGGCTCAGAAGGGGGACAGCCAGGCCTCCAGGGGGAGCTGGGGAAACTGAAGCCAGAAGAGGAGTCCTGGCTTATGGGCTGTCTTGCTTTGCCTGCTGGCCAAGGCAAGCTGACCCTAGATCAGAACTCTATGGCCCACTGTCTACTTTTCTAAATAAAGTTTTATTGGCACACAGCCAGGCCCACCTGTTTCCTCACTGTCTGTAGATACTTCCGCATTACAAAAGCAGACATGAGCAGCTGTGACAGACTGTGTCACCAGCAGAGCCTACGACACTTCCTATCAGGCCCTTCATGATGAAAGTGCACTGGCCTCTGAGGTAGAAATGAAAGCAGAGAGCACGGAGGAGACATGACCAGAGGCTCCTTCGGTTCAGAGTCTGACACTGACCACGTCTCACGCCTGCACAACCACCACCCAGGGTTCGCTTTGCCTGGATGGAGGCCTCATCACGTCCCCTGGACTGTCATAGTCACCTCACGGCCCCTCTACTTCTCCCACCCTGACTGTTCCCCACAGCCAGAGGGATCTGACAGAAATCAAGAAACCAAATCAGGCACATCCCCCTCTGCTCAGAACATCCTGGGTTCCTGCCTCACACTCAGGAGAAGCCCACGTGCTCCTTACTTGCCATGGCCCTTCAGTGTTACACACGCATGCACTGTGCCGGGGACACACACATACTCACTGGAGAACAGAACAAAGACAAGAAGGACACACGGGATTCCTGTCCTCGGCCTGCTCCACCCAGGCCAAGCAAACCCAAGCAGGGAGCAGTGAGAGCAGGGACCACTGCAGCTGGGGCACACAGGCCTCACCAAGTGTCCACAAGCAGAAGCCTGGATGACGGGGTGGGGGGAGGGGCGCAGCAAGGGCAAAGGCAGCACAGGGCTTACCGTGGTGCAGGAAGCCGTTGTTGCACAGACCCACGCCGAGCGCCACCGCCTCCTCCCGCGTCTGGCAGTCTCCCTGGAGGGGAAAGGGGTTGGTGTTTAGGTGGCCGGGTCCTCAAAGCACCGGACAGCATGGGACCTGTGTCCCTTTTTGTTTGCTGCGGTGCCTCCGAAACGTATCAGTGACTACCCTTGATGAACTCCGGACAAGAACATCATTTCCCTGTCCGGTGATCAACAGCACAGAGGAAAAGTGGAGGCAGTAAGTAGCAGATAATGTGGGGTGCCAGGAATGGCCTTTTCCAGATCCTTCCCTAGTAATGAAACCCTCACCCACGTCACAGTCTTCCTGGCAGCTATTGGTAGCCACTGAGATACAAGTAACCCCGGCAGGGCACTCTGGCAAAACCTCCTTTGCCCATGACCCATTCTTTCTCTTCTCCCTGCCCAGGATAAAGATGTGATGGCAGGAGCTTCTGCAATCACCCTGGACCACAACGATCTTGAGGAAGGCACCCACTGGGGATGGCAGAACAGAAAGACACACTGTGGTCTCCAAAGTAACTGTGAGACTTTCCTAGTGGCTCTGGACCACCATCCTCTGGGCTGCTCTTGTGCAAGAGAATCCCTAATTTGTTGTGACCTCTGGACTTGAGTCCCTGATGCTAGAAATTGGGTTCTATTGCTCAAGGACGTGGCTGTAGCCGAGGGGATCCCCGGGAAACCTGTCGGGGGCTTCTGGATACACCTCCCTCCCAGCCAAAGGAAGCAGCACTGCCCCTCCCTGTGGGGCACAAAACACGGAGGTGACGGTGGAGGGTCCGGTGGCCAGGGGTGCAGACACCCCTGAGGTGCTGAGGAGGGCCGAGTGAAGGACGGAAGGTCCTCAGGGCCGTGACACCACCGAGCCCACAAGCCAGCCCTGAAGCCAGCTACTGCCGCACTCACTGGTCCTTCTAACCGCAAACGTGCCACACAGTACCACTGGAACGGGGTCTGTCCCTCAGGGGCTGCCCAAGGGCGACGTCACGCCCACATCGGAGGCCAGCGTGGCCAGCGTGTCGGGCACCTCCCTGGCAGGCTGGTGTCCTAGCGGGCCGGGGAGGCCGCCTGCCCAGGAGCAGCTGGGACACCCGAGTGGAGGAGCCTGAGGACAGAGGCGGCTGTGCGGATTCTCCCTCAGCACCCGCTTCCTGGTTTCCTGACACCGTCCTCACCTGGGGACAGAGCCAGGTCTCCCCACCTCCTCCCGGCACGTCCCCATCTTCTCTCTCTACCTTCCATTCACCAGTCTCTTTCCGAGGCTGGGAACCTGTACAATCCCAGTACAGCCAGGCTAAGGGCGTGTGTGGCAGAGCCCAACAGCCAGACACGATCAAAGGCCCAGGGGTGGGAGGAACTCGGGTGCAGGTGGAACCCCAAGGCACAGGGCTAGCAGGGAACCGGCAGGAAGGGCTGGGAGCCCGGGCTGTGATCCCTGCTTAAACCGCAGAGGTGGCAATAGGTCTGGCACACGGTCTGTGCTCAGTATCCGCTGAGTGAATAACAGAGGCAGGGATGGGCGCTCTGAACTCTGAGCCGTGCCAAGAGCCCTCCACACGCGGTGCCGAGGCCCTGCTCTCCTGCTTCATCCGCAGCCCGGGTGGGGGAAGGTATTTCCCAGCTGAGGGAAGGGACACAACTGCTTTTCCAGAGGCTGCAGTTGCCAAGTGCTGGCCGGACCCTGCGCAGAAGCAGGAGTGCTCTGGACTCTGTTTCATGGCGCGGCAGCCCGGGCTGACAGGATAAAGACAAACGGCTCCATGGGGACCCCCAAGCCGGCAGCCAGAGGGCCGCGTGCTTCAGCGGGGCCAGCAGAGGCACTGCGAGAGAGGCCACATCCGGAGCAGCCGCCCCGGCTGTGCAACCAGTGGGGAGGGCCAGCCAGGGCCCACGTGGCAGCAGGGCCAGCTCTGCAGCCGCGAGGCTCTGGCCAGCATCTGGAGCCCGCCTGGCTTCTGAGCCACACACAACCTGGGCTTCCGGCCCGTCACACCCCTCAGAAAGGAACCTGGGGCAGCTGGAGCAAGGGGTGGTCCTAGGAACGTCAGCACAAGCTCAGGGTAACAGCAACAGGCTGGGACACACCACTGAGGAGCACGCCCAAGCCCACGCTCCCACTAACAGCCGCAAAGCACGTGCAATCCCAGTGCTCTTCTCTGCCTCACCTCCCTGTATTCGCTCCACCTCTGCACTCTGCTTTTTCTGCACCTTCTGCAGCCCCAGGGCCTTTACACTTGCTCTTTCCCCCTACCTGGACGGCCCTGCCCCGGGCTTTGCAGGTGTCAGCACCCAGGTCCTGGGCTCAGAGTCCTTCCCCTAGGGACCCTCAAGCAGCCTCCCAGCCCCTCCACCACACATCCCTGCACGCAAATCCTCATCCGGTCACACACGCTCATGGCCCGTGCAGCGACTGTGGGGCTCTGTCACAGAAATGAACGCATCCATCCATCCACTTGTGTGGGGGGGGCCTGCCTCCCACTGGGGCAGGTCCACAGCAGTGCTTGATGCGGTGCAACAAGTGAAGGAAGTGATGGGGTGGCTGAGGGCACAGCTGCTCACCTGCAGCACAGACCCGAGGCACAGAGGAGAGGTGAGGACCCTGCAGCTGGCTTCCCGGTTCAGCCAGCTCTGCCTGGCTGCGGCCTCAGGCAAGCAGCCGGTGGTGCCTCTCTGAGCTCAGACCCTACAGGGGCTCTATTTTACAATCAGTGTCTATGAGACCTCTGCCATGCCCCCCAGCAGGGCCTTTGCACTTGCTCAGACTCAGCGTCTGGGGCTGTCTGTGCTCCAGAGCACCATCGTTAGTATGGGGAGCATCTCAGAGAGAGCAGCCCATGACTGCGGGCCCTGAGGCAAGACACAGACCCTGAGCCTCACTCTTTCCGTGTGTTAAGTGAGAATAAGTGCTTTCCCGGGGGTGTCCTGAGGTTTAAATGAGAGAATGCACACAGCTCAGAAGTGATACAGAGCGTGATTTGTCCAGGACTAGCACAAGCCTGTCCTCCGAGTTAGAAGAACGGATTCATCCAGGTGGTGACAGCAGCCCCTTCTCTGAGCAGCAAGGGATGAATCCTGAGGAATCCTAAAGTCACTCTCCGCTATCCTGTTTTCTCCCCCAGAGACAGCTTAGGGGAGTATGTGTAACCCATCTGGCCAATGAAAACAGGAAGAACACTGGATGGAGGGAAGGTTACAGTAAGTTTCTTCCCCTAATACACGAAATGAGAAAGATACTCCCACTGTATCTGAGGTACAGATATGATGTCTGGAGCCACAGTAGCCATCTTGTGACTGTGAGGCAACAGGAGCAAGGTAATAGCAAACAAAAGGGCAGCAGGTGGCTAGAGGCAAACAGCACTATTGAGCTCTAGGACCATGAGCTGTAAACATCGAGTTATTGAGAGAGAAATGTCTTTGCTGTGTAAGTCAGGTTTCCTATTATGTGCAGCCATAAGTATAGTATTCCCAATGGATCCACTAGGTTTCCAGTTGACATTTTGTATCAAGATGCTCAACAACCTATAAGTTCAAAAGGACGATGTGTCCAAAGCGTAAAAGGCCCTCCTGAACTATGTATGAACTATATAATGATGTGTTCTCTTCCATCCCAGCTAGGAACAAGGTAGGGATGATCCCTGAAATCAAGACTTGCTGTAACCCGGTCTTTGTGTCAAACAACTGCTTCACCCCCAAATACTTCTCAGAACCAGCCCACCCCAGCTCACGCCCGAGCATCAGCCTTGGAAGCAAATTCGACTTTCCGTCGTGAAGCAACGCAGCTCACAGGACACACACAGCCACAGGACGGCCATGGGAGAGATGCGGCATCTCTGAGCTCGGACAGCAGACATGTCTGGGCCGTGACGGGGCACCGGGACCCCAAATCAGAGCCCATGCGCCCTCATCTGCTCACTGCACACCGGCAAGGCGGGACTCTGCAAACTGCCCCACCCCATCTTGCTATTCCTGAACCCTCAAATCCCTCTTCGATTTATTTACTTTAACCTTAACTGTAACCTCTAACTGCATTGTAGTTGTGGGCCATCTTGCGTGCTCGGCAAAAGGGTTTTTCTTTCGGTTGTTTTTTTTTTCCTGTACCAGGAATTGAACTCACGACCTTGTACTTGCCAGGCAGGCACTGTGCCGCTGAGTTAAATCCCCAGCCCTTAAAAGGGATGAAGAACTGTGGTTACATTTATGGAGCCAGGACTATGCCAAGGCTAAATCCTTCCCATGCTTAATCCGCGGAATCCTCAAAGCAGTCTACAAAGTATCACTTTGTGCTGTGTTTCACAGGTGGGGAAACTGAGATACAAAGAAAGTAAGCAATTTGTCCAAGGTCACTCCGTGAGGAATTAGCAGAGCTGAGATTTGAACTCAGGTCTGCATGGCACTGTTCTGGGCTGATTTCACACGATTCTGGGTGGATACATCTAACCGAGGGATCGATCAGAAGCTCTGAGCTTCACAGACACTCAACTGGATTCAAACCTAGGGGCCTCGAGACATCTCAGGTCTCGGGGTCCCAATCAGGGCAAAGGAGAAAATGCATGCGCATCTCACATTAAATACTGAATTTATTTTCAAGGTTTTTTTCTAAACTTACTTACTTGACACCCAGAAATGTTTACTGTCTAGATTGGCTGTGACTTGCCCACAATCGTTAGTCATTTGTGCAACCTGAGAAAATCCAGCCACCAAATTGTTTTCGAAAGGGATGCAGCTCTTCGGAACGCACGGTTTAATGATCAGTGAGGCCTACATACTCTTTGGTTTATAGACAGTCAAACATTTACCCATTTTAATTTCCCAGGTGGCTCCTCTGGCCTCTGGGCCCAGACCATTTGCAAACGGACATGCTACTGGCCTTCCCGAAAAACTCACAGGACCCAGGCAGAGTTCTGGACTGAGCGAGACGGACCAGCTCAGTCTCGGCCTTGCCACTGGGAGGCTGTGCACTTTTAGAACGAGCACTTGCCACTCTGGGCCCCGCCCCCATCTGCAAATGCTTTGGAAGACTCTAAGATAACAGACAGGATGGGTGTGGTGGTGCATATCCTTAATCCCAGCACTCTGGGGGGCTGAGACAGGAGGACTGCAAGTTTGAGCCCAGCCTGGGCAACTCCGTGACTTAGTAAGACCCTCACTCAAAGTTAAAAATAATAAAAAGGGCTGGAGATGTAACTGAATGCAAAGGCCCTGGCTTCAATCCTAAATACTGCCAAGAAAATATAGGAAGGTAACGTCCAGTTCCCCCACAGCCTCGTAAGGGTAAGTGCCCTCTGTGGACAGGAGCCCTAGTGGGAAGACAGACACGGGACAGAGCAAACACCTTTGGAAGCCGCAGCAGAAGGGACGGAAAGACCATCCAAGCCCCTGGCCAGCCCCTCCTCGCTGGGGCCACTCTGAAAGCAAGCACTTGGGGAGCTCCATTCAGAGGCTCCACTCTAGTGCCATGAACGTGTCCCAGTTTGTCCCAGTTTTAAAACTGGAAGCCCCCACATTTGTGTGGACAGCAATGAGGTCTGCACGCACTGCTGTGGGTTGAATGCTCGTGTCCCCCCCACCAAATTGACACTGAAACCCAGTCCCCGAGGCAACAGAATCAAGAGGTGTGCCCCTTCAGGAGGTGATGGAGTCACGACAGCTCTGCCCTCCTGGATGGGATCAGATGCCCACGGAAACAAGCCCGACGGGAAGGGATGACTCCCATCCCTTCCCACACGAGGTCACAGCCTCCCTCCCTCCACAGGCACAGCCAAGGGCGCCATCGTGGAAGCAGAGAGCCACAGGGCTTCCACAGACCCCAAACCTGTTGGCACCTGAACTCCCAGCTCTGGAGCCATGAGAAGTAAGCCTCTGCTGCTTATAAATGACCCAGCTCTCATCCAGTAATGCCTCAGTTCACAAACACTTCTGCCTGCGGACAATTCAATTCTCAAGAATAGAAGTGTTCAGCAAAATTTTGCTTCCATTCACGAACTCCGCATCAGGAGACGAACACAAATGCAAAGCAGTCGCCAGTGCAGACAGATACAGTTGGCTCCCCCTCTGGCGAGGTCCCTGGCGGGCTCAGAGTCAGGCAGACACGAAGTAGCCGGAGGAGCCCGGGAGGGGCGTGGGGGGTGTTCTTGGTCTTCACAGTGCCAGTTCTGCAGGGGTCAGGACAGCTGCACATTATGAATGTGCGTAAGGACAACGGAACTGTACACCTACAAATGGCTAAGAGCAAACTTTATGTGCATTTTGTCACAATTTAAAAGAGTAACAGAAAATGTTTAAAACCCCGAAGGCCAGCAGGAAGCCCCTCACCTGGGCCAGCAGCCAGTCCACCAGCTTGCTCCCGGGCAGCACAGACTTGTAGGTCTTCAGGTGGTGGTCACGGTCCCTGCGGGAGGGCAGCAGGTGAGTGGGTGGTGGGGACAAGCAGTGGGCTGCCCCTGACCCCCACCTGCTGGGCCTGGGCGTCCAACGTGCCAGGCCCCCTGGCTGTGAGTCCCAGCCCAGACCCCACACCTAGCTCCCAGAGTGGTCAGGGCAGGGCTGCTCTGCGCCAGGCTCCCTCTCGCCCAGACAGAGGGACAGGAAGCAGCTCTGGGCCTCTTACTCTTACTCTAGCCCAGGAGACCCAGCTGGAGACAACTGAGACCTCCAAGCGACCCTCAGCTGTCGTGACCTGGGTGGGGTGCAGTGCTGCCGGCATCTCCTGGTGGAGGCCGGCGGAGTGTCCAATAGCCTGCAGGGCCCAGGACAGCCCCACACAAGATTGTGCAGTGGCCACAGTGTCAACACAGCTGCATGTTAACAAGTACCCACTGTGCCTTGGGGGCAGCCCCTCCGGTCCTGGGCAGGCCACCAGGGCTAAGCCTCGGAGGCCAGCATGGAGAGGCCAAACCTGGCTGGAGAAGGCACACAGGCTGCAGTGACTGGGGAGCACAGGGGCCATGGGGCACAGTCGGGACTGCTCCTCCCCTGGGGCAGACACACAGGTGACATCAGAACAACCAGGGCTGAGGAGTGACAGGGATGACAATGAAGGGACTCCCAGGGCCTGACCCCAGAAGCTAGCAAAGGACAAGGCCCTTCCTCTGCCTTCTTCCGGGTCTATCAGGACAGGCACTGCTGGGATAGGAAGCAGGTCACCTCCTGTCCCATCCACAACCACAAGCTTTGCAGTAGCAAGAACAACCAGTCAATGGCATTCATCACGCCAAGGCCATTCAAATACATTTAATTCTTCCATGCATTTAATCTCCTGGCAACCTAAGAGGGGTGAGTTATTCTTATGCTCATTTCACAGGGGTAGAAACAGAGGCACAAGAGATTAACTACCTTTCAACATTCATTCATCAAACATTGATCAAGTGCAACTTTACCCTACCCGCACTCTCCCATATGTAGCCATTTTATTTTAAATTAGTTAATAAAATCAAATTAAAAATAATCGCATCAAATTAAAACTGCACTCCTCTGTCCTGAGGGTTTGGAAGTTGAATGGAGTAGTGGCCACGGGATGGGACCATGGAGATACAGAGCCTGTTAGCTCAGAAAGTTCTACAGAGCAGCACTGTAGCGCAAGGAGGCGATGGAGGACAGAGGGTGCTGGGTGGCAACACATTATAAAGGTGGGCGGGGAGCCCCTGCGATGGAAGTGAGGGAGCAAATATGAAGACATATAGGAAGAGGCCGAGGCACAGGGAGGCTGCGTGACTGTGCTCCAGGTTACACAGCTGGTAACACCTGCAGATCCAAACGCGGCCTGTCTGGGTCTCAAACTGACCCCTTTCATCACTGCAGGATTTCCCAGGGATTAACTCCACTTGAAGACAAACCTAAGGGCAGGGACAATGTGACGGAGAAGGAGGCTAGCGAGCAGGGAAGTTAGGGCGCCAGCCCAAGAGCACGCAGCTGGGAGCAGCAGATGTGGAACGGGAGAGGGAGAATGACCGACAGCAAGCGGGACTTACTTGATGACCGGGGTATACAGGCTGTGGAGACGGCAGTAAAGCCTCACACCCTGAAAGAGAAGACAGGAAGTCGGGGATCGGGCCATGGCCTTCTGGGGCTGGAGGCTGCACGCAGCAGGGGCCCTGGGGTGGGGAGGGGCCCTGAGGAGGAGAACAGCTGCTGGGCACAGGCCTGCGCTGCAACAGCCCCCGGCTGGGTCCAAGTCATGGAGTCGGGCTTCAGGCCCCTACCCTGGACAGGATGTCCACGGCACAGGGTCAGAGCAAGGTCTCTACCTTGGACATGATGTCCTCCAGCTCGCTCCGGGCCTTATAGGTGCCGTCGTCGTAGCGGAAGCGGTACATCACCTGCTCGTTCTTGAACTGGTGCTTGTCGGACACTGCCGGGAAGGGGTGTGGGGTTAGAGGAGGCACAGCCCCTGGGCCTGCCCTGCCCTGCACTGTGGCCCTGGCTGCCCGCTTTCTGCCCTTCAGATGTGCCCTCCTGTTGTGCACAGGGTCCTGCTGACACCCACAGGTTGGCCAGGCACCTGCAGGGTTGAGAGGCCCAGAAACGCCTCTAATCTGGCTCCGCCTCTCCTTGGGATGTGTGGGGACCAGCCATGCTGGGACCTGAGACCACACTGCTGGGGTCTCTACCCAGCTGCCTCCGTCATCCTTGACGTTTCAGATCCACCAGCAAATCCCACAAAGGCCTACCCTTCAAATGACCAAAAATCAGCTCGAATACTTGCTGCCTGCTCAGAGCCACCCGCTTCTCCACAGGGACTGTCTGGGTAGCTCCCTGCTGGCCCCTTGCTCCCACCTGCACAGGGACAGGAAGCTCCACACAGCAGCCGAGGGCACGGACGAGACGGAAGCTCACACAGCTTCACATCTCGCGCAGAGTGGCAGCCAACACCCTGCAGTCCCCTAGCTGGCCCTGGACCTCCTCTTCTGGATCCCTCCAAGCTCAAACACCTGGTACTCTTGCCTTGGTTCGGGACACTGGCTGTCCCTCTTCCTGGAATACAGTGCCCACCTGGTCCCCGCTCACCTCTCAGGCGCTACGGGGTCTTCCCCACTCCCACTCAGCGCTGGCCCCCGACACTGTTTATCTCTGCTCCTCTCACTCGCTCGCTCTCTCCCTGGCACCCAACCCCACAGCGCACACAGGTCTCACTCTCGCTCTCATCTGCCCCAGCTCCAAGGTCAGTGCCATGAGGACAGGAGCTCCACCCGGCCTGTCTGCCACTGTGAATGGTGCCCGATGCAACAGGCACTCAGTAAACACTTCGTGAATGACAAAAACAGAATCCTGTTTGGATGTAACAGATACAAAATTCTCCTCCCCTGATCTCATGTTCTTGAGGTCCCTGCTTTGTGTGTGCTGGGGGAAATGTCCAGTTCTCCAGCCCTGGAAGGAATTTTAAAAGGACATCTGCGTTCCCAGGCCATGGTGCACCAGGCAACAGGGCAGCTGCCCAGAAGCATGGAAAGGACCTCTGGGTCAGGGGTAGCACAGCCCTGCTGGGGTCTGACTGTCTGCACAGGCCAGCCGGGCACGCCCTACTCACCGTGATGGATGATGCCGTTCTCCAGCAGCGCCTGGCCCAGGTTGACCCCTTCCTCCGTCTTGCTGATTTCACCAATTTCCAGGAGCCAGGCCACAAACTCACTGCCAGGGACAAAAAGCTCAGTTGAGATGATTTCCCCGGTCCTGTGGCCAAAACTAAGGTGGCCTCCCACATCCAGCCCTGGGAACAGCAGACTGAATGTCCCATGGGCAAGTAAAGCTTAGGACCTCACAGCCTCTCCTTACACATGGCAGAGGTGGGTACAGCCACACCCAGGCCTGCCTCTGCTCAAAGGAGGAAGGAGGGGAGAAGGGAGGGAGGGAAGAAGGGAAGCAGGGAGGAGGGATGGAGGGACAGAGGGAAGGAGCGCGGGAGGGAAGGAGGGAAGGAAACAGGGAAGGAATAAAGGAAGGAAGGAATAAAGGAAGGAAGGGGGAAGAAGCGCAGGTGATTGTACAGTAGGTGGGTGGGTGGATGAGTTGGGAGACAGATGACTAGGTGGAAGGACAGATAGGTGGACGAGCAGATGGATGGCAGCAGTGGACAGACAGGTGGATACATGACTGGGCAGCTGGATGGGTGGGTCAGTGTCTGTCTGTCTGGCTGGATTAAGGCTAGATGAGTATGTTAGTGGGAGAGTGAGTGGACGGGTAAGAGATAAATGAGGTGTAGCTGGGAAGGTGGGTGGAGGTGGCGAAGGGTAGTGATGACTTGCTGGGTGACCAGGTGGAGGGTGAGGGATGCACCGTGATGGCTGAATGGGGTGGGTGGATGGATGGATGAACAGAAGGAACGAATAAACAAACAGGAAGAAGTAGCAGAGAGCCCAGAAAGATGACTGGGGAAGCATCAGGTCTCAGTACAAATGTCACCCTCTCAGAGAAGCATCCCCTACCTCACCCAAAACAGTCCCCTGGCCCAACCAGAATGCCACCTCCACGTGAGCAGGGAGTGTGCTCATCGCATTCCCGGTTCTGTCTCCAGCTCCCAGAAGAGTCTAATTCCAACAAGACTCACACTCACTCACTGAGCCGTGAAGAAATGAACAATCCGTGGGACACAAGGGCATGTTCTGGGCTCAGGAGGAAGGTTCTGGGGAGACAGCAGTGCTCGCAGGCCAGAGGAAGACAGGTAGCTTTTCTAACTCCAGGCTGACCCGGGCAGAGGCTCAGCCGCAGGGCCCCAGGTGCCCAGCCCCAAGGCACTTCGGAGGCTCAGCACAGAACTCGGCCCACTCACGGTCCGAGGGAAAAGGAGAGCCTGGGCGCGGCAAAGGCGGTGGCAGCAGGGAGCAGCCCAGCTCTCCGCTTATGGGAAACGGGCTGTCCCGCCTCCAGCTCCCGGGCAGGGGCTATTTTTAGCTGCAGTGTTTGGCAGAGCAAAGACCTGCCTTACCTGGAGGTAGCGGAGTGCACTGAGAAAGCCCCACCAGACACCAAGGGAGGGAGAAAAGGGATGGATCTATTTTGTGCAGCCTGAGTCCTGGGTAGGAAAGACACTGTTCTGGATCCTGTCCACCCCCAGTTCCCTTCTCCAAGTCCCAGAACTCAGGGACATGGGGAGAGCTGCCAGCGGCTGCAGGAGACCAACAGATGTGGGTGTCCCACTCTCAGAAGCCGGAGACCCAGCATCCATCGGGAGCCACCTCTGGCCCTGCCCAGCAGCCCTGTGGCCGGGGTTTGGGGACAGAAGAAGACAGCCAGAGGACAGCAACCAATCTGTGACTGCCTGAGCTGGGTCTGGACACCTTCTTGAGGATCAGCGAGGACCCACAGCTTGCTGGGCACATTTAGGCACATAGTTGGCCCTCTCTGGGCCTCCATAAGGTTGAGCTAGCAAGCGGTTCAATAAAAGGCCCTCTGGATTTAGCGGGAAAACTTTAATCATATCAAATCTTAAACTGGGATCCCGGTACGCAAAGCCACATGAAATTCATGTCCAGTCACAGAGGGACCTCCAACGCTCATGGACACGTCACCCAGGCCAGGTGAGGACAGTCCCAACCCAGCCAGCGCCTGTCACATCTAAAGCCAGCAGTCACTCAGTCCCACAAGAAGACCAAGCCATGGCACAACTCTCCAAGGAAGGAGGAAATCTGCCATCGCCAGTGAAATCTCTCCATTGTTCAATGCTGATACCCAGTAAGATTTTTGGAAAACTCCACATGGAACAAGGACAGGTCTGGCCTGCGTGATGGGGAGCCTGAGAGACGGGGTCCAGCTGAGAGGTGGGACATGCCAGCTTCCTCTCTCCTTCCTTCCTGCCCCGTGGAACCTGGACTCTGCCTACCAAGGTCAAGGCCAAGGCTGGGCACTGGCAGCAGGCGCTTCTCCGCAGTCTTCTCTAGAAAGCTGTCCAAGCTGACGCCCTGTGCGCCCCCTGCCCCCCAGCTTAGCACCTCCTTTCTCCTGTCTGTCTCCTGCACAGGCCTGAGCCCCACTGGGAAGGGACAGGGGCTGACAGCACCCTGGAACACTAGTGCTCAAACAAGTTGTTACCCGTCAACTCTAACACAAACACCCAGCACCTATGCCCGCAAGGGGCCAAGACAGCAAGGCCCTCCACCTTAAAGCGTCAGTAAGCATGGTCAAGGGTGAGACAAAAGCCTTCTCCCTTCAGCAAGCCCTCCCTGGTTGCCCCTGTAAGGCACACCTGTGCCCCCAGGCTCCCTGAGTTCTGCCAGCTCCAACAGTGCCCTCATTCGGGGCCTGTGTGATGAGCTGCACCCTCACCTCTCTCCTGCTGAGCCTCCACAGGGCCTTCCTGACCCTGACCCAGGGCCTGCCTGACCTGGCCCGGGCCAGCTCTTGGCATCTCGTCTCCTGTCCCTCCAGCCACTCACGACCCCTCCCACACTGGCCTCCTCGCTGTTCTTCACTCTTCGCAGCTCGCTCCAACCCCAGGCTCTTTGCACTTGCTACTCCCTTGGCCAGAAAGGCTGTTCCCTAGATCTTCTCATGGCTGGCTCTTGTCACTCAGATCCAGTTAAATGTCACCTCCCCTGGTGGAACCAGCCCCTACTTCCCCTCTGCCTACTGGTTTCCCTACTGCATCCATCAACTCACTGCAACTCTCCTCTTCTTCTTGTTTCCTACTTGCCCATTGTGTGACTGCTTGATGGACAGTCTCCCGAAGACAAGGCTTTCACCTGTCCTGCTCCCTGATGGCACATAGTAGGGCTGGGTAAACACTGAATGAATGAACGAATGAACCTATGCCCCTCACCAACTAATCTGAGGATGCTGGAGGGCCCATTTCTCCCATGATGTTCTCCCTAATAATATACAGATTTCACTGCCTGTTTGACTCTAACATGGCATCTATTAGTTGTTTTTTCTGAGGAGTTGGAAATAGACACCTCCACCCCAGAGGTACAACACAGAAAAGGACATATTTATATCACTGCAGCCAGCACCACAGCACGACGCATGTCTTATGTCACTGTGCCCTCCAGCAACCCTGTGAGGTACACTTTATTCCCTCTCTTTTATCATCACTCACTGAGATTCAGAGAGGTTGACAAGCTTCCCCAAAGTCACACAGCTAGAAACTGTGGGAACCAAGACTTGAGCCCAAATCTGACTCAAAGCCCAACCCTTGAAAGTTATGAAGACGAGCCAGCTGCTTTTCGGATTCTCAAGAGTTCTATATCTAGTAGCAGAGAGAAATACAGAGAGTAGTTGTGAAGAGAAAAGGAAACATGCTGAGTAGAAATAAAAATGCAGAAACACAGCAGAATGCAGTGAGAGAAAGCACAGGCCTGGATTCAGGTCCTAGGCCACCTCCAACCCCGTGGTTGTGTGACCTTCTGCAGAACTCTTCCCTCTCTGTGCCTCAGTTTCCTTGCCCTTGAAGTGGGAATAATGGCAGCAAGCTGCCTCACGGTATTGGATGAGATTAAAAGATGTGGGCAAATGCCAGTGTCACGGAACAGAGAAAGGAAGGGGTTGAGAAACCTGTCCCTGCGGCCACGCACCCCTTCCACCCAAGGGTTCCGGGACTCCTGGAGGAGGAACTCAGGAGCCTGGCCCTGGCAGGAAAGAGGCACGAGGAGCCTGGGCTGCACACAGCAGGGCTGGGGCGGGCGGCAGCGTTTCTTAGGCCCTTCAGACCCTGGAGTTACAAAACAAGCTGCGATCCTGGCCCTACTTCAAGTGGGCAGGAGAAGAAATCTCCCCTAATCCTTCCTGAGGACATAGAAAACTCCTCTAGAGCCCTAATCACAGACAGGTTATCCCATCCGGCTGGACTAAGCAGTTCGGCGGGAGGAGGCAGGAAGGCTCTTGGGCCAGGAGGGCCGGAAGCAGGCCCCTCCAGAGAAAAAAGCCTCTTGCTGCCAGGATTAGAGATTAGCCTCTGGGGACCAGCCAGGTGCCCTCCCTGCTGCCTTGGACTCCTGGGGTCACAGCCCTCCCCCTCCACGAACCCTCCAGGAACCAGGGTGGCTGACTGCTGAGGACACCAAACACGGCCGGCACAGGCCGGACCCCAGGCCAGACCCCCGGCCAGAGGCCAGACGCTGACCCCTCCAACCCACACTCCACCAATGGCCACCCACCTCCCGCACTCGTCACGGAATGCCCAGCAGGCATTTCAACCCCAGTACACCCTAAACCAGTCTCTGTGTCTGCCCCAAACCTGCTCGCGGGGTTTCCATCTTTCTTCCTGGCTTCTGGGGCGCCACCCTCTCTCCCCAGTGCCTTCCACCTCTCTGGCGCTCCCCTCAATTCCCCTGCCCTTTCCTCTTTCACACATTCCCGCTGGCCCATGCAGCCTCACAGCTTTCAGAGCAGCTCAGTGCCATCTCTCTCACGTCAGCCTCCACCCCAGACTCTTCTCCCAGGTCAAGATTTGATATCGGGCTCCCAGGCCAACATCCCCACTCCACGGGCCTCGGACACAGCCGAGCTAGGTTTCCCAACTGGAAGTGGTGGAGCTCATATCTAGGTCCAGGATGTTTGGCTCTTGACCACACAGCAACCTGCTCCTCACCTCCCTCCTCTCCTTGCAGGGCAGCCCCAAGACCCCCGCAGCCCCAGCCAGGGCAGGACAGAGCAAAAGCTGAGGTCCACAGTGAGTTCTGCAAAACACGGGCTTCAATCACATGTGACACAAAGGTGTGCGTGAGCTCAGATGTGGGGCAGCTCTGCAGGGGGCTGGGGTCACACACGTTTGGAGGACCTGCCCCAGGACCCCACTAGATTTTATGATCTCCAGCGGCCATTGCACAAGGACTCTGGCCCTTTGGTGGCTCTGGCCAGGAAGAGATGTGTGGACAAGGGTAGTGTGAAAGGTCTGCCCTCCCCCAATTCCAGCCAGGGCCGAGGGCCAGGGACCAGGATGGCCACTCACTTGCCGAGGAAGCACTTGGGCACCGTGCTCAGCTTTCTCCGGCGGTCCTTGATCAGATTCACCTTTTTGCTCATCATCAGGTGGTAGAGCTTCTCACCCTTCTCTGCAATCATGACATAGGCATCGCGCTCCATGCCCAGCTTCAGACCTGTGGGGAGCAGGCAGGCATGGTCAGCACTAGGGACAGCACCGGCCCCAGTCCCACCATCCTCCCACTACCACTGCCACACCAGCACGGCCTCAGAGCCCTTCCCACCTGTCAGTCCCTGCTCTGAACACCAGTCATGGACGCCCCGAAGAGCCACTTTGCAGGTGAGAAGGGGGAGACCCAGAGGGTTAAGTCAGAAGTTTTGCCTTCAATCCAGGAGCCAAGCAGCCTGCAAAAGCTGCACACTTCCTCTGCAACCTAAGGGTGTGTTTCCAAATACAAAGGTGCACACGGAACCTGCTGGCACCTCCCTTCCAGCCAGGATTAGATGCCCAGTTGCTCCTGCAGACAGTCCACACAGGACCCCGACCCTGATCTGCACCCACATTCTTTTCCACGGGCCCCCGCTCATCCTGACAACTGCAGCAAATGCCACATGCTGTTCACAAGAAACCTGCGCTAACAGGGTACCGTGATTTTCTCCATTTCACAATTAAAACACTGAGGCCCAGAGAATTAGAGTTTCTGTCCGAAGCTTCCCAACTAGAACTGGTGGAACTCCCATTTAGATCCAGGATGTCTGGCTCTGGAGCTGAGCTCTTGATCACACAGCTTATACCAACCCTGCCCACCCAGCCTCGAGCTCAGGGTTTGGACAACATCCAATTCTTACAACACAGCCCCTCAGGCCGCACCTTACTCAAGATCAAACGAGCCGACTGCCGACCACAGCTCTAATTCTAACCACAGAGATACTGGTGGGCCCCACCCTGCCAGGCCAGGCCCCTGAGCCCCACCCAGTCCTGACCACAGCGCAGCCCTGATGACCAGCTTTGCGGGTCACAACTCTGCCCAACGAGGGACCAACATCAGCAGTGTATTAGTCCTAATAGCATTTCAGTGCTTTCTGATGCATCTTTTAACATAAGGAAATAGGAAATAGCACATAGAGCTCCAGAAGGCATCCACAGAGGCAGCCACACCCGGCCCACACTCCCCAGAGGTGACAGTGCCCTGCACTTTGCTGAGATGAGGGAGAGGGGAGAAGCTAAGGCCCAGTTTCCCCCTCAGCACACCTGGGAGGTGGAGAGGGCTTTTTCGGACCATGTGTGAAACTTTCAAGTAGGGCCAAACGCAATGCCTCACGCAGCAGCAGCCTTACAACCCTCTGAGCAGAACCTTCCCTCCCATTCATCAGCTGAGATCACTGAGGCTGGGAAGCTACAGAAACTCAGCCCCAGGACAGCAGGCCCTGTCTTCCCAGCCTGTGGTCTCTGCACGGCTCAAGTCCTCGAAACAGTTCCGTGCCCACTCCACCAATCACAGCCAGCCTCTGTGCTTCCCTCTGGGGACTGCCTCAGGGGTCTCTGTGCCCAGGGGGCCCCCAAGGACCCTTCTTCCACACTTTGGCTCCGAGAATATTAAAAGAAGAGAAGCTCCAGTGAGGCACCACCCACGAGCCTCAGGGTGCCAGCAAGTTTCAGCACAAGCCCAGAGCTCCCCACCCCCACCAAATCCCCGCTTCTTCGGGCTCCTATCCATCTAGAAAGGACCCTATCCCCTCCCCAATGCACAGTCCTCACCCTGCAAAAGCTGCACACGGCCCAGGGAGCCCAGGGAGCACCCTCCCAGGACTGCCACTGTCCAGGGAGTCCAGAAAGGGACCCCACTCACTCTCACGCTGCTCCCGCTCTCGGATGATGGCATCCAGCCACTTCTGCTTCTCCTCTGCCGTCTTGGCCATGCAGACGAACCACTTATTCTTAGCCGTGTTGTGGATCTTCCAGCCGTTGGTGACAGTGTAGCCATTGCTGTGGTAATCGGCTGGCAAAGGCAGAAGGCAAAGGTGGGTGGGTCAGCACAGGCCTGGCCACATGACCCCGCCCCCCCGTGGCCCAGGATGCTCAGGTGAGAGAGCCAGGACCAGCCCTTGCCACAGGGTCAGGACGGGGGCACTAAACTTGCAGTCTTCTTCCAGCTGGTCCCCTGTGGGCAACAAAGACCTTCTACAAAGACTCCACTCCCCAGGCACAGGAGTATTAAGACCTCTTGTGGGTTGAGAATGCAGGAGTAATACAGGCAGAAACCTGCCCAGAACCCAGGAAGGGCTTAAAGTCTTTTTCTCCAGGGTCACACAAGCCCTCCTACAGCCTGACAACGCCAGGTCAAGTTCATGGCTGGGATGGGGACCCTGTAGGCTGGGATGGGGACCGAGCAAGTTCTCTGTAAACATGAGGGTATCATCTGGCCCACGGGAGGCAGTCACACCCTGAATCTGAGGAGGCATCCACAGGTATCACAGGACTGTCAAAGGGGTGTGTGGCTCAAGATCAAGAACCTTCCCAGACAAGCCCTAGGACAGAGGCACTGAGTGATGCAACAGCAATGTCCCAATGGCACTGTTCCCAATAATGCTCTGTGAAAACAACCCAAATCAAAGAACAGATAACTGCGGAAGGTTCATGCACTTGATACCACCCAGCAGCGGGACCACCACGTGCAAAGAACCACCATGCGTGGATGAATCACTCCCTTGTAGTGTGGAGTGGAAGACGCAAGATACAAAAGAATATAGACAGTATTTTATGCCATCTAACTATATATATATGTAAAAAGCTATATGTAACGCCATATACATTTAAAGCCATCTAAACTTGTAATCATAGAACCACCTGGGTGAGGTCCCATCCCTACCAGAGAAGTTTTAATTCAATTGTTTAGTAAGGAATACTCAGCTCAGAAGGTAAAAATATTTTTAAAGGGCGAGACAATGATGATTACAAAATTCAGACAGAGGTCCCTTCTGTGGGAAAGCAGCCAGCGCATGGGGAAGGATCGAGGTGCACTGTTTTATTTCTCTTCTCGAACACTGATGACCCAAGAGCTAACTTCGTGTATCTGTGTTCTAGGCACTGCGGTGTACGCAGGTTACATTTCACAATAAAAGAAATGGACAATTTAACACTAAGGACACAGTGTCAGGGCAGGCAGGGCTGGGCTCAGGCAGGATGGGGAAGGGCAGGGCTTACCTGTCCCATCCTCCACATTTTCCACCTCCATGACTTCAGTGTTGATTCGGCCCCTGAAGATGTAGAGGGAGCCATTGATGGATTTGGTCCTCTTGGTGGATTTCTTGCTCCCAGTGACCCTGAAAGGCAACAGGAAGTCAGGACCCCTTACAAGGGCAGGAAACAGAGGGGCAGCCAGAGACAGAGAAGAACACTGGGCTGGGGTCAGAAGCAGGACGTCAGCTGGATGGCAGGTGACTTGAACAAGTCACTTCTCTCCCAGGTACAGTTTCCTCATTTGGAAAACAGGCGAGTACCCTTGCTGACCTCACAGAGCCACTTCTCAGCTTACATGAGACACGAGAAACCCACTGATTTTCTAATATATGGATACTTCCTGAAATAAGACAAGAAAGGAGCAGAGTTCGGAGCAGGCCGCCACCCACCCACCCAGCCACCCACCTACCCATCTCTCCACCTACGAATCCATCTACCCATCTGCCAATCCATTCAGCCACCCATCCATCCACCTACCCCATCCATCCACTTACTAATCCATCTGCTCCCCCATCTATCCATCTATCCATCCATCCATCCATCTATCCATCCATCCACCCACCCACCCACCATCATCCACCCTTCCACTCATCATCCACCCCATTCACTCACTCAGGTGAATTTGAGTGCCTGCCCACCTGTTCAGTCTCTGCCACAGTCTGAATGTTAGCGTCCTTCCAGATTCACATATGGACTCCTAAACCCCAGTGTTATGCTATTAGGAAAAGCAAGGCCTTTGAGAGGTGCTTAGGTCATAGGGCAAAGCCCTCATGAATGGAATTAGTGTCATAAATGGGGCCTCAGAGAGCTGCCTTGTCCCTTTTACCACATGAGAACACAACAAGCACACCAACAAGCAGTAGAAAGCAAGCCTTTGACACACACTGAGCCTACTGGTGCCTCCATCTTGGACTTGTCAGGATCCAGAGCTGTGGTATCTATAAGACCTCCAGCTAATGTTATTTTGTCATAATAGCCCAAACAAATTAATAGTCAGTCAACAAATATCTGGCCAGTACTTCCTATGGGGAGAATACCCAGTTAGAGATCACAGGGCAATATCTGAGAACACATACTGTGTGTCAGGCACACCCCTAGGTGCTGGGCTGCGTCAATGCATACAACCAAGTGTCTGAAAACACACTTCTACTCCAGGGGCAGAGGCTCAGAGACAGGCACCTGGTAAAATGTAGAGACCAGGGTGGCAAGGATCAGGTAAGAGCTGACGATGGTTTGTACACATGCAGAGAAACACATGTACATATATACAAGCATATACAGACATTTGCAAACTTTGCATGCTCAAAAAAGTAACATGGCTCCATGAATTTCCACAGAGCAAACACGCTAGTGTCCACACTGTGAGCACCCAGAAGCCTGAGCCGCCACCCCACACAAGGGTGAGCACACGCTGATGTCCCATGCCACTGACGGCTTTGTTTCTGAACTTTACATAAACAGAATCACCGTGTGCACTTGTGTGTCTGGCTTCCTTCGCTCCTGACTGTGAGTCTTCTGCATTGTTAGGTGCAGTGACAGCGGCAAATATTTGCCTGTTTCCGCATGATACTACTCTGAGTTCTTGCACATGTCTCAGGAGGTATGTGTGCACAGTTCTTTGGGTCAGATTCCCAGGAGCTGAGTGCCCGAGGGGTAAGGAGTATGTGCGATCAGCTTTAGCAGACACTGCTGGGCTGTTTTCCTCAACAGTAGCACCAGTGTTCCCAGGCCCCACCGTACAGGAACATTCCGGTTTACTGCATCCTTGCCACCTCTGGCATTTTCTTTGTTCGAGCCGTTCTGGTGGGGCTGCCACGGCAGCTCACTTCATGTTTATGTTCCCCAGATAAGTAATAAGGTCCAGCACCTCTGGATTTATTGGCCTTCTAATGCCTTCTTTTGTGAAACATTTGTCCCTTGCCCATTTTTTGTTGGGTTTTCTTTTTCCTAATTGCTTATAGCAGGACTTGGCACTTAAAAAAATTAGGGCCAAACACTAAGCATTTTTGTTTTTCAGGTCATACAGTCTCTGTCACAATGATTCATCCCTCTCCTTGTGACACCAAAGCAGCTACAGAATACCCATAAATGAACGGCAGAGTCTGTACTCCAATAAAACTTCATTTATAAAAGTAAGCGGAGGGCCAAATGTGCTGATAGGACATCTTCAGACACTCTGAATAGGCATTCTCTGGCAGGTCTATGTATTACAAAGGTCTTTGCCCAAGCCGCGGCTTCCTTTTCACTGTCTTCACAGTATCTTTTGGTGAAAAGAAGTTTTCCACTTAAATGAATCTAATATTTTCCTTTTACAGTTAATACTTTTATCGCATTAAGGAATCTTTTCTTACCCTCAATCATGAAGATGATCTGTTATGCTTTCTTTTAGAAGCTTTATTGTTTTACCTTTTCTATTGAGTCTGCAGTCTACCTAAAGTTGATTTTTGTGTTTAGAATGAGGTAGGGGGTCAAGAATCACTCCAACACACACACACATACACACACACATACTGGATATCAAAGTAACCAAGCACCATTATGGTACTGCATTGGCACTTTTGTTGAAATTCAGATGATTCTTTATATGTGGGTCTGTTCTGGACTCACTATTCTATTCCATTCATCTACGAGTCTGTCTTTACAGCAATACTATGCCAGCTTGTTACTGTAGCTTTATACTGGGCCCTGGAATCTGACAATAAGGCCTTCCACCTTTGACCTTCATAACTGTCTTGGTTATTTCTGTCTCTACATTTCTGTATAAATTTTATAATCAGCTAATCATTTACACACACAGAGAAACACTGTCTTCCTACCATCTTGATCGGATAAAATTTGAAGACAAAGTAAGAAGGACGTGCTGGTCAAGCAGGGGGAAGTCGGCTCAGAGTCCAAGATGACTCAGATTGTGTCTGGAGCTCTAGGGTAAACTTTCGTTTTTTGTTTTGTTTTTGGGTTTGGTTTTTTTTTTGGTTGTTTTTTTTTTTCCCCCCGGTACCAGGAATCGAACTCACGATTCCTTGCGCTTGCCAGGCAGGCACTGTGCCGCTGAGCTAAATCCCCAGCCCTGGGGTAAACTTTCTTCCCTATCTTCACACTGAAGCTGACATATCAGCTCACAAGCTGCCTCTCTTAGGACTGCAACTGCACCCAGGCTGTCCTTGGTCCTCAGTGTGCCGGCTACAGATCTGGTGGCTGGGCAGCCTCCACAATCTTGTAAGCCAATCTGTGTACACAGATCTGCACACGCACACACATCGTGTCCAGTCTCTCTGGAAGCCTAACACAGGCTTTGGTGACATTTACTAGGAATGAGGAAAACCAGAGAGATAGTTTGGGACAGGAGTCAGGATGAAAAAGAAGAGTCCTACTTTAGACATAATTTGGGCGAGGTATGTGTGAAAACCCTAAGGGAAGACACATATTTATATTTCCATCTCTCACACTCACGTTCCAGGCCTTACTCTAACCTCTTTACATCTCCAATCTGTCCATATCTTACTCATTCCACAAAACTGATACCCCTGAGACGGGAACCACTTTTACCCCATACCACAGACAGGAAAACAGAGGCACAAGGAGCTGACATAACTTGACCAAGGTCCCGAGGCTGGTAAGCAGCAGTGCCTCGGTGCTCTTAGCTGCCACATGCTACTGCGGCTTCTAAGACGCTGAGCGAGCAGCTCAGATACGGGAGACTCAGCAGTTCTGGGCCTCGGCTTCCCCTTCTCAGCTTGGAGGACAGACTATCAAAACATTCCCATCCACTTCTGGCATCCAAAGAGCCTCTGCTTCCGAATTAGCTCAGAGCACTCTGCACCATGACCCCGACTCATGTCCTGGAGGGCAGTGCCCCCCATGGCATAGGCACAGACCAGGAGTCAGCAGACACACAGCTGCCCAGCCCTGCGTGACCTCACAAGCCAGGTGGGAGCTCCTCCACCACTGCCCAGGCCCCAGGCCTCTCGGTGCTCAGCACTCTGGCTTTTGACCCAGAGGCAGAGGCAAGAAGGCTGGCCGCATGCTGGGTTCCCTTGGGAGACAGAGGTACCCTTTCCTTCCAACCAGCTGGCTCCTTTACAAAGTCAAGGCAGGGACTGGCCTTAAAAGAGCTCGCCACCACAGTAGCAGGAAGGACCTGACAGGACCCGTGCAGAGAACCAGGCATAAATGGAGTCAGCGGCCACCTCCTGGACAGAAAAGCCTGCCCTGGGAGGAAGCACCTGCACTGGGGAGCCACAGGCTTAGCAAACAGCAGAACTGGGAGCTGGCCACAGAGGTCCCAGACTGCTTCTGGGAGGCCCAGGCCAGGTGCCAGAGAAGGGATGGTTGGCACTGGGTGAAGCTTCGCAGTGGCCGAAGGAAGACACTCAGGTGGCACTGTGAGACCAGAGGGGCAGCAAGGGGAGAGAAGCTAGGGGGTGGGGGACATGAGACAGCAGCAGAGAGACCCTAAGGACTGGATGGAAGGAGAGGACAAGCAAAGAAGAGACACACCGCGGGGCTAAGGGAGAGACACCAAAGCCCCAGTAGAAGGGCTCAGCCCTGGGACAGGGAGGGAAGGCCAGGGCAGGGGCCTGAACACATGGGGGCCTGAACGAGAACCCAAGGACAATGCAGCGTCAACAGCAGCAGCACAGCAGCCAGCCCCTACTCTGTGCACTCACTGGGCGCTGTGCACTTACTCTGCACCGGGCACTTAGCGCATTTGCCTCTGCAGCGACCCTGCCAGGTACACAGGATAAGGCACCGCTTTGTAGATGAACAAACAGAGGCACAGGGAGGCAAAGACACAAAACTGGAGAGGCGGCTGGACAGGGACCCGCTGTGAGGAGCCCCGCTCCGTGAGGAGGGTGCACTGTTCCCAGTTACAGGAGAGAAAACCGAGGCTCAGCGGGGCCCCCTGGAGAAGGACAGTGCTGCGAAGTCCACCCAGATGCACCCAATCCCTGTCATCCGCCCCGTGACCATGTTTCTCACCATGGCCTGAGGAGGCCGAAAGAGTCAGACAAGGAATCTAAGACTCAGAGACAGCAGGTGGCAAGGCGAGGACCAGCAGCAAGACGGCAGTAAGGTCGCAAATGGGGCCCAGAGTCTGACCCCAGCCCTCAGCTTCTGCCCTGCTAGATGAAGGAATTAGGAGGCCTCTGCAAAGTCACTATTTCATTTCAGCCCTAAGACAGAACCGCAGGGAAGAGGACTTGAAAGGGCTGCACTAGTCTTTGAGGCCATTCTCAGCCTGGGAGAGCAAGAAAATGGAAAGGTGGGAGCCTCTCTGTCTACCAAGATAGCCTCGGCCCATCCGTGCCCCAAATCCTCCAGGCAGCCACCCTCCCCACTTCCTAATTCTCCCTTCCTCAGTTTACTCATGTGTGTGTCCACACACCATCCACTCGTCCCACCAGAGCCCAGCCACCCCGGCCACCATCAGTCAAGCACCAGCCATCAGCATGCCCTCTCTCCCCTACCTCCTAGCCTCCATCACCCACCCACATTCCCGCCCCCGCACCTGCACAAAAAGTGCACCAATAAACGCTAATCCCCACCCACCACTCATCTAAATCCACCTCTGGAGAGCCTGGTAAGGCATGGGGGCGGGGGCTGGCCAGCTGGGAGCCAAGCAGGGTCAAATGGAGCAGGGCCAGGCTCCGCTCCCCCATGAAAGAGCCTGGGAGGAAGGCAGAGTAAGGGGCCTCTAGTCCTGTATGAGGAAGGAGAATGAGATGGGGTGGATGAGTGCAGGGAGACCAAGTGCATCAGGCCTCTGGGTGGATCAAGACTAAGAACTAGGGGGCTGGGGATTTAGCTCAGCGGCAAAAGCGCCTGCCTGGCAAGTGCAAGGTCGTGAGTTCGGTTCCCGGTACCGGAGAAAAACCAACAACAACAAAAAAAAAGACTAAGAACCAACTGTACCCACCATAATGGAGCATGGGCAGGAGATGGGGGGCCAGAGAGACCGGGCCAGGGAAATCAGGGAGAAACAGAGACCTGCAGAAGGACGAAGAGGAAGGGGTGAGGATCAGACCAGGGGGACCAGGAGGACAGAGTGAAACAGGGAGGTACTGGGCCTGCTGCCTGCACCACAAGAGAGAAGCCCCCTGCTTGCCTATAACATGCACATATAAAAGGCCTTGACATAGGGGAAACTGTTTCCCTTTTAAAAATAAAAGACAGGTCCAGCCATGGTGGCACATGCCTGTAATACCAGCTACTCGGGGGCTGGGGATATAGCTCAGAGGCGCAAGAGCCTGCCTGGCAAGCCTAAGGTCCTGAGTTTAATTCCCAGTACCAAAAAGAAAAAAAAAAAAAAAACCCACCAGCTACTTGGGATGTCGAGGCCGAAGAACTGCAAGTATGAGGCCTGCTTAGGCAGCTTAGCAAGACCCTATTTCAAAACAAAATTTTAAAAGGTCTGGGGATGTAGTTCACTGGCAGAGCACTTGCCTGGCATGCACAGGCCTGGGTTCAATCCCCAGTACAAAAAAAAAGGTGGGGGAAAGACTCTAAAAATGTGAAAGAGCTGGGGTTGTAGTCCAATAGTAGAGTGCTGACCTAGCACTCATGAGGCCCTGGGTTCAGTCCCCAGGAGAACAAAAGCCAAGAAAGAAGGACAGAAAAAGAGAGAGAGAGACAAAAGTCACTCTTTCAATAACAGTTAAACTTTTCACATGGTGCCAGATGCTCTTCACAGCTTCATAACAGTCCGTAAGGTCAGTCCGTAAGAAAACTGTGTTGAAAAAGTTTCCGAGACAATTACTGGGAGAAAAGTTACTGTCTTTCAGGGAATTAGAAAAAAGCAGAGATGGGGGTGACACCGGTACACATGTAGATGCCCCTCCACCAGTTTTCCCATCCACTTCTCCGACACTCACACATTCCTCCAACTTCCCACCCACCCCCTAAGCATCTAAGCACACAACCACTCCCTTCTAGCTTCCATCCACACACACATCCATTCAGCACCCGCCCACCATGGTCTTTCCTCCCTGCCTGCCTTTATCGGCCGTCCATCCACCTCCCAAGCCTCCAGCCACTACCTCTCCTTCCTCCCTTTTGCCCACCCAGCTCCCAAACTTCCAGTCACAAATGCATTTCGTCCACCTGCCCGCTCATCGCCCATCTACTTGCACCTGGGGTCTATGGAGCACAAGAAGCACTCACAAGGATGCAAAACAGTGCAAATGCTTTCTCTCCCTCCAAAGCTCAGCAGGGAAAGAGCATCCCTCCCGTCACAGCCTCCACCCTTGGATCTCGGAATCCTAGGCGCTGGTGTCACACCAAACCTCTCAGCTCTCATGATCATCTACAAGTGCAGAGCACAATATGGTGTGCGCAAGCCCCGTGTGGCTACTGAGCACCTACACTGCATCCCGGACAAGCCGAGCGTGCTGGACAAGAACACACTCCCAGGCTTTGCAGACTTAGTGTGAAAGCACAAGTGTGTAAAATATGATTACACCATAATCATATAAGTGTGGCTATGTTAGTTTAAATGAAACACACCATTTAAATTCATTTCACCTGTTTCTTTTCACCATTTTTAAATGTGGCTCTGAGAAAACTTAGAATAACGTATGTGCTTCTCATCATATTTTGATTTAGAACAAACCCCTCAACTCACAAAAGACAAAGGGGAGCCTGGACACAAGGTGTCACCTGGAGAAAGTAGCAGGTTTGCCCCAAGCCCTGCCTCCCGGCACCTGGGAACTTCCGCCCCGCCCCAGGATGTCACCTGGACTTCCGCTTGCAGTAGACGAGGAGATTGTCGAAGAGGAAGAAGGCCCGCTCTTGAATGTTGCCTGCAGAGATTTTCAGCAAGGTTCCCTGCAGGAGGAGCTGGGTGCAGATGTCCGTGAGGTTGGAGCCCTGGAGACCAAGGAGGCAGGTAGTGAATCCACCAGCCAGGGCGGGAGGCACTGGAAATATACCCGCCCTGTCCCATGGACAGAACTGACCACGGCCCCCCTACACACCCTTGAAAAGGCTAATGCACATCTACTGGCAAGTCTGTCAGCAGACAGAAGAGCCATACATGTGACTGATGGCTTCCCATCTGCTGAGCATGCCAGCACGACCCCAGGGACAGTGTAGCAGTATGACCCAAGGGAGGTGTGGGGTCCGGGAAGCTGAAGTGATTCACCACGCACATAGCTAACAGCAGCCCCTAGTCCGCCCCTGGGTGTGTTTGGGTTTGGTTTTTGTTTGGGGTAGTTTTTTGTTAACCATAATCCCTGCTGATTTATTTATATCTTGACTTGCTATATATGTTCCCACAAGAATGCCACTTCTGTAATGATAAAACCACTCTCAAGCATATGCCACTGTATTCCTGCATGTACAACACACCCTGGTGCATGGTAGGTGCTCAGTAAATGCTAGCAGAACAGCTGGTGACTACTGTGGAAACACCATCAGCGGCAGGATTGAGAGCGCCTATCCAGCTAAGGATGTACGCATCGGCGGGAACTGTTCCCTTGTGCTACCCAGCCCTCTCTCTGGGGTGCCATTGGGCTGAAACATTACACATGTGCAGTCTGCTGACCATGCACAGTGAGAAAGGCACTAGGCTGCAGCAAGCTGGACCCGGAAAACAATGGCTAAGAGAGAGGCTGAAAGCAAGGAGGGGAAGGTCCCGGATGCATAGAGTCCTCAGAGCCAGGGAGCACACGGGTCAGTCCACAGATCTACAGGACAAGGTTGGGGCAGACCCCAACACACTAAGAGAGAAGAGACTGGGAAGAGACAAGGGTGGGAGCGGAATGCCCACTGAGGCGGCCCTAAACCCATGCTTCTGTCATTTTGGGGAATGGGGGGCCCTCAGCTACACGGTTACAGACAACATTCTGCAGTCCACCTTGTAGCAGGCACAGTCATGTGACCCACTGCCATGTGGCTGCCTTGCGAAGACTGCTTCCCTCAGCTCCCTCCCTTTCCCCTCTCCATCGGCAGGAAGACGAAGACAGCCATCGCGGTGGGGGACTCTGCTGCCACAGACTGCACAAAAGGAGCTGCAAGGACTCAGGCCCAGAGGAAGGAGAGCAGAGCACCCACCCCCAGCCTCACCATCCACACCGCCCACCGCTGCACTGCCAGGGACAAGTGCACTTAGCTTTTAGGCGCTGCCGCACCTCTGCATCACTACTACATGAGCAGAAGGACACAGGCCGTCCCCAGGGGGACAGAGGGAGCCTCAGACACCTGGGCCCAGCAACACCATGCAAAAGCAGTTACCAGAGAAATTCACGCGACAGACCTGCAGATCATGCTGAAGGGAGAAGCAGAGAGACACTATGCTGTCCCTGCCTGGAAATGAACTTGGGGAAGGAAGAAAAAAGGAGAATTATTACAGACTCCCTGCCCCCTAAAAGCTTACCATCCAAAACAACAGGCGCTTATGCCCCAGGAGGATGTGCTGACACCGTTACTTCTCACAGCCAGGAAGGGGAACTGGCTTGAGCAACTCACACAGCAGGCTGGAGCTGCTGCTGGAGGTGCTCTGTGCCCTAGTGTAGCTGGGCAGAGCAACCCCCTCTGCCCAGTGGTTCCAGAGCCCCTTGGGAGCTCCTGTGGATCCTCAAACCTCCTGTGATCTAGAGCTGTGCAACCTGGAACAGCAGTCCCAGCTCATGGCCCGGCAGGGGACCACATGGCCAGAGGCGCATACATGCACGCTGCAGGCAGTCCTCTGATTCTCACGGTGCGGCCGCCAGTGAGGGACCCCAGGGCCTTCAGGAACAGTGAGCCCATGGGAGGTGAGGCTCCATCAGTGGCCTGTGGGCAGCTCAGGAAGACAGTATGTATCTTCCCACTTCGCCTAACTCATGCCCTGCCCACCACCCTTCCAGGCTCCACAGGAGTTTTGGCTGTTCGTCTGAGGAGCTTCTAGATCACCTACCCTAAGCCTAACCCTACAGCCAAGGCCACCTCAGGACCTGGGAGAGGAGTGTGTCAGTGCAGGAAGCTGCCTCTGGGCTTTGGCTGGTGACTACCCAGCAGACTGTCTGGACTCAGAGCATGCTGCCAGGGGCAGGAGGGAGGGCCTTCCACCGCAGCCCTGTGGAGAAGCCCCTGACACCTCAGACTCTCTGGGGCTGGAATTGAGGTCCCTGGAGCGGAGGTCAAGGGGTGCTAAGGACCAGATGCACAGGGCAGAAGCTGAGCACAAAGACACCACCAGATGGATATGGGGGCCTCTTTCCAAACAGAGTCACAACCACACAGAAGTAGTCCCGTTCAGAGCTGACAAAAGTATAGATAATGTTAAAGGCCAAATCGAAGGCTGGGGATGTGGCTCCATAGTAAAGCACTTGCCTAGCATGAAGCTCTGTGTTCAAACCTCAGCACTATAAAAACAATAAAATAAAAATACAAAGCAGTGTGTGCCTGGCACTTACCACATGCCACACACTGGTCTAAGTATTTTATACAAACTCAGTTTTGTTTTGTTTTTTCCTTGGGTACCAGGAATCAAACTCAGGACGCTGTGCTTGCCAGGCAGACGCTTATGCCCCAAGCTATATCCCCAGCCCCTACAAACTCAGTTAATCCTGAGTTTCCTGATGAGGAAACTGAGGCACAGAGTGGTAACGTGACCTGCCTGCTGAGTAAGGAGCAAGCTGGGAGAACCACTCCCTGCCCACCACTGTCCTCCAAGGAAGCCTCTGAGAAGAGGATCTGAGAGGTCTCTGAGTAATCATTAGTCTAGAGCAGGGGTCTCTAGGCAGAAAGACTGCACTCCGCTGAGCCCACAGCCTCCCAGGGCGGGTGGGAGGAAAACACACCAACTTATATTTCAAGGGCTCTTCCACCAACTTCCCATTCACTCCCTTTGGCTTCCTTCCTCACCCTCGAAGGTGAGCAAGCAGTCCGGGTCCAGCATGTGGAAACCCAGGGATTCCAGCCAGCAAGGGGAGCCGCTCGCTCCTTTCTCAGCGAGAACATGCACGGAACTCCCACTACTGTGAACCTCAACAAGACCCTCGGTGGCCCTGCATCCAGAGGTCCTGCTGCAGGACGGCTGGCCCACACCCATGTGCTCCGGGCAAAACTGAAGGAAGCTCTGCACCCAGGAAGAGCAGGAAGGAGCCCCTGCCTCACTGCCCACGGCTCCCAGACACACACCGAGATAGGTGCTGTCCCGAGCACTCTACCGGCATCAGCTCCCCAAGGCGCCCAGAAGGGGAGTTCGGCCACTCTCCAGACTTTTCAGAAGAGGAAACTAAGGCAAAGGAATCTGTCCTCACAGGGGCCTGGCTTGTTCACTCACTTCCAGGTCTCGCGACACGCTGCCATTTCCTCTGCTCAGTAAAACGGATTTATGGCTTAACATATCTGGTTTAGCTAAACCAGTCTCACGACAAAAAAAAAAAAAAAAAGCAATGGCTTATGACAGATCAGGCAAAACCACAACCACATGGACAGGAGATTAAACTAATGTCAAAAGCAAACTGCAAGGAGGGAGTCAAGAGACGACCCCGCTCCGCCCTGTCAGCCAGATGCCGAGAGAGGGGACAGCCACCTATCAGAGCAACAAGAGCGCACATGGAAAGATGGGAGTCATCCAGAGTGTTTGAAACAAGGCCTTGCAACCCCTGCCACTCACCCTGAGTGACAGCCTAAGTCGGACGTCCCCAGGTGTGACTAGGGACCATGTGAGCTGCTGCAGGCAGCTTCACCGTTTCACATTCTTCTTTCTCGCTAAGAGATGGTTTTTTCACAATTCACCTTGATTTAAATCAAACTGATTTTAAAACCTCTCTACTTCGTGGAAAACCTTTTCATATTTTCCAAAGAACCCTCCTGTTCCATGGCTCGCTTCAACCTCAAAATGACCCCAGGAGAGAACTTCGGAGACCTCATCTCTCAGATGCCGCCCACTGCGGGAACGAGGCCCAGAGAGCAGTCACGCTCGCCTGAGGCACGGCCATCTGTGAGTTACACGGCTGGGCCTCCAAATCACGTCCTCATGCCTCAGTTTCCTCATCTGTAGAGCACGGACAATCGTAGTGCCTCCCTTGCTGTGTCGGCAGCATGTAGCAGGTGCTCAATAACTGGTGCAACTCTCGCTGTAGGTTATTTCCTATTTCCTAAGCTGCACGCAGAAACAGTGATTAAAATAAGCACCAAAGGAGTTCCAAATTACAGATTTTCAGGGGCAGCAAGTATTCTATAGATCCTTAGTTCCTGTTTTCCTAGGTCCTTAGCAGAGAGAGGCCTCTGCAAGCCACTTCTGCTCTGGCTGCCAAGGAACTTGCTCAATTCTCTTCCCCAGAGGCACCATGTGAGAAAGTTGTTTGCCAGCTGAGTGCTAGGAAATTCAGCCTTCCAGAAAGACTATTTAATTCTCCCTCTTTTGACAATGAGCGTTAGGTAATTTATCTGAGCTGCTCTTTTTAACTTGGCTATCTGGAAGCTCAAAACCCAACCAGAAAGATGCTTAAATCAATCAGCTTGATTTGTTCTTGAAAGTGGCCATGTAACCCACTTCTGGCCAATGAGATGTAACGAGAGGTTTCCAGAAAATACTCTCCTCCAGTGGAGAGCAGCACTCCCTCTTGCTACCCTAGCCATATCTCTGTCTCCTCGTTTTGAACATGTCACGCCTTTATAGAATCACATAGGAAAGGTCAAGATCAGGAGACAGCAAATCACAGATGTGACATCAGCAGGCTGCAATGAAAGTCCTCAGAGAATGCAACCTAACCAGCAAATCTGAGTATTGGGCAACTTCATTTCAAGCAGAAAGGAATGAGAGACTTAATCACGGAAGGGGCTATAGGAGCCAGAGTCCAGATCAAGGCTTCCCAGAAAACTAATACTGCAGAACCAGCCCAGCAGGGGAGCCACTGTCCTGCCCTGATGTAAAGGAGACTTGCCCAACTTAAAACTCGTACTCCTAGAAACACTGTTCAGCTGCCACCTGGTCACTCAGCAGCTGCTCCCTCAGCTGCCAGTTGCAAAACCACCTGTGCCATGGGGTGTACATCACCCCAGCACCTATGGATGCCCTGTCTTGCCCTCCACACCCAGGACGCCAGGGCCTGGGTCCTCTGCTAATGCTGCCGCCCCAGAAACCAGACACAACCATGGCTGTGCTTTTTCCACAAACAGCAGAAGGGTGGCCTCTGCCCCACCTCCCATGTCTCAAGTAGCCAGCTCTGATCCTGACCAAACTTAAACTCATACTCCAAACCCAAGCTGCAAGGGAGTCTGGGAAACACAGCTCTTCGTCCTCTAGCTTCAGCTGGGGAAAAAGCCCAGCAGCAGGAGGGCACAGCACATGGCAAGTGCCAATGCAGAACACCCTCTTCCTTGTGCACAGTCCTTTCCCATCTGGGGCCAAATCCTCAGCCTCACGGCAACAGAGCAGCACATCTGGGATCCCCAGCACCAGGAAAAGAACGCTAAATCCCTAGCCCAGCAAAGGTGACCAGGACCAGAAAACCCAGAGGGCTCAAGCGAATGATTCAGACAGCAATCTCTGTCCGAGAGCCTTTCATCCGGGGCCCTAACCTCCAGCTCCAGCTGTGTTTACTCTGCGACTGATTTATTTACTCATATTTTCCCATTTCCTTCTGTAGACTCATAGGAAACTTCTAATAACCTAAGAAGGAGTGGGAAGTTAAACAAGTAAGTTACAAACAATGTGAAGAGCAAAAGAACCCTATCCCCTAATAATCACAACAGTAAGGCCAGCACCTGCCCTTTACTGAGTACCTACTACACGCCAGGTACAGATGAGGATCTGAACATGTGCCTAACATCACCTACCAAGGAAGTATTAAGCCAGAAGTCTGTCCTGCAGTAGATCCTTGAAAGCCACCCTTGACCTTGGCCTCAGAAGCTCTAAGGCCTTTATACACCAGGCAGGCAGAGCAAGGCATATGGCAGAACGAGTGGGGAGTACAGGGAGCAGTGGGGACTATGGAAAAACTGAGGCTCTGGTGGCTGTCGCCCTCGAACCCAGGGGACCCCTATTACCAATGTTTCAAGAGAAACTAAACCATTTAAAGTGAATTCAACTGGAAAATAATTAAGCAACTTTTTTCAAACATTCTGTAGACCAAACAAAATACACTGCATATCAACCCTAGCTAGCACCAGGCTGCAGTCTGTCCCCGCTGCCTGGCACCCAGGCCCTCTGCAGCCCAGGGTCCCCCACACTCCCTGCCATGCGCACCTCCCAGCCCTCGATGTGAGACTGCAGCTGCTCCAGGGCTTCCAGCTTCTCCATCTGCCGCTTGGTCTCGTTGATGTTGGAGCACACCGTCTTCATGGCCTGCAGCGCGCTCTGGACCGCAGGGTGGTCTGGGTGCTTGCCGGGCGTCCTCTTGGCCAGCTCCTGGGGCGGAGGTGGGGCAGAAGGACAGATGTCAATCAGAGGGCACCTGGCCTAGAGTCAGCTCCTACCAACAAGCAGAGTAACCTGGGGCCGGGAAGCCCACTCATTCATTCATGCATGCATGCATGCAGCATTCATTCTATAAATGTCACCTGATCACCTCCTCCATATAAGAGCAAGTTGTGATACATACTAGGAAGACAGGTCAAAAGAAGAGACCAGAAAGTGCTATTTCAAACAGGGAGGTCAAGTGAAGGCCCTGGAGGGTTATATGAGCAGAAACCCTGGCTTTAACAAGAGAGGGGGCTCAGCTGCAATCTAAGGGAAGAGTGTCCCCAGCAGCGGGAACAGCGCGTGTCCAGGGCCTGGGGTAGGAGCCCACGTGGTACTTAAGAAAAGCCAGGAGGCAATGCACACCAAGCAAAGCAGACAGAGAGAGGCAGAGGCGGGCGGGTCACCCGGTGACCACAGATACGGCCCCTGCCCTCATTTCCTTAGCAAGGTAAGTATTTTAAAACTGCCTCCTGGGGCTGGGGCTGTACCCAGTGGTGCAGCACTTGCGCAGCATGCATGAGGTCCTGAGTTCAGTACCCAGTGGGAACGGGGTGGAGAGGGGATCACCTCCACAGGACCTGGGCCGCACAGAACGTGGCCAGGAGCTCTCCTCCGTGGCCCACTCCTCTACCACTTCTCCCTCCGCTCCTGGAGAGTCAGAGACCTTCCTGTCCCTGCAGACGCGATGATCTCGGGTGCTGGGGAGGGCCGGTCCCCTCCACCCTGAGCCCCATTTCACAGCCCCAAACCATGAGGATGAGGGTGACGGAGACAGTGGCGGTTAGTGCCCCCCACCGAGCCTTCGCCTTGGCTGTGTGGCAGTTTCGTTACCCTCATTAGCAGACAGACAGACTGAAGCCAGAGGAGGGACTGGGACACGAACTCATCTGCACGTGTTTTTATAGTGAGGAATAAATCAGGCGTGGCGGGGAAAGTGCCTGGGATGTACACAACAAGCACTCGTGTACGCTCCTGCGGCATTCTGGGTGTTACTGTGGGCTTCTGACGGCTCTGGTGGAGGTTCACCGGGAAGATGTGGCCCCATGTGGTGAAAACCCCACCAGGAACCAGAGACTGGACGGGAGCGTGGCCAGGAAGCAGGGAGGCGGCAGATGCCACGCCACAGCTGTGGGCAGGTGCGCCTCCCTCTGTCTCCCCGCAGCAGACCAGCCTGAGCAGCTATCTGCACCTGCGCCCCAGCGGCCCCCAGGAAGCGAGATGCCTTTGGGAGGCTCTTGTCAAGGGGAGCCATCAACACGGAACCAACAACAGCATCTGTGACAGCAGTTAGCCCCACCCCCATTCGATGACACAGGCACCGCTGTATCCTCCTTGACGGAGTACGGGAGTGAGGTATTCTGCCCAAGATCACCCAGCAGATGTGAGCCCAGCCAGTTGGCTCAAGACTTTGTTCTCTGAATGCTCAGTACTGGTTATGGCCTTCCAGACTGGTACACAGAAAATTTTCTGTTCAAATACCTACACCACAGTAATTCTTGATTGGTGCCAGAGGAACACAAGTACATGGAGGGACAGAGGGTGAGGGGAGTGCAAGGTCTCCTTGAGGACACAGGCTTTGTGGGTGGAGCCTGAATGAAGCAAAGGTATGGCCCATAAACCACCAGAAGGACAGCACTCAAGGGTCCAGAAGAGCACATGCAAAGGCCCTGGGGCAGCAAGAGAGAGAGAGCAAGGAGGCCAGCAAAGCTTCAGCAAAGGGAGCAAGAGAGAGAGGGACTGGCCATGAGGCTGGAGAAGCACCTGAGGCCAGACCACAGGCAAGGGCACTTCTGGGTTCTACCTCAAGAGCGAGCAGAGTGCTGAGGGTTAGGAGCCAAGGCCTGACACCACCCGACTCTTCCTGTAAAGGACCCCACCTCGGGCCTTGGGAAGAAGGCTGCACAGAGGGGCTGCAGGGTGAACAGAAAAGCAAGAAGGCCACTTGGTGGCTACTGCAGGCGTCCAGGCAAGAGATGATGGGGGCCTGGGCCAGGAAGCTCGGGCCTCATCATCTGCTCATGGGATCACTGCTCCAGTGTGGTCCCCACGAAGCTGGCCGCATGCCGGGCTCCCTGTTGGGGACAGAGATGACACAGATACAGCCTGCGGCCTCTGGCGCTAATAACCTGCTCACAGGCACAGCCCAGATAAACCACAGTCCCTGTTCCGTTCACTCAGTCCCCTGCCCTGGACCAGGCCAGCTGAGGCCCAGGTGGCCAGTGTGGCTGGTCAGTGGGAGATAGTGCCACCCCACCTGCTTGTCCCAGAGCCCTGGAAGCTGGAGGCAGTGGTACTGCTTTGATAGTTCCCGGTGAGGCCACCACACCCAGCAGTTAGTGAAAATGAGAAAAAGGTTAGTTCCCTTTTCTGCTTGGCTGCCCCCACCTCTATCCCTGCCTCAGATCAGCACCAAGATGGGGAGCAGAAACCAAGTGAGACCCAGTCAGGCTCAGAGCTGGGCCCAAACACCAGGCAAACACTGCCTTTGGTATCTCTGTCCACAGGGGAGTGTTGGCTCCGCGTCACCCAGCCTCAAAACCTGCAAGCCTGTTCCTGCCCCTGGGCCTTTGCACTTGCTCTTTCCTCTACCAGATGCTTCATTTTCAAGCTCTTGTGAGACAATATAGTACTGCATAAGGATGTGCATAGATTTGGATTGTCCAGAAGGAAATCCTTATGTTTACAATCAATGTTCAACAAGATTACCAAGGCAATTTAACAAGGAAAGAACAGCCTTCCTAACATGTGATGCTGAGACAACTGAATATCCATGTGCAAGAGATGCCCTCACACTGCATGTAAAAATTAACTCAAAACAGATGAGAACCTTGAATAGAAGAGCCAAACTTATAAAATTATTAGAAGAAAACACATGAGTAAACCTTAATGATCTTAAGTTAGGTGAAAAAGTCTCAGATATGACACCAAAATGTACAAGCCACTAAAAGATACAGGTAAACCAGACTTCCTCAGAATTAAAAACTCCTGTCCTTCCTTCTAAGACACTATCAAGAAAAGCAGAATGTAAGAAAATGGTGTAAATTCTTTAGGTGATGAGGAACTTGTACCCAGCACACATAAAGAACTCTTATGACAACAAAAAGACAAATAATCCAACTTAAAAATAGGTAAATGGTTTGAACAAACATTTCTCCAAGGAAACTCCTAAGCGATCAATAAGCAGATGAAAAAATAATCAACATCATCAGGAACATGCAAAACAAAACCAAAAAGAAATATAATTTCACACCTACAACAAAGGCTATAATCAAAAGATAAATAATCACAAGTGCTGGTGAAGATGTAGAGAAACTGGAACTTTCATATATTGTTGGTGGAACTACAAAATAGTCCAGCAACTCTAGAAAACAGTTTGGCAATTCCCTTGTGACACATTTATCCAGCCATACCCAAAGTAATATATCCAAGTACTTTTCAGTTATGTAGACCTATATATTTTTACATATATTTTTTACATACATGCTGGTATAATATCTATATTGCTTGAGCTAACTTTTCCATCTGTTTTATTTGGAAGAGTCTCTCATGCTTCACAGTCTGAAGCAGTCTGAGAATGCCCAGTCAGTCTCAGACAAGCATAAAACATGGGTATCTTCAAAGCTGATGGGAGTTTAAGCTCTACCAACAAAGGTCAAACGTGTAAAAGCAGGGAAGTGAGGCAGCTCCTGCTCAGTACAGAACTGAACACACTGAGTAAGTGAGAACAGAGCCTACCTCTAAGGGGACAGTGGTACTGAAAATCCTGGAACTAGCATCCAAAGTGGAACAGCTACAAGAACTTACAGGGTCTGGTCCAAAGGAGGGTGCTCTGGAAGAAATCCAAGAGCTGCACGCTAAGCCTCTTGGGAGTCCTCACGAGGAAGAAGCCCCCTGGATCCATAATACTGCAGAGGGTCCAAGGGGAACTACACAGGGGGCAACTGTGTGCCCAAGTTCATCCATCCTTACACCCGCGGGAGGCAGTGAGCTCCCCCACTTACAGGTATCAATAATAGACTCGGGCCCACCTAGGTCTGATCCTAGCTCCAACAGCACATCAGAGCCTGAGACTGGAAAGCCTTAGGTCAAGAGGTGAGTTCTGGGCAGAGGGAAGCGCACTGCGTCACTGCATCTCTGCCATGTGGCCTTGCATAAGTGACCTCACCTTTCTGAGGCCGAGTTTGCTCACCTGTGAAGTGGACTAACGTCCCTCCTGCGGGTCCATCCAGCGCAATGATGAATGCAGAGAGTAAGAAGGGCGGTAAGAACACAATATCTATCAGCTTCACCATCACCTCCATAGTAATAACAGCTCGCTTTACTCTCCTTTCTACCTAGTAAGAATGACACTAAGCAAAGTCACCGTGGTAGTCATAACAGCCAGCTCCAACTGAGTGCTTGCTGTGCACAAACACTGCTCCAACTCGAAATGTATGAAGTTGCTTCATCCTCAAATCATCCCAGTGAGGGGCTACTATTCTTCCACCCTATATTCAAGGAAACTGAGACATGGAGCAGCAAAGCCTCTGCCAAAGGCCACAAAGGCAGAGGGGCATTCACTGGGAGCTGAGGACATCTGTAGCTCTCTGAAGAATGACAACAGCTGGAAATAAACACTCCACAATCTGGCTCTTAGAACACACATGTCTGAATAGAGGTCCACCCTGAGGACCCCTTAGAGAAACTGAGGGCAAGCCATGTAATCTCAACTCCTCTGGAGGCTGAGGCAGGAGGATCATAAATTCGAGCCCAGCCTGGGCAACTTAGCCAGACTGTGTCTTAAGATACAAAAATAAAAAGGTCTGTAGAGGTAGCTCAGTGGTAGAGTGCTTGTGTGAGGCCTGAGGCCTGAGGCCAGCGGTGGTGAATACATGGCATGCAACCTGCAGTGGGCCGTTTATCACTGAAAGCTCTAAAAGGTTTGCTAACACACCTAGGCTCAAGCCCCCGTACTGCCAAAAAGCAAGGGATGGAAGGGAGGAGAGCAGAGGGGAAAGGTGCAGGAAGGGAAATGAAGGGAGGAAAAGAAAAAGAGAAAACAGAAGACAAGATTGGGGGAAAGTGGAACCCCTCCAGGTGCAGGCTGGTGACCTCCCCAGCACCCACATGCAAGCCGTGTGGTTTTGACAGCTGCCCAAGGCGAGGACTTCCTGGAAAAGAGGATATCAAGGCAGAGGAGCCCAGGCTTCCGCCAGCCACCTCCTCTCCCTGCAACCTCCAGCTTGTTTGCCAAGAGGGTGCCTGCAGGTATGGCACTGAGCAACCCCACTGTGCCCTAAAAGGTGAGGTCCCTGGCACAGCATGGCTGTGCGTGGACAGGCTGGGACCAGGCCCTCCTCTTCCAGGCCAGACAGGGGCAAACATTCGCGGCTGTGGCCAGGGTCAGCTCCTCCCTGCTGGCTCAGCCTTGCTGGAGGCCCAGGGAAGCATGTGGGAAGCACGGGGGAAGACAGGACAGGACACATGGCAAGGCCTGGGCTCCACTTGCCCTCTCCTGGCTGTGGAATCCCGGAGAGGTCATCCCAGCCCAGCTCCCAAAGTGAACCTGTGCCCAAAGCTGGAACCAAGCTTCCATCCTCCTGCCTCAGCAAGGAGAGGGTGGGACCCGCTGAGCCAGGGCGCTTCAGGCTGCAACTCAGGTGAGAAGGCTGGGAAAGACACACTGTCCTTTCCCCAGGAGACACAGACCTAAGGCTGGGGGGACCAGAAAGCCACCATGAAAAAGCGGCCTCCTGAACAGAAAGCTGCCACAGAGGAAAACGGAGTCCAGAGAGACAAAGAGACACCCTAGACAACCTCCCCATCACAGGAGCTGGATGCAGCTGCACCTGAAGCCACACTTGCCCTGGCTTAGTTCTGTTTTCCTTTCTTTTCTTGAATAAGTAAGTTCAAATTAAGTTTTAAAAATTAAGGTTTTTTTAAACATAAAAATAATAAATTGGGTTTCCAGTCGCTGGTAAGCAAAAGCAGATGAAGACAGACCCACAAAATCACAGTGTAAAAACAGAGTTGGATTTGTCACTGCAAGACACCACAGGATCCCCTGAGATTGATGGAGGTTGATGGAGGCCCAAAAGGAGACACTGGGGTTCAAAGTACGCTGTCCTCTTCACAAGGAGGAAAAGGCAGCCCAAGGGTGGGAGGCGTCACCAATGGGGTCTGCATCGATAAAAGCAGCACAGCTTCCTGGGGACACACGGCCAGCGCCAGGGAGGGGCTGTCACTGCTGTGCACACATTTCTGTCCGAGGCTCCACATCTGCACTCAGAAAGCAGAGCGCTCTCCAAAGCTCAGTTCCTGGGCGCCCCTGCCATCCCTAGGGTGACAGCAGGATGCAAATGAAGAGGGGCTGAGGAGACCCACCGCCACTTAAAGAGGAAAAGGGAAAAGAAAACAAGAAGCGAAACACATGTGGAAGTCCAAGAAAACCCAGAACTAAAAAGCTGCCCCGCACAGCAAAGAAAACCTCCACGTATGCAAATCCCATGCAGTTTCATACAAATAGACTGCGACTCTGACTGCCTCAGACCCCGCTCTGTGTCCAGGAAAAGAGCACCTCCAGGGCTGATGATGAATGGGGAAGGAAGGCAGCTTGGGGTCTCTGACACCCCAGCCGCTTGCAGAGGCCAGGGACAGCGGGAGGAGGGCATCGCGGCTGCACCCCGGCTTCGGTGAGAATGAGCCGCGCGACCTGGCCCAGCTGCCTGCCGCTCTCAGCTCAGCCTCCTGGCAGTGTGCCGTGTGCAAGGCAGCAGCCTGCACCGAGGGCCGTCGCCCCCACCCTCCATGCGGCAGAGCCGGGGCTCTCGTCACCCCGGGCTGCACCTCCACCTGACAGGAGCAACTGCCAGCGCAGAGGGGCTGTTGTAGGGAGGGGACAGGTGCCCCTCTCTGCCACACCCCACGCCCACCATGCAAGTGGCATGGGGCTCACTCACTTATCCCCTCCTCCCTGTAGGCGTCCATATGCGTGGCCCTGGGTTAGGAGGTCTGCACTCACCCCCAGCTCCAACCTTCTTAAGAGCATGGCTCACCCTAAATTAGGTCTGTCTACACCCACATTTGTGATGGTGTGTGGTGCTGGTGATGGTGGCTATAAATTATAAGGCAGCAGTGGAAGAAGAAAGGAGACAGAGACAGACAGACAGACAGACACAGACACAGAAAAAACTAAACAACCCAAAAACTTTAAACTATCCAAAAGAAACGGGAGGATGGAGGGCAATGAAAAAGAGGACAGATAAAAATTAAGAAGATATTAGGAATATATATATACACACACACACACACACCCCTATATAGCAATAGCACAATGAATATAAAAGATAGTGACACACCAGATTTTAAAATAGGAGCTTTGTAGTGTTTATAAAAGAAGCACCTAAAATCTAAGGATACAGAAAAACAAAAATAAAAGGATAAAACAAGATATATGAAGAAAGTATTGGTGAAAAAAAACCTAATGTAGTTTGGTTGATAATGAATGAAACGGACTGAGACAATAACCACAGCTCACACTTATTAAGTACGTGTAAGCACTTCACGAGTACTTCCTTTACTCTTCATAATAACCTGTAACAAAGCACTGCTGACAGAGGAGGAAACTGAGGCACGAATAAAAACCACGGCATCTCCACGTGACCATCTCCCCAGAGCATGCAAAGAGCTTCCAGGAGTTTTCTCACGGTCTCGTCTGATCCCCACGGCAAGCCTGTCACAGAGGAGGGAATGGAGGCTCAGAGAGGGCCAGCAACTTGCCCTTGGTCCCACAGTCAGAGGCAGCAGAGCTGCATTTCTGCATTCGGACACAGCGTGGCACAGAGCAGAATGCAGGCAGGACCTGGGAAGGGCAGTCAGGAGGGCTCCTGGGACGGCACACAGAGCCTCACTTTGAAAGGACAGGCGAGGACAGGCCCCCCGGCCCCACAGGAAGGAGCCTGAGCAGGGGCAGGCGCAGGCTGGGCGCTGTGGGCGAGGTGTCGGGGCTCAGCCCAACAGCAGGATGGGGAGGATGCTGCGGTCGGGGAGGACGGCGGAGCCAGGGCAGAAGGGGCCACAGAGAAGAGACGCATCGCTTCCGGTGCCTTCTCAGCAAGCAGGTGACACTGCCAACCCTCAGAGGATGGGAGCTCCCTCCCTAAGGTCAGGGTCAGAGGAAAACCCCAGAGAGACAGCAGCAGTCACCAGAACGATGGCGAGGGTCCCAGCAGCCAGTTCCAGTGGAAGCCGCCAAGGACAGGAGGCAGCAACCCCAGCCTCCAGCCTCGCCCCCACAGACCCCGCCCTCTGGGCTGGCTCCTCAGCACCCAGCCCTCTGCCCACACACAGCTGAGGCCAGTTAGGAGTCAGCCCTCTGCCTCCACCGTTCTCACTTCCCACAGCGCCCAAGTCCCTCAGGGGGAAGATGAGGACCCACAACAGCCTGTGAGCCCTGCACCATCTGGCCCTGACCTCCCTGGCTCACTTTCCCACTCTCCCTCGATGTCCCTCAGAACATCCTGCCCCAGGGCCTTTGTGCTGCTGTTCCTTCTCCCTGGCCTTCTCAGGGGCTTTGCTCAAGCTTGGCCAACTACCCAAAGCTGTAAGCCCTGACTCACCCCGGCCCCTCCTGACCTTTCCAGCCTGAGGCATCATTTCCCACAGGCCTGCAGCGCAGCAGCGAAGCAGCAGGGACTGGGACTCGGGAGGGGCGCTGTCAACACGCTGGGTGCATCCTCTCCTCTCACCCCGCCACCCCCTCAAGGGCCGTGAGGGGCGCACATCCCAGGCTCTGGGCCCCTCCACCAAGAACGGGGGCCACCCTGTCCCAACTATAAGCCTCACTCCACCCTCTCAGGGGCACTGACCCCAGAGCAGCCACACCCCTGCCAGCCGAACAGCAAAGTCGTTGTGCTGAACTTGAGTGACAGCTGTGTCACTCACAGACACAGAAACCAGACTCTGCAGAGGACCCAAAGCTGCACTCTGCACCCTGCCACAATCCCCTCGGGTGACACAGCTCCCAGCGTCAGCCCCGTGGGCCCCACAGCATCTGAGGAACTGAATCCAGCTGACATCCAGGCAGCAGAAGCTGCCACATAGCAGTGCCAATGTCTGGTTTCAGGATCAGTGGGGCACACTGGCGCGGCACTTCACAGTCTTTCAGTGAGTTACCTAGGGGACTGAGTATCCTGGCACATGCGCGTAATCTCAACTATTCAGGAGGCTGAGGCAGGAGGATCACAAGTGCAAGTCCAGGCTGGGCAACTTAGTGAGTCAGGGACACCCTGTCTCAAATAAAAAAGAAAAAGGGCCAGGGCTGCAGCTCAGTGCTCAAGTGTTTGCCTAGCATGCACAAGGCCCTGGGCTCCATCCTCTGCACAGGGGTGAGGATGGAGGTGGGGGTAGGGGGTGGGAGACAAAGGCCACAAAGAGGATGAGGCCACGGCACTAAGTCTAACTAGAGAAAAGACACAAGCACAGAGCCACGGCCACCTGCACTCAGGTTTCAGAGATGAGGAACCAGCAAAGGAGACCACAAACAAGTGGCCCAAGAGGCAGACAGCGGTGGGAGCTGTCCCTCCAGAGAGGCTTTGGTGTCCGGGCTGCCTGAGGACCACGCATTCCACCCACCTCCCTCACTGTGCTGCACACAGGCCCGGTGTCCTCACCGTGACCAGAGCTCCGAAAGCAGGAACCAGGTGACCCCAGAGCTGCACTAGCACCTGACCCATGGCAAAGCCTTGGCAAGACCTGGCCACCAGCAGGAAACAGCTCAAAGGGTCAGGATGGCCAGCTGTGCAGACGGCATCACCCCACGCCCGAACTGTTTCCCTGGACACACTGACGGAAAACTCAACAAAGCCCGAAAATGCCAACTCTCTATCCCCGGCCTGGGATGAGAAGCCAAAATAGAACGTCCCGGCTATTCTTAGGCAACTCAAGTTCAGCTTTTTGCGGCTGCTCCCAAAGCAGGGCTCGCCTGCTCCCTCTTCCCACCCCGGGGCCTCAACCCTGTGCGCTGCACCCTCCAGGGTTGTGCTGGGACACAGGGCACAGGGCTCGGGGACATCTTCGGGGACACTGGAGTGCGGAAGGGCCCGAGAGGCAGGCTGGGGTCTGAGCTCAGCTGCCCAGGCTCATGGGATCATCTCTGTAAAAATGCTGGAAAATGTGACAGAGAGGACTTGGCGGGTGTGAGGAGGCCCCTCAGTCCCGGCTGATGCAAACGTTCCAGCTGCGGTGCCAAAGGTCGGGACACTCGGAGCACTTCCGTCAGGCAGGAGCGTGGCTGTCCCCCCAGGAATCTGAGGGCCAGCTGGCTGGTCCCCAGCACTCCATAAACACAGCTGGAGACAGGAGAGGGTCCCTGCCCTCTGGGAGGCTGAGGCAGGAGGATCACAAGTTTGAGATCAGCCCGGACAACTTAGGGACTTAGTAAGACTCAAAATACAAAATTAAAAAGGACTGGGGAGGGGCTGGGGATTTAGCTCAGCGGCAAAAGCGCCTGCCTGGCAAGCGCAAGGTCATGAGTTCGGTTCCCGGTACCGGAGGAAAAAAAAAAAAAAAGAACAGAAAAAAGGACTGGGGATGCAGCTTAGTGTGAAGGCCTTGAGTTCAATCTCCACTACCACAAAAGAGAGGGAGAGAAAGACAGAGAGACAGGGACAGACAGAGACAGACAGAGACAGCGAGAGTGAGAACCCACAGACCTCTGGCCCTCAGCGGGTTTCCCATGGGCTGTTTCCTTCCTTCCACCCCACACCTCACACAGGCCATGTCCCTGCGGACTCTGTCCTCCTGGGAACCCAGAGCCCAAGAATCCCGCCGGACTCCAGCCCCCGTGGGAGATTCCAGCCTCAGGAAGGTCTGAGCTTCACATCAGGCTCCAGGCCCACCTCTATGCACGAATCCTGCCCGCAGCTGTTAAAAACAGTACCAAATGTGCTTCTCCAAGAGCCCAGTGGGACCCCAGACTCTGCCAAGGTCCAGCAACCAAAGGGTAACACTCCTGCCCAGCTCTGGGGCTGTAGCTGTTGGTTCTTCTCCGAGTCAGATGCTCAAGGCTTTGAGCCCAGGAAAGCAGAGCGGCCACTGGCCCCGTGACACAGGCCCATCGTTCAGTCTCCTCAGCCCCCACTTAGGGAACTGTGAAGGTCCTCGTCCCTGATACTGACCCCAAAATGCTTCTCAACAGACATGCAGCTGTGTGGTTTGAGCAATCCTTGATGCTGCCCTGCTGGGTGGCTCTGGACAGGCTGCTTCCCTTCTCTGTGCTTCATCCACCCCATCTCCAAAACGGGAGTGCCTATCCCACAGCACCACAGTAAGCACATGTTCCCACATTCCCCGGGAGGGCCATTAACACAAACCAGGGACTACAGAAGATAAAGTGAGGTGTAGGACAGGAAGTGACTAGATCAAGGTCACATAGCTAGAAAAGGGCAGAGATAAACCCACACCCTGGATGCCTCTGGTTACAGAGCTCAGCTCTAATCCAAGACCAGCAAATAGTTTCTGTAAAGGGCCAGTAGTAGATACGTGGCTTCTCTGGCCACATTTGGTTTCTGCCGCATTTTCTTCCCTATGCTGTGCGTCTGTTCTATTCTTTTCTGCTCTGCTTACCACCCTTCTAAAAAAATAAAGTAAGCCGGGCATAGTGGCCCACATCTATAATCCCAATACTCAGGAGGCTGAGACAGGAAGATTGCTGTGAGTCTGAGGCCAGCGTGGACTACATAGTGAGTTCAAGGCCAGCCCGAACTACACAGGGAGACACTGACTCAAAATACAACAAACAAAAAAACGCAAACCCATTCTTAGCTCACAGGCTGCATGAGACAGGCCACACACAGCTCACAGTTCTACCAGTGCATCCTCCAGACCCCTACAGTGTTCTACCTCCTAACACTCAACTAACGTGAGTCGGGGAAAGACACCAACAGATCCACTAATGCACCCTGCAGGGCCGCCTTGACCCACAGGTCACCAAGGTGAAGGTCCACCTGGTGCAAGCCTTCTGACCCATAGCGCTCCCACCGCCTGCCTGGGCACCAAGGTGAGAGCATGGCACCTGCAGGGGCTCCTTCTGTGTATCTGGAAGGGTAAGCAGCTCAGCCAGAGAAGAACTGCATCCCACCCCACGGCCACACATGTCAGCAGCCTAGGTCACCAACACAGTGACGTCCCACTGTCTGGTCCAGCTTAGAGGCTCAAGCAGAAAGTGAAGTTCGGGATTTCCCTTGTACCTTCCCCTCCTCTCTCCCAGTTCACACAGCAAGGACACACACAGCTCCCACGAGCAAGTGCGGGATGGAGGCAAATCAAACCCCAGCAGTCAGCCCAAGGAACAGCTGTCAGACACAAGGCCTTGGGACAGAGCCAGCACAGGCTCCAGCCAACGGCACCACTTGCAAAGGCAGAAGACCCTGGGCCGAGAGCAGCAGATGGTGGCAGAGTCCTCACTAGGCTTGGGATCTGCCCAGTGGCTGACTCTGGAGCTCAGGATCAAGCTTTCTTAGGTCCATACATAAGAAGCAGCTCTGCATCAGCAGGTCTGACCAAGACTGGACCAAAGCAGAGGCCAAGAGATGAAACAGCAGGCATGCAGACATTTTCAGTTTGCAAAACTGACACCTACGCCTCTCCACTCCTTGCTTTCCAAAAATCACCCACATGTTGGTGAGAGGACCTATCTGACACCTTTCCTGGGGCTGTGACCAGCAGGCTCCAGTGACCAGCTCAAGGTGGAACACATAACTCAAGTCTGAGCTCAGAGTGAGTAACTAGCTCAGGAACAGAGCACCTGACTCAGATCTCAGCCAATCAGAACACAACACTGGCCTGCTCACTGTCATTGGATCACAGTAGAGTATGGGACCATGTCTCAGCCAATCAGAACCCAGCTCTATCCAACTGGTAATGATTGCTTCAGAGGTAAAGTAGGCTGGAAGATGATAAAGAGTCCAAGCAAAGGCTGTGTATAATTGCTTCAAGGCAAACCGTGTGACCCAGGCCCAAAGCATTTGGAATATTATGTTCCATTGGCCACAGATGGTCAGAGCCTAAGTGGATCTTAGAACTTCCATCACAACTACTAGAAGACAGGTTTGCTCCCTCCTGCTGACTTTAAACTTGAGAGGGTGTGAGGCCAGAGTGACTACAGCCATCTGCTACTATGCTGGAAAGCAAGCTGAGTGGTGGAAGGCAGAGGGAACAGGAGAGAAAGGGGCAGAGGCTTGGTTTAGATCCAGACTGGTCCGAAGCCAAAAATGCTGCTAGACTTCTCAGCTCCCCAAACAAACACATTTCCTTTTTGGCGGATGCCAGTCAGAGCCGAGTTTTCTCTACTTCCATGGTGTGGCTGGGAGCTAGGTGTGCGTCTCACCTTGAGCAGGAGCGGGTACTTGCAAATCCGCTGGATGGGAGACAGCAGGTAGCCCTCCAGCGGGATGTCTGTGGTCTTCCGGCCTCCCAAAAGCATGCAGCTCTGCAAAGGGACAGAAGACCATTGTTAAAACTCAACAAGGACAGCACAGAGACGTGGCCACCCTCACATCACCACAGGGAACTCTCAAATGCAGCTACAGATGGCACTTGGGACACAATCTAGCAAGCCCAAGGAGCGGGGGAAAGGTGCAGGGCTCTGCAGACTGGCCGGTGCACTAAATCCTACTTCCTCTGCTGGTAAAATCTTACTGGGACAGAACCACGTCCATGACATACTGTCTTTCCAGGTTATCACGGGAGTGTTGAATAATTGCTACAGAGAGGGGCTGGAGATTTAGCTCAGTGGCAAAGCGCCTGCCTGGCAAGCGGAAGGTCGTGAGTTCGGTTCCCGGTACCGGAGAAAAGCCAAAAAAATAAAAAAATAAAGGGTAATTGCTACAGAGACCACAGAGTTGCAAAATCTAAAATATTTATCATCTAGCCTTTCCCAGAGGAGCTAGCCAACTCCTGGTCTAGTGAGGCTTTCCTAGAGCCCCACCAGAAAACAGGAATATGGAAAGTCAAAACTGTCCTGTCTAGAAATGCAAAGACCGAGAAGAAACCTAAATAGCCATTAACCGCGGAATGGAAAAATACCTCCGTATTTTAAGTCTGTTTGCAGCAGATTTATACCATGGCACACAAAAGAGCAGAGAAAATAGGAAAGCGAGAGCCACACATCAGGGATAAACTCTCACAACACACTAGATCAAAAAAGGAAAACAGAAAGTTATGTATGGTACAACCCATTTATATAAATCTTTTTTTTTTTTTCAGTACTGGGGATTGAACAAGGCTGGCCTCAACCTTGTTATCCTCCTGCCTCAGCCTTCCAAGTAGCCGGGGTTACAAGTGTGCACCATCACACCTGGCTATATGAACCTTTTAAAAACCTGGAAAACTAAGCCAGGTATGGTTTATGGACAGCATATAGATAATCAGATAGACATGCATGGGGAAACGGAAGTACCAAATTCCCACAGGGGCTACCGCTGTGGAAGGAATCTGGAAAATGAGCTGGGAAGTTTCAAATGAAACTGAAAATGTTTTCTTCCTTTACCTGGGAAATGGGTCTGTGGGCGCTGTCACGTGACTGCTATACTCAGGCTTACAGAGTTAAGGGTGGGGCCCAGAGCCGGGCAGTTGCTGAGGACCCTGGGCTTAGAATCCACTCCTTGCTCAGTTCCCAGGACATTTCCTTCCGGGCCCTCTAGGGATTGTTTGTTCCACGTGGCTGTGAATCACACTTAGGTATTGTCCTCTCCTTTGGAGAGGGTCCAACTGGAGAATCTCTTTGTTGGAGGGCAGGAACCATGAGTTACAGGTCTATAGCCCTCGCCAAGTGAGGTGACATACGCCTGTAATCCCAGCACTTGGGAGGCTGAGGCAGGAGGACCACCACAAATTCAAGGCCAGACTGGACTACGTAGTGAGCTCAAGGCCAGCTTGAACTGCGCAGTAAGACCCTGTCTCAAAAAACAAAACAAAAAACCAAGTCTGTGTCCCAAGGTCCTTGGCTCCTAGGGCTCATAAGTGCCCAGTGTGGGCACAGGGGATGAATTAACAAACTAATGAATTAACAAGTCAGCCATCAACGTGGGAGTTTTTCTCCTCCAAGCCACCCTGGCAGACTGGAATGAGTCAGGACTCTTGGGAAAGGGGTTCACACCCTATCATTCATCCAACTACACACTGTGTGCTTACCTCGGGCTGGGCACAGTTCCAAGCACAGGGACCACCCACTGAAGCCGATTCCCCGCTTACATTCAAGTGGAAATAAGACCACAGAACGGTGCCTGGGGGCACCCCACGTGGAGCTCTGAGCCCGTGCCTCGTGTATATGGAGCGCCCATGCTCACAGCCTCAGGAATAGGCAGGTGGCACTGCTCCCAACCGCCAGGGAAAACCGAGGCACAGAGGCCTGGCCCGAGCCCACACCCAGACTCCACTGCCCTGCAGAGACTGAACCAGGCTCTCTCCTCCAAGAAGCAGATCCCGAGACCCTGAGTCCCTGCTCATGGCTCCCACCCCAATGCGTGCCGCTGGCACAGACGGGGCATCCAGGCTGTGGCAGCTGGGAGATGCCAGGCCCCACGCTGCTCACACTCAGGCCTTTGTCCTCCGAGCCAGCACTCGTCACAAGCTGCCCCGGCTGATGTCAGCTCCGGGCAGAGAACGGGAGCTGGGGCTGAGGGGGTGCCGTGCAGAAGCCCCGGGGCCTGGCAGGAGGAAGGCCGGTCTCTTTGTTGCGGGATCAAGGAGTCTTCACAGGACTGTCCCAGACACTGGCCACGCTCCCCCCGCCCTCCCGAATCGCTAGACTGTTGTTTCGCTCTATTTTCATTTGAAGGGTACAAAAAGCAAACACAGAGCCGCCATTCATCACGCTCCCATTACCCTCCGGGCCCTGGGGAAGAAGTTTGGAGAACGATCTCCTTCATCTTCCTACTTCACAGAAGAGATTCAGGTGAGGCGGCAACCTGGTGGCCTTGCCCACCTCCTGATGGCTGGCGTCCTGCCCTGGCTGTCCTGTCCCCCTGGCTCCCTCCTCCTGGCGGACAGCACCCCGACCCGCAGCTTCAAACGCCATCTTTATGCTGACAGCACTCATTTATTTCTCCGGCCTGGCCCCTTTCCAAACTCGAATCCCCCACTGCCAGCCCACATCCCCACCAGCTGTCACCCAAGCACCTTACCCCGCACACACTGAAAGCAGCCTGCTCCTACCCCAGCCTTCACTGCCTGGGGGACATGTCCTACCATTTTCTCACTGTTTGGGCCCCAGTCAACTCCCCTCATTCATTAGCACCCCAAAGCTGTTATCAGGGCAGTTGTGTCAGCTGGGCCTTCGTACTCCATGGGGCCCCAATATCTGCTCCCGCCAACTACCCAATTCTTAGTTGTCCCAGCCTCCTGTCTGGGCCAGTACAGTAACCTGTAGTAGGCGGCATGGTGGGTCCCAAAATGCCTTGCCCACCTGGGCCTCAGAATGTGACCTTATTTTCCAAATATAATTAGTTAAGCTGAGGTTCAATCTCTCTGACCTCATTTCTACTCTAGATGAGGGGGGCCCTAAATCCACTGCCTGGTATCTGTATGAGAGGAAGAGAGGACACAGAGGAGAAGGCATGGGACAAGGCAGGCAGAGAGGGCAGCGATGCTGTCACCGCCAGGGAACACCTGAGGCCCCCCACAGGAAGCTGAAGAGGGAGGGCAGAGCTTCCCTGCAGCCCTCAGAGGGACCACAGCCCTGCCAACCCCTGATTTCAGGTTTCTGGCCTAAAAAAAACCATGAGAGAGTGGGTTCTATTGTTTAGGCCACCAGCTCATGGCGATCGTGGGTGGCCTTGGGAAGGATCCGAACCTCGCCTGCTCCTGGCCTCTCCCCTCACACGCCAGGGGAGTCTTTCTAAATGCAAATCAGCTCAAGCCACTCCAGGGCTGCCCACCCCACTCAGAATCACAGCAGCACCACACATCCCACTGGGCACAAAGCTCACACGTGCTGCGTGGACCGAAGGATGCCAGCCCCAAAAACATCCTGTCAGACTCCAGCCACACAAGACTCCAGAAGAGGCAGAGCCAGCCCTTGGTCAGAAAAGCACCCTGCCATCCCCCGGAGGCAGAGGACACGGCCGGGAGGGAGCATAAGGGAGCCTTCTGGAGTGATGGGAATGTTCCGCTCTTCATCTCCACGGTGGTCCCATGAGTGTGGCAGATGTCAGCAGTCATCGTTCTGTGACTGCATTAGGCATGAGTACTATACTTCAATTTAAAGTTCTGTGAAGTTTCAGACTCTTTTCAAAGATTAACCACTCCCACACTACTGTCCGCTTTCAATCTCTCTGACCTCATTTCTCCTCTTTCTCTCTGGTCTTCACACGTGGCCTCCCTGCTGCCCCTCAAACACACTCCTACCTCAGGGCCTTTGCACTGCGGTTCCTCTGTCTGGCATGCTTTCCCTCCAGACAACCCCTGCCTCCCCCTCCGCTCTACCTACATCTCTGTTTAAATGTCATCTCACACAGTTTCCCCAAAGACCAATCTAAAACAGCAGCCACACTGCAACTCCTTTAACACATCCTGTCACCCTCTATTCACTTTATTTCCTTAACACCACATGACGTATCATTTAAGTCTCCCCTACTAGAATGACCACTCCATGAGGACAGTGACATTTCTTGCCTTGTGCACTGTTGGATCTGCAGGACTCAGAATGATGCCTACCAGATGACAGATGATCAATGAGAAGCTGCTGAATGAATGAATGACTAAATCGCCCCATTTAATAGACCAGAAAACGGAGACCCAGAAAGCTAAAGTCCCTGGCCCATCACTCAGCTGGTGCGCAGCAGAGCATGAATGGAAAGCCAGACTCTGCTTCCAACGCCTTCACGTCCCTTAACAGACGCACGACAGCTCTTTCGCAGGTGGCCAAAAGCTGGGAGATGCCAGCGAGCAGGGAGACAGATGGTGAGTGTGCTGGCACCGCACGCATCCTCCCCCTGCCCTGCCAGGCCCCGCCCAGCTGCTGCTGGGGAAAAGGCAGTTTGGCCCACCAGGAAGACTGCAGAGAGAGAGGAAGGAAGGAGAGGGAAGTTGGGCTCTTCCCTTCCCATGCCCCTGTCTCACCTTCCTGGCAGCTTCCTGCTCCCCATGACCCAGCTGAGGCCGAAGGACACCCTCAGGAGGGGTAAGGGGGACCCTGGGCAGTGGGGACCGTGGCAGGGTGGTGCTGCCCAGAGGAGGCAGAAATCTGGCCATCTCTGTCTTTGCGCAGCCTTGCACTAACACACCGTCATCTTTGCATTCTGCCGCACGGTTTTACAAACCAGCTGCACAAATGTCAACGTGAAGGTCCAGACAGCAGGGGTAAAAAGGCTCAGTCAATACAACTTGGTACATTCGAGACAAAAACGGAGACCAGTCAGCTAATGCACCTCCCTCAGATGGTCCCGGGAACAGGGTCGAACAGCAGGAACTCACCCCAGAGGGAAAATGCACAACATTCTGAATCAGAATTACAAAAATGCTGTTGTGGAGACTGGGCACTCAAGAGAAGGATGACTGGGAGTTTCATTATATCGTCTAGCTGTCTGGGAACCTGCCACCACTCCTTACGCCATGTAATTTAACCAGTTTTGTGTGCTGAATTCTCTATGGATTGATGGGGAAAAAACCCATATGATGGGCATGAAAGATGAGAGATTCTGAGGTGAAAGATTAGGACTGGGACCAGTGATGAGCTTATTACTCCTCAGGTGTGGATCCACTTAATATTTTGGAACCATCAAAATCACCTTGAGCAAAGCCTGTGAGTCCCCCTCCCGTGCCAATGTATTCATCTTCCACAGCAATAGAATTTTTAGCTGGGCACTGCACTGACCAGAGTAAAGCCTACATTTCCCAGCCTCCCTTGCAGCTAAGTGTGGCCATGTGACTATGCTCTGGCCAATGAGATGTGAGCAGAAGAGATGTGCATAGCTTCCTGCTGTGCTCTTGAAAGGAGAGAGGCTGCAGCCCACCACCTGGAATTAGGACATGGTGGGTTGTCGTTTTAGCCCTTGGTGGTGAGGCCTACACCCTAAGGCCTTGACCCCTGACCACCCCAGCTGTCTACAACCACAATGTCAATGCAAGGGAGAAATAAATGTCCATCTTGTTTAATTTAATAAACCAGTTACTTGGGTGCCTGCAAAGCAAACAAAGCATATCTTAACTCATACACATAGACTGGTCTAGAAGACTCAAAGTACCAAATGAAAACCTAGTTTATCCATAAGAGAAATTTTCTGCAAATGTGGCAACACCATCATGGATATCTTCTGTTGTGCCTGACCAGTATCCACTCCCAGCTTGCTTTCTTGCATTCCCACAAATGCAAACCAATTCTCCTTTTAGGGATCCATGCCACCCTCAAACCCCGCAGTAAGGGTGGAGTTGACTCCATCCTTCATCTCCAGAAGTGACCAATCAGAACATCATTCAACCCCCTCAGCAACTCGTTGAGTGATTATGTCTTGGAGCTAAGCTCAACCAATGAGCATCAGACTCAGGATCTGCACTGTTATTGTGGGGACAGAGAAGCTCTGTTTATCTTGAATTTGCTCCACTTGGAGAGGTAAAAGTGAGAGATTCTGGAGGCCACGCTGCCACCACTTGAGAAGATACCACCTCAGAATGGAGCCAAGAAAGAAAAAAAGCAAAGCCCAGAGATACATTCTTGAAGACATGATTTAAACACCTAAACACTGCGCCTGAAGCCCCCTAAGGTCTTAAACTTAGCCAGAAAAGTGAACCAGTAACTTGGTTTATGATTGCTGCTTTGTTTAGCCAGGTTTAATTTGATTTTCTTTTGCTTATAATTAAATAATCCTAACATTACTAGTAATCTTAATAATAATGGTAATAATAATAATTACCACCACTATCACTTTTATTAGCACCACTACTGTGATGCAGAATTGGCAAAGCCAACCTTAATCCAGCTCTCTGCCTGTTTTTGCAAATAAAGTTTTATTGAGACACAGGCATGCTTGTTCCTTTACGTATTATTTTGGAAGCTAAATATTTATGGCTATAACAGCACAAGATGAATTGTTGGCCTGTACTGTTCACAAAGCCAAAACTGTAAATTATCTGACCTCTTAAGATAAACTAGAGATGACCGCAACTGAGGAAGGGGTGAGGCAGCACAGGCCAGCTGAAGTCCCAAGGGGAGACTCAGGCAGTGATTGGGGACACTCACCAAAAGGAAGGCGCGCACCGTGGGGATCTTGTTGAGCTCCACCAGCAGCCTCAGGGCCTTCTCGTGGTTGCTGCAGTATTCCTCATACACGCAGAACTTGTCCTTCTGCAAGACAAGGATAGAGCTCATGGGGCACAGCGCAGCAGGAATGCAGGCGCCCTGCGAGGACAAGACACTTAGGACCCTGGGGAAGAGGCCTCAGCAGGAGGGACTTCAAGAAAAGCAGCCCTGGCTCACTTCAGGGCCTACATCTTCCATTTTCCCACTTGGGCATCTGGCAGCTTATGGAACCTCTGGGGAAGCAGCACAGACCAGGCCATGCTGCCTGGATCCAGCTGGGCTCTGCATTTCCCAGCTGTGAACCTGGGCAGGTCACCTGCCTTCCCTGAGCCTCAGTGTTCCCAAGAGTAAGGTGGTGTTAAAGCCATGGAGTTTTTACAGCAACACTCAGGTCTCTTGGCCTCCATATGCCCCTGAATCCAAAGCTGGACTCTTCCCAGCCTAAAGGTCACTGGAGGGTCACCAGGTCCATACCCATCAGTCATGGTTTCCGGAAATGGAAGGGAAAGAAGCCTCCTGAGCAGGAAGTTCTTAGCTGAGTGTTCCTAGTTCCAAAAGGTTTACAGACCAGCCGAAGCCCAAACAAGGATGTCCTGGGGGAGGCCCAGGGGAGGAAGGCTGCAGGGCCTGGACCTGCGCTGGGGTGGGCAAGAGACCCTGAGAAGCTACGGAAGGAAGGGGTGGGTCTGCAAAGCCAGCAGCTTGTCTTGTTCCTAAATGAGCCCCCAGCCAGCCTTCTGATGGGCGGCTGCAGGAAGGAAGTAAGCAAAGCGGAGGAGGGAGATGGGCTCCAAAGAAAGCAAGCGCCCGGGGACACCAGCACCCCAGCCAGAGCCGACGGCCACACAGGGCACGCACGGGCCTCCGGTGCTGGCCACACTCTGCTCTCCCAGAATGCGGGTGAACGTATTTGTGCCTGGCCTTAACCACACCTGGTCATTACTGCAGTAGACCCACTTACACAGGGACAGACAAGGACAAGTCACTTGCCCAAGGTCTTACAGCTACAGGCGTGCCAGGATCAAGATTCAAACTCTTCTTCACCCCCATGTGATGCCCAGCTCAGGGTCACAGCCTGGGTCAGGGATCGAAGTAGGAGGCAAAAGCCCAGGGTACAAATCTTAAGTCACAAATCCCCAGACCAAGCTCTGAGGGGCACTCAGCAGAATGGTGAAGCAAATTCAGCTCCACATACACTTAGGAGCAGGTACATGGGGCAACTTGCCTCCCCTCTCCATGCCTCAGTTTGTTCATCTATGAAATGGATGTAAGAACAGATTCAATACTTGGGCTGCTAGAGGATGAAATATATGTAAAAGGAGTAGAAGAGTCCCTGGCCACAATAAGCACAAAGGATATTTCAAAACACTATGAACATGATAGGCAACCGTGAAACATTAAGGGAAAATGCCAAAACAAATAACATCACAATAACACAAAGCACTGCCAGGCGTGATGGCACATGCCTGTAAACCTTGAACTCTGGGAGGCTGAGATAGGAGGATGGCAAGTTTAAACTCAGGCTGGGCAACTTGGTGACTTACTGAGATTCTGTCTCAAAAAGGGGGAGGAGGGACCCTGGAGATGTAACTCAATGCAATGGGCCTGGGTTCAATCCCAGTGCCACAAAAAATAAAGTAACCCAAAATGATTGAAAACGCACACATGCACGCGCGCACACACACACACACACACACACACGACCAACAAACCTGATAGACCCTCCACATCCACCTAACCACCTGAAGCATCACTGCCTATAAGCTACATGCTCCAAACATCACCCTAAGAGTTGCATCTCATTCCCGGATTCTCCATCTTCCCCGCATCCCCAGATGAGACCCGCCTGGGATGAGGTCTGCCTCTACTGAAGCCACTACTGTGGTGCCACGGGTACTATGGTACCCGGCAGAGATGAGGCACCCTGACTATTTGATAAATGGAAGCCAGAAAGTAAAGGGAGGGGAGCCATGACAACCCAGCTCCAAGGTCTTCCAGACTGACCCTACCCCACCCCCAGTACCACAGGGAAAGGTGTGACCCAGCCCTAACCAATCAGAGGGCTCCCTGTCCTGCCAACAGTGGCCATGTAACTCACACTGGGCTAGCGAGGGCCCTCACGCTGGAATTTTGGGGAAGAGAAGCTCTATCTGAAGCTCTGTCTGTTACTGAGCTGAGAGTGTCGGTGCAGAGCTGCTGAGAGCTCCCTTAGGCACAGTGAGGCATGTGTCCCATACACCACCACCATCCTCCAGGAATGAAACCAAGCCCCAGCAAACAGCCCGGGAATGGAAAAACTCAGCTCCTGAAACACCACACGGGCTCTCGGATCCAGCTATGTCTGAAGCCAGCCCATCTCTCTGAACATTGCGTTTATATGCACCTCCAAAAGTCCTTTCTTTGTTTAAGCCTATCTGAGGTGATGTTCTCATCAATTACAGTGAAAAGATCTCATTAGAGGTACACTGAGAAAGGAGGAAGAAGACGAGAAACACAGGTCCAGGTTCCACCTGTACTACAGTGGGGCGGGGCTGGGAAGCAGGGACAAGTCTGTCTCCTCACACACTAACCCCACCAGTGGCACTGCTAGCTGGACACTCTGACAAGGAGCCTGGAGCCCCACGGGGAGCCCAGGGACAGAAGGCCACGATCAGTTAGTGATGTCTGCCTCAGATGCGTGAGGGTTAAGTGACAAGATCTCTCATCCCAAGAGCCTACTCTGACGTGGGCTGCAATGTCATCCTCTCCAGCCCCACACTGAGGCACCTCCCCGCCTCAAAAGCCAGGCAGTCAGGCCATGGCCTTCCACGGAGCTGCCACAGCGGCACCTCTGGCCTGAGACCCTGCAGTCTGCAAAAAATGCTCTGACCGCGATGGGTCCAGGTGTTCCACGTCCTCCCCAGCCGGGTGGGGGTGTGACTGTGTGGCAGAAACGGACACATGCTTGTGCACACACAGATGTGGTCGGCGGGGACCACGTGGCTGCAGGCTGGGGGTGTAAAGAAGAAGAAACGACGGTTGCCGGCAGGGGACAGCTGGGAGGGAATCTAGCACCCCAGGGGAGAGGGGGAAACGCGAGAACTGTCAGAGGTAGGAGCTGCTACTCACAGTGCCCGAGTGGTGACAATGGCTCTGTGAAGACCGCCTGCTTCAACCCACTCATTTCACAGCCACAAAGACTGCCAGCAGGGGCAGGAAGGACCTGGGACACGCAGGCACCCCTCCGGCAGGGAGGGGACAAGAGGCAGGTGCCCACCCTGCAAGGTTTCCCCCACCTGTCACTGACTCATCTCCCTAGCACAGGGAGGGGGTGAAACACAATCAGCCACCCCACTTCTGTGCTGAGGCCCCATTGGCTTCCTGTGGCTCTCAAAACAAAAGCTATACTCCCGGCACACAACGCCCCTGACCTCTCCCCACAGCACCTCCCTCTGCCCTCTGACGTGCCAGGCTTGCTCCTGGCTCCGGGCTGGTGTCCTCTCTTCTCCCAGCCTGGACACCCTCCCAAGATCCTCCCATGTCACCCCTGGGACAGGCTGCCCCTGCCTAGAGATGCCACACACAACCTAGGACACCCAACTGAATGCTGAATTCAGAGGCACACCTGATAACCACTTACGTATGTCCCGAATACTGCGTGAGACGTACTTGGATAAAAAAGCACATCACTGTGTGACGTTTACCTGAGATTAAAATGTACTTGCGTGTTGTGTTTTTATTTGCTAAGGGTAGCAGCCCTGACTTCCTGATTAAAGCGGCCTCAGACACAGTCATGCTTGAGGACATGTTCGTTTTGTGTTTGTCACAATCCACACAGCCACCTGGAGTGACCTCGAAGGTTAATTACCATCCATCTCTCAGCCTGTGAGTCTCCCAGCAACAGAGAGCAAGTCTGTCCTACTTTGTGCCGGGTCCTTTTGGTCTAATACAGTGCCTGCCGCTCAGCAGATGCGTAATGCATACTACAGGAGACTTTACCATGTAGGATGCCAAGCCACAATGTCCAGCCTTCATCCCAGCTCTGACGCTTACTAGCTATGCAAATGTGTGTTATAATGGAATCTGACCTCAGTTTCCTTGTCTGTAAAACAGGCACAATTACAGTACCCGTCGTTAAAGGCTGTTGCGACCTTTTAATGAATTAATATGTGTAAAGCACTTAACACAGTACCTGGAACAAAGGAAAGGGTTCCTCAGTGCTGGTTTGTGATAAACCCTGCAGGCAGTGCTTAGCTTTGGGGGCAAGGAGGTGAGGGCTTCTCCCCGTTGGCTGCATCTGCACAGCTCTACTCCCAATTACCTCTTCCCCAGCCAGTCCAGATGCCACCTGGGCAGCCGCGGGAAAGCGAGTCTAGCAGGCAGTAAATCCTGGGAAAGAGACTGGATACGGGGCCTCGTTCCTTTAGGGTTGTAGGGGGTACTGTGGCGCACCGTGTAGACCCCGTCATCGAGGGCAGAGACGCCCATTCCTCCAGGCACTGGAGTTGCCAGGCCTCAGCTGAGTCTCCCCCAAAAGGACCCACTGCCCGAGGCTCTCTACCCTTTCCTGGGGGAGCCCCAGCCCAAGCTGGGCAACACAGGCGCCAAAGCCCAGCTCCCTTCCTGCAACTGTGCACAGCCCCAGGCCTTCCATCCCCGGGGTCCCTCCAAGGGGCCTCAGGGAGGCAGGTGGAGCCCAGCAGCCTCACATCTGCTGCTCCACGAAGCCACCTGCGTGCTGATCGCCAGCCTCCAGAGACTCAGCCCGCCGCAGGGGCTGCCGTTCCAAATCCTGAGACAGAATGACTCAGTGACGCCCTCCGTGAGCATGGGGGCAGAGGGGGTGATTTTAAATTTTAAATTAAAAATATGATTTGAAATTAAAAACACTGACTCACACAGAGAAAGCTGGCTCCTTTGCCGATTGTCACAATTAGCTCAAGGAAGGACTCAGAAGGTGTGACGTGCCAGGTTCATGGCAGTCTAACACTGGTGGAGCCTCCTCTTGAGGAACCCGAGGGCGGGCCTGGCGCTCAGACGCGAGTGGGCAAAAGTTTGGGACAGAACGCAGTGACACAACTTGGAATCTATGCGTTTGTTCTTAGGAGGACTCTATTTATAGCAGGAGCCATTTTCCATTTCCATTTTCTATTTCCAATGATGATGAAAATTTCCCTTTTTTAAGTTTGTTTAAAGTTTCTAAGTGAGTCAACCTTTAAAGGATTAAACAAATAATACAAGGGGTACAGAGACAGCCGAAATGACAAATGCAGCACGTGAATCAACCTGACCTCTGGCTTTGCCTTTAGGAAGGTCCCCAGTCCAGCTCTGCCACTTATGTGTCCTAGCGCTGAACCTTCCTCCGCTCCTTGGAGGAGGCTCTACTTCTGATGCAGGGACAAGACAGTGCACATGACAACGGCCCTGCCTTCCTGCTGCGAATATTCCAGGAGATACGAAAAACAAAGGAGCAAAGTATCTGCTAAGTCAGATGGAAAAGGACCACAAAGAATACCACGGGGCAGGGGTAGTGCCAGAGGGCAGGGCCCTCCCGCTCCAAACAGCTGGATGTGAAAGGATTCACAGAGAAGGGCGTTTGGAAAAGACGCTGAGGCAGAGGGGGACCACAGGGATCGGAAGGCGACGCTACTCAGAGCCCTCCGTGGACAGGCTCGGCACATTCCAAAAGAGGAGGGGACGGGTGTGGCCAGCCGGGAACCAAGGTCCCATGCGTGGAGCAGACAGGCCAGCAAGGATGTGGGGATTATTCCAGCGCGGGGGAGCCTTTGAAGGGGTCCCAGAGGAGGAGTGAAGAAGCCAGGATTATGTCCCCAGCAGGTCACTCTGGCAGCTGGAGGAGAAGCCATCTCCAAAGCACGTCATTGCTGTCACCACCTTGGACACTCATCGTGTGGTTGGGCCTCACGGCAGGCAGGAAGGACAGGCTGAGCGGGGACCTTGGGCAGCTCGTGATACACCCCCAAGAGCCTGGCACGTGGCCCAGCAAGCCCCGTCCTGGGAACCCTGCACACAGTTGCATCCCAGAGGGCCAGGTGGTACCAGAGAGCGCCGGACCCCACAAACACACACACAAGATACAACTGGGCAAACACTGACTGAGCGCTTATGATGTGCCGGCTGCTATTACCTCGACTGGGTCTCTCAAGCACCCCAGAAGGGGGTTCCACCATCCCTGTTTTACAGATGAGGCAACCGAGGCACAGAGTGGCCAGGGACTGCACCCTGAATCACAGAGCCAGGAAGCAGCAGGGTCCAGATGCGAGGCCAGGGAGGCAGACTAACCTGCTGAACCTCATGGCCCAGGTAGGAGGTGTGCTGGGTCCTCAGGATACCAGGTGGCTTCTCCACCGAGAACGAAGTCTGCCTGACCCAAACTTCCCCCGGACACCACGGCACCGGTGGTCAACGTGGTGGAGGCTCCGTGAGGAGGGTCAGGGCAGCACGGGGAGGTGTGGGCAAGAGGCTGCCCAGTGTGCACGGTGTGACCTCACTGCCACCCACACCTGCCTGCTTAGGAACTTTGCAAAGGGACAGAGGTGTGGAAGGTCCAAGGGGCCTCCCAGTGCAGAGCCCCTCGCTGGCCTCCTGCCTAGGGGCTTAGGCAGGAAAGGTGGGATCCCAGGGATGGCGGTACTGGCCAGCTGGAGAATGCACCACAAGGCCCCTGATGCACCACAGACCATCACACCCCAGGCACAGGCCATCACCTCAAGCCCAGCCTGGTGCTACCTCCTCCCAGGCACCCACGGTGCTGCTCACAGGGCATGTGTTATCATGTCCCCATTTCACAGAGCTGAAGACTGAGGTCTGAAGAGGCCCAGGGTTGCTCAGCTGGTCAGCAGAACATGGACCAAAGCTTGGCAGGCAGCTCCAGATGCACAGCCCTTTCCTCCCTGGCTTTCATTCTCTTTTTTAGAACCCTCTGAGCTTGCTTCCCACTTCCCCTGTGCCACAGCCAAAGGGCCCTTCAGCGCGGGGCAGATGCCCCTCCTCTGTGTCTCTCCAAGCAGGACCTCAGAGCCCCATTAGCACCACCCCCATCATGGTCTCCCGCACATCCTATTGTGACCAGAGCTGCACTGAGCACTCTCCTTGTATCAACTCCCTCACACATGGTGCGTTTTACCCATTTACAGATGAGAACACTAAGGCTCAGGCACACATGGCTTATGTCTCGATGTCCTCCCAAAGCCTCATGCAGTCATAGGTGGGGCTTTTTCAGTGGTGGCTGGATCTAGAGTGTAGGATTCTGGGATTGACTCATGGTGCAATGCTGGGGTCAAGGGCACTAAGATTAAGGGTGTGAGTGCTACCGGCCCTAAGTAGCCTGGAGAAGATAAAAGGGACAGAAAGACACTGTTAGGGTCCCTTGTTGCCTCGCTACCTTCTGCCCACCGTGAACTGCTCTCCTCTGCGAAGACACTCTGCCTTGGAACCAGCCAATGATGAACTGAAACCTCTACAAACTATGAGCTAAATAAACCTCACCTCGTCAAGTATTTTGTCTCAGCAATGAAAGAAAAGTAACTAAGACACACAGGAGCACAGCGTGTGAGAATAACACAGCTAATGAGCAGTTCATCCCTGCCAGGAGTGGGCCCCCATGACTGTCATCACCTCTGAGCTGTCACGCCCTGGGAACAGGGCTACCCACGCCCAGAACCCTGGACTCTGACCATCAAGAGACACCCTGGAGAAGAAGTGAGGTAGTGATGACGGCAGTGACAAGAGCTAACATGGGCCAAGCGCTCACCGTGTGCTTCCAGGCTCAGTCTCAGCACTGCGGAAATAGAGGCTGGAAAATTCTCTGCTGCGGCCTCACGCACACTGTAGGGTATCTGGGGACATCCCTGGCCTCCACCCACTAGAAGCCCTGGGCTCTCCCAGATGTAACCAAAAAATTTGTCTCCAGACAAATTTTAGTGTTTAGTGTTCCCTGAGCAGAATCATACACACACACTCACATTCACAAACACACACTCTCTTGCACACACACTCTCATACTCACTCATTTCAGAACCACCACCGTCCGATAAGCATTTTGTTGCTGTATTTCTCTGAGTCTCCCATCAACCCAGGGAGGAGGGTGTGATTCTCCCTACGTCTCAATCAGAGGAAGACCCGGAAGCTGAGAGTGGCAGGGTTTGCCCCGAGTCCCACGCCTGAAGCGAAGGTGGGCTTTTCTCCCTTGAAGAGGATCCCATCAGCACAGAACCAGGAGGTATAGAAAGCAGTGGCCTTAGGTGGCCTAAATCCCACCATTCCCAGGGACCTAGGACCCCACAAGAGGGGAGAGGTTAGGGTTACAAGCACCAAGAGCACACCGAGTATCAGACACCTCGCTGGCCAGTGGGTGGCCAAGCCCAACTAAACCCAGGTGCGTCTGATGCCAATGCCAACCCCTTCGCCACTGGCTGCCTCTGTTGGTCCTTCTGTGGCACAGGGTTTCTGCAGGACAGTCACTTGGCAAACAGGACACTCCATGGCAAACAGAGAAAGGGATATGCAGCTAAAACCTCCTGGAGTCTGCAGGTCTGACCAGCTTCCCTTGGTCCTGGGGTGCAAGGCTGGGCTGCTGCCCACATGGCCGCTCCCTCTCTGGACCTCCTCGACTCCCCCAGGGGCTGGTGCGTTATACTCACGAATTTCAAGAAAACATTCCCGAGTTCATGCTGAGACTGAGGCTCCGGATGCAGACAATATTCCAGGGCAGCCAGGAAATCCTTGTGAACCTCCAGGATGTCTTCAATGTTTGAGAACAGGATCTACGAGCAAACGTGAGCCCAAGGATACCGTTAATCACAGCTTAAACCACACATGGCTGGGGGTGTAGTTCAGGGGTACACGCTTGCCTAATATGAGAGGGCCCAGGCTGAGGAGGTGGATGATGATGATAAGAAGAAGGAGGAGGAAATAATACCCAGTGTAAGTGAGCTCACAGTCAAACAGGCATTCACAAACACTATAGCCAGTTTACCATTCAGAAAAATAATTATGGCAGAAATATGACAAACATGTATTTACTAATCAGGATCAACCACTGATCCTATGCTAAGAACCTTACATTCAATTATGGCATTTAATCCTCACTAATCCTCCATGACATAGAAACTATTCTGATCCCCAATTTACCAACAAGGAACTGGGGCTCAGAGAGAAGAAGTAACATTCCCAGAGCCACACTGCTCGGCAAGCAGCAGACAGGGAAGGCCTGGTGTGCGGAGGTCTGTCACACCCTGACACCACTGTGTGTCCAACCATGGGGCTGATCTGTGACGATGAGTTCCCTGCACACCCCCATGGCGATGACAGGTCAGGAACATACGGTAAGGGAGGATGTTTCAAATGCGCTACTCAAACTGTCACACAATATATGAGACTGTCTGCTCTCTGGATTCAATCTAAATTTTTTTTTTTCCCCCCCCTCCGGTACCGGGAACCGAACTCACGACCTTGCGCTTGCCAGGCAGGCGCTTTCGCCGCTGAGCTAAATCCCCAGCCCCCCAATCTAAATATTTTAAATGCACAGATCATTTGATCCAGCAACTTTACAATTTATTTGCTTTTTTTTTTTTTTTTTTTTTTTTGAGACAGGGTCTCACTATGTAGCTCAGGCTGGCCTTGAACTCAAGATGATCCTCCTGCCTCAATCTCCACAGTTCTGGAATTACAGGTGTGCACCACCACACCCAGCTCTACATCTTAGAATTTAACCTTTAGATCAGTCATTTCCAACTAGGGGGATTCTTGCCCCAGCAGGTATGTGCAGTATTGGGGAACTTTTTTTGGTTGTCACAAATTAGGAGAGAGAGAAGAGAGTGCTACGGGTGTTTCACACAGGTTGAGAACACCACTGAGGTCCCCACAGCGGCAGGGATGAGTTAAGTTATAGTTCAATGAATTCTACATGCTGGAATGCTATGCAGGCTGTAAAAAGCATCTGTAGGTCTATATTCATGGTTACAGATTCCTATAATGATCCTCAGTACATACTGTTAGGTGGGAGGATAGAAAAAATCCAGGTTCTGGACAGGGTTCCATTATGGGCTTATTTGTGTAAAAGAACACTAGAAAATGCTAGTCCTACTGATGCTAGGAACAGAGACTTCTTGGATGATAACTTAGCAAATGTGGGGCCTCTGGGGAGGACTAGGAGAGATTCTCTATTTATTTAATGTGCCTTTAAACTGCATAAATTCCAGTTTGCTTTTGTTTAACCTGTACATTTGAAATTTAAATTCTGAAGTGCTCACGTAGTTCAAAAATCAAACACAGTAAATAAATACAGAGAGAAGACTCTCACCCAGTCAGCATTTACTGAGCACATACTATACACACGGCTCCGTGAGAGGCCAAGTTACCACCTCCATGGAAGTGGCGTTCTGGTGGAAGGAGACAGGCAGCAAAGAAGTGAAATAAGAGTTTCTGAGGGGGTAAGAAACAGCGAAGAAAAGAGTAAAACCAAGAGTCTAAGGACAGGGCAAGAGGAGACACCTGCAAATGTAAGTAACAGCGGCTGCCAGGGACAGTCACTCCAGGAAGGTGACCAGTGAGTCAAGACCTGAAAGCATGAAACCCAACCCCAAGGGCCCTTCAGATGCACCAGAGAGTCTGCAGAATAGGACAGCCTGAGGGTGGGCAGGCCGAGCCCAGGAGGTGGAGTCCACTCACTTCTGCTGGTCTGAAAGAGCCCAAGCCGCTTCCTCTCTGAGCTCAAAGGGGGAATGAAGGGGCGCCCATCACAGAAAGTGGGCCCAAGACACCTGCACTGCTCGTTATGTTTCCCTCTCCCCCCAGCCAGCTCTCATGGCTGAATTCTGCTTTCTGTTAATGCCACATGTTTGGGGTGCTACTGTAACACTTACTTCAAGGAAGGGCTGCAAATTTTCAAAATATAGTAATTTTAAATAAGGCAATTTCAATACCTGCCAATATATCCAAAAGAAATGAAAAGTGTCTACCCAAAAAGTATATATGAAAATGGACATAATGGCCAAAAACTAAAAGTAAGAAATATCCACCTATCAGAGAATGGTAAACCATGGTCCATTCACACTATGGAATACTATAGAGCAATGAACAAGAAAGAGCTGAGGCCACACACAGCAACATGGGCAAATTTCACAGGTACCCTAGCAGGCAAGGGACATTAGGCATGAAAGAGCTCACTCTGACATTTAGTTCAAAAGCATGCAGAACAATCAATGGCCCCAGAAGCCCACGTTACTTTTAAAGAGGGAGGGCTGGCCAGGGAAACACAGAGGAGCCAGCTGTGGGGAAGAAACCCTCCCTGTCTTCACTTAGGCCATAGTCATCCCAGTATGGTCATGTGTGACCACCACACATCCACACTTAGAATTTGTGCCCTTTACTCTACGGGAATCAGCCCTCATGAAAAGGGTAATTTCTTAAAAGCTATAATAAGTTGCAATTTAAAAGTACAATAAAGGCCAGGCATAGTGACACATGCCTGTAATCCCAGCACTTGGGAGGCTGAGGCAGAAGGATCATCTTAAGTTCAAGACCAGCCTGGGCTACATAATGAGTTCAAGGCCTGCCTGAACTGCATAGTGGGACCCTGTCTCAAAAAATAAATAAAAGTATAATAAAGAACTTTTAAATTATAATAAATTATATTCTTAAGCTATAATAAATAGTAGGTGCTCAGTAAATATTTGCTGAATAAGGGGCTGGGGATTTAGCTCAGCGGCAAAAGCGCCTGCCTGGCAAGCGCAAGGTCGTGAGTTAGATTTCAGCTGTACCGTAAAAATAAAAAGTCAGAGTGACCTGGAGGAGTACTTTAAAATCAAGAAAAAAAAAAAAAAAAAAAAAAAAAATATTTGCTGAATAAATGAATGAATACACGAATATATAAAGAGCTTTGACCTTAGCGTGCCTGTGTGCACGCACACACACACACAGACACACACACACAGACACACACACACCCTGTCCCCCAGGACCAGCTGTGCAATGACACCGTGACATCTCTGAGCTCAACTTTCCTGTACAAAAAGTGGGTTTGGAATTACCAAGGGCAGGTGAAATGAACTGGGGCGTGTGTGTGTCCTTGACCAAGTGCGCTGTTAGCTGCTGGGCACTTGGATACCCTTACCCCTCGTTCTTCCGTTCCTCCAAGCACAAGGCCCTCTGGAGGAATGAGGACAGGAACACAGCTTCCCAGGGAGCAAAGCCACTGTGACAGCCAGGCCCGGGCCGGGGCCTCAGCCAGGCACACAGAAGGCCCATTGATGCCCGCCTCGGCGTCCCCAGGGCCACGGCCAGGAGAAGCCAAGCCCGATTACTCACCAGCCTGCCTTGACACACTGCAGGGCAGGGAGTGCAGCCGGGGGTGCCAGGCTCCCCAGGCACATGCGGAGGGGATTTCCACTGGCTCTAGGCCAGGGGCTGGACACAAGGACGTGGGAGTGAGGGTAGCCACGCTGAGCCCAGAGAGCAGGTCCTGCGCTGCAGCAAGACCTGGGGCTGACACCCCTGCTGGACACCAGCTCCGGCACAGAGGCCCGGGGCTGTGGGGGGTTGGCTGGGGGTGATGCGCCTCCCCATCCCACACCGCCCCCCAGCATCACCCGGGAGAGGCCTGGCACCCCCAGCAGGGACCACGGGGAAGGGCTCAGCCCAAGGGCCCCCACCTTGACATTCTCCTCCGTGAGGCCCTTCTCCACTGAGTCCGCCACATTCTGCCGGATGCGGTGCAGGAATGCCTAGGAGAGAAGCAGGAGAGGTGAGCGTGCGCCAGGCACAGGAGGGGCACCCGGCCCACGGTCCCCCGCAGGCTACAAGCGATCTTCCCTTTTCAATTTCTCCTTTTTCTTCAAAACTTAACTTCCCAACTAAAACATTCACGTGGCTCAGAAGTCAAAAACATAAAAGTGTCAAAAACATACACAGTCTCTCTCCTACACCTGGCCTGGTCCACTGAGGCGCTCCGCGTACCCGTGAGAACCACAGCTGCTTTCTTCAGTTTCTGACCAGAGAATCTTTATGCAAAACAGAGGCACGTCGGTGTGCTGATACGCGCCGTGCACACACACCCCTCTTCTCCTTTTTTCTTTCTTTTTTCGTGGTACTTAGTACTTCATGGTACTTTTGTGGTACTCTGTGATGCTAGGTGGTACTTAGTGAGTCACTAAGTTGCCCAGGCGGGGCCTGAACTTGCCATCCTTCTGCCTCAGTCTCCCAGAGTGCTAGGATGACAGGTACGCGCCACTATGCCCAGCTTCATTTCTCCCTCTTTTTATACAACAACAACAAAAAAGGCAGTGTGCACGAGATGCCCTGTTCCTGCTGTGCCCGGTTCACACAGCGCAGGGTCCCGTCCTGTCCCTCCAGGAGACACCTCCTGCCTTCGGGCAGCTGCCCGGGACCCACTGTAGGGATGGCTCGGGGCCTCCTGCCATCTCGCAGAGAAAGCACCCCCTCCCCTGTGAGATGTGCAGTGTGGCAGTAAATGGGCAGAATGGCGGGGGTCATCTAGGGGCAGCCGTTCGTCTCCTCCCCGTTGGCACCACATGGCAAGGCGGCAGCCAAGTCTCACCTGACGTTCTGATTTGGGGGAGGGGCAGGCATTAGGACAGTTTTCGGCATAGTCTCCCAGTTTTAAGTATTGATGAAAGAGGCCAGTTATCAGGGAAAAAGCGATTAAGAGGTTAAGTGTAAGCGGGTACAGTGTGCCAGTGAGAGACGCCACAGCCTGGCCCTGTGGTGTGGTAGGACAGGGTGGGCCGAGGGATGAAAGATGACGGGGCAGCTGGCACCCAAGGGACACTGAGGCCAGTGCCCACAGCAACCTTTGCCTGGTTTGCTCCAGCACACAGGCAGGGCCTGGCCCAGCTTGACCTGGAAACAGTGGAAAAGGAGTCCCCGGATCCATCACAGCCACAGGCATGAGCATCGATAGGCTGCCAGCCGCCAGCCCTGCCAAGACTGGTTAAGCTGGCAGGAGGCCATGCCGTTGAGCACATGGCCTCCCTGTCACAGAGCCCGGGTGCAGGCCAAACAGGAAGGAGTGTGTTTTGTCCCACCACGCTCGTCTGGGGAAATCTCTGCATGCTGGAGAGATGGCACGGAGTTGGGGGCCAGGCAGGTGGCAGAGAAGAGGCTGGCCCCTGTCAGATCCTTTCCCGGCACCCGGACTGACATCCACGGTGGGCACCACAGACCCAGCTACTGCCCAGGCTCGGGTCTGCTAGGACAGGCACACTGGCACTCCACAGGGCAGTGCACACAGCAAGCTGGGACACACAGGAAGGCAGTCTTGTCTCTGCCACTCCCAACGCAGGCGACCATAGCCAGCCTTGGGCTTGTTGGCGATACGCCGCCTCCAGTTTACACCCCCAGCCTGGGCTCCCCCACTGGAACAGTCTCATTTCCAGCTGCTGCCTCAACATCCCCCTGGGGGCCCAAGGAACGCCCCCAACCTGACACAGCTGAAACCTAATTCCAAATCTCCCCTCCAAGCCCACACCACCCTTGCTCCTCCCCACCTGGTTAATGACACCTCTGCCTTCCAGGGCCTCCAGCCCAAACCCTGTCACCCTCAGTCCCTCTCAGTCCACTCATCAGCAAGTGCTATCCTATGTGCCAGGCACTGCCACTGTCCCTGAGGAGAGAGGGCCTCCCATGTACCTCCTACCCATCAGCAAATTCAATCTGCTTTACCTGAAAAACTTGATCACGTCTCCTACCTGCGTGGCCACCATCCAAGCCACCACTCACTCCCCCCTGGAATAACACGGTCACCTCTTCTCTGCTTCCCCATGCCCTCCTGAAAGTTTATTCTATGCATACACAGTCAAGGGGGTCCTTTTAAAACAGATAAATCAGATCCTGTTCACCCACTGCTTAAAATTCGCCATGGCTTCCCACTGTACTTAAAAAAATAAATCTAAATCCTTCCCTGGGTCCTAATGTCTCCATGAGCTTGTCCTTGTTAAGCTCCTTGGTATCACTTTCCAACACTCCATCTTCCCACATGTCAGCAACCTTAGCCAAACCTATTCCTACCTCAGGACTCTTGCGCATGTCATTCATGCCAACAGGAAGTTCTCCCCCAAGCCACTCTTACCCATTTTCCTTCTTATCTATCAGGCCTTGGTTCAAATGTCTTTTCCTCCAAGAGGTCCTTATCCCCTTCTTCAATTATGGGCCCATTTGATAAAAGATGAGAAAACTATATTTCTGCAAATCTATACTTCCTACTCATGGATAGGCCAAGATAAGGCACCTTGGCTGGGATGAAACCTTAATTCCTAACCCAACCAGTGTAAGTGATATACAGGAAATAACATGTAACTCCTGACCTGCCAGGTGTCAGATACGCCAAGTCATGTTCCCCAAAATTAAAGAATGAATTCTAAGGAACAATGAAGGTTAAGAGTAGGAAGGACTTGTTAAGAGAAAGAGACAGACAGAGAGAGAGAGAGAGAGAGAGAGAGAGAGAGAGAGAGAGAGAGAGAGAGAGATTTATTGAGCTATTTATAGCTCCTAAGAGACAGGAGAGGACTCCAAAGTGAGTTACCAATGAGCCATCTTCTCGAAGGAAGTTTTATAGAGCAAAATCACGAGGTGGCTCAAAACTGTGATTAGCCGGGGGCTGGGGATTTAGCTCAGTGGCACAGCGCCTGCCTGGCAAGCTCAAGGTCGTGAGTTCGATTCCTGGTACCAGAAGAAAAAAAAAAAAAAAACTGTGATTAGCCAATAAGATTACAAGTATAGCCACTCAGATAAAATTGATCCAATGGGGGAGCAGGTCACGTAGCAAGTACACATGGAAAGAACAAAGATCTTTTTTAGGAAAACATGAATCAGTCACCCAGCCGGGTGACTGATGTCTATCTAGACTTTACTGGACCAAGTGATTCCAATTATAGTATATTGCTTATCTCTCGCCAAGATATGTAGGTCTGATCATTCCATCTTTATCTTGAGGCCTGACCTTCAACAGATACACCTCCAGCCACAGTTGTAATATGTTTTCATCCTCTGGAAGTGACTCTCTCAAGGGCCTAGCCCTATTTGATTGCCTATAATATTTCTACCTATCTTAGCTATCTATAACATATGTAGGTTGGGAAACTTGTGGATTTTGCAGGGGGTGGTTATTTATTTTTTCTTCTTGAGACAGGGTCTCGCTATGCAGTTCAGGCTGGCCTTGAGCTCATTTTGTAGCCTAGGCTGGTCTCGAACTTGCAGTGAGCCTTCTGCCTCAGCCTCCCAAGTGCTGGGATTACAGGCGTGCTGGCTTTAGGTTTAAACTACAGGTTTTCTTCCTGCCTGCTGTGTGACCTCAGAAAGGTGTACCAACTTCTCTGAATCATAGATTACCCTTCCGAAATACAGGGATCATAGTAATACTGGGCCTACTTTTCAAACGTGGTAGGATAAAGAGGACGGACAGGCCAGGAAAGCAGGGGCCTTTCCTCTCTTGTTCACAACTCGATCCTCAGGGTTGACAGCAGTGCCTGGCACACAAAAGACACTCAGAAATCACAGCAAGTATGGAATCCACCTGGTCTAGGACCTGACACACCAGGCAGGAGTCTGCTGATCTTGCTTTTGAAAGGATGGCAGGGGGAGGGGACAGAGGCCGGGAGTTCTTCAAGGATGTCTTAGCAGGGTCTAGGATACTGACAGGAAGTCCAGTCTCAAGGGCCTCCCTCCCCAGACAGGAGAGAGACAAAGGCAGCCTCGCCCCACAGTGGGGAGGGCAGGAAGCAGGAGTGCCACTCCGCTGGCCTAGATGGGGCTTCCTGTCCCGGTTTCTCCACAGGAGCTTGGCCACCACTATTGTGCTGGGACAATGGGAGGCTCAGGCCACCCACAGAGGAACTGCAGACAAGCCAGCATGATGGCACCGGGAGCAGCTAGCAGCTCCCGAACTGCAGAGAACGGGCCAGCAGGGGTTCTGGGCCCAGCCCTTGAACCAGACACCCGAGCACACACAAGACAGGACTGGCTTTTCCAGGGAGCCAGGGCGGTAGAAGACCATCTAGGGTGACAGCTTTGGAAAGCTTGGGGTGATGCTGCTCTCATCTTCAAAACTGACCCTAGACCCGACACCATCCTTGGGATTTCCAGGGCTCCCGAGAAGCTACAGCCAGTCTCAGATGCTTGTTCCATGCCTGGACCACCACCCCACCTGCCCCAGTCTCCTCTTTGATGACGATGATGATGATGGTGAAGAAGAAACACATCCAGGATACAGAAAAAGAAAGAACCACCACCCACAAACTCATCACTATTCAGGTTTGCCAAATCTTAATATGATGCCAAGTTTTCTTGAAACCACTGACAAAAGGAAATCCCTCGTGTCCGAGACAGGGAGGGCAGACCAGAAAAGGGCACAGGGGGTCCTTGTGGGGGACCTGGACACGGCTGTCTCCTGGTCAGAGCTGTGTTACACAGGTGACTGGGTAAGCAGGCAGCATAAGCATACACTTGAGATCAGCTCACTTTACTCACATTACTATGTGAATATCAAACCCCAGTGTAGGAAAGGAGGAAAGATGATACCACGGAGCACATGCCACCCACCCGACTTCCACCCTGCCAGCTACCCACCCCTGTGGACGGATCCCCACACATGACTTTGCCACCTTCCATGCTGCTCGCGTGTATGCATTAATACTGTCCTGCATGTTCATAAGATTGCTACGAACGACGTGCTTTTAGCAACTTGCTTTTCTTGCCTATCACTCTGTGTTTATCCGTTCAGTGTCCACGCAGCCCCAGCCCGCCCTGTACCATGTCCAGCTGCCAGCGGGGTCTCCTGGCTGGAGTCCCCTCCCATGTGCGGGACAGCCTGGGTCTGACCAGCAGGAGCTGCACACACACAGATGGGGAAAGGGTGCCAGGAGCATTCTAGACGCCCCCGCCTGCCGTGACTACTGAGCGCCTAATGCTCTGGCCCTGAGGATCCACTGCGATTACTGAGGTGAGGCAAGGTCCCCGCCTTGCTGGCATGCCCACTCACCTTATTCTGACAGCATTAACATGATCCGGATTTGGGAAGCATAAGTAAGATGCCATTTCCCCAAGTGCACCTGTAGTGTGAGGTGCTGATGACCCGCAGGGCAGCCTGCTTGATGGCACACCTGCCAGGTGTGGTGGCGCACACCTGTAATCCTAGTGTTTGGGAGGCTGAGGCTGGGGGATCTTGAGTTTGAGTCCAGACTGTGCTACATAGTAAGTTCAAAGCCAGCCTGAACTACATAGTGAGACCCTGTCTCAAAAAGAGAAAAAAAGCCGCTTGATGGCACCCCTGTCATAGCTGCCTTCTCCTATCTCCCTCGCACCCCAAGAATGATTCCCAGGATGACCCCCAAGCAAACGACTTCCCCTGGCGTCAATCCCCAGACGTGCTTCCTGGGGAGGCCACACTAAAACAGACCTCAAATTGCTCACTTCTTGCTTAGCAGTTAAAATTAGTATGACGTAACCATGATCACGCTGCAAACCTTTAGGGTGCTTCTGAAGCCCTCAATGTCAGCAGTGCGATGGTGAATAGGTGCTCTGGGGCTCAGGCATCAGGGCTCCTCCAGGTGTACACCTGCCTCTCCTGGGCGCGGGATGCAGAGTCTTCCGGCTCCTCTACACACACACCAGGGCCTCTGGGGCACAAAGGAGGAATTCGCCTGGTGCACACAGAGGTCTTCCTGGCTCACATGAATACGCTCCTCTGGCTATAGATTAGGAACATACTCAACTTGCCAGTTAGTGTCAAATGGCTTTCCAATGTGACCATCCCAAGCTACACTCCAAGCAGCAGTAAATGGGAGTTCCCAGCACTCCCCACCCCAGCACGAAGTGCACAGGCTCTCGTTCACTCACAGACGGACGTCTGCGGAGATCCGCAACATGCCATCACTAGTTCTGCACCATCAGATTTCAGAGCTTGAGCAACCTGACAGAGGTCACTCATCCAGAAACTGACAAAGCAGAACTTGAACCCAGGACTGTCTGGCTCCTGTTTGCTGCTGGGAGGAAAGGACCAGAGAGGCTACTCACTGGGCTCCCGACCCAAGTGTCTCCACAGTCCCCAGAGCCTGGGGCTGAACAGGAAGGCAGCCTAGATTGATTAGTGATGCCTGCCAAGGCACAGGAGGGAGGGAGGGAGGGAGGGAGGGAAGGTGCTGCAGGATTGTGAGTCTGCCACCTCTCGCCGGCTCTGACCTGAGACGCTGTTCTGAAGTCAAACAGCTGCTTGTGATAGGACACTGATTAGAACCAGGTCTCCCACTGCCGGGTCTGTCCTGCCCTGTCCTGCCTCAGAACAGCAGTTCTCAAACTGGGGGGTTCTCTGCCCCCCAGGAGGCTTTTGGCTCCTGGCATCCTGTGGGTAGAAGCCAGGACTGCCGCTCCTGTGCATTCTCCAGGACACAGGACGGTCCTACAGAGACCTCCACATGGGCAGCCTGGCTTAGAAGAGGTGCTCAGCAAGACCTAGGGAGAAGTCAGGACCCTTCCTCAAGATCCCACCGCTGATGCTCCTCCACCGCACCCCCGCAATCCCGCTCACTCACTCCACTGGCTCCAGCCTCGATGGCCGCCTTTTCAAGTCCTGAACCTTGAACGTGACTCCAAGACACTCCCACTCTTTACTCAGGCCTTGGAGCCTGCTGTTCTCCGCGTAAAGCCCCTGCCCCGGTGCTCAGCTGGCAGGGAAACCTCTCCTCCACGAGGCCTCTCCTTGGGCCCCAGTTTCAACACCGCACACTTAGCACCAAGCCAGTACCTTTCTCGAGGGCTGTCACCATGGGCATCGCGCTCACCTGTGATCTTACACACCATGACTCTGCCTAGGGAACAGCCCCACCAACCAGGAAAGTGTCCTTCACAGACTGACCTTGAACCTGTGATCCTCCTGCCTCAGCCTCCTGAGAAGCTGAGATTAAAAGCATGTTTTGTTTTGGTTTTTTTTTGTTTGTTTTTCTCCGGTACTGGGAACCGAACTCACGACCTTGCGCTTGCCAGGCAGGCGCTTTTGCCGCTGAGCTAAATCCCCAGCCCCCGAGATTAAAAGCATGTGCTGCCATACCTGGCTCCAGTGCATTTTTTAATGACTGATTATTTTACCTATTATCTTTGGGCTTTTATCAGGTGCCAGGTGGTTCTCTAACAGGTTAGGTTAGGTTAGGTTAGGTTAGGCTAGGTTTGGTTTGGTTTGGTTTGGTTTTGAGATGACATCTTGCTGTGTTGACCAGTCTGGCCTCGAGCTCCTGGGCTCAAGGAATCCGCCTGTCTCAAGCTCCTGAGTGCAGGGACCACAGGCAGCACTACTGTTCACATCCATTCTCTTCGTGCTTTAATCCTCAAGCGGGGGTGCTCTCACTGTGGTGCCCATTTTACAGGTCAGGGAGCCAAGGACGACACAGCAAAGAGCTCGCGCAAAGCCATTCAGTTGGCGAGCAGCAGAGCCAGGTCTTAGCCCAAGCAGTCTGGCCTGGCAATGGGTCTCCACCCCCCACGCATCAGCAAGTCACTGTGGACCACAGATGGCATCAACCATCAAAGCAGGTGGCAGCTGCCCTTGGGGATGCCCCGGGGAGCCGCCATCTGTCTGCATCCTGTGCCTATGGCCCTCGAGGATAAATATCTCCATGGAGAGAAAAAGGGCAAAATGAGGTCCCAGAGTCTCTCTGAGACTCACACCGGCAACTTGATCTTCTGAGGAGGCAGCCTGGTGCCCCCAAGGACCCTGCCTCGGCTGGGGTGACCTCACTAGGCAGATGGTGAAAACTGAGAGGGCCAGGGACAGGCTGGAGGGGGTGGGACCCCAGACCACGGCAGGGACAAAAAGAGGGAGGCGCCCTGAGGACCTCACCCGCAACGTGGCCAGGGGCCAGGGGTCCAGGGAAAGCACAGGGCCGTGGAGTGCAAGGGGCCTTGTCCTCCAAGTGACAGCAAAACAGCCAAACGCACAGAAGGGGGCTTGCACAGCCTGCTCCGTGCGGTCCCACACAGCCCAGTCTGCGGAGACCCCAAATGCCCGAAAGCTATCTCTACCCATTCAAGTTCTTGGCACACCACGTCCCCGCACACGGTGTGGAGATTTAACTTCTGTATGTGACGTATAACTCCATCGCTGGGGCTTTCACTAAAGAAATGACCGTCCATTTCAACAAAGGACGGTCGTGCCAGCTTAGCTTGCAGAAGTCCACTTAGTGACACGGGAAAAGGCTACGGATGCATCCTTAGCTAGGAAGAAAACCAAGTTATAGGGGGGCATAAAGTATAACCTCATTTTTGGTTCAATAAATTATCTCTGTACAATGTGGGAAACAGATAGAAAAAAGGAGAATAGAAGGAGACGCCCTAAACCGTGCATGGGTGTGACTAAGACAACTACCTGCCCTTGGTCTCCATTCTCTTCTTTTCCTTTAGTCAGAGAACTCCAAGTCTGAGGCTAAAAAATGTATCTCCCAGCTTCCCTTGCAGCAAAGTGTGGGCATGTGACTCAGCTCAGGCCAATCGAGTATAAGAAGATTGAAGGTGACACCTCAGAAGAATCTTAGGGGTGTGGATCACAGTCGTGTTTTGCCTGGAGGTCAAGCAGCCACCTTGCTACCACAAAGCTGAAGCCATGTGTCAGAGATGGTAGGGCAGCAAGAGGCGGGAGCTTCCATCCCGCGCGACAGTGAAGCTCACATGTCGGCCTGGGGCTGCCTGTAATTACATAAGAAGGAAAGGAACTTCTGTCTCATTTAAGGCACTGTTATTTCGCAAGCCACGGAACTTAATCCTAACCGACAGTGTAGAATCATAGATTTCCATTTTCTTGTTCTTCTTTCTCCTTCTTTTCATATTTCCACAATGAACATGCTGCCGTTTAACCCAAAGTCAATTCTGCACACAGACACAGTTTTTGTGGTTCCTGGCGGGGAGGGCCCACTAAACATAGCAGCTGTCCCTCGCCCACGCCTATGACCACCACGTCCGCATCGAAGAGCCCGTCTGCCTCCGCCTGCTGGGGTGCACATCCCTGTTCAGGGAAGTCAGCGCCACCAGGGGGACCAGGACAGGGCCGGGCAACATGGACCAAGCGGCTTCCCTCTGCAGTGGAGCCTCTGCGCCGACCTCTCCTCCCTCACAGTACTGACGCTGGTGACCACAAAGCCACCAGCAAAGCGTCCATCCTGGCGGCCCCCCACGAGCCAGCCCGGCAGGACATGAGAACATCCCTGCCCGCCGTTCCCATGGCCACCCGGGCAGAGTGGGACCCGCCCCGCTCTGCTCCGGGCACACAGCCCCTCCACGGGCCCGGCCCAGGGACGCAAGCACGGAGCCACTGGCCCCGAACAGCTTCCCAGACGGCCCACATTTCAGATTTAAGACCTCACCCCTAGGAAGGTGCCATACTTCTTCCCTACTCTGGAAGGACCAAGAGAAGGTAATACTCATTTTACAACTTCAAATGCACTCCTTCTCCTGCTACAGTACAGCCTACTAGGAAGTATACGTGTGTATGTACAGCTTGTGTCATTACGTCATACACAGCACAAATGTATCACCCTGTGTTGTGCCTTTTCTTTTCTTTTTGCAATTGAACCCAGGGCCTTCAAACTAAGCTATATCCCTTTTTCAAAATTTATGGACTGTATTTTTATTTTCAGACAGGGTCTTGCTAAGTTGCCCAGGCTGGGCTTGAGCTTGCCTCCCTCAGCTTTCAAGAGTGGGATTACAGGTGTACGCCACCAAGCCCAGCTTTCATTGCATCTGGAATAGACTAACTCCCCGTCAGCACTTTCAAATGAGCGCCTCCCCACCGTTCGGTAACAACCAGGTGCTGTCTCCCTCCGGGCCTTTGCACTTGCTGTTCTGTTACCTGAAACTTTTTCTTTAGACACCTGCAGGATCCCCCCTTCTGCCACTTCTGAGAAGTTGTCCCCACCTCCCCAGTTACGCAGAAGCCCATCCTTCCCCTGCATCCTCTACCTCACCCCTCTTTGCCTCCCCCTGCTGCATTCCCGCGCACCCGTGCCCATCTGCTGCTTCCGGGTCCATTTGCCCCCCCTGCAGGGCCAGCTCCAGGAGGGCGATGGCTTGTCCATGCTGCATTCTCCGGAGCCAGGACCAGTGCCCACACAGAGTAGCTGCTCAATAAAAGGGTGCAGTGTGCCTTCCTCCAGGATAACACACCACCCATGGTGTGCGCATTGCCTATTCACAAGGAGGAAATCACTGTGACAGCTCTGGAGTCAGACAGTCAGTAAGGGCAGCTGCTGACCTGAGGACTGCATTCCACAGCCCCAGCATCTCTGGGCAGCCCTGTGCCCTACACTGGGAGCCCCCCCGCCCCCAGGACCTGAGGAGGCTCGGAGGGGTGCCCAATATGTCCTCAAGAAGTGACCACTACAGGACAGACACTGCTAAGAGTGAGCCCCTTCCCCAGGGCACATAAGGCCCTCTTCCTCGGTCGTGAACAAAAGCCCTGCAGGTTTAAAAAAACAGGTGCAATAAATGTGCACCATCTGCAAAGCACAACCAATGTCAGCACATCTGGCACCAGTCAGTGCTTCTCGGGGCCAGAGAGCAGGGGCAGGAGCAGTGGGCAGCCAACGGCTTCCCCAGGATGGAGGCTGGGAGGGTCCTAGAAGCTGCCCCTGCGGCAGGCCTGTGGCACCCCGTCAGTCCTGGGAGGGGAGAGAGGCAGTGGGGAGAGGCGCTGCAGAGCTGGCTGTCACGGAGGCAAGTAGGCCCGAGACAGTGAGAGACACCTGCCCCGGGCTCGGGGAGGGGAGGGGAGGGGGCTGGGACCCACGCGTGATCCTGACAGCAGCGTCCAGTTGGGGTTGATCCCTGGCACCCTCCGTCTTCCCTGTAAACAGCAGAGCAGCTCTGCCAGCCACACAAAGCCATCAGGCAAAGGGGCACAGGTGCCAGCAGTGGGAAGCACGGCTGCAGTGCCCAGCAGGGGCTGCAGTGTCAGAACACAGTCTCGGAAAGAGAGAAGGTCCAGGGCCCAGCTAGCAGGGAGCACAGCCAGGCCACGGCCACCAGCTCCATCTTGTTGGTGTGAAAATACCAAAATGCTTCTAGGCTGCCAGGGAAGCCTCTCGAGTGCAAGGCTTAAGGGTCAGGGGAGAAGGTGATGGTCTCAGACAGACGCTGGGCCACATCTGCAGGGAGCCCATACCACCCTGTGTGACCCAGACAAGGGACCTGACCTCCCTATGCCTCGGCCCTAGCATGGGTGGGGAACACAGACTGGCTGACATCACAGGTTCTGGCGAGGCCGAACGAAATGCTACGGGCAAGGCACTGGGTATGAGGGCTCGGCACCAGCTCCACCACCAAGGCTGTGTGTGATCCTCCCCCTCTACACAGTGGGGACAAAATGAGCATGTGGGATTACAATGGGATTCATAACCACCAACACATGTGACAGGCACCTTCAGAGGTGCCTGGGATATAGTAAGTGCTCAATAAAGCACTGGCTATCACTACCCCACAGCTCCCTCTTGACTTCACAGAGCCCTGGTGTGGACAGACAATCGCAGTGTTTCCTAGGAGGCCTCTGGCAGCAGGGGGGCCCCAAAGTCACTTGCAGTGCCCCCATGTACCCCGGAATCCTATCCCCTACCCCACCCTCCCTGCCAACCACTGGCCACATGGCCTTGGGAAGGTACTAACTTCTCTGAGTCAATTTCCTCGCTCCAAAAAGGGGAGTAGTAGTTGAGATTTAGCAAGATGATGTGGGTGAATACCCTCACAAAAAGGCTCCTGGAAGGGGCAGGGCCAGGAGGGGCAAGATGATGGAAGGAGACAGGAAGTTGTTTAAGATGGTATCCCAGGGGGAGAGAGCCATCTCCAAGGTACAGGGCAGGGAGCTACTTCAGAGATGTGCAGAGGAAGCTTGTCTGAGAAGCAGGCATTTGTGCACACAGGGACCAAGGTGATGCAGCAACTCTGCAGGTGTCTGAGGAAACAGTGTTCTAGGCAGAGGGAACAGCCAGTGCAAAGGCCCGGGGCCATCAGTTCTTCCAAGGCAATCCTATCTAAGAACTTCTGTCCCTGCCTCACTCTCCTTCCTCAGCCGGGCATGGTGGCACACGCCTTTCCTCCACAGCCATGCACATGGACACCCCCTCGCCATGGACACTTCACCTGCTCAGGTATCAGTCTGTTGTCCATCTAGCCCACCAGAATGTCACCTCTGGGGAGACAATGTTTGTCTGTCTAGGTCACAATGGTGACCTAGCACAAAGCCTTTGGTAGCTGTGTTTAAATACCTGGTGGGCTGTCTACCTGGTGGACTGTCCACCCAGCTCCTCAGCCCTGATACAGGCCTACCCCACTTCCACCTTAGAGGAAGCTGAAGCAAAAACCCAAGTTGCTACAGCCTGTTGTAAACAGGCCTGATGCAACAGTGAGTGCGAGGGAGACAGGGGAAGTGGACACTTCCCCCCGCTGCCCCCACTGCACCTGCCAACAACTCGCCCTCCTCAGCAAAGACCCAGGCAGAGCCTCCTCCACACCACTGAGATCTTGTACGTCTCAAACTGGTGGCCATGGGCAGGTTCCGCTTGGCCTGCAGAGGGCTCTGAGAAAAATTTCCCACCTGCATTTGAATATGAGATTTCCCATTAACATCCACCTCCAAAAAATGACCCATGGGGTTCAGGTACCCATAGGCTTCTTCTAAGGAGCTGAAGCAGAGAGGCAGCACCACCTTCACCCAGAGTGAGTGATCTTGTTTTCCAACTCAGTACACTGCTGCTGCACTCATCTCCCTGCCTGGCCAGTGGGCATCTGAGCTGAGCACCCTGTCTCAGACATGCAGACACTGTGATGGCAAACAGGACGCCTGCCTATTCTCCCCACACCCTCACCAGGGCAGACATCACTAATGGAACACAGATCTCTATCCTGCCGGGTCTTCTCTATGTCCAGAATTTCTCTCTTCATTGTTGTCACCTACACCCATAAACTAGTCTCAAATCTTTCCCAGTCAACCCTCAGTTTCTCCCACTCCTTTGGGACCCTCAGCATTTTTGCTTCCTGAGGAATGGGCTCCTCAAAGTGGGATTATGGCAGGGATTTTCAACTTCAGCACCTTGACATTTAAGTGGATAATTCCCTGGCATGAGGGTCATAAGCAGCTTCTCTGGCTTTCACCCACAAGACAGTAGGAGCAACTCACTTATCTCCACCTGTGACCAACAAAAATGCCTCCAGACATGGCCCCAATTGAATTTGTTTTAATTTTGGCTGGGGACCACTATGTCAGGACATGCAACACAGACTCAAGAGCCAAAGGTTTGGGGTTCTACACTCATTCAGTTGCTTGCTGGCCATACCCCTCAGCACCCTGTCTCAGCTCCTTCCTCTGGAAAATGAGGACATAAATTGACACTGCTGCTAATAGGTCTGGAGTTTCTTTTGGGGGTGGCGGAAATGTCCTCAAGTGGGATGGCAGTGACAATAGTGAAACTCTGGGAATATACTGAGATCCACTGAACTGTACTTTTTGAGTGAATCATGTGGTGGTGCGTAAATTACATCCCAATAAGCTGTCACACCAAAAGCAAAACGAAAAAGACCTCTGCCAGGCAGCGCGGTACAGGAGAAGCCTGAAGTGACCGGCAGTGGCGGTGGGAACGAGCTCCTCTCTGGGTGGCATTTCCCGCCGGAATGTGCCAGACAAAGCATCACAAGGCCCCAGGATGCAGGGCAGGGCGGCTGGGAGTCCTGGGGTCCCTGTGCTGTCTGCGTGGGACAATGGGTGGAATGCAGTCTCCTCTCTACGGGGCTGACACTTGACATCTGAAGACAATGACTTTCAAGAAGTTTTGTTTTTTCCTCGGTCCAATTTTTTTTTCCACCTCCCCAAACAATCGCTATTGGGCTGGCGGCTGAACAGTGCCCCCCACCCCCCAGCTTGCAAAGGATTGTGTTTGCAGAGCCAGAGAACAATGCACAAAAGTGAGAGAATGTAAAAATAGTGGCACTTGGGGAACGGGATGGGCCGGGGTGGGGCGCAGCATGGAGGGTCCTCTGGTTTCTTTTTCCCAGCACCTGCTAAGGGCCCAGGGAGGGAATGCGGGCTGAGAGGCCGCTGGGCACAAGGCCGCGTCTCAGGACACAGAAGGTGGCTGCTCAGCTGCGGCCAGGGGTCCTCGGCAGAGGGGTTTAGGCGATGTTCCTGCGGCTCCCCATACACGGCTTCATCCCAGACCTCGCCCGGAGGGCACGGAAGAGGAGACAGAGGTTCTGAGGCTGAAGCAGCAGCCGCAGCACACACGGGTAAGTGGACAGGCTGCGACCTGACCACCAGGCTGGCACAGCGCAGGTGCTGGCTTTCACCATGCGCACTCGGGCCCGGTCTTCTGCCCTCACTTCCCTGGCTCCTTCCTGCTCACTTGCCGGAACACTAAACCACCTCCACCCCGAGCTCCACATGCGCAGGGACCGTCGCTCCCAGTCCGGCCCTGGGCAGGAGACTTGTGAGACAGAAGCGACCCAAAGCCCGGGGACATCTGGGGCTCTCGGAGAGGCCTGCCCACACCTGGTCCACGAGACCTGCACTACGGTACCACGCCTGGCAAGTGTGTATTGTTGTAAACCATCAAGTGTGTGGCGGTGTACTACAGAAGCCAGAGGAAAGTAACACAACACCCGGCTTGAAACGTGTGCGTGAGAAAGTCAGCCTCCGTCACGTCTCCATTAACCACAGCCAAACACACCCTGACCCTGTCATTGTTAATACGAAACGGCTATCGTGTGCCACAGCCACGCACCTCAGCCAGCGTTCGGCATCCACTTAGCAAGCTGGGAGACGCCTGCTCGCCCCAGCCCAGCAGTCTCAATTCACAAATACGCGACGAGGACAGACGGTCTAGTAACAGTGACGTTATAAAGCGCATCACACACACGCTACCCCTCACCGCCCAGCTCTGTCCAGCTCCTGGTCTGAAAAGCCCCTTGGGAAGAGGGGTGAGGGGCCCCCAGGACACCAAGTCACGAGCGCTGCATGATGCTGGCGTGGTCGGTGGAGAAAGGATGCAGAACTGGCCTTGACACGCACCCCGCTCTCACTTACTGCGTGCCGGTGCCAGGGTACGGGGAAGGCGGCTTCTGCGTCCCTGTTTCTCGGGCAAGGAACAGCCTGGGAGAGGTTAGGGGCATTTGCCCAAGGTCACCCTTGCAGGGAGGAAGATGGAGCCCGCGCCCTGGGTCTCCAAAGCCAAGATACCTCCCTTCAGACTGCGTGCACCCTGGGCGCCCCATAAAATGCAAATGTGGGCACCCAGCTCCCGCCGCTCTGAAGTAACCAACATGGCCTGAGGGGCAGGACCTGACCTCTGCCTCCACCTGCTGCTTAGCTTTGCCCTCCAGCCAGACATCCACGGCCTCCTACCTCCCTGCCAGGGCTGCCGAAGCCCGTGGACAGGTGGACGGGCACTGCCAAAACTGTACCCTGGCACCACAACTGTGCCCCGACCTGGATTCAGGTGATCTGCCAAGTAACAGCCGCCTCCCCAGGAGACAGGCCGCTCCCAGCCGGCCCGCCCAGCCGCGGCCCGCTCCTCTCCCATTCACACTCTTGGCCGGGATGAGCCCAGCACTGGCCCACGGAGCCTGACACCTGGAGAGCGAAGTGTGGAAGGGGAGGGCAAAGGAAAGGAGGGAGGGGGCCCATCCTCTGGGGCTCAGTTTCCTCACCCCGAAACGCGTATCACAACCGCGCTGACTGTAAGCACCCCGAGGATGACAAGAAATGGGTGACCGGCAGGGACTAACTCCCCGCTCTGGGCCTTAGCGCCCCCCCCCCCACAGTGCAGGCAGCACAGCGTCCACAACTCAGGACCTTGTGCCCTGATTTCCAAGCGTGGCCCCGCCACGGATTCTCCATGTGACCCTGAGGAAGCCACCCCCACACTCTGCCCTCTGCTCCCTCTTCTGCGAAATGGATTCCAAGGGACCCCCAGCTCTGGGCGAGGGGGCCAGGCCCACACACCCGAGCCACTCCCACCACAGACGGGGACAGGCCACCAGGGCTTGCAGGGCGTGCTCAGCCAGGAGCCAGGGACCCCAAGCAGAGAGGAGATCACCGGAGGGGCACCAAAGCCTCCCCAAATAGCGCCCTCAAGAGGTGACGCCAAGAGCTGCGGGGAGGGGATTATGGTGACCTGCGAGCCGGCTCAGGTCCCTACCAACCAGCTGGGGAGGGTGCATGAGGCTCTGAACCCATTTCCCCTTCTGTAAAACACAGGGTGAAATACCAACATCAGAAGATCAAACTGCTAATAAAGCCCGACTTCAGAGTCGTCCAGGCCAGAGGGTAAATGCCAGCACTTTTGTTAACGTCACTGACATCATTTTTTTAACCTATCAGAGGAGCAGCGTGATAAAAGATCCTTCCCCAAAAAACACAGACCACATGGTGCTTGCCCAACACCTCCCTGAAACTGTGCACCTCGCTCCAGGCTGGGGCTGCAGCTGGTCTGCCTTCCCCAGGATGCTCCACGCTTGCTCAACCTCAGGGCCTTTGCACGTGCTGTCTCCCATTATCACAGCTCAGGACAGCTCAGATGTCACCTCTTCAGAGAGCCCACCCTGGCAACCTTGGCTGTGATGGGCTCTCAGCCTCTGCCCACACTCTCCCGTCCATGCCACCTATTTTAATTCCCTGTGAAGTGGGAGTCACAATTTAAGTGTCAGTTTCTGATTCTTACTGATCCCTTATCCTTCTCTCTCTGGAGTGCTAGCTCCAGACAGCAGAGATTTTTATCTGTCTGGTTTGCTGTAGTATCTACCACATTTAGGAGGAACGAGGCACATAAAATGCTCAATAAATGCTCGTTAAAATTAGGGAGCAGGGCAGCTGCCTAAGCCTCCAGTGACTACCTGCACATCTGTAACAGGATAAATACAGGCCTCTATCTCTTCAGGCTTTTTTAGGATAAGGGGAAACTTTACAAGAAACATAAAGTGGTTGGCATGGGAAAAAGAATGTGATTAAAAACTCAAATTTAAAAAGCCACAAATACGCTGGCGCACACCTGTAGTCCCAGCACTTGGGAGGCTGAGGCAGGAGGATTGCTGCAAGTTCAAGCCCAGCTTGGGCTACTGAGTGAGTTCAAGGTCACCCGGAACTATACAGCGAGATCCTGTCTCTCTCTCACATACACATACCCATCACCAGCAGAACGGATGGAGAAATTGTAGAGTGCACAAGTGAACAGCAGCTGACGTGCAGCTCTAGAAGTGCAAGGCTCCTTTGGATGGCGGAGGCTGGGGCTGCGCTGTCTGGTGGGGGAGCAAGGGGGCTTGTGGGGGAGGAAATGTTTGCGTTTTCACCGGTGGTGACACGGGGGTGCCTCTCCTGGAGCTGCGTGCTTACTGTGTGCTTCACGGGACGTAACTATCACAAGGAGAGGTGTGTCCCAGCTTCTCCTCAGCACTCAGGGCTATGATGTGGGAGGACTGTCTCCGTCCTCCTGGGTCACTCACCTGCCCCTGCGCTGGCGCCCCCTCCTCCAGCTGCAGGCATCCCCCAGCCCCTGTCCCGCGCTCCACATCCCAGCGCCGCCTCTCCCCGGCCCCACGCAGAGAGGCCCCAGTTTCTGGCGGGCTTGCTGCCAAGAGACAAGCGCCCGCCACACACATACACATCCCCTCTGTGGCGATGCGGGGACAGGAAGCCTGTGTCTGCTCTCAGGCTCTGAGGCAAACAGGAAAAAGGGGCAGGAGGCGATTCGGGGGAGGCAGAGGCAGGGGGCTCCCCAGCGAATGAGCTGAGCCCTGGATACTGCAGGGGATCCTCTGCCATGTTTGGCAGGTGTCCCCCACTCATCCAGGGGCACAGGGACCTCTGTAACGCTCACTCTGCAGTTGTTGATGGGGTATCTCCATGAGCCCAGACACAAAGCACGGGCCATACGGCACACATCAAAGCCAAAGCCACTGCATGTCACTTCCCCACTTACGATCCTCCAACAGTGGCTGCCACTGTCAGAACAAAACCTCACTTTTGCTACCACAGCCTTCAAAGCCTTACATGACCTCTTTGCTTCCTACCCCCTCTGAGTTCCCTCTCTCTCACTTCCTCCCACACTGGCCCCCGTGACAGTCTAGGACACAGCCAGCAGGCTCCTGCCACAGGGCCTTTGCACTAGCTGTCCCCTTTGCCCAATCACAGGCATGCACATAACCTGATCAGGCTGCGCTCAGACACCAGCTCCTCAGTGAGGCCCACCCCACCACGTCTTGCCAGCACCCCACGTCTTGCTCCTTTTTCGATGGTGCTTATCGCCTGCCCACACTACACATTTTCTTATTTAATATGTATCTTCATTTCCTGTCTTCACTGTCTCCCCTCAAACATGAAGACAAAACAAGTTTTTGTCATCTGGGCAGTGCTGGACACCTGGTAGCAGGTGCTCGGTAAATTACTCAGAGGCACAGGGAGGTAAATCCAAGGTTTATTAAGAGATTGCCTTTAATTTTCTGCATCATTTCAATTTTCTGCCAAGAGCATGTGTCCCCTGTATAACTTAAGAAGCACAACAACAGATCTGGTTCTGAGAGGGGGTGGGGGCCATCCCAAGGCCAAGGGGTCTGAGTCCCCGAGGCGGACACAGGGACAGTGGGGAGTGTTTGAAAACTCACGGATGTCCAGGTGCACCGGGAAATTCCGATCCGACCCGAGAGGTCTGGGGAAAACTAAGGAATCTACTGTCTCTCCAGCTAATCGTGAGGGGCTCAAAGGGGCGCGGGGAACTCAAGCAGGCAGGTGGTCAGGTTGGGGAGGGCTGCCCGGAGGAGGAGGTCAGAGGAAAGAGATCCTAAGTGAGGCCCTGACAGACAGGCAAGCTCTGGCTAAGCAGAAAGGACAAAAGAAGGCAAGCAAGAGACGCGGACTGCAAACCTCAAGTCTCAGAGCAATCTGGGGATGGCCTAACCCATGACCTCGCGGGAGGGGGGGGGCAGCAGGCGTCGGGATCACTGGGCACTCCGGGGAAATGTCCGTCCTGAGCCCTGACCGTGCCGCCTCTGATGCAGTGGGACAGGGCGGGGCTTGGCACAGCGCTTCCAGCGCGCTGAGCTGGGCAGGCTCCGGGCAGGGCCGGTGGAGTCTGATCTTCTGGCGCGGTGCACAGAGTTGTCCCCATCGCGGGAAGTAGAAAGACCACGACAAGACAACTGAAGGCCGGTAGCAGCGGCAGCACCGGTGACATTTCGGCGTGTCACCTCCAGGTGCTTCCCTGCGCAGTGCTGGGGCACAGCTGTCACCGCAGGCTGAGCACAGCCCAGGACGGCACCTTCCACTGGCCCACAGGCGTGACGCACACCCGTCACCTCCCCGTTCAGGACCTGTAGGTGGTCTCCAAGTAAGGCCGCCTCTTCAGAGTTTAAGCAATGCACCCTCAGAACATCTCAGTACCTATGAGCATCTAGGGGTTTCCCCCGTGCTTAGGGTTTTCTCTTAGATTCCATTTTCAGAAGTGGGATTCCCAGGCCTTCCAGGCAGGTTTCTCCAAAGGGTCTGCAACAATTGGCCACCCTAAAATGATGCCAAAGGCGGCAAATCTGAGTCTTATCGTTGATGCAGCCCACCCTGGCACAGAGGAGCCCATGGCACAGGAGCAAAACCATTCAAGGCTGATGCTTGCGGAGAAGGATTCGGGCAGGGCACTGTTCAAAGTGCCTTAGCAACAAACATACATAACCCTCACCACACCCTGGGAGCAGGTGTGACGCCACACACCGGCAACTGTGAACACTCAGCAAGTGCCTTTCATCGTTATTATCATCTGCGTTCTATTTCTCTAACAACACCTCCCAGCACTCGGGAGGCTGAGGCAGGAAGATCACTTCGAGTTCAAGACCAGCCTGGGATACAAAGTGAGCTCAAGGCCAGCCTGAACTGCATAGCGAGACCCTGTCTCAAAAAGACAAAAAAAAAAAAAATCAATTTTCCTAACAAAACAATGTGTCCAGCCACATCACTGGATAGAATTGGTCCAGAAAGCTGGGCCAAGTTTCTTGGGTACAGTCCAGAGGAACTGCATACCCGCCCAAACAGGTGAGAGGCGTCATCAAAGGCAGAGCTCTTCCTGGTGTTGGGACTGGCCCCAGGCGCTGCGACTTTGGATGACAGGTATCTGTGGTCACGCTGGACACTGCCTGCAGGAGCGACGGCCCGGCCTGGGCCCAGAGTCTGCGGCCGAGCCGTGGAGAGGTGGCAGAGAACTAACGGCGGGAGGAAGGGTAAGTCTGTAGGCGCATCACCGGGACAGGGTGCCAGAGGAAGACATGTCCCAAGTATCACCCCAGCCACCAGCCATGGGACGCGGACTGGCTCAAAACAAATGTCGCAGTTCCCTTTTCTCTTCGTGGAACTTCCCACCACACCACGCTGAGACGGAAGTCAGCAGCCCGGAGGGAGGATGGTGACAGCAACACAAATCATGTCAAGTCTGCTGGGCTAAGAGGAAGGGACGCTTGGGCTGGGTCAGAGCTCCTCCTGCCACTGCCGTCCAGGCAGGATGGCCCCCGGGCAGAGCGCCAAGGCAGATGCAGAAGCTGTCTGGAGAACTCCAGTCTCCTCAGAGACCTCCTGTCCATGGCAAGTCATTACCTTCCCCGGACCCGGCTTTACTCGTCTGTAAAGTGGGCAAAGCATCACCTGTCTATGGGCTACTATGAAGATTGAAGTAAGATCTAGACAGTGCTCCCAGCACAGGGCCCAACACACAGCAGTGCTCAGTAAATGTCCCTAACAACGTTAAGTTCAGGCTTTTCATCCTGGTCTCCAGGGGTCCGCAGGGGTCAAAGGCTCCTCTGCTGGCCTAGGGCCCAGCCCAGCTGCCTCAAGGGCCCCACACTGGCCCCTTTCCTGAGCGCCACTAACCATGAAATGAACCAGCTCTGCATCACACGGAGAGGCAGGCGACTTTCTGGGGACAGAGCCTTGATATACTCACTGAGTTCATGCAGCAAGTATCTACGGAGGTAGCACAGGAGCTGAGACCTAAACAAAGCAGGGGGACCGTTCCAGACAGAGGGAACAGCATGCGCAAAGGCACGGAAACAGGAGTGAGCCAGCGGGGCTCAGAGGGCAATGAGGAGACCAGCAAGGCCACAGCACAGGAAGTGAGGCGGGAAAGAGGTGCAAATGAGGCCAGAGACTTCGCAAGCCCAAGGGGCAGCACCACTGGGCAAGGTCAGCGCCACAGAGGGTTCTGAGAAGGGGAGGGACAGGAGCTGACAGGGCTCAAACGGACGAGTGTGGGGCTGCGCGCGGAGGCCCAGGGACGGTGGTGGACCCCAGCTGGGCTGTGACGGTAAGAAGTGATCAGGCTCCAGAGTGTTTTGGAGGCCGAAGCTATGGAGTTTGCGGATGGGATGTGGGGGAGGTGAGAAGTCGAGGCTGAGCCCCTGATTTCTGCAGCCCCGTTAGGACACAAGTCACTTTTACTGAGACAGGAAAGGTTGTGGCTGGGGTGGACGAGAGGGCAGTGGGAAAGACATCTGAAGTCTGTGTGTTCGTCAGCCCAGTCTGGCGATGGAAATGGTCCATCCGACAGCAAATCCCTGCACCGAGAGGATAAGGATTGGACTGCAGGTGTGCTGAGCACCAGCAAGCAGCCTGGGAGGCCAGGGCGGGGCATTCAGAGCAGACTGCCTGGAACAGGCCAGGGGCGTGGAGGCCAGGAAACCAAATGAGGAAGCGGGGGAGAGCTGCTACTGCCGTGTGCTCCCCACTGTGCGCCCAGCAGGGACCAAGCCCGAGAAGAGAGGCTTCGCGGCTTCTGAGGTCAGAACTCTGGAACTGGTCAGAGTCAGGTTCAGATCCCAGTTTCACCCTCTTCTTGTTGGGTGGCTCTCATCTGGCAGTCTCACCCCTATTTGCCTCAGTTTCCTCATCCATAAAAGAGGGTGCTTCTCCCTGCATGGCTGGGTGACAGAGAGCAACGCCGTCTCCCTCCCTCGCCTCAGAGAGAAGCTGCTTTGTGCAGAAGGTGGAGGGCGAGGGGACCGGAGCCGCTGGCCCCACGGGAATAAAGCTACAGGCCAGGCCCTCCGCACACTGGCTGGGGATTTTCCACCCGTCCAAAAGTGGAAACACCAGCCTCAGGGCTGCCACCAGGCCAGGGTGTCTTTCCTCGGGGAGGCCGGGTACTCACAGCAACAGAAGCTGCTTTTCTCCTCAGCCCCTGGCGGCCAGGAGCTCCGGCCTGCCCTTCTCCGGGCCTGGTCGCCAAAACACTGTGGTCGGGGTCACTGAGGGCCCTGTGAATTCATTCCTTCACTCACCAGGTGAAGCGCATGCTCAGCAGCTGTGGAAAAAGCACTGCTCAGAGCGGCATGCTAGAGACCAAGGGATGCAGAGGCACAAAAACAGAAAAATACAGCGGATAAGCAATATGGAGAAAATTGAACATGAGAGGGCAGGATGAAGCGGGGAGCTGGGAGCTAGTTTACATGCCCTGTCCAGGAGAGACCTCTCCGACAAGAGGACGTCCAGAAGAGACACGGATGAAACGCAGAAGTAAGCCATGGGATCCCAGGAGTGCAAAGGCCAGTGCAAAGGCCCAGTGGCAGGGGCCTGCTTGATGTCTACGAGGACTGCCACAGCTGGAGCAGAGCAGAGGCACAAAGCCTGGAAAGGATGACATCGGGTGGTGGGGTAGGGGAGAGCGGAAGGGGATGCAGAGGCCAGACCATTCTGGAAGGAGATGGGGTTCTACTCTGAGCACGGTGGGAACCCACTGGGGGAGGGGGACTCCGCACCCCCCCACGGCAAGATCCAGGTACCAAGTATTCCACGTGCAGCCCTATTCCCAAGGGCAGTACAGAGGACTGCAAGGCTCGACCTGACCGATTCCCCCTAAGCCCTACTTGTCCCCATCTGCCAGATGGACATGTAAATCCTGCCCAGCCTGTGGTGGGGGTGTCTAAGGAGGAACACAGCCAAGACAGTGAAGTCATCCTGAACCCCAACCTCAGGGTTGCCCGGGCCTCTGGGATCAACGCCCACTGTAACAGAAGCACACAGCCCCAGGGGACCTCGCCCGCCTCTAACCCAAAACAGGCGCTCAGGGAGCCAAGGTGTCCGAGGAGGTGGTGCCTGGCAACCAGACGCCTGCCTAGCAACAGTGTGATGGGATGGCAACTGGACTCCATGGCAACCAGCAACTGGGGCCCAGCGGCTTTGGGGGGGAGGGGGTTGTTCCCAGGCTCCTTTCTAAATCAGCCTGACTCAGGGGCCTCAGAAGCCCAGCGGGTTCCGGATTCCAAAGCTCAGCCGGTAGGACCGGCGGCCTGGGCCTCACTCTCTACCTAGAGACTGCCAAGCGCTGGGGCCCTGAGCAGTTCATTTGGCTTCTCTGATCACTTGGCCTCCTCTCTGGGAGGGAGATGAATGCCTACCGTGCACAGACATGTGAGGAGGCAGCACTGATGCAGAAAAGCACGACTGGCAAACACCAAGGGAGCACTTAAGTCACGCCACGCACTGTGCTCTGAGTTCTGTGAGCCATTATCTCACTTAATTGTCCCCACGACTTCCTACAGCAGGCAGCGTTCTTATTACTAATCCCTCTGTACAGGTGAGGAAACGTGGGGGGCGGGCGGTAAACCCTCACACACCCAGCGGGGGACGAGCCAGAGAGACCAACCTCCTCGCCAGGCCTCAGGAGCGCACACCAGCCCGCACGTGACGTGCAGGGGCACCGAGATGCTCCTCAACAGGTGTTTCAACTGTATACAGTAATATAATCACAAGCACAATTCTAACAACTACAATGTGTGTTCCGGTGGCGAGGCACATTCTGCCTGCACTATTCCACTTACTTTATCCTCACAACCCTGTGAACACTACCAACAGCCATTTCCACAGAGGAGCACACTGAGGCCCAAGGAAGGAAGTAACTTGCCTACCTGGGAAGTGGTGGAAACAGCAGCTCAGATGGAAACTTTCTGAGGCCAAAACCCACAACGTACCAGGCACTTGGTAGGAGTTTTACCAACATGAGCCATTCCGACTATGGAATGGTCTCCAAGTCCCCAACTCTCTAGCCTCAGGCCTGAGGCCCCGTGTCCCCTGGCCTACCCACCATCCTCCCAAGGGTGTTCTGCCTGTTGCTGGAATCACCCCCTGGACAGTAGCACAGAAGGCTGATAACCCAGGACCCCCCAGAGCTGACCCCCAAAGACATTTTCCCGTGGACATTCATCCCACACCTACTGGGGCTGGGGATTTAGCTCAGCGGCAAAAGCGCCTGCCTGGCATGCGCAAGGTCGAGAGTTCGGTTCCCGGTACCGAAAAAAAAAAAAAAAAAAAAAAAAAAAAAAAGCCATCCCACACCTACTGCCCAGAACCTTCTACAAGCAGGGTCTACACGGGAAGAAATGTTCCTTAATGTCACATCACAAACATCCGAGAACACAGCTTGACAGCCAGCATCCAGAGCAGGTGGACTAGTGACAGCCCGAGATGTCATCTGCTCCCCAGGGGTTAACAGTCTCAGGAAGCCAGAACGCCCCCCCCACACACACACACACACACAGTGGGCTGTACAGAAGGACCCTGCGCTTTCTGGTCACAGCAAGCCAATCTGTGTGGCTAGGAGCCAGCAGCATCGTCTCTGAGACTCAGCTTCCACACTGGGTAAAATGGGCACGATGACCGCAGGACTCTACCAGCAAAGACCTGCAGGAAGATCACGTACCAAGGGCTGAGAACAATGCCCAAAACAGCTCCCACTAGAACTTTTGTTGCTACCATCACCCCATCATCATTATCAGCATTTCACATCCCACACGCAGAGGTGCCCAAGAAATCTACACCAGAGGCTGCAGACATCAAGGCCTAGAGAAGCCCAGTCAGGAGGGGAATGAGGAAAGCTGACCAGTGGAAGCACAGAGGTGGAGGGGGGGACCTCGGCAACCTGGGGAGCAGAGGCCCAGCTAAAGAGGCAGCCGCTACCCTGCTGCGATGGAACATCACAGGCAGGATTATCAGACCTCTCAGTTTTCATAGAGAAACTGGAAATCCAGACGTTTGACAACTCTCCAACTTTTAAAATCCTGTGCTAGTTAATTCCAAAAGGAAGGGCAAAGGTTTTTGGAGTTTTTTGTTTTCGTTTTTTGAGACAGGGTCTTGTCATATACTTCAGGCTGGCCTTGAATCCTCCTGCCTCAGCCTCCCAAGTGCCAGGATCACAGGCGTCTGCCACCACACCCGGCGGAAACGCAAAGGAATTAAAAGAGCCAAAGCAATTTTGAAAAAGAACAATGCTGGATGACATACCCTACTCAATTTTAAGAGTTACTATGGCATTAAAGTAATTCTAATGATACGGTGCTGGTGAAAGGGCAGACACAGCAATGAAATGGAACAGAGAAGCCAAAACAGAGCCACAGAGAGACTGTGGTTTGTCAACAAAAATGCACAAGGAAATCAACAGACAGGGCAGCCTATTCAACAAATGGTAAGAGGACCAACAGATATGATGTGCAAATTAACGAACATCAAACCAAACAACCTAAAATACACTTTATGCAAAAGTTAACTCAAACGGATCGCAAACCTAAATGCGAAACATTAAAACTACGAAACGTGGGAGAAAATTCTTGTGACCTGAGGTTAAGTAAAAAAGTCTTACACGTGACAGTAGCAGGTAAGATTCCTAAAAGAAGAAAAGTGATAAATTAGAACAAAACTCGAAACTTTGCCCCTGCCAAAAAAACCACAGTTAAGCGAACAAAAAATAAATAAATAAATAAACTACAGGTTGGGAGAAAATATGTATAAAGGACACACCTGAGCGAGGCCTTGTATCTAGAATATAACCCCACATTCAACAAAGAAAAACCACCACAAAACTTGAGTGTATAGGTTGTAAATATGCACGTGAAAAGATACTCAATGCCACCAGTGAAATTAAGTTAAAACCACAATGAGATACCTACACATCTATCAGAACGGCTTAAAAGAAAACTGACAATCCTCAGAGGTGACAAGGATACAGAACCGCAGGACCTCTCGATACTGCTGGTGGAAAGGAAGGTGATACAGCATCTTCAGACAGCAATGTGACAGCGTCGCGTGACGTTAGTTAAACAACCACTCTCCGTGTGGCCCAGCCACGCCCTCCTGGGCATTTGCCCTAGAGAAGTGAAATTCACATCACACGAAAGCTGTGCACAGCACCCCTATTCATCATCACCCAAAACTGGAAGCAGTCACTTTGCCCTTCCATGGACAAGCAGATGTACAATGGCAGGAGGAACAGAAAAATGCTACCCAGCACAGAAAGGACAACTGCCCACTCACACCGCAGATGAGACTCAAAGGCCTGAAGGTTGACCCTCCAAAGGCTGCATCTATATAATTCCACTTCTATGAAGTGTACATGTTCTGGAAAAAGAAAAACCATGGAGACAGAAAGTACAGGAGGGCTGGGGATATAGCTCAGTGGCACAAGCTCCTGCTTGGCAAGCACAAGGTCCTGTGTTCAATTCCTGGTACCAAAAAAATAAAATAAAATAAATTTATTCATCCAGGTGTGGTGGCGCATGCCTATAATCCCAGCACTCAGGAGGCTGAGGCAGGAGGATTGTTGCGAGTTCAAGATCAGCCTGGGCTAAAAAGTGAGCTCAAGGCCAGTCTGAACTGCATAGTGAGACCCTGTCTCAAAAAGACACACACACAAAAAAAAAAAAAACAAAGAAAGCACAGGAGTATTATCGGGGGCATCTCACAGGGAGGTTGTGCCTATGAAATGGCAGCATGAAAGTGTTTTGTGGGGGGTGATGGAATCCATATCCAGACTGTAGTGGGAGGCATATGACCCTACACATGTCACAACTCTTAAAACTCTAAACCCTCCCCAATTCATCTTTACTGTATGTGAATTTTAAAATTAAAACTTTAAAAAGATCTCATGGTGGGTATGAATATGGACACTGGGTTTTTAAAATAAATACACAGATAAAAAGCTACAGAAGTTAACACAGACATAAATCCATGCATAATTTAGAATAGATGCACAGATCTCCAGAGCATCCAGTAGTAGTGAGCACATCTGGCGTCCAGGTCTTGGTTTCTAAACCCCATTCTGCCGTAGAAAGCCTAGGGCTCTTTAGAGAATGGGTTGATTCCAAGGTTGGGGCAGGGAAAATACAAGATGAGTCTGGAATATCTTGTGATGCCAACAAGTAAAGAAATGCTCCAAAAAAAAAAGAAAGAAAAAAACAATAGTAGCAAGTCAAATGACCTCTCGGGTCAGCCAGAGAGTCCTAGCAACCAAAGTTAGAACGATTTGAACAATGAACTAAATGAGACAGACTTGATACGGTTGGGTGAGAACCGAAGGAAATGCTATCTGTGGGACACGTGAAGAGAGAACACCACGCGGGCACACAGAGCGCTGCAGATATCTGCTAACTGGCGGGGAGGGTAGTGGGAACCGGAGGCTTGGAAGGCAGAATAATGGGGCTTGCCACCAGACGGGATGCTGGGAGACAGAGTGAAAATGACTCCAATTTTTTGGCCTGAGCAAGTAAACAGATGAGGCTGCCACTAGCTGATACAGGAAAGACGGGAGGGAGTCAGTTTCAGGGACAAGATGCGGTATTTGGTTTGGTGTGGAGGACCACCTGGGCGACTCTCCTTGAACAAGGAGCAACTGTCCCCGTTCAGGCTGAACCTGACCCTATTTCCACTGATATGTACAGAGCTGGCTAGGACTTTTCCTTATCCCTTCAACTGGCTTTAAGCAATGCGTATCGGTCCGGCCAAGGTACTGCTATGTGGTCCTTGAAGCAAAGACAGGGCAGTGTTTCCCCAGGCCCCATGGAGCTCCCACGTGTGAGCTGGGGCAAGGCGGGATGGAGAGCTGAGCTCCACACTGTCTGCTGGGATCAAGCCTCACGATAAGAGGCTATGACATCCCAGGGCATAAAAGATCACACATCAGAGCTGAAGCACCGACCCCAAAACATCAGATCCTACCTCAACTGTGTTATACAGAGTACTCTTCTGCAGATCCTTCTCTCTGCATTTGCAGAGGTGATCTCAGGCCTCCTACCTAGCCCAGCTCACAGCACTCACCTACTTGCTGCCATTCTCGCAGTCACTCATCCTCAAGCCACTCCTTTCTTCACAGATTAATAAAACCCAGGTTCAGCCCTGGGTCAAGGCCTTTGTTCCGGTGAGTCACCATGTGGCTGGACTTAGGACCCCTTGGCTCCCCATAACTACAAAATATGACTTAGTATCTTTAGTCTCACCATGGTTTGCACTGAAAGCGGTAGATTGGAATTAACGTAGTAGAATTTCAGTAGCTTTTCATGGGATTACAAATATAAACTTCCTGGGCCACAATGAGGACCGGGAAGGGCTCTCTATAGTTTGGGACTTGTTCGGTTTGTGATGTTATTAGATAGTATTAAGGTGGTGCTGGGCACGGTGACACACATTACAGAATCCTACCTACTGGGAAGCTGAGGAAGGAGGATCCTAAGTTTGAGGCCAACCTGGACAAATTAGCAAAACCCTTTCTGAAAATTTAAAAATAAAGTAAAACTAAGCTACCAATGTAGGTCAGTGGTAGACCACTTGCCTAACATGTGAGGCCCTGGTTCCATCCCCACTACTACAGAAAGAAAAAAAAGATACCCAGATGGTGACAGCAAGCAGGCAGTGGCCACATAAGTGTGAAATCTAAGAGTGGATGGTGCAAAGGGTACACATAGGATCACTCAAAAGAAAGGAGGTCGCCAGGCGGTGCCTGACACACCCCAATACATAGTCAGAGGTAACGGGGAAATTGGCAAAGGAACTGACTGGCCAGAGAAACAAAGAAAGTCAGCCCGGAGCCCACAGTCTCCAGGCACCAGGTCTTAATAGTCTGACTGCTTCCAAAGAGATATCTCCTCTACAACGTCCTCCAGGACAGGGACACAGCCCGCTGTGCTCCTCCAGTATCCGTTCTGCCACTGCTTCTTATCTAAGTTTCCCAAGCAAAAAAAGACCTGATCTTCAAACTACCCCACACAAGATGACTGCTCCTAAAGCTACCCCTAAACCCCTCACCCTGCTTAACCTCCCTCCCACCCATGCCAATCACCACCCAGAAAGACACCATCCCAAGTGCCAGCATCTCAAACGTTGAAATCTTGAAAGATCAAAATTCGGGAAGACTAAAATACTGAATGTTGAATCCTGAAAGCAGAAATCTCAAAAAAGCCAAAATGGGGGGGAAAAAAATAGCTCTATAAGAGAAGCAGAAGGTCAAACTCTAGGGAGGGGATTAGTGCGTTTCCTGGTATACACAGGCCACATTATTTGGTCCTCTACACATGGCACCATGTTCACCTTCAAAAATGCCCTTTTCTGAAGAAAAAGAAGAACTGGACAGGCTCTGCAACCTTCTGAACCAAAAGGACTTGCTGACCCATGGGTTCCTCCAGAGTTACAGACAAATTCTGTGGTGACCTCCTCTTGGTTAGGAGTTTGGCTATGAGAAGACAGATTTCTTGCATTCACCACTGAATCTAATACAGAGGAAATAGCATACACTTCACTTTGGCCACTGCCTGGCACTTTCAAAACCATCCACAGTGTTGTTTCTCAGATATAAGCCATTTGTGCCCCTGTCAAATTTGAAAATTCTAGAACTTATCAGCTCTTCTATGTATTAATGACCAAAGAAAAAGAACAGTGCTTATTTGAAGATGTGATGGGTTCTGCAAAAGAAGATTGATTTCAACAGAATCTTCAGATCGTAAGGACAGATTTGGAGTTAGGTGCCACCCAGGCTTCTAAAAGTAAATTTCAAGGTGTTATGAATACATTTTTTTTCCCATTTAGTCAGTGCACTTGATGAAAACTTCAGATGAGTGGACTGGTCACTGAGAAGGACAACGAAAACTCCAGTTTAAAAATGTGCTGTTTGTCTGCACTGGCATTCCTTCCAGCTGCTGAAATTCCAGGAGCTTTTAATGAATTAAAACTACACTTTGGAGCCGGGCATGGTGGTGCATGCCTGTGATCCCAGCACTTTGGAGGCTGAGGCAGGAGGATTGCAAGTTCGAGACCAGCCTGGGCTACAAAGTGAGCTCAAGGCCAGCCTGAACTGCATAGCTAGACCCTGTCTCAAAAAAACAACAACAACAAAAAAAAAAACAACTACATTTGCCTGACGAAGCCAGTGAAGTTACTGAAACAATTATGTGCAGGTAGGACAAGAAGACATCTTCCTAGCAGTGCTTGTGTTGTTCATTCACCAAGGCTGTTTCCACCAAATGTGTGACCTGTACGCAAGTGCACGTGGTGATGCATGCAGAAAACACACGGTCTGTGTGTGAGTACATGCAGAATGTGTGCAGTGGCAGAAGTAGTACATGATTAAATAATGTGGCAACTATCCTATGTACAGCTAAAAGCACATTAATCCCCGCCCCCTAGTATTTGGCCTTCTGCCCCTCTAATAGAGGTTTTTCCAAAGGGGGTTTAAGTTGTCAAGATTTCCACATTCAGGATTTTAATCTTTCTGGACTGTGATTCCTGAGTTTTTTTATCTTTAAAGCATTCTGAACCTTTGGGACTTCAACACTGGGCTATGATATTTAGAACAGTGTTTTACAGGGTAATGGCTCAAACCTCTGCTTCCAGGTCCTTGCAGACACAGCTTTTCTGAACGGAGACAGTCATGACCCCAGGCAAACTGCAAGCAAACCAGCGAAAAAGTGAAACTGCAAATCCTACAAAAGACGCGGGTCTCATGACATCCATGAGAGTGATGCTGGAAAACAGCAGCTGGGGGCCGGCAAGGCACTGAGCAAAGAAGACCCGGCAGTCAGGCCCGTTTACAATGAAAGAGAAAACAGCCAAGGAAGAAGACAAGACAGGAAGCCCCCAAGGAGGAGGCCTTAGCATCAAAGAGCGGCAGGCAGGAAAGCCGAAAATGGGGCTCTCGGGTCCCACAAAATGACGCTTCAGCATCACACCACAAAGGGTAACTTCGCCTGAATCACACACCACACACCCGTTTAATTTCACCAGCAAAAAGCTGTGCAAAAAAAAAATCAACACGTGAGTCCCTCTCTGTTGGTTCTAAGAATTTATGCCATCTTGCTACTATATGGTAAATAGAGTTAATGAAAGGATGAAATCCAACCTAGCTTTAGGATGGGGCTTTCTTCAAGGTAAAGGCTGCATGAACTCCTCCCCCATCTCAGTATTGCTGCTGGGCCCAGTTTCAATGGATACTCCCAGCAGGCGTCCCCTAGCACCAATTATCCGATGATGGGGAGACCTTCCCGCATCTGCGAATTGCTTGACCCCACCTGGTAGTATCCTAGAGGCCTCCCTCTCTTCCCTGGGAAACCCTTCACTGGGGGCAAGAAGCTGATTTTCCCTCAGGCATCAGAAACCCACCAGAACAGAACGTCCAATCAGTGCAACAACGGGCAAAACACCTGGGTGGGAAGTTCCCGATGTCCTCTCTTGGCTCCACCCGACCCCATGGCAGCCCCTTCCCATCCCACTGCCAGCAAGAACAGCTATCATGCACCCATGGGAGTGGCCCTGGCACCCAGACAACCACAAGAACTGGTCCCAACTGGCTGGGCTCGCTGGGCTTTCATCACCCACCTTCAGGATCTGCCTCTCCCGCCTGTGCCCCTCTTCTTTTCCTCATGCTGGCAGGCCCAGAGTACTCAACCCGAAGTCTCAACCGGAAAAAAAAGTGTGCACACGCCCCCAAATCTGTCCCACAGACACTGGTGAGGTTCCCCCTGCCATGGGCCAGCGACGGAGATGCAGGAACGGGAAAGCTCAGCTCTGCCTTGGAGTAAAGGGATCCACGCTGCAAACCAGCACACTCCTACACCAGCAGGAGCGGCCAGGAAGCTGGGAAGAGGGACAGAAGGGTGCTGGGAAGAGCCCGTGAGGTGCACGGGACCGGAAGTGGGGAGCATGGGACCGGAAGTGAGGAGCAGGGGACTGGAAGTGGGGAGCAGGGGACCGGAAGTGGGGAGCAAGGGACCGAAAGTGGGGAGCAGGCAAGGATGGACTGTACCTGGGGCCAGAAGAGCCTTCGGGGCCAGGGCAGGAGTAGCTCCAGATGGAGGAAATTCCAGGGGGACCCAGAAATGAAGGCTTGTACACCCCACCTAGGAAGGAGGCTGGGGCCACACTGGAGGTGGCAGGGTAAGTGCATGGACCCTTCTGGAGGATGAATGAGCAACACAACTCCCCAAATCTAAAATCTAGAAGCAAAAAGTCCCCATCTTGATCTACCCTCCAGAGAGCCATCTGTCACACCCCAAGATGTGATAAATAAGGGGAGGCTATAGGAGAAAGGGAAAGAGAGGAGGGGAGAGGAGAGGAGGGGAGGGCAGAGGAACAGAGGGGAGGGCAGAGGAGGGAAGGGAGGAAGGGAGGGGAGGAGAGAGAGGGAAATGGGGCAGTGGAAAGGTGAGGGGGAGAGGAAGGGGAGGGGAAGGGCCAGAGGTCACCAGGAGGAGCACAGCATCTCTGGCCAGTGACCCCTGACCCGTTCTGCTCCCTCTTGCCATAACATACTCCAAGAAGCTCTCAGGAGCCCCTGTAGGCACAAGATGCCAGTGACCCTGTGAGGCCCTATTCCCTAGGCCTCACTGGTAGCCAGAGATGGCCAAGCAAAGGCTTCTGAGGAGCTGGGGGCCACTCCTGACCCCTCCTCCCTCACCATGGTGACAGGTGATGGGCACGCACCACCCCCAGCCCCAGCCCTCCCTGAAGAGGGATGAGAGCATTCTTTCTTCCCTTTTCACCCTGGAAACTGAAGCTGGTGTCCATTTCCCCAGGCCCCAGGCTACACATCACTTCGGAATATATTGGCCTCATCCAGTAAGAACTGTTCTAATTGTCCAGGGATTCTGTTCAAAGCCACCGCAAAGTTCTTTTATTTAAAAAGAAATTTTTAAAGGCTGATTCCAAAACACCACACATTACAAGTGTCTGAAGGAACACTTAGGCCAGTGAGCAGCAAGCAGCTCCTGGCCAACAAGTGTCCACGAGAGAATTACCCAAAGGGCAATGAGCACTTTCTCACCCATTTCCTCTTCCTGCTTCTGTCCATATGAAAGGGGCCTCTTGCATGAAAAAATTTTATAAGCAGATCTGGAAGACAGGAGATGGACTAAGGAAACTCCTAAAGAAATCTTGTTGCAAAATGTTTTTAAAAGGAAAAAAAAAAAATTAACACAGCAATGCCTCATGGTACATTTTTAAAGTCTAATTTTGAAAAATGATCAAAACACTTTCCCCCCAAACATCACAAATGCCAAGTGGTCGCCAGATGTTGGGGTCGGGGAAATATGGCTGTGGTTTGTTTTATTTTCTTTGTTTTCAAGAAACCTAAAAATTAGAGATGTCACAAACGCCCAAGCAAAGAAAAAGTAGGAAAACTGCCTGTGTGGTAACTAAACCTAAATTGCAGACCGATGGAGACTTCAAGATGAATGCACCCAAAACCAAACATCTAAGTCGAGCATGGGGGCCACGGAGAATGTGTGCAAACCCAGAGTGCACCCGTAATTCGCTTGAGGCATTTAAAAGGCCCATGGGAAGCTTTCTGCAAGCCGAGAACTTGTTATGGTCAGGACCGATCCACCACCCAGCCACAGGCGGGCAGGATCCCGAGTGTCTTCTGTGGGACGCAGCCCGAAATGTCTGGAAGTATGACATAACTCGGGTGAAGTGAATCCATCCAAAGATGAGTCACAAAAGAGCCCTCAAACGTCCTTCAGAAATCTCAGCTGCACAACACAGAGCTTGGACCCAATGGCCCACTCCCCTCCCTCACACAGGAAGCTCCCCTCTTCAGGAGCCCTGGCCCCAGCAGCGACGGCAGGCACCTCTCACCTTTTGCCACCGTTTCTATTCACCTGTTCGTGGTCAAGCACCCTCGTACTGCCACCTGAGCCACGCAGGGCAGAGATTGAGCCCCAATCTGCACACACAGAGCTCCAGATCAAAGTGTACCCAAAGCTGATGTTCTAGCTTCATGAGGTAACTGCATTTCCTCTCCTGTTCAAGCTAATTTGTTTCTGGTTGCTTACACAGATGGCCCATCATCCAAAGTAAACCTCAACTATAGGAACTTACCTGTCCAGCTATGTCCACGCTTCCCCAAGGGCACAAGTCCTTCCAGGGTCCCGGACAGGGGCATACGGCAGGCACGTGGCTCCACCCTACCTCACAACACAGTCCAGCGCCTGCTCCACTGACGTCTCCATCCACCTCACTACCGGGACAGCCTGAGGAGCCACAGACCCTTGACTCTGCCCCTTGCCACAGAACTCTCCTAGACGATGATGGTGATGGTGATGGTGATGCCAAGAAGCAGAGCTTCCTGGGAGCTCAGGCTGGGCCAGCAGCCTTACCGTGACCATTTTTGGGTAGCACTCATTCAATGCAGCACCTTCGGAGTTGGGGATCTGATGTTATTATCCTTATGCTACCGATAAGGAAACCGAGCTGCAAGGAGTAAGCCACCTGCTCAGGTCACATACCCCATGTGGGATAAGACCAGGACAACATCTACACACCCAAAGCCACCTCCAAAGCTGACCTATCCATTGTCACTGGCCAGATTCGCTCTGTTCTAGACCTCTCCAGCTCAATCCCCTCCATCCCATAATGACTCAGGGATCCTTTCACAGTGTCCGCATCAGCTGCCTCTTTGCTATCTAATCAACCTCAGGCTTAGCCTCCCTACATCATGCATCAGATCATGTACCTCCATTGTTCCAACTGCTCCAACGGCTTCCAACCCACTGAGAGTAGAGCCCAATGTCCCCACCATGGCTCACAAGGCTACCTCCAACCTCACCTCCCTACATTAGTGCTCCACCACACAGCCTCCACACTGTGCCTCAAAGATACCAGCATGAGCCCCCTGCCCCAGTGCCTTTGCACTCGCTGTTCTCTCTGCCTGGAGTGCTTTCATCCACACACAATACCTCCTTCCTCCACCCGTCCCAAAACTTCTTATGGACCTCTGTTGAACACGACTTTCTCTCTGAAGCCATCCCCTCCTGGGCCTACAAAGAGCCACTCACTGCCTCCTGCTTGCCTGTTCCCAGCCCCTCCCTATTTTTCTCCCTAATATTCATCACCAACTGGCACTCCATATATTTACTTGTTTATTTGCGCACTATCTGTCCTCCCACCCAAATGCCAGTTTCATGAGGGCAGGGACTCTTGGTCTTGTTCACTGTCATAGCACCTAGAGGCCAAGTACCTGTAGGCAGGTGCTCAAAACCTGCCCACGAACAAGTGGATGAATAAACAAAGAACTCTGTAGTCTCGGTCCAGTCCGGGCTACCCCACACTTGGCCTCTCTCTTGCGTGGAAAGTCTGAGGAAGACAACTCTTGTCCATGACAGAAAAGAGAGCCGGAAGATTAATCCCTTACCTGTGCAAAGGAGGTAGCCCCCGCCATGACACAAGAAGCGGTCTGCCGCCTCCTGGCCAGGGGCACCATCATCTCCCACCTGGACTTCCACAGTGCCTCCTCCCTGCTCCACCTGTCGAGACCTCCTGCCCTGATCCATGCAGCTCCAGAAGGATATTTTAACAAATAAAGCCCCCTCACATTCCTCCTGCTCCCCCCACCAGTGTGGCTTCCCATGCGCCTAGAAGAAAATCACAGCTCGTGTCACAGCACATCCCCCAGGACGCATGTGGCCCCTGCCGCACCCCCTCACCCCTGCTCCTCACACCTCAGGTCCTTTGCACTTGTTAACACCTCTCTGCAAAAACTACACGGCTGCTCCTTCCCATTTCCCAGGTACAATGCCACTTTCTGCAGACCCCTGCCCCGGCCACCCTGGCTAACAGAGTCCATCCAGATGCACCACCAGTACCACGGACCACACTCCCTGCTTCATATGTTCCTACCACGGCCACCGTCTAAAATGACCCGTGTCTCATTTTTCAGAGCTATGAGCCTCATCCTTGCCTAAAGAAGGGGGTGTCCAAGTCTGCCCCACAACACTGGGGAGAGGCCAGGTAAGGCAGTGCTCGGTGAGTATCTTTATTTTGATGTTAATGACTAAGGCTATTATAGCAAGTGTATGACCTCATGAAGTTGAGACTAATGGCTTTACAAAGGGAGGTTCAGGCAGGTTCAGCAGAAATATTATATCAATATTGCTGGCAGCTTGTATCTGCATATGATAAAAATCACAAGACTGACATCAGAATGAGCATAGTTCAAGAAATAGTGATTGGGTGGGCAGATGATGAGAAAGAAGAGACAAAAAGAATAAAGAAAGGAAGGAAAGAAGGCAGAAAACTGGCCTAGCACATAGAAGTATGCTCTTGAGTATGCTGAATGAGCCCACAGCCCCAGAACCAGACGGCCAGTTCACCCTCTCTCAGCCTTTCCTCATTAGGGGGCCCTGGTCATGTGACACAACCTGTCTGTGCTCAGTCTCCTGGTCTGTAAAATGGGACAGTAAGAAGATCTCCCCTGAGGCTGTGGGAAGGAACAAGTGAGCCGGTGTGTGCAGAAGGCTCAGGACACAGCTCCACAAAGCCTGAAGATAGGGGCTGGGGATTTAGCTCAGCGGCAAAAGCGCCTGCCTGGCAAGCGCAAGGTCGTGAGTTCGGTTCCCGGTACCGGAGAAAAACAAAAAAACAAACAAACACACAAAGCCTGAAGAGCTGGAAAGCTGTCGCTGATAATCTGATGAGCAAGGGCTGAGTCCACCCTGGGACATGGACAAGAAAGAGACCCCAGCCGCCCACCGCTCCTTCAGAAGTGGGCTGAAGCTCCATAGGCCTGCCCAGAAAGTCCTGCAGGAAAGGAAGAGAGAAGAGAGGGAAGCAAAGACGCACACGCACACCCACACGCATGGCGCACAGGTTCACCAGGAAAAGGAGGGCGGTGGGCTACGAGGTCACTGTAAGACATCTAACACGGGAAACCTGCACTCTGACAGGAATAAAGGGAAAAGGCAGGTAACTCAGGCCCTGGCCGCCTCTCCAGACTGCTCAGTTCTGCGGTGCTAATTCTGCACGCTTCAGCTTTTCTTAGACTCTGAGGCAGGCGCTTCTGGCTGAATCAATGCTCACAATACACTGAGAAGAGAAAGAAGGTGAGAGCAGGCAGAGGCCAGGGCCTGTGGCATGACGCGGAGGGAGCTGGGAACTGACCGTCCTGCCCAGGGCCAAACACCATGACAGCGAGCGCGGAGCCCCTGCGCCTCTCCCACAACGGCCATCACTGCAAGCTTGGTGTCACACCCCACACCCTGCACAACCTTTCTGCACTTGAAACACTCTGCACATGACATCTCACCCACCACAGCTCCACCCAGTGCAACCTCTGGCTTCCCCACAGGCCACCTGCCCTGACCCAGCCCCGCAGCCCCAGCTCCCCGTCATCAGACACACCCCTAGTGCTAACCCTAATGTGCATTTATTTCTGTGAATGTGTAAGAGTGAACGTGGGTGGAAGCGAGCGCGTGTGCACGAATAACATACACACTCCATTTAGGCGGGGAGATGTGCATGTGCAGAAAATAGCACCCAGCTCGCAGGCTCGGATCTGTGCAGACGCACGTATGTGTGCACATTTGCAGTTTCAAATGCTGCCCGCAGTACACGCAGAGGGAAATAAATAACCACCTTTGCACCGCGGGTGCCGAACGGCAGAGCCTTGGCAATCACCACGTGACTGCACGGCTGTGCACCTGAGTAATGAGAACACTGACTGACATCACGGAGCCGCTCCCAAGTGCCAGGAGCTGTCCTAAGTGCTTTGCCAACCCCAGAGGGAGACGCTGTTGCCCTTTCCTGACAGATGAGGGTACTGAGGCACGGAGGTCAAGTCACTTGCCTCATGATGAGAGCCAATGAGGACTGTATTATAAGCATCCGTGATTTGGGGGACCCCAAAGGGTGACAGGGAGGGACCCCAAGTGACCTGGCATCACTAGGGCCTGTGACAAGCCCATCTCCGTAAGGGGTAAGATTTGAACACAACACAGACACGAGCCGAAACTTCCCCGGGGAGAGTGGGCGCCCAGGGCTCAGAAATGCCACGAAATCAAGGTCCCTGCCAGCAGAGTCCCTCTCCCTCCCTAGCAAGTCGCCCCAGGGGCACAGTGTGCAGTGCAAACTGGCAGCCCACAGTCTGGCCCACAGACATGTTTTGTTTGGCCCATGAATTGTTTGTTAAAAATGTGACTGTGGTGCCAACTTTTAAAAATCAAGTGATGTCATACCCCAAACCCCACATTTCCGGCTGTTGGAAAATATCTTTTAAAAGTCAGGAGATCTGGCAATCCTAGGCCTGTGTTCCCACCCAGGAACCAGCGCTCGGTGCAGAGAAGCAGCTGCCTGGATTTCCGCAGCACGCACACTCACTGCTTCTCCAGGGGCCACTGTGGGGGAGGCCAGGTCGTGGGCTCCGGAGCCAGACTACCAGGGCCCGTGTGGGTCTGAACTCCGGCCGCTCCTCCCATATGATCTTGGGTGTATTACCTCATGCTTCGGCACCTCAGTGTACTCATGTATAAAAGAGTGGCCACCGCATTAGACTGGTGATTGGCACCCAATAGAGACTCAATAAATGATAAAGAACATTGCTGCTTTCAAACAGCAAGATCAAGGGCTCAAGGCACTGCTTTGTAACAATAGAACTAACACTCACCTAGCGTCTGCTCTAAAACAGTCTCACAGCTGTACTGTCCAAACTCATTCAATCTTCCCGAGAAACCCCCCAGGCCACTCCTGGGTACAAACCCAAGAAAAATGACAACACGCCTCTGCGCAAAACATCACACATGACTGTTCACAGCGGCATTATTCAAACCGGTTGAACAGTGGAAACCCAAAGCCTCATCAGCTGACAAACAGAGAACCAAAATGTGGCAAATCCCTACCCTGGAATAGGATTTGGCCACAAAAAGGAAATTCTGACACATGCCACACTATGACTGAACCTTGAAAACACCACGATCAGGGAAAAAAGCCAGACACAGAAGATTCCACTTACGTGAAATGTCCAGATCCATAGAGATAGAAAGTAGGTTTGTGCTTTGGGCTTGGGGTAGATTTGACTGCTAGTGGGTACGGGGTTTATTGGGGGGGGGGGTGCTAGAATGTTCCAGAATTAGAAAGTGGTGACAGTTGCACAACCTTGTAAACACATGAAAAGCCACTGGCGTGGACATGCCAACAGGATGAATTTCACAGTATGTGAATTACATCTCAATGAAAACAATAAAAAGACAAATGCCTGAGAGTTTTTTTTTGAGAGAGAGAGGGTGTTCTTGACAGCCCCATTTTAGAGATAAGAAAACCAAGGCACAGAGAGATTAAGGGAGGAGGAATATTTCTCTGTATCTATATTGGCAGCGTAAGGCAGACAACAGACAGGTGGGGAGGACAATGTGATCTTTCTTACACCTGGCTGCTTTACCTGTCAGAGCCAGGGCATCTGGGCTCGCAATCCTGACCCAGGCAAATCATTTCCTCTTCTCTGCCCCAGTCAAAGGCCAGACTGGGGTGACTCTTAACCTAGATGCTTCTAAGGACCCCAAGGACCTTCTAAGTCTGGAGCATTATGTGGAAGCATTATTTATTCATTTCTATAGGGACGGCTGTGGCATTAATAAATAATGCCTTTAACAACTCACAGTGGGACCTGGCCCTCCCAGGTGGATGGGAAGAGAACACCAGATTTTCTGAGTCAAGGGCTTCATTGGGCTGGCTCAGATGTCAGCGCACAGGCTCGGCAGCCCGCTTCCTCCCACCAGGGTCTTGCTGGGAGGACTGGCCTTTGAGGCAGGAGGAGCCGTTGCTCACCAGGACTACCTCACTGGGTAGAGCGTCCTCACACTGCACGGGACGCCTCCCTCATCAAGAGGAGCCACCACGGGTAAGAGGACGCCCGTCCACACCCGTCCCGTTAGGGCCAGCAGGATCTGAGCTGCTGGGGTCTATGAACAAGCTCCTCTAGAGCACTGTCCTTTCTCTGAGCATGGAAGAGACCTCAAGGGCACTTTGCAGCCAGAGCTCCAAGGACACCCACTCTCAAGCACAGCAGCCGTCCTACGAATGAAGTCTCGGGAGCCCGGCAGTGAGAGAGAGGCACAGAGCAGAAGAGACCGAAAAGCAGGGAGCTGGAAGGGAAGGGGAGGCCCTTGGCTGACAGAGAGCCCAGAAGGGCTGGAGGCAAAGCCTGGCAGAAAGCAAACCTGGGGGGTGAGAACAAGAGCCTGGCAGCCAGACAGAGGCCAAGAGGCAGGAGATGCTGCAGGGAGGCCTTTCCTTGAGGTCCTTCCCACGCCGCAGGGAGCCCCCGCCCCGCCCAGGAGCCCCCATCAGTGGGCAGTGGGGGTGGCTTCCCAGCCAGACCGGAGCCTGCCCGGAGGAGGAGGAGGAAGCGGCCTGGAAGCGCCAAGCGTCCAGCCAGGTTGCCATGGATACAGAGACAAAGCAAGGGGCCGATGAGAGGCCCAGGAGCAGGGTTCCCAAAAGAGGCCCCAGCTGCCTGTGGTCCCTGGGGAAGCCCCACCTCTCCCCAGCACCCAGGAGCCTAGGGGCACCAGGCTGTTGGCCAATGGGCACTTCCACAGGGAGCCCTGCAGGTCAGGGCTTATCCAGCTCCCTGGCAGGAGGGGTCAGTGAAAATCATGGCCCAGGAGGTGCTAGCAACGAGAATGCACCGTGAGCTCCAAGTTGCTAACCTGCCCTGGCCTCAGTTTCTTCATCTGTTAAATGGGAAGACCTCTCGACTTGTCCCAGCCCCCAGGGGAAGGAGCTCATGTTACTGCACACTCACTATGGCCCAGGTCTGCTCCAGGCCCATTTCTCGCCCTCCCCCTATCCATATCTCGGTGCCAGGGATCAAACCCAGGGCCTCACCCATGCTACGCACACCCTCAGCCACTGAGCTACACCCTCAGCCCCCACATTCCCCACCTTAACTCAGGCCTCCTCCAACTGTCTGCAGGGAAGAACATTTTTCTTTCATTTCCAATCCATTTGAGACCAGTGCTTCTGTAACATGCAATAAAAGCAAATTACCAGGAAAGAAAAGCAAAAAGACAGACTACAAGCCTAATTCCTTAAGAATTAGATTCAATTGGCATAAACTGCTGCGCCAAATGAAGTTTAAACGTTTGCTCTCAGTTTCTGACTGCACCTCGCCACCCACTACACCCGGAGCAGCCAAGATGCCGGCACAAGGGGGTCCAGGGGCAGCGGCACAGGGGCCAGGAACTGCAGCAGCCCAGGGTCTAGACTAGTTCTGCCACACCTTGGCAGAGGGCTTAATATCTCTGCAGCTCAGTTTCCCCACCTGCAATCCAAGAATAACATTAATGGTGCTGTGTCTTGTGGGGTCTGAGATGGGGACTCTGCGAGTGAATCCTGGGAACGTCTTAGTGAGTTTCTTCCCATGTCAGCTATGACTGGACAGCGTCATCAACCAGCAGCTGCCACTGTCACTGTGACTGTCTTCTGTCCTTGCCCTGACCCGCTAGCCACTGCCTGACACGTCACGTATGTACTCGGTGACTGGTTTACTGTCTCTCCGCCCACACGAGAATGTCAGATCTGTAAGAATGGGGGATAACATCTGTCCGCTTACCTGCGGAACACATGGCCCAGACTAGAACTGGACCGGGCGCTTGGTGGGTACCCAACAAATGGAAAGAAGTATGAGCTAGGATCCTGGTTCTGCCTTATATTTGCTGTGTGACCTCAAGCAAATGACTCAACCCCTCTGAACCTCCATTTCCTTGCATGGAACAAGAATACAATTATGACAGCCTTGCCTATGTGTACAGGGAGGCTCAAAGAAGGATGCTCCCTATAGCACTGCTCAGTATAAACCACTGATTTATACCGGTTTGATACATCTAGCGGCATCTGTGCCCCTAGATGGACATTTGGAGACATTCTTGGTTGTCATAATTGGGCAGGGGTGCTACTGGCTAGGCGATAATGAGCCAGGGTGGCTCTCATCACCCTCCCATGGACAGGACAACCTCCCCAACGAGAATCATACAGCCCCAGCGTCAATAATACCAAGAGGAAAAGGTAAAGGCAGAAGCTACCAAGATGCCATTAAGAAGGGAGTGAACCTATATAAACTCCTGTATCGTCTTACGAAACAGCAGAATTTAGAAGGAATGGCTGGGACTGTGTAAAACAAACTAGAAAGATGAGCCAGCCAGGCACATTCCATGAGCAGAGCCGGCTGCAGAACACCACAAGATCACCGCAGCTTGCCCTCAAGACCCAGAAGCCAAACCCTGGAGTCAACAGACTCCGCCACCTGCTCCAGGGCCTCGCACACACTCAGAAGCTCACTCCACTTCTCACACCTGTGACAGTCAGGGAAGGACCTGGAAGCGGAGCACAAGACTGGCAACAACAGAGACCGGGGCTGGGGGCACCGAGGCTGTGAGGGGGCAGCAGAGCAACCTCGGAAGCCACACTTCACTCCCTACGAAAAGGATGCATCCATACCTGCTGGGTTATCAAAGGTTAATGAAAGTTACAGATGCATACACAGAAATTCCACTTCTAGAAGTTTACAAATCTAAAGAGCGGATTGTGTCTGTTGCATCGTTATGTTTAAAGGCTAAGAGGGACACAACCAATAAGGGACTGGTTTAAGCACACACACACACACACACACACACACACACACACGTCCATCCATCGGAATTCCACACTACTGTTGTATTTCATATGAGGCAATTCTATGCACCATTATGGAACATGATGCAAGACAGGGCAAAGTGCAAAAATGTGTGCCTATGTGTCACCGCTGATGTAACAAACAGCGTGTCCAGTGTATCTGAGAGGACCACAAGAAACTAGGGCCAGCTACTGCGCCTCACAAGGGAACTCCGAGGCTGACTTCATTCTATATTATATAATTCTTTCAATTTAAACCGGGCGGGGGGCTGGGGATTTAGCTCAGCGGCAAAAAGTGCCTGCCTGGCAAGTGCAAGGTCGTGAGTTCGGTTCCCGGTACCGGAGAAACACCAAAAAATAAATAAATAAATAAACCTGGGGGGTGATAATGCACTTTATATATATGTAGCATATATAATATAAAAGCACCCACATAATATTCTTAGTTACATATATAATATATAGTACATATATTACTAATTATGTATATCATAAATATGATATATGGCATATATAGCATGTAGAGGTGATATATGTGGATATATATACACACACATGCATATACATAAAACATACACTGTACAGTTCCATATCCATATGTAATTATTATATTATTAACTTCAAAAACATAAAAATCACATACTATATGATTCCAGTTTATGTAAAGTCCAAAAACATGCAAAGCTAATTTCTGATGATAGAAATCAGAACAATGGTTCCATTGAGGGAATACTGCCTGGGAGATGCCACCCGCTGGGTGCTGCAATATTTACTTTCTGATGTACGTGAGGGAGAGGTTTATCATGGTATAAATTCACCAAGCCATACACTTAACACTGTACTTTGTGCATACTGGATATGTGCAAGGAATTACATTTTAAAATTCTGAGAAACAAAGGATTGATGGTGATGGGGGAGCAGTTCTAGAGAGCCCCCAAATTCTATCATTCTCCTCCCGCCACTCCCAGAGGGAGCTCTGTGCTCAGGGGCCTAGAAGTAGAGTAAGCCTGGGTTGAGTACCCTTTCCCCCCTAGAAAGAAGCCAAACAGAAATCAAGCTGGCCTTTGTGGTCAGGCCCAGCAGAGCAGGACAAAGGGCCAAATGCCAGCCCCGCTCCCCCAGCCCCCCAGGACACTGAAGCCCATTCATGTTGGAGGCTGGCCATTTCCCCAGGGCCCAGCCGCCCTCCTCTCTGGAGCTGGGAACAATGCCCCCTTTTACCACCCCTCTTGTCTCCCACTTCCGCATTTAATTGCAAGTTCATGGGTATTAAGTGGCCTATACAGCTGACCTAGCTCCTCCCCCCACCCCAGCCCCCCAAAACAGAGGCCGACAGCCCCGTCTCTGTTCAGGGCCCCTCCGTATGCCTGCTTCCTCGGTGATGTTCCCAGAGAGAGGAGAGAAGGAGCCCTCCATCCCCAGTCACCTTCCCAAGTGACCCTGGGCCCGCAACAGTGGCCTCTGCGCTGACACCCAGGCCGCCATGGGCTCTCTTCACACCTCTAACCCTACTCAATGCCTGGGGAAACTGAGGCCCACTGTCCAGCCAGACCCAGTGCTGAGAGGCTGAGGGTTCTCACCTAGCGCTCTCCTTGCCTCCACTTCAAGCAGAAGGCCAAGGTCTTTGACCCATACTCTTTCCTCTAGCTCAGCAACTCCAAGGCCACTCTGAGCCCAGTGACCTTGAAGGGTCGGGAAGAGGTCACCTAAGCCGATCTCCTGCCCTTCTTATGAACTCACTTCTCTCTCCTCTTCTGGAGCTCCTACTGCCCAAATCCCCAAGCCTGTTGCATCTGCCCTGAGAGTCTCCGCCTCTGCCAGGAAGCTCTCCAAGTTACCTAAGTCCCCCTCTGCTGAACAGCCTGCCCGCCACACTCCTCCACAACAGTCTGTCCCCTCTGTCCAGCCACTGGACCCTGAGGTAATCACCTAGCCCGGCCTCAAGGCACCTGAGGGGTGGCTCGTAGAGCACATCTCCCCGCTTAAAGCCCTCGTGGCATCCTGAGCCTCGCAAGAAGTCCCTGCTCCTCACCTGCACCCGCCAGGCCCCGTGCCGCCTGCGCCAACCGCCCCCCTCCCACCTCCCCATGGCAGCACCTCGGTCTCTCCACTACCTGGGTCTCTCACACTCACACGCTGCCAAGTTCCTGCCCACCTCCTGGCCTTGACGGGTACACACTGAAGTGCGCCTGTGAGTCACCTGCGGGGTCAAGAAAAGCTGGCATTGATCTGGGACGCGGTGGGGTTGCCTGTAATCCCATCACTTTTTGAGGCTAAGGCAGGAACCCAGCCTGGACTACTTAGTGACTTAGCAAGACCCTGTCTCAAAATAAGAAAGAGCTGGGGATGTAGCTCAGTGCAAAGGCCCTGGGCTCATCCCCAGTGCTATACACACACATACACACACATACACACACACACACACACACACACACACACACACACACACACAAGCAGATACTGATGCAATGGGTCTGAGGGTGAGGCCAGATTCCCACAATGCTGTCAATCTTCAGAGCACACCTGCAGGACAGATAGGATCTAAAGGGCGTTGGCACATAGCAGGTGCTCAGTATAATTTATCTGCCATTTCTGTCCTCTGACCAAATTAGGTGACAGGACACTATGTGTATCTAACCCTCCCACTGCGACATAAAGTGAATCTCTTCAAATCTGTGTAAGACCCTCACTTCAACTGGTAAACGTAAGTAAAACTGAAATTTTAAAAATTAGCAGCTATCATTTCTTGAGTACTCACACACTTTCTTCTATGTAACTCTCGAGTCTTCCCTGCACACTGGGCTGGGGTCCAGGAGTTCACTGCACAAAGATCCCTCACGATCATGAAGGCAGATGCCCCGCCCACAAGGACACAGAGAGAGAAAGGTTCCCCCGGACCCACAGCCACATGAACCTCTGGGCAGCGTCTCAGGAATGGAGGGCGACTTCTGTAGACTCTGCCCGCTGCCCCGAGCACCTCTGCTCTGTCCTGGAGCCTGCACTATTTCCCCACCTGGGAACCCAGTTTTGTTCTCCGTACAGCCAGCGGGAGCAGAGGAGCCCTGACATCCCATACACCCCCTGGGGGAGGCTTCTCCAGCCGTACTGCAGAGGCAGGCGTGAAAAGAGGTCCTGCTGTTAAGTGACAGGACCTTCTGCCCATCCTGGGTGGGGACCCAAAAGAAAACCTCAGCCACATTCTGGCCGTGCACAGGGCGGGGCTGCTGGAGCCCAGCCCTGCTTATCAGTGGCTGCCGGAGCCTCTCACCCGATACGATCTCCCTCTACTCTGCCTTCGCACCAGGGACTGAGGACCCGCCATAAAGGGGGGCTGAGGAGCTTTGATGTGGTGGAGGAGGGAGCCAGCCGGACTCAGGCCCCGGCCCATGGTGGGGGATGGGCTCCAAACCAGTCTCAGCTCCTCCCTTTGGGCCCTGGACAATTTGAATAAAACTATTTCACCCAACACTTGATACTCATCAACTCATTTAAGCCTCATAGCATCCACTGGAGGTCCGCACTAGCATCCCCCCCATTTTATAGGTGGAGAAACTGAGGCACAGAGGATCTAGGTTGCCTGCTCACAGTCACACAGCCAGGAAGCAGCAGAGCTGGACCCAAATCCAGGCTTCCATGACACCAGGGCCTGAATTTATAAGAATTTTTTCAGCAGGACACCAGCTGGTTCTATTCACTGCTTCCTCGGAGATGGGACTTGGGGCTTCAACCAGGACAGTCCCAAGCGAAGTAGTCACTCTACTTACCACTCTACTGATCAGCAAGGACAAAGCTAACAATACTGTGACCGTGACAGTAACACCAGCAACAGCCACTGAGCACACCGGCTCGGTCACCAGAAGGAACCTTCCCTATGCAGTGCGGTGGCTGGGTCTCCCATTTCACAGAAGAGAAACCTGAGGTTCCAAGTGGTTGCCAAAGTTCCCAGGTGAGGGTGACCCTAAGTGAAGGAAGACAGCCTCTCAGGTAGTACCAACACTCTGGGAACCACAGTGCACATCAAATACAGACTCTGTGACAGCCCTGCCTTAATGTACTGACACGTGACCAACTCCTGAGTATATCTAAAACATGTTAGTTTAAAACTCACCACTTACTAGCCAGATGGCCTTGAGGGAAGCCTCTGAATGTGTCTAGCCCTCGTTTTCCTTACCTGTAAAATGGGCACAGCAAAATAATGCCCTCCTTGGGTTATAACAAGCAGCTCCTGGGATCACACAGCTGAAGGACATGATCCACCCTGTATGAAGGACACTCCCGTAAGAGCCACCCAGTAGTAGGCACACCCCCCTGTACTCATGTCACAGGCTATGCGGTCTGCTACAGACACCGTGCAGTCCGGGTGAGGAACATTCCCTTTTAGTGACTCTCCGTACCTACCACCCTCCTTATGTGTGGCTTCCCCCGTCCGTAGGATAAAAGACCAGCCCTTCCCCTTGGTTTTCAGAGCCCTGCACCATGGCCGTGGTCCCCACGATACTGTTCAGCCCTCCTCTCCAACCCTTTCTCCTTGCACCTTACTGACCCTGACACTGGCCGAGCTCTTCCCTGGCTTCAAGGCCTTTGTCCAGGCTGTTTCTCCACAAGGCCTCTTACCCTTCTTCCCATGGCTGGCTTCTGGATATCCAGGTCCCAGCTCACTGGCCACGCCTTCCCTGATCACCAACCCCCCACCAGCCCCCAACACGCTCCAACTTACATCCGCCCATTAACGCCTTCCTAGCACTCGTCAGAGCAGGGTTTTCCTTTTGCTGCCTGTCACCTTTCCCTCTTCCCTACCAAAATGTCAGGTCTGGGAGTGCAGGGGCTTTGTTTTATTCATCACTGCTCGCTGGTGCCCCCACACCTAGTAGGGCCTCAGTCAGTTCCTGCTGACAGAATGGAGGCAGCAGAAGCCAAGATTCCTGGAGCTCAACGCACATGGAACTGTGCGTTGTGGGGTGGGACTGAGCCACGCCCTTCGGACAAGGGCTCCAAGAGGAGACAAGCTGATCTGAGAGACCGTCATGGGGCATGATTCTGACCTGGCTGGTGACAGACAGCGTGAGCTGGGGGCTTCCTGAGAGGAGCCTGCCCCAGACCCCTGCCACTCAGTGTGTCCCTGAGTAGCGGTATCTCTGCCCTGCTCCTGAGGCAGGCTGGAAATGCAACGTCTCAGGCCCTACCCAGACCTGCAGGTCCAGAATCGGGACCTTAACTGGCTCCCCAGGTGGCTCTTGTGGACTGTAAAAGTGGAGGTGTCCTGGTTTAAACCCAGGATGATCAGGCAATACGTGGGTACCCCTGGGAACTGAAAGGCTTGCGGCAAGCCATGAGGCCATAATCACGGAGACTGGCTTCCCAGCACCACCGGCCAGGAAGAGCAGGGACCATCCAGGGAGCACGAGCATCCTTCCTCCCTCAGCCCAAAATAGGATCCCAGACACCCAGAGCCAGCAGATGTAGGTGGGGGAGGGAGAACGGGAATACGAACCTAACAGATTTGCGCGGCAGACGCCCTGAGAGCCGCACCATCTGGAACCCCTTTGTGATACGAGGAAGGGGAATCACTAGAGGCGGGAACAACCGTAAGATGTGGGCCAAGGGGTCAGTGGAGGTGTGTGCCGGGACAGGCAGGGCCACCTGTCACCAGAACCTCCACACCCCTACCCTGCTCCCAAATGCCTACAATGCAGAGCTACGCAGCCCAAAAATGGCCCAGACAAACCCCTTCTGCAGCTCCCAGGGACTGGATCTCCTGAAGGTCAAGCCTTAATCCTGTCAGTGGTGCATTTGGTTATGAAAGGGCTGACACCTTACCATCTACAATGATGTGCATGTGACCCAGCCTAGCCAATCACAGCTCCTGGCCCCCGACCCCAGGGTGCAATACTTGGCCCATGTACAGGTACATGAGTCAGACAAAGGAGCACCTAGATCCAGGTATGCCTAAAGCCACTGCTCCTGAGTCAAATGAGCCCGTTAAAGTTTTGGGGTTTGCTTCACTTCGTTTTGTTTGCTTAAGACTTTTTTTTTCCTTTGGTACCAGGAATCGAACTCAGGACCTTGCACTTGCCGGGCAGGTGCTCTGCCAGTGAGGTATATCCTCTGCCCTGCTTAAGACCTTTCTGAGTTGGAATTTCTGCACATATAAGACTAACAATCCCAAATGATACATCCGTTAAGGCACCTACCACTTACCATAGTGCTGCAATTTTACATGTCCCTTTTCTCCTCTAGATCAGAGCTCCCTGGGGACACACATACCACTGTTTGATTCATCTGTGTCCCTGACACCTAGGATGCAATATACTCTCAGTAGATATGTGACAGTGACTGCATGGTTCTTCCATCACTCCGCAAGTACCTACTGGTCACCCACTGTATGCCAGGCACTGTTCTAGGTGTGGGGACACAGCAGGGAACAGAAGAGACAAAAGCTCCTGCTCTCTAGGAGCTTAATTTCTGAGGGAAGGAAGAGACAGCAACCAAATGAATAACAGAGTGGTGGAGAGGGGAGGGACAGTATTAGACAGGAGGTCACGGAAGGCTGCACTGAGAAATCGAGATACCTAAGCAGAGACCTAAAGAGGTAATGAGCAAATGGACACCTTGGAAGTATTCTGGACCAACAAGACAGCAAGTGCAAAGGCCCTGAGGCAGGCTGTGTCAGGCACGTTTGGTGATGAGATCAGGGAGGGAGAATGAAACACAGACACCACTGGGCTTGGGGGCTTCACCAGGGCCATGGCGTTTACTCCAAGTGAGGTGGGAGCCACAGGAGGGTTCTGAGCCGAGGAGCATGGTCTGACTTACACAAGGTGTGTGGAAAACCAACTTCCAGGGCCAGGGATGGAAGCAGAGGACCAAGGAGGGGGCAACTACAACAGTTCCAGTGGGAGATGATGGTGGCTGAGCGGGGTGGGAGGGGAAGATATGGCCAGATTCCAGTGTGGAGCCAAGCTGGAGCCAAGAGGATTTCCTGATGGGCTGGAGGCAGGATGGGAGAGAAAGAGCACAGTAGAAAGAGTTCTGAATACAGGCTGCAGCAGGGGGAAGCGGACGAGGCCAGGGGTCTGCAGTGCCCGCTGGACACCCAAGGTGAGACATCCAGTCATCACCTACACACAGACACCTGGAGGTCAAGCAGGGGCTGTAAGTTTGGGAAATGTCAGCAAAGCGATAGCTCCTGAAGTGATTAAATGGAGGAGTTCAAGCACAGAATGACAACGTGACAAAGGAAGAGAGGGAAGGAATTATCTCCTCTCCTCGTGACTGGCCCTCAACGTCCCCAGGCTCCCCAGCGACTGTGTGCCGGGGCAGGAGACGCAGTGAGCAGGACGGGAGCTCCTAGGGTGGCGTGCTGGGGACCAAGGGTCTCACGCACCATCTCTGCTCCGCTCCCCACCTCACCAATGCTCAGACAGGAAACAGACTCAGAGAAAGAGCGATGTGCAGTGATCACGGAGCAGCTAGTGGAGCTGGGACGCCGTGTGCTGCCGCCCAGGGCAGCTTTTCCCAAGCAGCAGACTCCTTCCACCCCACCTCGGAGGCTGCCAAAGACCTGCCACGGGAGAGGGGCTGAGAACACGTCTTGGCCCAAGGGGGAATGGTGACTGGCAGGCGACAAGTGCTGGCACTACACTGGGCGGCTGGGCCAAGGCAGTGAGCACCAACCGCAGGACAGGGCCTTCTGCATCCTTTCAGCCTCAGGGTTTCCCTCCTCCTCGACTTCCAGGCCAGCCCAAGCCCTGAGCACCACTGTCCTCCCCGCTGGTGCCCTGTGGCTGCCTGCTCTGCAGAGAGCAGAGCTCCTCTCAGCCATAGCCCAGGGCTCAACCTGCACAGACCAAAGCCTTGGTTCCAAACCCAAGCTCCAGCACTGAGGAACACCAAGGCTTTCACTGAGTTGTAGCCCCTCTCCAGGCCTCAGCTTGCTCATCTGTAAAATGGGTGGCAAATGTAGTAACACATTGGTCATCACTGGTATCATAGCAGCTAATGTTTGCGGAGCTCTTACTCCATGCCAGGCTCTGGGCTACAGCCAGATAACCCTCTGTGCGGTGTCCTGGGCACTGCAGGATGTTCAGCAGCTGCCCTGGCCTCTACCCACGGGATCCCACTGGTGCCTTCCTCCCTGGATGAGACAACTAAAAATGTCCCCAGACACTGCCATTATGTCCTTTGGGGGGGCTAAACTGCCCTTGTTCATGAACCACAGTCTTGTGCCCCCCAGAATGCCCTCTGCAACTCTAGGAGAGCAAAGAGCTTGTCCATGTGTCACATCTGAGGCTCAGGTTTGACCTCAGTGATCTCGCTCAGCGACCCCACTATCCTGCTTCTCAAAGGACCAGGGGAGGGTTTACGTGACCCAAAAATATCACCTGCAGGTCTGGCACATTGTTATGACTTGCATCTAGATGTCACACACACACCCCCAAAGCCTCATGTGCTCACAGGTGGGGCGTTTCGGAGCTGGCTGGAGCTAGGGTGTGTGATACTGGGATTAAGGGTGTGTGGTACTGGATTAGCCCACTGATTGGAATTTGCATAGTTCTGGGTATGAATATTGGAAGCCCCGCCCTAGGTGTGGGTGCATCAACCAATCGGTTTACAGCCTGGACGCGAAAGAAAGGGAGAGAGGGAAGCCAGGCTTGCTGCTTGCTGTCTTCTGCCTGCCCTGCCATGAGCTGTTTCTCCTCTGCGCTGCCCCTCTGCCACGCCACCCTGCCTTGGAGCCAGCCAGCTACAGACCAAATCCTCCTCAGGCTGTGAGCTAAAACAAACCTCTCCTTTAACATCAGGTACTGAGTATTTTGTCTCAGCAATGAGAAAAGTAACTAAGATACACAGCACGGGTGTTCTCCAAAGGGTTATTTTTTGTCTGTTCTGAAGTCCAGATTTGGTTCATTACTATTGATAGCATTAATGATGTGCAGAGCACCACATAAACATCTTTTGTGCATCGTGGCTCATTTCAGATGTACAAGGACCCCAGGAAGCAATCTGATTAGCCCCACTTTACTGAAGACAAAACTAAGGCTCAAAAGTGATAAATGACTTGCCCCAGGTTACACAGCTGGTTAAAAGGAGGAGCCAGGGCAAGAAGACCACAGGCCTGGGACTCAAACTTCAGATCTCCACACTGGGAAGTTCCCCGAGGAGGGAGCAGCAAGCGTGTATTCAGCACCTACTTCGTGCGTCCAGTGGACTCAGCATCAGTGACACCAAGTCAAGGAGAACCAAGGGGAGCACTGTCCTGAGCATCTACTGTGTGCCAGCAGTGACCAGGACCAGGGACACCATGCTCAGCTGACCAAAGCGGCTCCAACATCGGGCAGAAGGTGGTGAGAGACCAGGGGTGATATGGAGGGCTGAGGAAGAAGAGGGTCCCAGGAGCTTAGCGTAGCAGGAATGGCTTTTCAGAGGATGTATTCAGGGCCGGGGATACAGCTCAGCGGCACAAGCGCCTGCCTGCCTGGTAAGCACAAGGTCCTGAGTTCGATTTCAGGTAAAAAAGAAAGAAAAAAACAGAGGACATATTCAAAGGAGCAGGACAGCTCAAAATAATCCAACGTCCATGCTTTACAGGACAGTCAGGGAAGCGGGCAGCAACATCTGAACGGAGTGCGGCTAAGCACAGAGCCAAGCCACACTGACCCCTGAGGCAGACACAGTCACTGCGAAAGCCCGGAGGCAGGACTGTGCGTGGTACAGAGGAACGGAACAGAAGAAAGCAGAGGCAGAGAAAGGCGCCCAAGCAGAGACGGCTACAGGAACTCTAGGGCCAGAGCTGCCTCTGCCTTGGCACACGGCAAATTGTAATGAATTCTCTTTTATGCCTCTGACCCAGAAAGACTGAAAGCTCATAGGCGGCCCAGGCAGGGTCCTGGTCACGCCATCAGCACCAAGCACAGATATGCACACAATGGGTGAGCAGGAAATCCAGCATTTCCTCCCTCAACCCTTACCATTTCAAAGGGAGAAAAGCCAGCACCTGTCTTGCTCTATTATTAGTCAATATTAACTTGAAAAATAATATGTTAATTATAATTAATGCACAATACCAAAAATATATATACAAAGTAAAGTAAAAACAACTCCCCTCGAGCCTCCTCCCCATTCTCTGCCTGAGGCCATCAGGGAACAACCTGGTGCACACCCTGCAGTATCTTTCTCCACCCTGATGCATACCATCATGATACAGATTTTAAACGCATCACAAAAGCTCATGTGTTAAAGTCATGGTCACCAGCCCATGTGGATATTAGGAGGTGGTGGAACCTTTAAAAATTAAGCCAATGGGGGCTGGGAATTTAGCTCAGCGGCAAAGTGCCTGCCTTGCAAGCGCAAGGTCGTGAGTTCGGTTCCTGGTACCGGAGAAAAAAAAAAAAAAAAAAAAAAAAAAAAAATTAAGCCAATGGCCCATCCCCTTGAAGGAAATATTGGAACCTAGCCTCTTCTTGTCTCTCCCTGTGCTTCCTAGCCACCACAATGCAGTCTCTTCTGCCATACTTTCCCACTAACATAATGTGCTGCCTCATCCCCAATTCAAGAGTGCCTGGGCCAACCATGAACTGAAACTCAGAAGCCATAAGCCAAAATAAGCCTTTCCTCCTCTAAGCTGATTTTTCTCAGGTATTTTATCACAGTAACAGAGAGCTGACTAGCACACATACCCAGCAAAACAGACCTTTCTGTGCTATTTTTTCTTAAAAAGTAGGATAACACTCTACAATTGACTCTGCAATCTAGCCTTTCTTTTTTTGTCTTTTTTTTTTTTTTTTTTTTTAAACATGGTCTTGCTATGCAGTTCAGGCTGGCCTTGAGCTCACTTTGTAGCCCAGGCTGGTCTCAAACTCAAAACAATCTTCCTGCCTCAGCCTCCTGAGTGCTGGGATTACAGGTGTGGGCCACCACGTCCAGTTTAGCCTCTCTTACTGAACCATCCAGCATGGGCAGCCTTCGTGTCCATCAACAGAGAGGAAGCACGTTCTTTTAAACACCTGCCATAACAATCTCAGTCTTTTATCTATTAATGACCGTGACTGGTCTTGCCAGCTGTTGCATCATGAACGCAGCTGGCATAAACACGTTTCTAACTTACAGATTTCTGTATTTTTTCCCTTGTTCCTATATGACACAGACCCAAAGAAACTGATCCAAAGAATATTGTGAGTTTTTATTTTTAAAGATATTGCCGAATTAGTTTTCCCAAAAGACACCAGTGCTTCCCACTGGCCCCATGGTCCGTTTCTGGACAGCTCTACCAGCCCTGAGCTCCTGAGCGTGTGGAAGGGAAGTAAGGCTGACGGCTCCTCAGCAGATATGTGGCCGCATGCAGTTCTCACTCCATAAGATACAACCAAGTCAGGAGCATCGGGCCCAGCTGAGGACAGAGGATTGGGGGCCACAGGCCATTTACCTACAGCCGGGCACGATAAGGTCCTTCCCTCTCAGCCCCTCCCACCCTCCCAAGCCAGCTTCTGCTGGGCCGCACCGTGCTCACTTCTGAGATGGATTTCACACCCGGGGCAACAAAGATGCCTTTGTCACTTGGAAAGAGGAGCGGGTGCTGCCAGAACATTCTGGGTTCTGTTCATTCAACCTCCGTGTGTGGGAGGCGGAGGGCAGAGGGGGAGAACAGGATGCTCCCCGTCGGGCTGACCTCAGGGGGTGGCCATGCTGGCAAGACGGGGCTACCCCAGATGCCCTGCCACTCACTCCCAAGCTCGTGCCACAACACTGCCTGAGAGCTTACGCTGTGCCCTGTACTCCAAGAGCACTACGCGTGTGTCACGGCACACACGAGAGACGTGACACCACCAACACCACTGTACAGATGGCAAAGCCATGGCTAGCAACACAGTTCATACAGCTGCTAGCAGACACACAAGGCAGGACAAATAACTCACTTCTAGTCGCCTGCAGATCACCCAGCTCCAGCTGCCTCCTCATGCACCAGGGCGACCTCATCCCTCTGCCTGCACTGGTACCCTCCAGTCTGTTCGCCCACTCTTCCCATTGCCCCTGACTTTTCCCCTGGCCTTCTCGTTCTTCCAGAAACAGGTTTCTGCCCCTGGGCCTTTGCAGTTCCTGTTTTCCACGCCTGGAACACTCTCCCCACAGAGACAGACTAAGTGGTTTTTCCTGAGGTGACTCACCTAGAAGGTACAGGGCCTGGATTAAACCCCACACTGTGTGGCTTCAGAAAGGACAAAACACACAGCTGAGTCTCCAATAAGGAAGGACACTGTGTGGCTTTGGGCGGGTCTGAACCTTGAACACCAGCTCTCTCCCCACCAGGCTCCTGGGAAGCTACAGAGCTTGGAAAGGGTCCACTGAGCACAACACCTCAGCCACACGGGCAGTGATGTTATTAGTGCCCCCACGAAGAGGAAGGCTAGTCAGAGAAGGCCTCCTAAGGAGGCAGCATTCGAGCCAATCCAAGAGGCACAGCACGTCAGCCAGGTGACAAGAGCTCCTTGGGACCCACACCTGGGGGCAGCCAAAGGCTACCATGCTGAGTGGGCGTCCTAGCAACATGAAGCAGAAGCATCCTACCAGCAGCCCTCCCCACCCTAGTCTCAGCCCCCCAGGGTCTTCCTTCTGGGAAGCCCCTCTCCCACTGCCATGGGCACAAGAAGGGCTCTCACCAAGACCCAGCCTGAGTCTCAGGGATGGGTCAGGGATGGGTGGTGACCAAGGCAGCCAATCAGAGCCCAACCTCGGCATGGGGGTGGACCCTTCACTAACAAGGCCACACCCCTCCTGCAGCTGCTGTTCCTGTTAAGGGCAACTGTGCCAGGCTTTCTGTCACCTGCAACCAGTGAATCCTGATGACCAGCCAGCCCAGACACTGTCAGGGTCCTGTAGGCCAAGAGGAGGCCCTGGACAGCACCTGAGGGCCCTCCTCTCCCCACAGAGAAGCCCACTGCATTCTCACCAAGGTCTGCACTCACGGTCTCCCAGAGGAGCACAAGAGCAGGAAGTTTGACTAGCGGATGTGGAACGGGTCTGTGTAACAGCTGATGTTGCAAAAAGAAAAGGGAGTGATTGCCCACAGGCCACAGGAAGTGGAAGCTGGGGCAACAGCGCCAGCCCCTCTAAGAGAGCTCCCCCTCTCCTCCACGCAGAGGACCAGAAAGGCCACGCACAACTGGAAGGCATTTCACTCTCAATGCCGGCCGGGCCAGGCAGGTACAGGGAAGCAGGCTGGGACCTCTGGGAATGCACCGGCAGCCGTCTCCTCTACCAGCCGGGCGCTTCTCTGCCCCGTGCACCCAGGGCTGCTCTCCTCCTCCAAAGCGAAGCTTGTCACCTCCTGCTTTGCTCCAAACACACGGCCCTCTTGGTCCAGCTTTCAGTTTCTCACTTGGTAAAAACAACATTTAGAAGAAATGCTCCTTTGTCCTATAAACGACACAATTAAACCATTAAAAAACCAGCAGGACAACCTCGATGATACACAGCAGCCGATGCTGGTCTCAGGCGCAAGGACGCGCTATGCAGGGGTGGCAACTGGGCCAAACTGAAGCCCACAGGCCCCACGCCCGGCAGAGGTGCCACTGCCACTCAGCTCCAGCCAAGCGCTGCCTGCTGGAATGTAAGCCGCAGTGGGTTCGTCTCCAGATTATTTCAGAAGCCAGATTTACATATTTTTGCATGAAATTTCTAGACTTTTCCATGCTGGTAGCTTGAAAAAAAATTTTTTTTCAATACTGTGCAGGGCTGTCAAAACCCACCCAGGGGACCTGACCTGGTCTGAGGACCCCCAGTTTGGAACCCAAGGTTCTGACCTTGAATGATGGTTCATTTTGTTCTGTTTTCATCTCATGCTCCCTTAGTGGCCACTACAAGACCTGGCCCAGAGCAAGAGGCCAAGACATGACCTTTGACAAACACATATACGCACGCACACAGGCAGGCACACAGGACTGGTCGCTGAAATCAAAAACTCTGAGACAGGGAATCCCCCTAGGCATGTAGGATTTGCCCAACTTAGTTGGAGGCAGCCTAAAACTCCTGCTCTGGTGGTGTTAGCTGCTGGATGAAAGCAGCCTGTCGTGCGATGGAGTCAGGAACCTGGGTTTGAGTTCCAGCCCAGCCCCAGACGCACTCTGTAAGTCAAGTCACGGAAGAGCTTTGTTCTCAGTTTCCCTGATCAATGGATGAAATACTGTCTCAATCTCTTCCCAAGCCGATACCTGGTTCTAGGCTTCCGGTGCCAATGACTGGCTACACTAGTAAAAGCCAAAGGGTCCTAAGACCAGGTTTCCTCGGCCCCTACCCTGCCACTATATTGAGAAATGAACTGAGAGCACTGGAATAAAGATACACACAGTCGTGATTCTGAAAACAAAGGATCACCGCCTAAGTGCCCAACGGGAGGGGATGGTTAGATAATAACGATTTTACTAGTAATGATATTACATTACATATTAGCATGGTTACTATTAAATTAGCATGATACCTATTATTACTATTAATTGATATAATTATTACAATTATGGCCAATATATATGGAGAGCTTACTAGGTGCCCGGCCTTGTCCTGAAAGTGTCAGAGGGCCTGATCCTCTACCTCGCTCCTCCACATATGCGGCTGGCACTCCTTTGAAAGTGAGGAAACGGATGAAGCAACATGCCAGCGGTCACTCAGCCGGTGCGCAGCCAGACCTGAACCGGACAGCGGGGGTCCAGGTCTCCTGCGCTTCACGAAAGGGCGTGGTGATGAAGAGCACCCAGGAATGACCTGGGAAGCGCACACAGGGACAAGCGAGGGGAAAGCGCGACACTGTGCGTCCAGGCGACCGTACCGAGCCAAAAGCACGGGCAGAGAAGAGCGAGAGGCAAGGCACCCACAGTGAACGGCTGCCGAAAGCCGCGCTCTTCTCACTCGCTTATTTTCCAAATGTTCTGCAAGAGCGCAGGGACCGAACACAGAGCCACTGCCTGCAAGGGCTTCCAGGGAGCCGGCTCCAGCCCAGCTCTGGGCTACTGTTCTCCCCAGTCCTGCTCCCTGGGGCCAAAGCCTGCCTCCCCTGAACAATGCAGCAGCCCAGCATCTAAAACAGGGCCAGGCACACAGTAAGTGCTCGATAAAATGTGTGGCATAAGAGAACAAGCCTATGGGGGGGTAGGAACAGAAAGGCCCCATTTCACAACTGGGGAAACTGAGGACCAAGAGTCAACTGCCCGAGGTCACAGACCTGGTTAGTGGTGGTGCTGAGACAACCATAAACAGATATGCTGCTCTCTTAGTGGAGAATTTATACGGCCAAGAGTCAAAATCATCAAAAAAATGGGATAGGAGCACAGCTGGGGTGTGGCACAGGCATAGCGCACCTGTCTAGCATGCGTGAGACCCTGGGTTCCATTCCCAGCACTGCAAAAAGTAAAACACTGGAGAAAGGCATGAATAAGTACAATGCACTGGTGGGGATGGGGGAAGAAGTGGGTATGAAAGACATAGGAGGGAAAACCTGTGTATAAACTGTGAATTGAATGTTTAGCATCAACAGGACGTTTCCTGATTTTGTTCACTGCACTGTGGTTACATAAGAGAGTATCTGTGTTCTTAGAAGACACGCCGTGACGTAGCAGGGCCATCCTGTCTGCGCTGACTCTCATCTGGACCAAAGCAGTAATAACAATGTGTGTATACATGGGGGCTGAGGGATCAAAGTTTCCAAAGGGTCCACTTTGAAAAAGTGTATGACCCTGCCCCAGACCACATGCTCTGCTTTGTCTGGACCCTGGTAGGTATATAGAAATGATAATACACGCTGTCAGGAACATGCCAACACCATGTCACCACACTTGGCTCCCGAGCTGAACAGCCATAGGGGGTGTGATTTTGACACACGCACCTCCGTATTTACTATCATTGAAGCAAGGGAAAATAAATCTTAAAAACCACTCAGTCAACAGCTGCTGGTTGAAACCACACAGAGCTCCCTGATGTGGCAACTAAAACACTGCAATCCCTCTGCCCCCCAGGAGTCCACTCTGTGGCTGCCCCCACACTCAGTTCACACTCCCCAAATAAAGTCATGGCCAGGCAGTCTGTCACACTGTGCATCCCATTTAATCCCCTTCCCTCGAGCATTCATTCCTTCACTGAACACTAACGGAAGACCGAGTAGTGCTAGGCACCAGGGACAGGTCCGTGAATGGGGCACACGGGCCCTGGCCTTGGGGGACTTATACTCTCTTGGATGACACAGATACTAAGTAAGCGGACAAGGTAACTTCAGGCAACAACAAGTTTCCAGAAGAAAAGTGATGTGGAGAAGGTGACTGAAAGGCTGTCTGAGGACATGGCCTTGAGTTACAGCTACAGGTGGAGGGGCCGCTGCAGCTTGGAGGCTGGGACCAGTGGGACACAGTCCAGAACAGAAAGGAAGCTGGTGGGACAGGACACAGTGAGCGAGAAGGGATGAGGGGGCTAGCACAGTGAGCAGAAACCAAATGACAACACTTTCTGGTGTTGTGTTCTGTTTTGTGCGGTGCTGGGGATCTACCCCTGAGCTATATCCTAGTCCTTTACTTATTTTTTATTTTGAGACAGGGTCTCAATAAGTTCCGCAGGCTGAGCTCAAGCTTGTGGTTCTCCTGCCTCAGCCTTCCACAGAACTGGATCATGGGCCTGAGTCACCATGCCCAGCTCCAGGTGACAATAACTTATAAGCTATAATACGGAGTTGAGAGTCTATAAACCACCCTTTTCTCCTCCCCCCACCTCTAACACAGTGGGGGTCTGAGAGAATAGGACCCCTTGTAATTGTTATTGTTCCCATCAAACAAACCAAAATGAAATGACAAGATGTTGGACCTAAGCCCAACCCTGTCAATAACTACATTAAATGTATATGATCTAAACTGTCTAACTAGAAAGCACAGACTGTTGATATGGATTTTTAAAAACGATATCTGTAAGAGATGTACTTGAAATACAGAGACACAAAGAGGCTGAATAAAAGCAAAACACCAAAAGAAAAAAGGCACCGCCACAGTAATTCAGAAAAACAGACCCAATACACAGGACATAAGCCAAGGGAAGGAGATGTATTGCACGACAGAAGGGCCACTTTACCAAGAAGACAGAATCATAAATGTGCATCACACCAAATTTTATTTATTTTTGTTTTTTTTCTTTTGATATGCATGACAAATTCTACCACTGAGGTACACTGCCATCCCCCACACAGAACTTTAAAATATACAACACTAAAATATACAGAGTCAAACCAGCAGGACCCAAGAGGAAAACAGGCAATACTCCACCCACAGCTAGAGGCTACACCAAAACCCAGGGCTACTGGGAGCCTGAACACCAGCAATAACCACCTTGGTCTAGATGACATTTGAAGAACCTCTTACCCACCAAGGGCAAAACGTACATTCTTCTCAAATGCTCAAGGGACAATTGCTTAATAAGTTGGACCATATATGATGGGCCATAAACCAAGTCTCAGTCAACTTCAAAGTGCTGAAAACCCATGGGACATATTCTCTGAGCACAAGAGAATTAAGTTAGAAATCACTGGACAATAAGTTATCTGGAAAAGCCCCTGTGTTAGGAAACCAGTACAGCCAGAAAAGCTTCTGCTCCCCAGGCGTAGGAGCAGAGAACAGCTGACACAGATGTCTCTGGGTGGGGACAGTCAGGCAGCTGCCCACCTCCCCAGGGAGGGGGCACCAATAGGGAAGAGGCTGCAGGCTCATCCTCAACAACCCAACTGGCAAATCATTTCAAGAGATGCTGAGCGGAGAGTGGTATGCAGATTACATTAGAGAGGTCCAGTCTGCCAGAGGGAAACTGCACCCTGCTGCACATCCCACATACTCACCACACACAGAACAAAGCTGAATGACTCCAACAGCCCCCCAGACCCCTCACTCAGGGGACATTCAGGGCAGAGCCAGAGATGGATCATACTAAGACACAGTGGTTAGAACTGGGTTTCTGACATCAGACAGTCCTGAGTTCAAATCCACCACCAACCATAGTCCTGAGATGATCTCCAAGATTTCTGCCCTTCTGCAAACACAACCTTTAGGATCCCTCCCCTTCATGTCAGTGGGACTACTAATGTGAGTTGAGGCAGGCATAGCTTATAATACATCACTGATAGATGAGGACATATACACAGGCATAGGGACTTTGTAGCTATCATTAAGGTCACAGATCAGTTGACTCTGGGCGGGCCTGACTTAATCAGGTGAAGCTTCAGAAGTGAACACTTGGGGATAAGTGAATACATGGGAGTGGGACTGAGTCCTTCAAAAGGAAGGGATTTGAAACAAGAGGTTCACCTGCTAACTGAAAGGACCACACTGTGAAAGACCACATGACAGGACTCTAGCAGGTAGCAATGATCATCAGCCAACAGCCCACAAGTAAAGGGGAACCTCAGTCCTACGACCACAGGAAACTGAATTCTGCCCACAGTCCAAAGCACAGCCTCCCTCCCCAAGCCTCAGATGGGATTCCAGGCCCAGCCAACCCAGCTTTGACCATGGCCTCCTGAGACCGCCGCAGAGCCCGGACACACCACCCAAACCTCTGACCCACAGACACCTGGAGAAAATAAACAGGTGCTGCTGTGAGCCAGTAAGCTTGTGGTCACCTCCCTGAACCTCAGGGTCCTCATCTGCAGCACTACAGGGTGCAAATGAAGCAGGGGCACAAGTGCCTTGCCCGGCAGGTGGGCAGCAGCTTGTTCTGCGTGCTTGCAGCCCATGCAAGGGCTCCACGGTGCAGGACGGGAGCGGCCTCGACGTATTTTTGAGAAGCTTTTTGTCCATCTCTGGGTGGGTTCCTCAGAACAGAGGGTACACAGCGTCTTTCGGCCCCAGTGACAATGATCCCCCAGACAGCCCCGCCCCACTGCCTTCAGCAGGCAGAGACCAGTGTTCCAGGCAAAGGTCACTGGGTCAGGATGAATTTTGTGGCTTATCTCAAGTTCCAAAAAGAAGCTGAGACAGTCTGCTCCAGAGGGCATGCTGTAACTGTCCTTGTGCAAAAGGCGGGGAAATATCAAGAACCTAAAACATCTGAAAGCAGACCACTGCCTGTTACTAAGGCCTGACCATGTGCCAGGCACTGAGCCCAATGTCCCAACCCATTTTACAGACAAAGAACCCAAGGCCCAGCTCCTTGCTCAGGGTAACACAGCCAATGAGGGGCAGAGACAAGCAGCAGACCCTGAAGGTCTGGCCCAGACCTTGGATACTTGACAATGATGCAAAAATTCTCAGACACCAAATACCCTCCACCCCCACCTACCCAGTTTATCTTTGGTTACATTACAGAAGACCAGACTAGCTTAGTCCCCATCCTCAAAAATCTGCACAAAAAATACTTAACAGTTACATAATTCAAAACAATCATATTATGTAATAAAACATAAGCATACATACAGAGCAAAAGCATTTTTCCCACTCAACAAATATTGAATGAGCATCTGCTATGCGTCAGGCCTGCATCATTCTTGAGGCTAGGGAGTCCAAGTGAATGAAAAAGATAAAACTCCCCATCCTCCTGAACTTGACATTCTCGTGAAGGAGACAGACAAGGCTCAACAAGTAACAAAAATATTGCCAGGTGTGGTGGCACATGCTTGCAATCCCAACACTCGGGATGCTGAGTCAGGAAGATCGCCATGAGTTCTGAGGCCAGCCTGGCTACACAGTGAGACCCTGTCTCAAAAAAAGAAAGAAAGAAAGAAAAATATCTAGTGTGGCCGGGCATCATAACGCATGCCTAGCATCCCAGCTACTCAGGAGGATAAGGCAGGCAATTGCAAGTTTGAGGCTAACCTAGAGAACACAGCAAGGTCCTGCCTCAAAGTAAAATTTTCTAAAGGGCTGGGGATATAGTTCAGCGTTCCCTGGGTTCAATACCCGATATCAGCCCCCTCAAAAAAAAAAAAAAAAAAAAAAAAATACATTGTGTCATCTAGTGAGAAAATATGCAGGAAAGAAACAGGAAGTGGTGTGGTGCTGTAGACACACAGAGAAGACCTGGCTGAGCAGAAGCCTGAAGGAGGTGAAGGAGTGAGCCAGAGGGGATTTCAAAAAGAGCAGTGAAAAGGCCCTGAGGCCGTGCACACCTGGTACATCTGCAAGGGCAAATGTGGCCACAGGCAAGTCTGGAATGAGATAGCGCTGGGGACTGCACAACTCTGAATACATTCTGAAACCACTGCACTGCACACTTTGAAAAGGTAGGGTTTATGGCATGTGGCTTGTATCTCAATTTTTAAGAACTGTACGAGAAAAAAAAAAGAGTAGTAAGAAAAAAGATGCAAATGCCCACAGGAGCAGATCCTGCAGGATGCTCCGGGCCTGAGGACCCGGCCTGCACCCTGAGCGAGGCATAACAGACTTATGCCCAACCAGATCCCCCTGGCTACGCGTGGGGATGAGAATGTAGGGGTTGAGGGAGAGCAGGGCGACTGGGACAGTCCTGGCGGGCTCCAGACAACTTGTCCACCTCTAGGCCGCAGCGTTCCTCCCTGGGAAGCGGGTGTGAATGAGCCCCCTCCAGGGCAGAGGCAGGAGCTAAGCTACGATCAGTGCTGTTTGCTGGCTGTGAGCAGAGGGTGGAGTTGAAACTCCCACAAACAGTTTCTAATCAGGCATTCACGAGCTTAATCATGAGCTTCCTGAACAGAAAACAAGGGTCCCTCCCACTGTCACAGGAAGCAGGGCCCATCTCAAGCAACGGCAGGCCCTCTCTCCCGCACAGGGTGGCTTCTCACACATCTTGTCCTCACCCCGGCCACAAAGAGGGACCGGACTCCTCTCTGGGCATGGCAGGCTCAGCTGGCCTCTCCCAGGGACCTTCCCTTGGTCAGCTGTTGCCCCACCGGAAGTGAGACCTGGCCAGGGGACAGACCAGCCCCAGGTCACAGCAGGCAGGACACCTACCCAGGAGGGAAGGGGGGAGGTTGCTCCCTCCTCCCTGCTGTCCTCCAGGCAGGAGGCTGGAGGTGGCCGCTGAGACCCTGAAAACATGGCTGCACACACCTGCTTTTTAGATCAGTGTGGACCCACACCCAGGCTGCTAATCCCAGGGCTCCTCACAGCTCAGGGAGAAAACCCATACTGTTCACCCGCCCCTGCCAACCACACCAATCTCATCTCCCCACCAGCAAGCCCGGCCTGTTTTTGTCTCTGTTTTTTTTGTTGTACTATGGATGGAAACAAGGGATTCACACAGGCTAGGCAAACGCTCCACCACTGAACTACATCGCCAGCCCTTTTTTTGTACTTTGAGACAGGGTCTCAAACTTGTAATCTTCCTGCCTCAGCCTCCCCGAGTGCTAGCATCGCAAGCATGCGCCAACATGCCTGACCCCACCCTGGCCTCTTACTGTTCCTCCAACAACCCAAGGAAAGCTCTGCCTCGGGCCTTTGCATCTGTATCTCCCTCTGCCAGGCACATACTTCTCTTCCCATAGTCCCCTCCTCCTCCTTGGTCTCAGGTTAGACACCACCTGCTCAGAGAGGCTTCCTTCACTACCCCATCTGAAGGAGATGTCACCATCCCTACCACCAACACACTCCCACATCTTATTTCCTTCTTGGTGTGTCCACTCCCCAGCTGTAGGGACTGGAGCAGTTTATCAACTTCTCCAGGCCTTAGCTTCCCCAGTGGTGAAACAGGTGTAACAGTAATATCTACCTCAGAGGGTCACTACAAGGGAGTAAAGAGATACTCCATGCAAAGCACTAGGCATAAAAACAGCACATAGTAGGGCCTCAGCAAAGGTCATTACAGTATTATGACAACTCTTGTCATTTTCAAGTGATCCCTTTTGTTGTCTGAAGATTCCATGAGGGTAGGGACCTTGCCCATCCTCTTCCTATTTGGCACACAGTAGGACCTGGCACATAGTAGGTGCTTAATATCCATTTAGGGAATGTATATGTGAATTAGTGAATGAAAGTGTTCATCGACTATGACGTTTGATCTCACTCCTCTTCATAGAAGCTCCTCACGTTGGGGGATACAAGGTCACCACCAAGGTCCTGGTGACAGCTACCTGCCTGCACCAGCCTTCCGTGGCCCCAGTCCTGCCAGCTTGAAAAAGCCTCACCTCCCCTGGCCTAGAATCAAGGGATCAGCTGTCAGTTCCACCCTGGGGAAGGAACCAGGCCATAAACACAGATTGAGTGTCCGACTACAGAACAAAAGAGGAGCAGGTAGATTCCCTTCTGCTCCTCAAGAAGCCAAGAAAATAAACTTCCAAATCCATCCAGCACTGCAGGACCAGAGGGCTCCCATCCTCCCTGGGCTTCTGCCTGGAGGACATGTGAGCATTCGAGCCCCTGAAGCTCCTGGGAGAACAGTGATCATCCCTGCTCCGCAGACAGGGAGCGTGGGGCTCCAGAGGCACAGAGTTACGTCCCACATCACACAGGGGCAGGCTGGGGATATAGCTAGAGGCACAGCGCCTGCCTGGCAAGCACAAGGTCATGAGTTCAATTCTCAGTACCAGAAAAAAAAAAAAAAAAAGAAACATCACACAGGGTCACAACTGGGATCTGAACTCAGCGACAGCCCAAAGCCCCATCACTGGACGAACCTAGCCATACACATCCACCTGGATGACGGAGATTGTTCCACCTGCCCAGAAACGCCCCAGATGGTCTGCAAGCAGAGCTGATGGGTGAAAGAGGATTTGACCCAGTGGCTCTCAGCTGGGACCTATTCTGTAGCGGGCACCAGGGACATATGGCAGTGTCTACAGACATTTATGACTGTTCCTGTAAGGACAGTGCTGGCATCCAGCAGATGGAGCCCAGAGATGCTGCTAAACATCCTCGATGCCGGCCAAAAATGCCCACAGTGCTAAACGCTGGGAGAGTGACAGGATTTGCCCCCTATCAGCTCTCAGAGCCGGAAATGTCCTCAGCAGAACTTTCGGGCTAAAACACACATCCTCAGAGAAGGATGTGGGCCACACAAGCCTTCTCCCTGAGGCTCTGAGACGGAACCCTGACAAGCCATAGGGCTGCTACCCTTTACCAGGGCAGGACTCCCCTCCCCTCTGTGGGCTTCTCTCCCCTGCAGACAAGGAGGTGTAGCACAACTCCACCACTCCACGCTAGCCCGCAAGCTCTCTGTCCCCTACACTCTGGGCAACAGGCAGCTCTGGCCTCACCCTGTGCCTGAGGAACAGGCTGGGCGCACAGAGCCCATCCTTTCGTCCCCTCTTGCCAGAACAATGGCCCAGAGAGCCTTGTCTGTTAGGAAAAAGAGAAAAATCACACAAATCTGAGAGGGCAAGTTCTCCTGCAGCCAGGCAGGCCTGCTGCAAAGACTTAACTTGTGGGGAGAGGAGGCTGCTAAGCAGAGGATGTGGGTTTCTCGATGGAGGGAGGGGCCCTGGGCCCAGCAGGCCTTCAGCTCCCTGGCCTGATAAAAGGGGCACTCTCTACACAGGGGTGCCCTGAGGTCTCACAAGCTAGAACACCAACGCCATCCATCTCTTCTGAAAGTGACAGATAAACAGCTAGCCGGGCGCACACCAGGATAATGGTGAATGGGCCTCCAGTGTGCCCGTGTGAAGAATCCACTCATTTGCATGCATGAGCGCACGTCTCCACTGGGCATGCTTCTCGGGAGGACAGGGACCACATGTGCCCAGCTGATGGCTGCCTTCCTCAGCCTAGCACGCTGCCCGGAAGGCACAGCAGATGCCCCAGAAATACCTGCACGCTGAGCACAGAAATCTAATGTCTTCGTGGCTTTTCCTGTCCACTGCTCTATCTGTCATAGGCAAAACAGGGGGGCCCACCTAACCCTGCTGACACTTAGGTTTTATCACCAGAAGGTTTTCACCAACTTCCTGATCTAGGCTCTCTAGTATCCTAAAGATGAGACGATTTGGACATTTTGGCTTAATTCTTGCCTGCCTAGGCAGCCAGGCAGTCTCAAAGGTGGTAGTTTTGCTCATGAAGCACAGCAGTTCAGGGCAGCAGTGGTAAAGCTGGTTACACAGCCAGGGGTTCCCATGCCAGCTCCCTCAGCTGCGTCATCTTGGGAAACTGACTCAGCTTCTCTGTGTCTTTGCTTCCAGTGTAAAATGGGAAGCAAAAGAACACCTGCAACTTCTGGGCTGGTACACAGAATGTGGTTTACGTAGAGCCACCAAAATGTGTCACACACAGTGACACACTCCTATAATCCCAGCACTCGAAGAGGCTAAGGCAGGACAACCTCGAATTTGAATGAAGCCTGGGCAACACAGAGACTTAGTGAGACCCTGTCTCAAAATAAAAAACAGAAGGGCTGGGGATATAGCTCAGCGGCACAAGCGCTGCCTGGCAAGCGCAATGTCCTGAGTTCGATTCCCGATACAAAATAAATAAATAAAAATAAAAAAGAGAAAGGGTTGGGAGTGCAGCTCAGTCCGAAGGCCCCAGATTCAATCCCCAGTAGAGGGGAAAAAAAGTGTTACCAAGCTCACTATTATTACTGTTATTGCTATATTAATCTAAAAGCCATGCTGAAAATAACATTTCTTCCTGTTGATGTTTTCTTTGACTATATTCATATACATATCCATCATTTTCTATGAAAAGGGTTATTACAAGGAGCATTTCCTAGCATATTTTTCCTTTTTTATCTTTCTGTTTGCCTTTCTCCACAAGATACGTATACTTCCATCCTTCTCTTCAAAATCCCATCGTCTTACACATGCATACACAATATTACAATTATGGTTTATTTTCCAAAAGGAGAACTATGTGACCCACTGATTAGCAGCTTACCACGTGAAAATCCCCCAAATCAGTAGGGAAATCACTCTGTCTCAATGACTTTGGACTAAGAACCATGCTCCCTATCCTCACTACCCTGGCTTTTCTTGCTAATATGAGACTGGAAGCACAGAATCTTAAAAAAAAAAAAAAAAACACAAAATAGTGACAACGCAAAACCACAATGTCTTGTTTTGGCAAGAGGAGCTCCAATGAGAAGAAAAACTTTGGTCTCCTCCCCCTAAAAAGCAGAACCACAGAATGCATTCTGGGAGCTTTCTGCCCACAATGGCTGTTCCCTAGGGACCCCAGCCTGGCCAATTCCGGGCAGACCCTCTGGGAGCCTGAGAGTGACAGGTCCTTGTCCTTAGCCAAAGTGAGCCCCCCAGGGGGCTGCTGATGTACCCCCACCCAGGGTTTCTTCCCACCCAAGCCCTCCCTCTCATCCCACCTAAAGTGCCCATCTTGGGAGCCACCAGCACCTGCCTGAGGCCTGACCCCTAACAGGCAGAGCTACCAGACAGACCCAGCCAAGAGGCGAGATGCCCAAGACTCACATGGCCTTTTCCTCAAAGGAGAAGGCTCATCTGCCCCCTCCCACAGCTGCATGTCCCAACATCTCCACGCCAGCATTTGGAGGCACTGCTCTAGGACCTCTAGCACATTCCTGCTGGCTTAAACCATCAGGGGTACATGTAAGACTGTCCCATGTAAGACTGGGTGGCTTGTGCCCCAGGTGGTATAAACAGATCCAATCACTTTTATCATTTTTATATTAATAAAAAGCCACCCAATGGGATAGTCATACAAGCTGCCTAGCAGCAAGACATATGAATTACGGCCCCTTGTGAACAAGTGCATCTCAGGCTCATCCAAGCTTCATGACACCCCTATCACACAGGTATTGTATTGTACCCACTGTACAGATAGGAATAGTGAGCTATGCAGCAGGTTGGCAATCCACCCAAGGTCAACTACAGCTGGTGTGGGGGAAAGCCAGCATTTGAACACAAGTGGCTTGGTTCTCTGGTTCCACACTCAACTCTCACACCAGGGACTGACCCAGACAGAAGAAGATGTGGAACAGTTGTACCCGCTCTGCAGAAGACAGACCAGGAGTCACAGAGTGATCACAGGTGGAGAGAAAGGGTCACACAGACTGAGATCAAATCCCAGTCTGTCGGTGTAATAAATCACAACCATGTGCCAAGGCCTTACTTGATAAGCCAGATGCAGCCCACAAAGTAGCTAGGGACTGAGTTCTAGGGTCAGGAAGCCTGAGCTTAAGCCCTAGTGACGCTGTCTGCATGACCCAAGGCAGCTCACTTAAACACGCTTTGCCTCAGTTTCCTCATCTGTCAATGCGGACAACAGCAGCACTCCTTAGTGAAGGTTAACTGCAAAGTGCAAGCATCAGTTCCTACGCGGTGACGACTGTCCTGTGACTATCCTAGTTATCTCCACCCCAAAGCACATAGGGAGCACCCTGATGGACAGGCGGGGTTTCAGAAGCTGGGGTCCAAGTTCGGAGTCAGGTCCCCAGACATCGTCCCCCACAACCTCTGAGGTCCAGCATCTGGATAAGAGGCTGCCCTGGCCTTTTCACGACTGCCAAATAAACACATGCAAAATTTGGAAATGGGGACAGGGTGCAGTCCAGGGCCGGAAAGGGATGAGGAAAGATGGGGAGATTTTGGAGGAACCACAAAGCCCTAGGCCCGGAACAGACCAAAACCGCTGATTCCTGTGGCCGGAGTTTAGAGGGTCAAAAGGAAACTCAGTCTCAGCCCCTAGCCCTCCTTTCAATGCTGACTCAAATCTGGCTTCCTCCAGGCAGCCCTTCTCCATCATCCCTGCTCTCTGGATGCTGGAACCCTATCCTAATCACCTGTGCTACTAGCTGCATTATCCTACAGCAGTAATAATAACTGATGTGTATAGATACCGTACAAGCTGCCAAAATCTACACTAAGAGCTTTAACTTATATAGCTTATCCTCTTCAAAAACCTATAAAGGAGGCTCTATTATCACCAACCATCTTACAGATGGAAAAGTAAGCCTCAAAAAAGTTAAGCAGCTTGCCCAAGGTCACAAATCCAAGGACTTGGCCCAAGCAGCCTGACCCTGGAGCTCAGCCTTGGACTTGGATTTCTTAGACATTTTACCTCATTTTACCTCCGTGGGCTGGATTCCTGGGAGACAGGACGAGCCCTGACCTGGCTTCTCAGCAGCTCCTGCACCACCCAGCCTGCACTGAGGATTCATATCCTCTGGTTCACAGGACCTTCCAACTAGGGACGCCAGCGGGCCAGAGCAGACCCGTGAGTCCTACTTACAGACAGGAACTTCCACACACTCTTCCCAGGCAGCAGGCAGGGGGAATCCCTGAGCAAGCATAAAGGCTGGGGAGGGTCACAACCCGAAGAGAAAGCCCGGGCCATGAGAAGGGCCCGCGGCAGCAGCCCAGGTTCCCAAGACTGAAAGGCCTTGGGTTCTTTGGCCCATTCCCCACAGGCAGGACGCTGGAGGGCTCCTGCCGCTCACAAACCAGGTCTGGCTCTCAGGTTACACAATCAGTCCGCTTCTGGCACCAGCTTGGGGGCACACACAGAGACAAGGCAGAAAGCCTGGATTTCCCTCCCTTCATTGTACAGATGTGAAAACTGAGGTCAGCCAGGTGGCACAACTGGTCCAAGACATTCATCAAAGTCAGAACCAGCTCATCTCAGACCAGACATGTCTGTGCCAACGACAGAAATGTGAGAGCTCAGCAAATCGAGTGGCCCAGAGATGATGCAGAAGGAGAGAAGTAGGGGTGTCTCTTCTTTTCTCTCAGTTTCTTTAATAATAAGAATGTTGACTCCAATCAGTTTCCATTATTGCAGCTTCCTCGGACTCTACGCAGGGATGATGTAAAACCACAGCTGACCCAACACGATCTTGATCTGTTCCGAAAGGAACCGCACTATCTCAGGCAAGGGCGTGGGAGGGAGTGGTATATTTTCTTTGCCATTAAAACAAAAATTGGTTTACATTTTCTGTTTCTCTTCCAGAGTGAGGAGCAGGGAGTGGCTTCGAGGGAGAAGTGAAGAGTTCCCTAGAACCTGACACTGCTCAGAGATGCCAGGGCTGTCTACATCTTTAATTCAGAAACTGCCAGCTTCAAACACAGCAGATTAAAAAACAAAACAAAACCCTGTGAGAGCGAAAGAAGTGGGAAAGATGGCCAACCGTGACATTCTCACAGCCTTTGGAGAAGGGTCCTTTGGCCAAATGGCTTTCAATGCCTCTGCACACACACCCCCACCCCCTTTCTTTCACTGGGAAAGGCAGCAGGCTGCCCCCTCCCTGAGTGGGAACCGAGGTCTCACAGAGCTCCCTTCCCCCCACGCGCGCACCTTCCAGCCACCCTCAAGACAGCGCAGCCCCGGGGAGCCCCAGCCTCCCTCTTCACCTGGGGGTGCTGCAGAGCCTGGCTCCGGGGCCTCTGAAACAGCCTCCACCCCCACACCAGCCCTTCCTGAGCCAGGATTAAGACTTCCTTGAGCGGAGAAGGGGAGTAAATGAGGACCCAGCAGGAGGCTTGGAGATTAAAGCCCCTGGAGTCTCTAACGTCCATCCCGGTCTCGGCACGGTCCCACCCCCTCCTCCACCACCACCCCCCACCGCTTTTCTCACTTCCTAGGAAAGGAGGGAAGTGGTCCCTTCCTCCCTCTCACAGAAGAAAACAGAAAGGGAAGGAACTGCAGCTTAGAACAGGAGTTTAAAGCACCGCCTGGGACTACTCTGGTTCAAAGCCCAGACAGCCTCCCCACTTAACCAGCTGGGTGATCCTCGGCAAGTTACTCAACTTCTCTGGAGCCAAACTCTCCCAATCTTGAAAACGAGAAATATTTGGCCCCTATTTTATGAGCCACTTGTAAAGGTTAAACCTGCTAAGGATAGATGCAAGGTGCCTGGCACACCACACCATGAGCGCTCGGTTGTTATTTTACAAAGACTGAGCCTGTGGCTTTGCACCGGGACGGGAGGGAGGGTACTTGGGGAGCCTAGACTTCCGAATAGTGAGTTAGAAACCCGCTCTCCCGACCCGAAAAGGCGTTTGACGGGTGTCCATCTGTGTCCGTCCCCCGAGCTTAGATCTTAGCCTGCTCTTTGCAGCCCGGGAGGACGCGGGCTCCAGGATTTCCAGGGTCTGCCCACACGCGCAGTCGCCGGTGCACCGGCCGGCGAAGTTGTTCCCGGGAAAAAGCAGCAGCTAAGAAAGCGCCCGGCGCCTGGGTCCCGGAGCCCCCAGCCTCGCGGATGTAACTAATTTTAAAACTATGCGAAAGGCGGGGAGGGGGAAAGACAAAAGGGCTACAAGACGGGGGAAACCGAGTAGGGAGACCCCGGCCGGCAGGGAAGGCGGCAACTGCTCTGGAAGGACCGGGGTCCCCGATTCTCGCGCGCCCCGCCGCCGCGGCGACTCTCGAGCCCCCGGGGACCGCGGCCACAGGTTGTGGGGAGCGCGGCAGGGCTAGCGGCCGGCGCTGGAGGCTGGCTGTCCCTGTGCCCCAGGCGACACTCACCGACTGTAAGAAGCGCAAGGTGCCCACGTAGTCCCTCTCGGTGCCCAGGATCTCGTTGAGGACGCAGAGCCTGAGGCGCAGCTGGCGCTCGGACTCCCGAGCGGCAGCGCATGGCCCGGGACCGGCGCTGGGCGCAGCGGCGCCGGGGGCCCGGGAATCGGTCTGGGCACCGTCCGCAGCCCCGTCGCCGCT
>NW_004955445.1:9198805-9229269 GCF_000276665.1 Chinchilla lanigera | reverse complement strand
ACGCCACTCCCACCCCGACACGCGCGACACCCGCCGGGCGCAGGCACAACACGCAGGTCCGGGCCGCGGCTCCGCCGCTAGGCGGAGGGAACCCCGGGCTGGAAGAGCGCGAGAGCAAGCCCGCCCGCCACGCGCGCCCCCGCCACCCCGGGAAGAAAGGGGGCGGCCACTGCCCGGTCGGTGACGCCCTCGCCTCGACACCAGGGCCCCGGGTGCCCTCGGGCCTGCTACGACCTTGGAAAGGAATATGCAAGCCCGCGCTGTTTTCTCTTTCCCTTCATTATCCTTTTCTTCCTTCCTTCGTTTTCCTCTTTCTCCCTCAACTTCTTTGCTCAAGACCCTGCTCTTTCCACCTTTCCCAAGGGAATTTTTTACGAACTACCCTGCCCTCGCCCCTCCCATGCACTTGGAAAACCCGGCTTCTGGTCAGGCTGCTTTGTGTGACCTTGATGAGCATGGAACCCCTTGGCCAAGGTCCTCACTTGCCTTAGAGGAGGTACGGAGAAGTGAGGCGATCGTAGGACCCAGAGTCAGCTGCTCACATCAGCCCAGCTCCCTCACCTGCTAGTTGGGTGACCTTGGCCATAGGGTCGTCAGTGTTTTCTTCACTGCAATGGGAATAACAGAGTACTTAGCTCGTAGGGTCCTGCGCTGAGCCATGAGAAGTACTTGGAACAGCGCCCTGCACTTGGAAAATCATCTGCCAGTGTCACTTCTGGAATTGTCGCTGGATGTGTGAACTGTCCTCCTGGCCTGGCCCCTCTCTCTAAACTGGCCTAACAGTCCTTACCCTGCCCGAGTTGTCTCTGCAGTGGGGTAGCTCATTCATGTTATAGTCCCCTCTGACACTGCAATCATCCTTGGGACAGGGACATATTGCTTGTTTATCTCTGTTCCACATGCCTAGAGCTGTCCTTCAGCGGACATGGGGTAAGTACAAGTGCCTAGGAGCACAGAGTGGGGTAGCTCCTGCCTCCCCAGGGCTCTGTTTCTCTAAGTTCTTGGGCAGGGCGGCATTTGATCTGGGCCTTGGCGAGTGAAGGTATCTCCAGCAAAGAGTAGAGCATCAGTTGTGGGCGGTGGAGTCAGCGCTGTCCAAAAGGTGACTAGCCTTTTGTTCTCAAGTCTCGCACTAACTAGTAAAGGTCTCTGAAAGAGCTCTGCTGTGTGACCTTAGACTTGTCACAACACCTGTTGGAGCTTCAATTGCCTCATTTTGAAACGAGTTGTGCCTCCCACCAGGGGAGCATTAGAAGCCTGCTGATGCCGGACCAGAAGGAAGCAGGCTTGCATTTGCCTCCCAGCTCTGACCCCTAACTGGCTGGGTGGTCTTGGCCGAGACACTTCACCTCTCTGTGCCCTAGTGATCTAATTTTTACAGAAATCTGGGAGAGCAAACTGAGAGCTTCTCAACGTCAGGACTGTTGACATTTGGGACCAGTTAATGCTTCGTTTACAAGGGTGTGGTCCTGTAGCCTGTAGGGCATTTAGCAGCTCACCGTGCCCACTAGATGCCAGTGTGAGAGCTCCAGACATCGCCAGGTGTCCCCTTTGAAAACCACTGCTAAAGTACACAACATAGATTTGCGGGTGGAGTCCATCCTGGCCGAGCCACAGGGCCCAGATCTTGCCCATCCTCTCCCTGCCTCACATCCCACCTTCCCCATCCCTGGTGACAATGACACCATTAGATGATACAACTTTTTCCAAGTTGCTTCAGTACCCAGGCCCCCTTTTCCTGTCCTCTGAACCGAGGATGATGTGAGAACCTCGGCCACGGGGTTGCTTCGAGATTCCTACGTGCGTCCTGGACCGCACTCAGAGATGCAGTGAGTGCTCAGAAAGTGAAGGCTTTTGTGGACTGCACTCCTGCCCTGAGTGCCGAATCCATTAGGATGCGTTTGCTTACAAGGAGGAGGAGAATTGGGCTGCTGATGGCTCAGAACTTAAGGACATTGTTTGTTGAGCAAGAGGCCCAGAGGAAGCTGGTTCTTAAGGCTGGTTCAGAACCTGTTGATGTTATCAAGGCCCCTCTGACCCTGCTGTTCCCATCATGGTGGCTTTCTTTCTCAAAGTGTAGGGCCTCAGAGTCACACAATCGCTGCTGAAAGGGCACCGTCACCTCGGTACACAGCTCTGTGGCTGGAAAGCAAAGGACAAAGGGAATTTTCCTCTGTGCCTCTCTTTTTTTGTGTGTGGGGGAAAGGGGGTTAAACACAGGACAGGTCAGGACAAGATTATGTGGGACGCTTGAATAGTCCCTGACCAAGAGCAAAGATTGCTACCATCCAGTGAAAACAATCCTGCTTCTCCTGGCATGTGGCTGCCTGAACAACTTGACACTAGTGTGGAACATCTAGCAGCGTCTGCCACAAGCACCTACTACACTCTGGGCCTCCAGGGAAGTGCTGAAACTACAGCAGTGACCAACCAGCAACGCTCAGGCCCTCGTGGCAGAGCAAGCCGATGAAGATGACTTAGACAGACAGCAGGGTCCTTCTGTTTTGTGATGAGGACCCACTATGCACCAGCTGGGCCACAGCCATGGGCACAAGAGATAAGCTCTCTGCCTCTTGTACATTCAATCTGGAGCTGGAGAAGCAGGAAAATAATCAAGTGACAGATCAACAAGCTCCTTCAGCTTCAGCAGGCCTTGATAGCATGAACGTGGGAAGCCAGAGCTGGTTGGTGGCACCTTCGGTGGCATCTGCCTCAGCCCACTGCCTACCCCAGGCCTCATGACTCAGACAAGGGTACCCACCTTTCTCAGGATCAATGGGGACTCCTTGGGTTCGGGGCCTGGCTGCCTCCCAGCTAATCCTGGCACAGAGCAACTCAATGAATCAAACATGACTAAGCAGTACCAAGCTGGGGGACACTGTCCTTCCACTCCCCAGTTCCTTCAGCCTTGACCCCCATCTCGCCCATCCCTTCCTTCCGGGGTCTCTGGTGGGAAATTCCCATGTCCCACACATCTCTCTCAGAGCTGGCCCTGAAAAAGGCTAAAACTAGGAAACCATCACCAAAAGAACAGGGAAGAAGAAGAGGAAGAAAAAAAATCAACTTTCAGTTCAGGGGGAGAAATAAAAGTGATGACAACGACAGGGAAATTCTCTGCAGGGACAATCTTAGTCTCCGTTGCCATGCCCTTCCCAGAGACTGGGAAATACCGTTGCGTTGGTTGCTATGGTGGTGGGGGAGAAGACTGCTGTGTGGAAATGTCAGAAAGATAGTTCCTTATCCCCAACAGAGGCCCTGTCAGGTTGTGCCAGCTCAGGTTCCACAAGCCCTCTCCCTAAGCTCTGTTTAAGAGAAAAATTCATTAAGAGAAAGCAAGGAGAAACAAAGGCTGGCTATTTTTTCCTATCCCAAGCCGAGTGAGTCAGGTGCAAAATGAGTTACTGCTGGCCAAGGAGTTCCAGATGCAAATAAGTTCTCAGCAAGTCAGGCTTTCCCCGCTCTGGCTGAGAGTAGCTTTCTGAGAAGAGGAGAAAGGCTCCTCCACCCTTGGACCTGGGCAGAACAGCTAGACAGTCGGACCCAACGCTGTACACACAGCTCACACTTCATTGCTTCCGACCAAGATAGAATTCGCTTCCGTGGAGTCCTAGCTGAGCTGCTTCTCCTAAGGAAGCCCTGATGTTGGAAGCAGATCTCTCCCGAGGGCTCTGGTTCAAGATCTGATTGGAGCATAATAGATATCAGATTAAGTCAGGGCCCCAGAGCTTTGCCAGATCCTGTTGGTGCCAGAAAGTGTTGGAAGCACAGCTTGGAGAAAGTAGAGAGGGAAATGCCTCAGACCCTCTGTTCAAATCCCACTCTGCCACTGACATTCATACCTTCTTTTCTCGCCTTTCAACATTCTTGTGGCTCTAAGGACCAGCTGTCCGGGTTCAAATCCCAGATCAACCACTTCCTAATTGTGTGACTTTATGCAAATGACTTCATTTCTCTGAGGCCAGTAAGCGTTCCGACCTCACAGGGTTGCTGTGCGGATTAAGATGCCTCAGAGATCCAGAGTGTTCGGAATGCTACCTGATCCTCCGCAGATCATAAGCTGTTCGAACTGAGTGAGGCAGGCCGTGATGTCTGGAAGTATGGCAGCCATTTTGAGCCATTGAAGGAGGACATTGCGGACAACTGAAGATGCAAATGGCAGATGGGAGGAGTCTGAGCTCCTGAATTCCAGGGCCAACCATGGAATCAGGGATCTCTTGTATTATAAAATAATAACATTTCCTTATTATTTAAACCAGTTAAGTATAGTTTCCTTAATTTACAGCTAAAGCCTCATAATTGATGTGCCTCCCTTGCCCCAGACCCCTCCTCACTTTGCTGAACTGATTCCTTTATTGATACAATAATCACATACCCAGTGTGCATGAGGCAACTCTGGGTCATGCCTGTTGTCTCAGCATAATTATTAACAACATCCCAGCCTGGACCATATGGTCTCCCTAGCTTGCAAATAAGCATGGCTCTTTTGCTATTTCTCTTTTAAAAGACAGATGTCCCCAAGAGGTGCTGATCTCTCCCGTATCCTTTTTCCAGTGAAGCACAGCCCTAAGACTCATAACATGAAGACTGAGTTGGGGTAAAATTAAAAGAACAGTTGAGGAAGAGATCAGTGCATAGAAGGTAAATTCTGCAACTTCATCCAGGCCAGAGACTGACCTGGAGGGTGTATCTTGAAATTTTGCAGCCAGGGATGCCCAATGATTTCAGCAGACGTACTGGACACACATTTATATGTCTGGGTTTTTTCTTCTTTTTTCCAGTTTGTTTCCTGGACCAAAAGCTCAAAAATAGAGCTGGCCAGGCCAAGCCAGACACCTGGCAATGCCAGTGGTGACTTTCGCTGAGTGCCAATGGATTCCTCTTCAGCCAGCAGAAGCACAAACAGCCACACCCTTTGCAAACGCCACTTCTGCTACAGCTGCCTTCCAAATGTCCAAGGCAAACCCACTCCTGGAGCCTTTGTCTGGGGTAGGGTGAGGTGTCTGACAAGAGTCATCCTCATTCTCAGGGTACTCCCTATGCAGTAGACACCCCGAGACACCATGTCAGCGCTCACCACTGCCCCACAGTGGGTCCTGTGTTACAGATGAGAAAGCAGGCTGAGAAAGGAACCCGAGCTCTAGGATGTGAGGTTTGGGCCCACCCTGGGCAACTGAGCAACTCAGCAAGACCCTGTGTCCAAAAAAATAATAATAAGGGCTGAGGGTATAGTACAGTGCAAAGATCACAGTGGGCTCAATCCACAGTACCACCAAAAAAGAAAGATGAAAGAAAAGGGTAAGGAAGGGAAGGAAAGGGAAAAGAAAAAAGAAAAGGAGAAAAGAACACAAGCAGGGTCACTGTATTGAGTAGGATATAGGTTCGCCAGGGCATCAAGTAACAAATAGCAGTGGATTCTTTAAAACAGAAGCTTCTCTGTCACATCAGGTCCAGGCATAAGCAACCTAACACAGGCATGGGAACCCCAAGGTGTGAGGACCTAGGCTTCCTCCCGCCTGTGTCTCCATCTAACTATGGATGCCAAGATGGTAGCCTGAGAGCCACAAACCAACCAGTGGAAGGAGAAAAGGGGAAGGGAAAGGAACGCCTGATCCTTCAAAGGACAAGACAGGAAGCTGTAGGCGTCACTTCCTCTCTCACTGGTCAGAACTCTGCCACCCTGGAGTATCTGACCCTAAATGCATGCCAGGCCACCTCTTGCCTCTTGGGTGCTGGAAGTGGGCTGTGGGAATCTCATTTCTCTGTGGAAAAAATGGGTCTTTCGTTTTGGCCATGTGAGAGGCTAACTTAAATATCCAAGTACAGATATGGAGTGAGCAAAACACAATCCTGAGGTTAGAGCAAAACATAAATATAGACGTTGTAAGGACACAAGAGATGGCGAAAGCCTGAGTTGGATGAGATCACCCAGGACTGGGTGTGGATGGAGCAGAGAACAAAGGTGAAGCCCTGGATCCCAGCACGGTTCAGAGCCAGGCAGCAGTGAGCGATGCCAGGACAGGTGTGAGAGCCATTTCTACTGTTCTCTGAGTCTCCCTGGCTCCTTGAAGAAGACAGGACAGAGCAATGAACCCTCTTTCACCTCGTTTCCCCTTCTGCACTGGACAGAGGGCAAAGTTCCCAGTCCTTGCTCCATTCCTTCAGAGCCTGACCACGGCTTCCTTCTCTATTAAGTAGCAACATTAAGCACCCTGCTTTCAGCCAGGCAGTGGTCGGTAAATGCCTATAATCTCAGCTAATCAGGAGGCTGAGGCAGGAGGATTATAAGTTCAAATCCTGCCTGAGAAATTTAGCAAGAAGCTGTCTCAAAAAAAATATGAAGGGCAGGGGGTGTGACTCAGTGGTACAGCACCCTTGGATTTGCTCCTCAGTACCAGGAAAAAAAAAAAAAAAAGATAAAGAATTCCTCCCTGCCAGGTTTCCAAGGGAGGTTAAGGATACAACTGTGTCTTGCAGATCTCAAAATGCTTGAAAAAGATGAAAAGCAGGGGCCTTCCCTAACACATAACCTCAGGTCCTCCAACATGTGAAACTGATGTGGAGAGGAGATCAGATGTCATTCAGAGAAAACAAGAGAAGCGATGGCTGGGAAAGAAGCTCCAAGAGATAGGGATGAATTTCGAAAACATCAAGTTGAGCTAAGGAAGCCAGACACAGAAAAGCACATTATGCGCGACTCCATTCGCAGAGCTCAAGGCAGACAATGTGAGATTGTAGCGCCTGGGGTGCACACTTTGGGGTCAGAGCCATGTAGAAGAGAGGGGAATGGCTACTGCACAAACCAAGGCACGGCTTTCCTCCTAGAGTGGGAGGAGTCTGGGATATGGGTGAGCCACTGGGTCTTAAGACTGGTGATGTTCTATCTCCAGACCCACATGGTGTTTCACAGGGCTTTACTTTATAATAACCCTTCAGGTTTTTCATTTTTATCTTTAGCACTTTTCTCTCTGTTCTCTGTTTCTCAATTTTAAAATGCATGGAAAGCCTTAAAATAAATATTACCCACCTCTCCTTCATACCCTTTGACCAAGTTATTTTCACCACAGTAATCTAAACTACAAAAATAATCACACACGCAGGGAAACTCTGACACGTGAAGATGTTTGTTGGAGCATCGTTTGTAAAAGCCTTATAGTTTGCCGGATGTGGTGGCGCACACCTGTGATCCCAGCACTTGACAGGCTGAAGCAGGCGGATTGCCATGAGTTTAAAGCCAGCCTGGGCTACATACTGAGTTCAAGTGTAGCTGGAACTACAAATCAAGACTCGGCCTCCAAAACAAAAACAAAAACAAAAGCCCCATGGTTGAGAGAAGCTATATTCTCACTAATAACAAATAGTTAAATACTTTACAGTATAGCTACAATGTGGAAAATTATTGAGCCATTGGAAAGTCTGCTCAAAGAATATTTGGTGGGATAGGAAAAATGCTTGTGCATGACCCATGGAAAAGTAGGCAGGAAAAAGCAGAACATAAATTATGCAATGCATTATTGCATATGTTAGTCTAATGCATAGATTCTATGTTGACCCTGCCCCAGTATTGTCAGTATATGTTATATATTCTTGCAAAAAAGAGAGAGAGAGAGCAAGGAAATATAGACAAACAACAAAAAAAAAAGAGTAGTTATACTTGGGGAGTGGGATTATGAGTTTTTGTTTTCTTCCTTATATATCTTTTACATTTCCCGAATTGTTTACCATGGATTGGATAACGCTTATTCTTTACTATAAGACTGGGCGAGAGTGACGGGGAGGGCATGCAGGTGGAGGAGGGAACCAGCTGAAGGGCTGCTCTCTTTGCCCTCTTTTTTTGTTTTTTGTTTTTTTGTTTTTTTTTTCCAGTACCAGGAATTGAACTCACGACATTGTGCTTGCCAGGCAGGCGCTGTGCCACTGAGCTAAATCCCCAGCCCCTCTCTGCCCTCTTTGATCCCACCTCAGATGCATCAGACACACAATCAGCAGCTCCCAGTGTGCTCGGGTCAGGATGCACCGTCACAGCCTGAGACTGTGGCCCTGCTTTTGTTTTATTTTCCCTTCTTAATTTTGCCTTCCTTACCCATCTCCAGGGCTCTGACTTCCCTCTCGCCCACAGACACCCACTCAGGTATATTTAAAGGATGTTCTTTCTATCCATCTGCCATACATTTGTTTGGATATGTGTGTATCCAAATACACATAGTAAAAAATACATAAGGAGATAAAGACAGAGTGTTGTTTTACGTGTGTTTTTTTAATTTTTACATACAAAGCACATCCCATGCTAGTTTACTTTTTTCTTTCAACATCTCATTTTTGAGAACACTCCTTCTTGCTCTTTGTAGCTGTGACTCCACGCTTGCTGTTTCATATGTGTATGCACCACCTGGTACAGACTGTTGGCTGTTGCCCTAATGCAGTCTTGTTCTGCGGAAGGGCACGTTGGAGGACTACATTTCCCAGACTCCCTTGCAGGTGGGTGGAGCCACACTACATCTTTTTAGCTCCTGGACACCCGCAGAGATGGGCCTGACCCTCTAAGCCCTGCTTTGAAATCTCTACCGTGCCTTCTCCTCCTTGCCCCTTTGCTTTCTGGCTAATTAGGACAAGGAGCCCTAGCATGACCTTGAAAGCCATAGATCAAAAGCGGCAGAGCCACCTTCAGTCTGGGTCTGAATGTCTGCGTGGAAAGCAGCCCGACGCAGACCAGTACCAGTCAGCACTCCCCAGTATGTGCGTAATGAAGCTTCCATGGGATTTCAGCTTGTCTTGGCTTTAGGGTCTATTATCACAATGGCTAATATTAACTTTAACCAAAAAAACACGTTCTACCCCTCCGTTCCCAAGTGCTAGATACTGCTCCCCCAAGCTCCTGGGAGAAGGTTGCCTCAACTCATCCGTGAGCAAGGTGCTCAGATTGTCCACCGGAAATGGACTGGTGAGGCCACAGGGTGTGCATGTATCATGTTCACCTGACCAAAGCAACGGCAGAGACGTCCCCCCTTGGGAGCAGTGAGGGCACCGGCCATGGTGTTCAGTTACCCTCAGTCAGTATTTCCGGTGGGCGTGTGCCTGCTCTGGCGGGCTGCGGAGGAGGCAGGGCCAGAGCAGTCCACACACACGGTTCAGTCAGGGCTCTTGGTGGCACAGCCTCTAAGTCTGGCTTCCTGGGCATCCTTGAGATCCTGTGAGCTCCCTACAACCATTCATAAAAATACCATAATGAGTCCTGTTGTTTACAGTTGCAAATTCTTTTTTATATGCCAAATCAGGGGACAATACATTTCTTCTGCAAAGACCTAGATGGTAAATAATTTTGACCTCATGGGCCATATAGTCTCAATTCTGCTGAACAAGTGCTAAAGCAGTCAAAGACAATATATAATGAATGGGTGTGGCCATGTTCCAATAAAACTTTATTTATGAAAACAGTGGCCCATAGGCTGGAGTTTGCCAATCCCTGAGCTGGAAAACAAAGGGGAAGGGAGAAGAAAATGGATGTGAATGCATCTTCTTTATTTAAATCTCCGTGTAGACGTTTATTTATTTGTTTTTAGACAGAGCCTCACTGTACAGTTCAGGCTGACCTTGAACTCACTCTGTAGCCCAGGCTGGCCTCGAACTTGAGGTGATCCTCCTGCTTCAGCCTCCCAAATCCTGGGATTACATGCATGCTCAACCATGCCTGGCCATAAATGTGTAGACATTTATGCCATATTTCCTGGTCTTACCTCCTTGGTATGCTTTGTTCTTGTCCACACAGAGTGGTGCTACACAGAGCCTAACCTATTACCTTGCTTGCCGTAGAGTGATTGAATGAATGAGTGAGCAAATGAATGGTTTTCATTTAGAGGTACTTCCAGTGAACAACCCAGGTAAAGACCAATGAAAAGAGGAGCCACCAGTAGACAACCTGTGCAACAGCACCCCTTGCATCAGGGAGCCCAGTCCTGGACAGAGGATCGATCGTGCTTTGCCCTGCACATCCCGGCTCCCTACCACCGGCCACTGAGTTGGGCTTTATCCCACATCCCTGGTGGGCATCAGTTTGGGGTTTGGTTTCCAAATTTCAAAGCTAATGAAGAACAAGGGCAAGTGCAGGGGTCTCTGTTCTCCAAAGCAAACTGTTCCAGTGACTAATCCATCTTTCGCCCTGGGTATTTTTATTTGTCCCAGTAGAAATGTGTATGAGTCACGGCTCTCGTTGGAGAATTTTTAAAATGCATCATTGTGTGTATATCTCCGACTTGCAGACCTGCAAGGTCTGGGTGCTCTTGGCAGGGGGCTAATGATTTCAGCAGCAACAACAAATGCTGTCAAGTCAGGCTAACCAGGACTCTCTCCCTGTACCCATCAGCAGCCAGCAAATAAAAAAGTAAGGGAACAAACAAATCTCTGTTGATGGATGTGACACACAGACTGACTTAGGTATCCACAGACTTATACATTGTCCTACTCATATCTTCCCCTTCCTGTGAGACTCTGCCACAAGCAGCTTGTGGAAGAAGCACCATTGATTAATCTGATCAAAAAGACCACCTCTGCAACCACCCGATCTGTGACTCGAATCTCCCCCGCTGCAAATTACGTTTCTATCTTGCACTTCGTTCCTGCAGCCTTTATGTAGAAAATTTCTATTCAGCTCCTTTCAATCCATTTAGAGCTTTCTTTGTGGCGCGTGAAGTCGTTTCCACGTGGGTGTGCTCTCTCTCCAGCCCAGTGTGGTGGACAGGGCCTGCTTGGAAATCAGGAAGAGATGAAGTCAGAGCTCCCTTGGCCTCTCCCTGGCTGAGTGACCTCACCTCTCAAGGCCTCTGTTTCTGTGCCTATAAACGGGGATGACGATAATCATAATAACAGAACAAACGTAGATCAGATTTCTTAGCCACTAGACTGTACACCTCGCACAGACAAGGGTTTTTATTTTGGTCCTTGCTGTGTCCCCAGGGCATAGAACACAGCCTGCCACCACGTCTGTCCATGCTGCAGTTCAAGCACGTCCTCCAAATTCATGGGTGTGAAAGCGAATCTCCAAAGCAACCATACCGGGAGTAGAGGTGAAGAGGGATGATTACTAATGAGAGTTCTGCGCTTATGAATGGATTCATCTCATTAACACAGAGGGGGGGGATTAGTTATCAAGAACGGATTCCTCATAAAAGCAAGTTCAACCCTCTCTTCCCTGTCTGCCTTTGCCACAGTGGGAAGGACACAGTGGGAAGGCCTTCACTGGGTGCTGGCATCATGTTTTGGATTTCCTAGTTTTTTAAAAACCACATAAATTTTTGTTCTCTATAAATTACTCAGTCTCAGGTGTTCCATTATAGCCACAGAAAATGGGCAAAGACAGTGCTCAACAAACATTTCCTGAATAGGAATAACTGGGTTGTTTCTCATGCTTGCCTAATCTGAAGAAGTCCCACCATCTTCCCAGGAAGTCACCTCCAAGGTCCATCCTGACCCTCTCCATATCCAGAACTCTCATCTCTCAGGTGGCTTAGGCTCCATATTACTCAGGGATGCTGACAATGCAATAGCAGAAATCTAGCACAAGTTCAGGCAAAATAGAGAATGTATTAGTTCATCTAAGTAAAAATATCTAGGTTTAGGCATAGCTGGATCCAGGTGCTCAAAGGGATGGGCTCTTTGCTGAGAGTCTATCTCACAGGCCTGCCTCTCGTGGCAAGCCTGGATCATGTGTCTCATACTAAGGGGGAGAAGGTGGATCTCCCCAAACTCTGGACCAAGAATGGAACGGGACAGTCCCCAAGGCTAACCAGGACCTAGCACTAAAATGAGGGAATAGACCCCGGAAAGGCTCAAAAGAAGCACTCCAGACACACCAGCCTCTGTTTCAACCTGTACACTCTGTCAGGTTAACCCCTAGAAAAGCTGCTATGATCAAGTTCTTCCCTTGCTCAAGAACCTTCATTGGCTCCCTATCCCTGACTGATGTAGGTATAATTTGCAATAGGATACCCAATCTTCTCCAGTCAGAAGGGTCAGCAAGGAAGCTGCTGTAAGGATCCAGATGAACCATGGGAGGTATGGCAGTGGGCAAGAATGGGAAGGCAGGTGCAGATTCCAGGTAAATTGTCAGTGCACTAAGGCTGCTCTAATCTGAAAAAAAAAAAAAATCTGCACAAATATTCATATTACAGGGCTGGGGATATAGCTCAGTGGAACAATGCCTGCCTGGCCAGAGCAAGGTCCTGAGTTTGAAGCTGGGTGTGGTGGTGCACACCTGTAATCCCGGCACCGGAGAGGCCGAGGCAGGAGGATCATTGGGAGTTTGAGACCAGCCTGGGCTACAAAGTGAGCTCAAGGCCAGCCTGAACTGCATAGCAAGACCCTATCTCAAAAAGACAAGACAAAAAAAAAAAAAAGAACAAGGTCCTGAGTTCGATTCCCTGTACAAAAAAAACTTCCACTGATCTGAGTCACAGTGCTGTTTCGCCACCTTACCTATTCAGCAGCATTCAGCCTAGTGACGCCATTTTTCTCCTTCAAATCCACTTCCTGCAGCAATACTGGGTTGCCTTAGCCCCCATCTTCTGGCTCAGCCACTTCTTACTGGCCTTACGTGGCAGCTGAAGTGTGCTCAGACTTTATCCTCTATACCCACTGGAGACCTCATTGGTTACAAACTCGGTAATTCTACCTTCCTATCAAAAGCTCAGCTTTGGCCGCCATATGCTTCTCGGCAGGATGAATCCCTTCCCATTCACAGCAGGCAACTATTCATGTCTCCACCCATCATGGGAAACAAGCATGTGACACTTTTCTAATTTTTTGATCTACTGATGGGAGTACTGGAGGCTCCAGAGAAAGATTTCTTCCATCTTAAGATAGGATACAGGAAAGGAAATTGGCTTCTGTTCTGATCTGTGGATGCTGCCCTGATAGTACAATGTCTAGCGCTATGGCCGCCATCTTGGACCCACAAGGGGAGACCATGCCAACATGGTGGATGGAATGATGGGAGGAATCAATACTACGGTTCAGTTGTGAATTAACCAACCCTGGGCCTGCCCCACTTTACAACTCACTACTTAAACCACACACCGAGTTTGGTCATCATTTACTAGTAAGACAAATCGTATGCTGTGTATATCTTGTATATGGGAAACTTCCAGAAACATGACTCCTTCCAGAACCTTCCTGTCATGTCACTCCAGACCTATGAGAGGTATCGGATGTCTCCTTACTTGGGGAACAACATCCCAACCAGGCCCACAAGCACTTCAAAACCATGTCCCAACCTGAACTAGTTATCTGCCTTTCCCCAAAAGACCTCCCTTAACCTTCCTTCACAACATGGACAGTACCACCATCCATGGTGTCTCATGAGGAATCCCCCACCGCTCTTTATTCCTCTTCACTCATTGAACCAAGGTCCTAGTTCCTGAACAGGTCCTAAGTGCTGGGGGCATTTTGCTAGATGTAGGAGAATAAACTCAGTGTAAAACTAATTTCTATTCTTTGTGAAGATTACGTCCTGGTCAGCAGCTGAGAAGTAAACAGGTTGTTTCTTAGAGAAGCAGAGACCGGATCCCAGAGAGGGTGAGGGAAGGCAGGCGGGGAATGCTGAGCTATATGTTGAGGTTTGAGAATGGCTTTCTAGCCAAATGGCAATTGTCAAGGCCCTGAGGCCGCACCGATTGTGTGATATGCCAGAAAAGGCTAGGGCAGTGAGATGTATGGCGAAGAAGTCAGCAGGACCAATCAGAGGTACATTCCGAATGACGCTGGATCCTTCGCTAGGTGCAGGGCACCAGGGGAGAGTTAACTGCCTGTGACACGAGCTCTGATTCCCGGTTGGATGGAAGATGGGAGTAATAATAAAAACTAGCACACAAGCTGTTTCAGAGGGGATACCACAGAGCGCCAGGCACTCTTCTACACACTCCTCACACGCGATCCTCCCGCGAGGTGGACACCATCGGCATTCCCACTTCATAGACGAAGAAACTGAGGCACAGAGAGCTGAAGTAACTTGGCGGGGTCACACAGCGAGTAGATCAGAGCCACGAGGGTAGGGAAGAGGGGGACTAGCAGAGGTTGTGGGGTGACCCACTTAGGGGGACCAGGGGAGGGCAGTGGGGGAGAGGGAGAAGCAGGAGGACCCGGAAGGAAAGAACATGCACGTGACAAGGTGAGCGGTGTCCTGTTCCTCTGACTTTTGTGCTTTCAACAGGGCATCTGGCCCCGTGGCGTGGCCTCCTGCATTGTGGCAGACCCCACTCCTCGCCCTAGCCCTGCTCCTCTGCTCCTTCGCGAGTCCGGAGATGAAAAGCCTCCCCAAAGCCGGCGGGCGCCGGAGTGCACTTTGCAGACGCTCCCTGGGCCGCGCAAACTTCTATTGTGCGACTCTAGCTCGCAAACAATGCGCGTGGCGCCTGCTCCCTCCCAGCCGGGGGTCGCGCGGTGAGCCAGCTGGGGTCTCGGAACGGAGCCGGAGCAGGGTGCCCGGCAGCCGGGCCTGAGGAGGGAGGAAGCCCCTGACCTTTCCAAGGGGCAGGAGTTTCTGCGGAGCTTCTGGGAGGCCCCCGGCATCATCTCTGCACCCGGGACAGCTGGGGCGCCTCTCGGTTCCTCTTCAGCCGGGGGTGGCTTCGTGGAGGCGAAGGTGCGAAAAGCCAGGGACCTACCCACGCTGGGGCCCTGCTGGGGGCTTTCTGCAAAAGCAGCGCTTCCAGCATTTCAGGGAGCAGAGCAGGAAGCCCGAGGCCAGCGCAGTGTTAAGTTCTCATGCGAAAAACAAAGCGTCTGTCCTCCAAGGTCAGGGAGATGAGCTAGGTAGAGGCGCAAGTGGAAGGGAGGAATCAAGGAAGACTTCCTGGAAGAGGCATCCTTTTCCAGCGATCTAAAAGCACTGGGAGGATTGATTCCTTTTTTACCCTACCCTCTGTCTTCCTTTCCTTCTTAAAAAAAAAAAAAAAAAAAAATCAAACCCACCTGAAAGGCCTAACAAATTTTTAAAATGCATAATAGAAGTACGCGTCCTTTTCCCATAAATGTATAGCACATGTGACTTTTTAAACCTAAAGGAATGTGTGTGCATTGCAGAATACTTGGAAAACCGGAGGAGCAGAGAGAAGAAAATGAGAATCACCTGTATGCCCGTAAGATGCAGGCTCATCACATGTTAGACTGTTGGGGGCAGGTGGGGAGAGCTCCTTGCCATTATGAGCATGAAGGTAAAATTTACTTACATTGAAATGCAGAGATCTGAAGGGTAGAATCTGATGAATTTTGACAAACATCTACCCCAAGCGTTCCCCTTCCAATCAAGATCTAGAAGATTTCCCTCTGGCCCCAGAAGAAGCCGGCCCAGCCCCCACAGACAGCCATTCTTCTGACGTCTGTCACCATAAATGAGTTTTGCCTGTCAAGTAATTGGAATCATATGGCCCCTATGTGCTCTCCTGAGTCTGGTCTCTTTCACTCAGCACACATAATGTTTTCAGATTCACCCGGGGCCCTGGCTTGCTCCTCTTTGTTGCTGAATAGTGCTCCAGTGTGTAAATGTACCACCACGGGTCCCCCATCCACAGTGGAATGATCTTTTAGGTTGTCTTCTCTTTGAGGATGTTACTTACATATGAAGCTACACAGAGCTTGGGTGCACAAATTTGGCTGCAGGTTTTCTTTTCTGGATTTTCTGTTTTTATTTTTGAGGTACTGTGCATTGAATCCAGGAAGCATTGAGCACTACATTCCCAGCGCTTTTTATTTTATTTTGCCACAGGAGCCCAATAAATTGCCTAGGTCAACCTTGAACGAGGGATCCTCCTGCTTCAGCCTCCTGAGTAGCTGGGATTTCAGGCATTCAGGCAATGTGCCACATTCCCAGCCTAGACAAAATCTTCATTTTCCTTGCCCAAATACCAAGGAGTCACATGATTAACGTCTATGGATTTTTGTGCCCTGGCTGGGTTCCAACACATAATCCTCCTGCTTCAGCCTCTCCAGTAGCTGGGATCACAAAGGTGTGCCACCATGCTTAGTTTCCATGATTAACTTTTTTTTTTTTTTTACCATGATTAACTTTCATAAGAAATTATCAACTGCTTTGAAAAGTGTTTGCCATAATTATTTTTTTCTTATTGCTGAGACAAAATACCTGACACCCAAAGTTAAAGGAGAAAAGTTTCATTTAGCTCATAGTTTGTAGAGATTTCAGTCTATCATTGGCTGGTTCCAAGGCAGGAGACTGAAGGTAGAGGAGAACAATAGATGGTGGGCAGAAGGTAGCAAAGCAAGCAAGGGACCTTACCAGCATCTTTTTGTCCCTTTTATCTTCTCCAGGATACTCACTCTTAGGCAGGCAGCACACACACTCTTAATCCTAGTGCCCTTGAGCCTAGTACTGCACCATGTATCAGTTGCAGCACCACACATTATAGATCCAGCCACCTCTGAAGAAGCCCCACCTATGACTGCATGAGGCTTTGTGGGGGACATTGAGACACAAGCCATATTATTCTGCCCTGGCCCCATAAAGACCCATATACGTCCCTTTATGCAAAAAAAAAAAAAGCATTTAGTCCATCTCCAGGAGTTGCCAAAGTCCTGACAGTTTCAGCACTGCTGAAAAGTCCAAGCCCAAAGTCTCCTCTGAGATTTAAGGCAAACTCTTAGCTGCAAGCTACTGTACAAATAAAAAGAAAGTTCAACACTTCCAACATTCAATGGCAGAAGATAGACATTTCCATTCCAACAGTTACAAACAGGGAGATACAAGGGAATGGGACAAAAACAAATCCAAAATCCAGCAGAACAAACATTAAATACCACAGTTTCACTTCTAGCACTCCTGGAAATCTGTGGCAAATTGTGAACTCCAAAGAGCTAGGGAGGCTCTGCCCGTATGGCACTGCTAGTGGTTGTAGCTCCTGTGGCTTCTCTCTTGGGCCAGATCAGCACACTCCTTGCAGTTTTCTTCAGACAACCTGTGTTCCTGGCTTCTCTCCTGCATCTTTGGCTTCACACTCATAATCTCACACACTGCCCTCACAGGGGCACACTGCCTGACCTCCCATGCCTTCTTCTGAAATCTGGGTGGAAGCTTTCCTGACCCCACAACTTTTGCATTCTATATGCACCTAAAACCAGTGCTGCGTAGATGATGCCAGGGTCTGCCAGGTCTTCTCCCTTGGCTGTAGGGGGTCCAGGGTGAACCAAATCCTGAGGAACAACTTCCCTAGGCCACCACCATTTTGGATCATGGTACTCTGGGGCTTTCTTATCAAAGCAAAGTCTTTCACTTTTGCAATTTTGAGGCTGCAAAGACTGGAGTCCTGTTGCTTCTTGTGATGCCTCCAGAATAGAAGGATGCCTCCTTCTATTTTCCTGTTCCATCTCAGCAATCAAGATCTCCTCAGCTCTGTCTTTGCAATCTACAGCTTTACTGGAGCTTCCTTTCTGGCCAAGCTCACAATGTTTTATATCATCCTGCTGGGCTCTTTGCTCTTGATTTTCAACGTAAATCTGGCTAAAAGCCCCCAACAGTAGCCATGCCACTGCCTCAACATTAAACTGTTTTGAAAATTCTTCTGCCAGATTAATTAGTCCATCACCCTTAATGTAAGTCTCAGGCAAAGTCTCTGGACATGAGCAAAATGCAGACAAACTTTCTGCCAAGCCATAATATTATATGCAGCTAAATTACCTAGAAGCATTGTAGACAGTCAGACAGGGTTAGGCTCTCAAGGAAGTCAGTGCAGAAGATGAGAACGCATCAGAATGAGAGCTGGAGGCACATCTGCAAAAGATTAAAATCACAATGGCCAGATTTACATACTTCCCTAAGGGATAAAAGGAAGTCCAAAATTAGTAGTACTATCCTTTTGAGATTTAAATAAATAAGCCATTATCTCATTAGAGTTAGACCATCCTCTCCCATCCACTAAGACTAAGACTAAAACTAAGTTCATTGACCACTGTTAATTGATGTCATCCATATGTTCTTGCAACTATTGGACCAATATTACCTGAGCAACTTTTACTTGTAATCCTATTGGTTGATCATAATTTCATGCCCACTTCTTGATTTTGCTCTATAAAGCCTCCCCTATAAGTGGAGTCTGTGGCAACCCATTTCCTGGGTCCCCTCCTGTCTCTCTCAGACACTGTCTTTCCCTCCATAAAATTTCCTACTTTTTTTTGTTTGGTTGGTTTTCTTTTGTTTTTCTTCTGGTACCAGGAATCGAACTCACGACCTTTCGCTTGCCAGGCAGGTGCTTTGCCACTGAGCTAAATCCCCGGCCCTAAAATTTCCTACTCTTAACCTCTGTCATTCCGCAGAATTCATTCTTCAGTTTTGGGAAACATGAACTTGGTGCATCAGACATCTAGTAGGTTGGAATTATAATATTTTCCTTATATCATTTAGAGGTCCTACCACCATAACACACATTGTCTGGAGTCCAACAGCCAATGCAGTCCTTCTTCCCAGCAGAAACCTCCCAAGCCTGGTCTTTACTGGCATCATTTCTATCAGCCTTCTGGTCTTCTGAGTTCTGACCAGAATCTCCCATCAAGTACAGCCTAAGGTGTTCCAGCTCTACTTTTTCAGCCGGCATCTCTAAACCTTTCCAAACTCTTCTCATAAGCCAGCTCCAAAAGCTCCTGAACCACATCATCAAGTACAGTCCAAGCAATGACCCCACTTCTGTGGTACCAAATTTGTAGTTACTTTACTCATTGCTGAGACAAAATACCCAACACCCAAAGGTAAAGGAGAAAGGTTTATTAGGCTCACAGTCTGCAGAGGCTTCAGTCCATAACAGGCTGGCTCCAAAGGAAGGAGGCATGGAGACAGGCACTATAGAGGAGAAACAGTTTATGGTGGGCAGAAGGTAGCAAACCAGACAAGGGACCTTAACACTATCTTTCTGTCCCTTTTATCTTCTCCAGGCTACTCAGGGAGGGCAGCACTCACACCCCTAATCTTAGTGCCCTTGAGCCTAGCATTGGACCATGAATCAATTCCAGCGTCACACACTGTAGATCCAGCCACCTCTGAAAAAGCCCCACCTATGACCACAGGAGTCTGGGAGGACATCTAGACACAAGCCATGCCAATGCTTGTATCATTTTATATTTCCACCTGCATTGTATGAGGGTTCTGGTTGCTGATTCCTCTTAATTTGTATGCAAACGAGACATGGGCATGTGCTCCTGTGAGGCTAAGAGAACTTAACAGCCACTGTCTCCTTTGCAGAACCATCACGGGCAGTTGGAGTGCTTCCTTGCAGAGAGATAGTAGATGTAGATACAGATGCATCTTACAGGATTAGTTTGTGGTGATTCTTCTAAAAAGATGGGAAACTAGGACTGAGGATGAGATGTAAGTGAGTGGTGCCTACTATTCACAAGGGCTGGGTTTCATCCCCAGTAACCCCCCCAATCTACGATTATGTATGTCTTACCACAAAACATATTCACTTTCTTTTTCTTTCTTTCTTTCTTTCTTTCTTTCTTTCTTTCTTTCTTTCTTTCTTTCTTTCTTTCTTTCTTTCTTTCGTCTTCCTTCCTTCCTTTCTTTATTATTTATTTAATGCTAATGATCAAACCCAGGGGCACTTAGCACTGAGCCAAATTGCTCAAGCAAGACTCAAACTTGCAATACTTCTGCCTCAGCCTCCTTTGGTGCTGGGATTACAGGTATGCACCATCACACCCAGCACACTGTAAGTTTAGTAAAACCAGCCCTGGGCTCAGAATTTCTTTTTTTTTTTTTTTTTTTGTCTGTTCTTCCGGTACCAGGAATCAAACTCACGACCTTGCACTTGCCAGGCAGGCGCTTTGCCGCTGAGCTAAATCCCCAGACCAGGGCTCAGAATTTCTACCACCAGATATTACAAGAGGCCTACAACACATTGTATACTTGAAATATATAGAGGAAGAGAATAATGGAAAATGGGTAGACTCTCTATGATTTGGCAAACGGGGTGGTGAGGAGAAGGTAGTATCAACATCGTCCAAAATGAAAGACTCAAGCAAAAAATGGGCAAGTGAAAGGAATAGATACTTCTCAGAAGAAGTAGAGATGGCCAATAAATAAATTAGAAAATGTTCAGTGTCACCAGTCATTTAGAAATACAAATTAAAACAATCCTAACATACCATCTTACTCCAGAAATAACAGCTATCATCAAGAAATCAAATACAGCAGTAACAAATGCTGGCGAGGCTGTAAGTGGGACCTTCCACATTGTTGGGGGGAATGTAAACTAGTACAACCACTACAGAAATTATGACAGAGATTCCTCAAAAAATTGAAACTAGAAATTCCATTCAACCCAACTATTCCCCTTCAAGGTATGTTCTGAAAAGAATTAAAGTCATCATATTACAGTGATATGTGCACACCCATGTGTACAGCAGAATAATTCACAACAGCCAAGTCTTGGAAACAGTCTAACTGCCCATCAACAGAGGAATGGATAAAGAAGATGTGCTCTTCATATACAGTGGAGTACTACTCTGCCATAAAGATAAACTTGTAGGAAAATGGATGCACCTCGACACCATAATGTTAAGTGAAATAATTCAGACACACAAGATTAAATATTGCATGGAGAGAGCAGGAAGTGGGGGGAGGAGACGGGAACAACAAAAAAAGAATTAAGATGTGTTATGTACATGCACCAACTCCCCTCTGATAAATGTAATTATTATGTATTGCAAACATACTAATAAAAGTAAAGCCAGGTGTGGTGGAGCATGCCTATAATCCCAGCACTAGAGAGGCTGAGGTAGGAGGATTGTTGCAAGCTTGTGTCCAGCCTGGGCTATGTAGTGAGATCAAGGCCAGCCTGGACTATAGTGAGACCCTGTCTTAACTCCCCCAAAAGTAAATTAAAAAGAAACACACACACACACACACACACACACACAAATTGTACAAGGTGGTTGGAGCCCAGAGCCCTGGGTGCAAATCAGGACTGCCATTGTCAAGCTCTGCAAGCTCAGGTAAGCTACACAACTTTGTGCCTCTGTTCTCCACAGGGAGGGGAAAAAAAAAACCCAGAAATAATAATAGTAGGCACCTCAGGAGTTGTGAGGAAAACTGACATATTTGTAAAGTGTCTAGATACTTATTAAGTGCTTTAAGTGCTCATCTATTGTAATAATAGTAACCAAAATGTCTATGCCTGACAAAGCTCTGAGCGTATTTTAGTTACTTTCCTTACCTTGCCGGCCCTGCAGGCGCTGGCTTTGTATCTGCCTACTTCAAGCCCTCCCTGGAGCAGAGGGAGGAGAACCCAGAGGCACTGAGGTTGTGGAGGGAGGGAAGGCCAGAGGCATGGCCTTGCTGGAATTCAGAGAAAAAGGCGGTTCCAGAAGCCCGACTGGGAAACGGCTCCAAAAGCCCCAGCAGCAGTGTGGACCCAGAAGATCCTGCGGTAGTTCAGCGATCAGTCACCAGTGACCTTTGGGAGGGACTCTGGGGCAGGAGACAGCTTCAGAGGGACAGGGACAGAGCCTCAGGGAGGGGTCACTCAGAAGCTGCCAGTTGCTCTTCTGAGAACCCTGGCCTGTATTTTGAAGGGGGGTTCTTTCCTTTTCTTTTCCTTTTTCCTTTTCCTTTTCCTTTCCTTTCCTTTCCATCTTTTTTAAAGATAAGTTCCCACTAAATTGCCCAGCCTGGGCCCAAGCTTATAATCTTCCTGCCTCAGCCTCCCAGCGTGCTGGGATTACAGGCATGTACCACCATGTCCAGCTAAACATTTTGTTTTTTGAGGATAAAAATCTCTGTGTACCGGGTGTGGTGGTGCACACCTGTTATCTTAGCACTCAGGAGGCTGAGGCAGGAGAATCATTGTAAGTTTGAGGCCAGCCTAGCCTACAAAGTGAGTTCAAGACCAGCCAGAACTACATAGTGAGACTCTGTCTCAAAAGACCAAAAAAAAAAAATCTGGATTTTTTTTTTTTTTAAATTTAATGGGGGAAAACTATTTCAAGAGCTATATGTCCACAGGGCCTGAGAGATGCAGAGCTGGGCCTGGAACAGGGCCCAGAGCCTTTGATCCCAATTTCTGTGTTAAACCTTCTCGACCCTGCCACCTCCAGCCCTGCAGCTGCCAGCTGCCCGGGGCAGCACTCCCGTCCTCTCTGCCCGGCTTCCTCCTCCTCACCTCTGAGTCAAGTACTGCCCACCACCTGTTTCTGTCTAGCTTGTCTGCTGAGGATGGTTTTTACATTTTTAAATGGTGCGGGGTGGAGGGGGATCAAAAGAAGACTATTTTGTGACACAGGAATAGTATATGAAATTCAGATTTCAGCATCTATAAATGAAGTTTCATTGGCACACAGCTCCTCGCTCACCTGTAGTCTGTAGCTGCTGGTGCTTTGAGGACAAGCTGAGCCATTGCATCTGACAGAGGCCTGAAATCTTTGCTATCTAGCCTTTTACAGGAAACCTGGGATGACTCCTGGGCTCAGTCCGTGCTTAAGATGAACCAAAACCAAAACCAAAGTCTTATTCGGTTTTCTCCCCTCTGTTATCTTCTTAGCACCAGAAATCAACTCACACTGTCACTTATTTGTTATGTATTTGTTGCCTCCTTCCTGGACCTTGTCCTGCAGGTTTAAATTTCCTCATCATTGAGTATGTTGCCTGGTAGTCAATAAACATTGATTTAAATGTTGGAAAATATAGCTGGGTTCAGAGGTACACTCATAATCCCAGGTACTCAGGAGGCTGAGGCAGGAGGATGGGAAGTTCAAGGCCAGTCTAGGCATCTTAATGAGATCATGTTTCAAAATTTAAAAATAAAATAAAAGGGCTGGAGGTGTTGCTCAGTGGTAGAGCACAAGACCCTGGGTTCTGAGAGAGAGAGAGACAGAGACACAGAGAGAGAGAGACAGAGAGAGAGAAAATATTTAAATCTAGAAGGCCATTCATTCTATAAGGTATGTGCCATGGTCTCTAAAATTTGTGACACTGGGTGAAGGAAGGACTGCTAAGTCCTCACCAGGCAGTATGAGATTATCAGCCAAAACATTTGTCTGTTTATTTGTTTGTCTTTTTGAGACAGGGTCTGTCTCATTATGCAGTTCAGCCTGGCCTTGAGCTCACTTTGTAGCCCAGGCTGGTCTCAAACTCACAATGATCCTCCTGCCTCAGCCTCCTGAGTGCTGGGATTATAGGTGTGCACCACCACACCCGGATAGCCAAAACTTTTTTTTTTGGTACCAGGAATCAAACTCACAACCTCACGCTTGCCAGGCAGGCCCTTGTGCCACTGAGCTCTATCCCCAGCCCATAGCCAAAACTTTTAAAAAACATTTTGATAACATTAATAGTAAGTTACAAACTCATGGACCATGTGGGCAATTTCAGCCCGAAGATGTGTTTTGCTGGATTTGCATCTGTTCTAATTTCCTTTTGACACCAAGGTCAGCATAAACCTCACCTAGTCCACATCGGTCACACATACTGTCTACCTATCACTGTGGCTTGAGTTGTCGATCCTCGGGTGGACAGTCCAAGATCATTACAGTCATGAAATCCAGGAGCTCTCAAGAAGCCAGAGCTGGTAGAACACCAGAATCCCCCAGTAAGGAATAAAATACAAATTCCCAGCCCCACCACAGGCTGCCATGGCAGATATGGCTTTTTAAAAATATCCTCTCCAAATGCTTATGCATGACAAGTGGGAATATGTATTGAATCAGGCTCTACAGGTGCCAATTTAATTGCATCTGTCAATATTATAAACACACCTACCTTGGCCTGGCAGTCTCTGGAAACCTGGCTTCCAGATCAGTGCTTCTTAAACTCTAATGTGCATACAAATACCCCGGTCATTGTTTTTAAAATGGAGATCCCAATCCAGCAGATCTAGGGGCTGGGGATTTAGCTCAAGGGCACAGTGCCTGCCTGGCAAGCGCGAGGTTGTGGGTTCAATTCCTGGTACGGGGGAGGGGGGGCAGGGGGAATCCAGAGGGTTAAGGCAGAGCGCATAACACCATGATTCTTACAAGGTCCCCACTGGGTATCTCGCTGCTGGTCCTGGAACAATTTGAGCAGCACAACTCTAGACTTCCTACACCCACGCCCAACGATGCATGCACGAGACGATTCATTGTACCATAGTCCGCAAATGCAAGAATCGGGAATAACCTAAGAGCCCATCAGCAGGGGATGACTCAAATAAATTGTGATACATCCCTAAAGGGGAGAGCATCACATGGCCTTAAAGGGCCTCAGGGGAGCGCTTATGTAGTAGCATGGAGTGATCTCAAGGACACATTATGAAGTGAAAAAAGCAGGGAGCAGAGCAGTGCGTGGAATGGGCGACCATTTGTATAGAGGGGGGTGGGAGGATGTGTGGTCACCTTGACTTGTAACAGCACAGAATGGCCAAGCCGAAAAAACTGACAACTGGGAACCTAGAGAGAGTGGGACAGAGTGACAGGTGACGGGGGTGGGGGTGGGGAGATGACATTTTACTGCAATCACTTGAACTTTGAACTGTGTGAACATCATCCCTGTTCAAAAATAAGTGAAAAGTGTAATTTATAACCATACACAAACAAAAAAGACGCAGCACGTACATCTAGCTGTCGGACGTAAATTTTGACAACCACAAGAGCTGAGCTGCACCCGAGCACGGGTCGCCTCTTACCTCTGCGCACCAGATGCAAGCACACACTTGCTGCAGCCAGAGGCGAGGCGGGCCAGGGGTCGACCAGCAGGCTGGGCTTAAACTCTGCGGCTTCCCCCGCAGAGTGACCTCAAGCAGCCTTAATGAGCCTCCTTTCACAGGGTGATCAAAATAGCAGCAGCTGCCTTGCAGACCTCCGGTGGTAGGGAAACGCTTCATAAACTACCAGCGTGCACACGAGAAGACTTACTATAACCTGAGCCCGGATGGTGAGCAGGGATGGGGCAGCCCCGGATCTGGTCTCCATGGGGTCTGGTCTCCATGGGGTCCCTGAACGCCTCCCCGGACAAGGGCACAAGGGGGAAACCCAATACCTTGACCTTTGCAGTCGGGCAACTGCTCCAAGCAACCCCTGGCAGTGCTAATCTCCAGCTCTCCTCCCACCATCTGGTCAAGCTGCCAGGCTGAGTCACAGGCAGGCCAAGGGCCGGCACATGACCTGGGCGTGGGGCTGTGGGAAGGTGGTGGTTGGGGGAGAGAGGGCAGTAGAGGAGGCGGCCACTCTTCCCTCAGTGGGAAACTTCCTGTCAGGGGAGATCTAAGCTTGACACTAGGTCTGGGCCACAAACAGGCCAGGGATGGTGGTGGCAGCTGTCTAGGCCTTCTGGCCAAATTCTTCCTCCAGGAAGCCCCAGGGTGTATGCATGCATGTTTGTGTGTGAGAAACACAGAGAGACAGTGCATGCAAAAGGATGATACTAAAAACAACTAGCATGTGTAAAGCACCTACTGTGTGCTAGTGTCTGTTTTCAGCACCTGGAAGATTAAATTTGATGAATCTTCATTGCTACTAATAATATCATGACCTCTGTCATCGTCACCATCATCCCCACTTTCCAGATGAGGGGACTCAGGCATCGGGCAGCACCAAGTTCACCCAAGATTATATTCTGGATCATTTTCGGTCTCTAGATTCGGAGACAGGCAGTCTGGCCCAAGAGTTCTGACTCCTAATCTCCTAGCTCCAAGCATTGCTTTCCCTAAAGGGGTTTTCAGGGGTCACCTGGCCCTGTGTGGTGAGTGGTGATGAGGGGACACTGTCGCTTGGGTTTGCACCTGGCTGTGTGACCCTGAGGACCTCCCCGGCTTTGCTATCACAATATCCATCTCCTCCCCTGCAAAACGAGGCTCACAATGACAGCGCTGTCCTTCAGGGCTGTGCTGAGGTTTTGAAGGCTGGCACTAGGGGAAAAGTCCTCCTAGGACCTCATTAATATTATCATCACAACCTGTGATAGCCGGAACTGTGGAACAAGGGGTAAGAAAACAGCTAGAAAACACCTAGTCCTGAGCCAGAAGGGATCAAAATCTCTCTTTTAAGCAATTTGTTCATAGCATCCACCTGCAATGTGTGACCTAAATCTCTTGCCTTTTCTCCCGTGTTCTGTCCATGCCTCTAAGAGAGGTAGGGCTGGAAAAAACAGGCACAGATCTTGGTCACAATTAAAACCAGTTTGTTTTGCATCTTAAGAGTCTTGATTTCTGCTGAGAGGCTGTTACAGAAGACAGACCCACCTGAGCACCATGTCCAGCCCAGTGGCAGAGGGATAAAGAAAATGTATCCTTCAAGGTCATTTCCACCTCTGCATCCCTGGTATGATTCATCCAATTGTTGAATCCAACAACTGGATTCAACAATTATTCAGTGAGAGGGGACACTGTTCCAGGCACCTGCTGGGGACCTGAGACACAGCACTAAGCAAGACAGACAGAAATCTTCACCTTATGGAGCTGACATTCCAGGCAGCAGACAGATAATAAAAATGCCAAGATGTCATCTAATGTCAGCTTTCAATAAATGCCATGGGAAAACCAAACTAGAGTAAGAGAGTGGCAACAACCAGAGGAGACCTCATGGGGGGTGGGGATTGAAATGAGAGCCACTGAAGTGAGGATATGTGGGGGGAAAATATGCCTGGTTGAATGAGTAGCATGTGCAAAGGCCCTGGGGCAGGTCCAAGGAAGAGAATGGTAGCGAATGAATTTGGAAAGGCAGGCAAGGCCTTGCCTCTCTCCTCATTCCTTCTCAACTACACTGGGGTGAGGGCAGAGGTCAGCTGCCCCACCTCCATCCCAGAGCCATGGGAAGCTAATGGACAGACAAGTGCTTTGGAAGACTGAACAAGAACCGGTAAGAGTGTTTTAATGGATGCACTGGACAAGATCCATGCCAGGGGCACTTTGGGACAGTGTGGTTTCGCCTGCCTCCTGGTGACTCCACATTATCCTAAATACCAAGTTGAGAGAGCCCAAGTTTCAAATATTTCCACCGTCTCATTTGAAAGATGGAAACAGCAGGGCCCCAAGAGGGGAGGACGAGGGCCCAAGGTTGCGGGGCAAACTTCTGCCAGAGCCCCAGCTTTTAGGATCTGGCTCCAGAGGATAACCAGCATGGGACCATTCCCCTCCCAGGTGAAAATGGGAGTAAATAAAGTCTCTATTCTAGCCTCCTTGAGAAGCTGTTACCTGCCCTAGGCAAGACAAGAATGAGACTGCTGAAGGACCTGTGCTGAAGGGCCTGTGCTTTTCAAAACATTCCCCTAATTTTCTTAGGTCCTCACAGCCCATGGTAAACAAGAGTCAGAGAAGAATCTGGGCTCTTTCCTCCTTTCTACAGATGAGGAAACCGAGGCCCAGAGTAGTGAAATGACTCCTCTGAGGCCGGCAGGCCCCACTGCACAGAGTGGACATTTTCTTTAGAACTGACCATAAACAAGCATAAGATCATATAATGAGCAACACAATTTCAGAGGATAGGAAGAACTGTGGGTGGGATAAAGCAGAGGGATTGGCAGGGCTAATTTAGTGGGATCAGAGAAGGGCCTTGGGGGAGGTGACATAGAGCAGAGTCTGTCACTTGACAAGCAACTAGCCATGCCAGAAGCAGCCAGAAGAGGGTTCTGGGCCAATTGATGCAAGTGCAAATGTCCTGTGGCTACAGCAAGCTTGGTATTGGAGGAACAGAAAGGCAAGGCCATTGGGCCTGGGGCAGAGCAGGTTGGGGGAGAGTGGTGGGTGATGGGATCAGAGAGGTGAGCAGGGCCAGCTTTGCCTGGTCTTGCAGGCCACCATAAGGTATGGGGATTTGACCGCCACCACAGAGACCCCCTTGGGACTCCATGATCCATGGCAGAGCTGGGCCTTAAAACCCAGATCTTCTTTAGAGCCAAAGCTTGAGCTTCAACAGCTCCTTTTCCACATCCTGGTACTTACTCTTCTCCTCCGGCAGTCTGTGGTTCCTGTCACGCATGTGACTCTGCCTTGCCTCTTTGGGCTGTCAGGTGACTCCCACAGGCCTGGTTTCCCACGGACCAATGCCACGCTCTCACGCAGACAGATGCCCACCTCACTCCCTTGGAAACTCGCTCTGGGATCATTCGGCAGTAGCCACGTAGATGTTTACCTCCCTACCACACCCAGGGCAGCAGGAATTGAAGCTGAGAATGAGGCAGACAGATGACAGACAGACGGACAGAGAGACAGACAGAGAGACAGAGACAAACAGAGAGAGACAGAGAGACAGAGACAAAGTGGGTGACTGTATCTGCAAGCTGGATACCAAGGCAAAGAGGACACAGGCCGGAGCTGGTGCGCGGGGCTTATCGGCCTAGTCCTGCAGCACAGGCACCCGGGGCCTCTCTCCTGGTGTCCAGAGGAGGCAAGCAGGATTCCAGAGGGAGAGGCTGGCTGAAAATAGTCTAGCAGCAGGGGCAGCCTCTGGGGAGCCCTCAGGGGTCCCGACTCCCCCAGCCGCCGCCATCAGACCTCCAGTCCCTCCGCCTTGATGTTACTGTTCTTTGATGTGGGCAGCTGAGGTCCTCCTAATATCAATACCAATAGCTCAGATTTACTGAGCATTTACTATGTGCCACGCACTGCACTAAGTAAGTAACAATTTTAACTGACTTAAGCGACTACATGTCCAATGGAGCTAAAAGGATTCTTAGAAAACTTGGTGGTTTTTATGAATCATTGCAGGACAATGAAGTTGCTACCCATAACAAAAATAAAAGCAAAACTAGTGAGCTTGTTTTGCCAAAGAGGCTTCGGCACTAATCTGGTCACTCATCCCCAAACCCATGCAAGGCCACCTGGAAGAGCACCCTGGGCCACCCTGGGAAAGAGCTTCCACCGGTAAGGACAACCGCAAGTGTCGCTGGAAGAGGGGAGAAGTGGGAGGCCTTGCGCACTGCTGGTGGAAATGCAAAATGGTGCAGCTGCTGTGGAAAACAGCGTGGCAGTTCCTCAAAAAATTAAAAATAGAACCAGATGATCCAGCAACTCCACTTCTGGGAATGTCCTCAAAGAAATGAAAGCAGGGACTTGAACAGATTTTTGGACACCATATTCATAGCAGGATTAATCATAATCGCTGCAAGGAGGGAGGCACCCAGGGGCCCGCCAGCAGGTGGACGGCTAAATAAACTGTGGTACTGCACATAGTGGAATATTACTCACCCTTAAAGATGAAGGGAATCCTGCCACGTGCTACAGTGTGGACGAACCCACACTTGCTAAGCGAAACAAGCCAGTCAGAAACAGGCAAATGCTACCCAGTTCCACGTACACGGCGCTCCCAGGCTTGTTAAATTCGTAGATACAGATGGCAGCATCGTAGTTGGTAGGGGAAATGGACTGTTTAACAAGTACAGAGAGCCAGTTTTGCACAATGGAAACTGTCTTACTTACTTTTCTTGTTGCTGAGACAAAATACCCGACACCCAAAGTTAGAGGGGGAAGGCTTGTTTGACTCACAGTTTGTAGAGACTTCATTCCGCAGTCGGCTGGCTCCAAGGCAGGGGGGCTTCGCAAAGGAGAACTGTTCATGGCAGGCAGAAGGCAGCAAGGTGACAAAGGACCTTAACGGCATCTTTCCGTCCCTTTTATCTTCTCCAGGCTACTCAGGGTGGGTAGCACTTGAGCCCCTAATCCTAGTGCCCTTGAGCCTAGCATTGCATCCTGAGTCAGTCCCAGCATCATGCACCCTAGATCGAACCACCTCTGAAAAAGCCCCACCTATGACCAAATGAGACTTTGGGGGGACATCGAGACACAAGCCATGACAGAAATCAATCTGGAGGTGGATGTGGGGACATCTGCACAACAGTATCACTACATTTAATGTTAAGATGGCAAACTTTATGTTTATGCATATTTATAATTTAAAAACATTTCATTTTGTATTTATTTATTGATTTACTTTGTTTTTTTTGCGACGGGGTCTCACTATTTAGTGCAGGCTGGCCTCAAACTCACAGTGATCCTCCTGCCTCAGCCTCCTGAGTGCTGGGATTATGGGCATCTGCCACCATGCCTGGCTAAAAAAAAAAAAAAATATTTAAACCAGAAAGGAAAAAATGATGCCCCTGCCTCTTTGCTGGGGCCAGGAAGGGGGTCTCATTCTCTGAAGGGAAGGACAGGGAAGGCTTCGCCCGACTCTCACCCCTGTAGCCACGCCCAGCTCTACTGCAGACATCGGAGGCCCAGAGAGCAGCTTCTGTGACCCTACAAGAAGCCAGGTGAGACTTGCAGGGCAGCCCTGTGGCCCCAGAACATACCTCAGGGAAATGGCGTTCTAACATGGGTCTTGGATAATTCACTCTACTTCCTGGACCTCAGTCTCTCCATGTTTCCAAGTGAATTGGACTCTAGAAGTTGTCTTGCTGGGCGTGGTGGAGCACGCCTGTATCCTAGCACTCGGGAGGCTGAGGCAGGAGGATCGTTGTGAGCTCAAGGCCAGCCTGAACTGCACAGCGAGACCCTGTCTCAAAAAGATAAAAA
>NW_004955445.1:9098069-9198705 GCF_000276665.1 Chinchilla lanigera | reverse complement strand
AAATTAGGTGGCACACTAGAAGGTCTGGACACCCAGACACTTTGTCCTTCTAAGGCCAGTCATCTGGAATTACAGAGGCTGGAGGGGCCACCTCTGGATGGGGGCAGTGTACCCCCCACCCCCATCCCACCCCGCCCCTGAAGTTCCCTAGCCTTCCCTGCCAGGCCCCTGTAGGTGGCTGAGTTTACAAGGCCTGCCTAAAATGGCGGCAGAAAGCCCTGTGACTTCCAGGACAGCCTGGTTCTGGTCCCATGGGTATCGGGTTCTTCGAAAACACCGCACTGGGGTTTTTGATCACAGGACTCACTATTTCTGGACCTCTCAGTCCCCGCCCCCAGATTTTACAGACTAATTTCCCCACGAGGGGGCTACTAGGAAGGTCTCAAAACCCCCGCTGTCCCCCCACGACCTGACTTCCTGCCTCCGTGTGCTGGAATTCCCAGCGGGGAAAGAAGAAAGTCTACAGCAGACCCCCATCCTTACTTGAGGGACTTTCCTACAACAACGTCCCTCACATCCTCGTCTCAAAGTGTACAGAAAATAACGCAAAAGCCAAAGAAAGTTACTACAATCTCATCATTCTTCCTGACGACCCAAGCAGGAGAGACCAGATCTGACATCCTCCTCCTCCTCCTCCTCCTCCTCCTCCTCCTCCTCACTACAATTTGACGTTAACCTTAGGTAGCTTTTATTGGGCATTTGCTGTGCACCAGCACTTCTTCTGAGCACACTGCATATTGTATCATTTAATCCGCCAATAATCCAAGGAGATGGATGCTACAGTACGCTCATTTTACAGAGGAGGAAACTGAGGCAGAGCCCACCCGGTGGCTCTCAGAAGACTGGGGTAGCCTCTGTGCTCTCCCCTCTCATCATGCGGCCTTGGGAAACTCAGTTCCTGTCTCCGGGCCTTACTTTTCTGTGAAATCTCCAAGTCGTACAAGGCAGTCATGAGCTAAAGGGTTTATTAGTCCTTGAATACATTTCCTAAAAATCAAGGCACACATGCACTGGAAACTGCACTGTGTATGTATGTTCTAAAAGCCAATTAGAGGGCCAGGAATTTAGCTCAGTAGCATAAGCGCCTGCCCTGGCAAGCGTAAGGTCCTGAGTTCAATTCCTAATACCAAAATAAATTTTTTCCTAAAAAGAGTGAGTTCATGCATTTTTGGGCTGGGGATCTAGCTCAGTGGCACAGCCCCTGCCTGGCAAGTGCAAGGTCCTGAGTTCAATTCCTAATACCAAAATAAATTTTTTCCTAAAAAGAGTGAGTTCATGCATTTTTGGGCTGGGGATCTAGCTCAGCGGTACAAATGCCTGCCTAGCAAGCACAAGGTCCTGAGTTCGATTCCCAGTACCTAAATAAATAAATAAATAAATGCCTATTAGGTTTATAGAAAAATGAAGAGGAAAGCACAGAGTCCCCTATTCACCCTCCCCTGCCTTCCTGGAGTTTCCTCCCTCACTGACATATGCAATCCTGCCGCCTGTTTGTTGCAGCTGAGGAGCCGGATTTGATACATTGTTATTAACTACAGTCCACAGTTTACCTTAGAGTTACCTCTCTGTGTTATGCATTCTGTGGGTATTAACACAAACAGGTGACATCATGTGTCCACCAGAGTAGCACCAGGCAGAATAGATCCCCCACTCCCCAAATCCCTAGGCTTCACCTGCTCATCCTTCTCTCCGTCCTCACAAAGCCCTGGTAAAGGATTTATTCGCCAGTGATACTGTTTCGGCTTTTCCAGAAAGCTGCACATTGGGGTGCAGTTTGTAGCCTTTGCACACGGGCTTGCTTCACTTCGCAGTCCACAGTGATGCTCCCTCCCCTTAGCAACACACATGTACCATTGTTGTCCTAGCTTGATGGCTCGGCTTTTTTTTTTTTTTTTTTAACCGGGAATCAAACTCAGGACCTTGTGCTTGCCAGGCAGGCGCTTATGCCGCTGAGCTATATCACCAGCCCGCCTCGGCTTTTTTTAAACCATGGGATAAATCTGCATTTTCTTCATGCATCACAGTTTGTTTATCCATTCACCTATTGAAAGATGTCGTGGTTGCTTCCAGTTTTTGACAGTTATGAATAAAGGCTTATATTTTATAACTCTGTCTTCCAGTGGCCAAAGTACAATAACATCCTATCGCTGTAGATTAGGAAAACATGAACAATTCCAGAGAACAAAATTGAAATCTCCCTTCCTGCAATAGAAAACTGAGACCGAGGGAGGGGAAATGGCATAGTTCCCTCATTGATCCATCCACCTATTCATTCATTCATCCTTCTGTGGATGTTCATAGAAGACCCACTATATTCAGGCTCTAGGAATAGGGAGGTGAAGTCTTTCCCCTCCCGGAGCTGATATTCTAGAGAGACAACCTAGCAAATAACTGAATGAGATGAATAATGAAATAACAGCCAGTATTTGTTGTGTACTTTCTTTGAGCCAAACATCATCTCAACAATTTTGGGTACTTATGGGGCTGGGGATTTAGTTCAGTGGCACAGTGCCTGCCTGGCAAGTGCAAGGTCGTGAGTTCGATTTCCGGTACCGGGAAAAAAAAAAGCAAAAAACCAAAAAAACCAAAAAAACAATTTTGAGTACTTAAAGGCACTAATTCTCACAAACACACAGAGAAGTAAGCCTATTGTTACCCACGGCTGGCAGATGAGGAAAAAGATTCAGAGAAGTGAAATCACTAACCTAAGGTCACTAGCTCATAAGAGGAGGAAGCAAGATTTGAACCAAGGTCACAGGGCTCTTGGGTCTGCGCATTTAACAAGGGATAATTTTGGACTGAGGATGGGGGTAGAACCCAGGGGAAACCTGATTCCAGCTTCTTATCTCCTTCCTGTTGGGCCCTTTGCCTTTCAGGGTTCGGAGAAGCCCCGCTTCAGGGTTTTAGGTGGCTTCTTCCCCCGTTTCTCTGCCGTGGTCCCAGGGTGGGGGAAGGGCCTGGATCTTCCGGCTGCCGGTGGCTCTGACATGCAATCGGATCCCCTTTATTTTTAAGCCATTAAATCCCTGATGACAAATGCTGCTCTCTGGAGGAACAGGCTGACCTGTCTGAGAGAACAGAGCAGCTGGGCCTGGAAGAGCCACACACCTCAAGTGATGTCTCGGGCAATCAGGCAGGGAGGGCCAGTTTGCCTGACTCCACTGACAGCAGAGAAAGCCCCACTCACAAGCCCGGATGGATCTGCGAGGCTTGGGAAAATAGGTACTTCATGTACTTCCAGGCAGAGGAAACCGCTGTCACTCGCCACCTTGGAAAACAGCTGATGTCCCCTACCAAATTTTAAGGGAATCTATCAATGCCAGGCTAGGGGCTCACCTCGCACATGTGAAAATGATGTATGTACCAAGCTACACATTACAGCCGTTCGCAGTGAAAGTACTGGAATGATTCCCTTTTTTTCCTTGCCAACCATTCAGATGCCCAGTTACAAAAACCAAGTCCTGCCTGGTGCAGTGGGGCAAACCTATAATCCCAGAGACTCAGGAGGCTGAGGCAGGAGGATCACTTGAGGCCAGGAGTTGGAAACTAGACTAAACAACATAGCAAGACCTGATCTCAAAAAAAAAGGATACCTATATAATAATTATTATTACCATTCTGCACACACTTCCTCAGGAGGAAAATACAGAAACACAGCAAGTGGGTCATAGGCTACAACCCTGGGCACGGGGAGGACAGGGAGCTGGCACCACAGGCAGGTGTGCTCTTTGAGAAGTGCTGGACCTTTAGTTTTTCTTTTGTTGTTTTTCTTATTGTTGTTGCGTTGCTAGGGATTGATCCCAGGGCCTAGGCCAGCATGATGACCTTTATTTTTTAAAAACCTTGTAACCTTGTGCACATATCATGTGTTTAAAGGACATTACTTAAAACAGGGAAGCGGGACAAAATGAAAATGAGAGAAGCAGGTGAGTGGTTTTTCAGGTGATTTTCCAGCTGGGTTTGCTGCGCTAACTGTGACCTGGGCCTGAGGTCCAAGGCTCCGTGCTCTCTGGCATCCCCAGAGACGGTGAGAAACGCAGCCGGGCTCTGAACTGGGTCAGTATGAGCAAGAGGGCCAGGTGAGCAGCAGTGGGGTGAGGCCTGCAGCCCCAGCAGCCGCCGAAGGCCAGAAGACCAGAGCTTTGTCGTTTGGCCTCTCGGACGAATGGAGTGAGTTGCCTGGCCTGTGGGGTGGGGGCAGGAGACAGAAGCAAGAGTTAAGAACGGCTTGCTCTTTCTCCTCAAGAGGTTGCAACACGTGAGACCCACGGCATGCGGCTTTTAGCAGCTCCCCGCTTCAGGTTTAAAATAACTTTCTGGTTAGAAAAAAAAAGAAGAAAAAGGAAGGTAAGGAAGAAAGAAAAGAGAACCTCCTACCGCAGCCCACACAGCCCAACAAAAAAGAGGTCCCCCGCTCCACGCCCCCGCCCACTTCAGCTTCCTTTGGAGACAGTGACAGAAGACCTGCCCCAGGAGATGCACAGGGGACCCCGTGAGCTGCAGGACCTCGGAGATCATGCATTTCAAGCTTCATTTCTTAGCTGGGAAAATGGAGGCCCAGAGAGAAGGGTTTGTTCAAGCCCATCCAGAAAGTTAGGCGCAAAAGCCGTTCAGGAAAGACAGCAGCAGGAGAGACTGGGCCACTGCACACTCCAGGGCTTTGCACCTGAGGAGCTGCACAGGGAACGCCTGTGGGGAAGGCGGATCCCCACCGGTCTTCCTCTCAGGCCACCGAGAGGCTGATGCGCAGGGCCAATGAGAGTCATCGGTGGGTCCAGGCAGACATCTTTGTATCCACATGCAGATGTAGAGCTTAACACTTTAAAAAAAAAAGTTAAGCTCTAAAAGCCACACAATCTCACTGGGCGTAGTGGTACACACCTGAAATCCCAGCACTCTGGGAGGCTGAGGCAGGAAGATCACAAGCTTGAGCTCGATCTGGGCAACTCAGCAACTTAGTGAAACCCTGTCTTAAAGTAAAAAATAAGAAGGGGCCAGGGATGCAGCTCAGTGAAGAGGCCTTGGGTTCCATCCCCATTATTGTAAAAAGTTAAAAAAAAGAAAAACAAAAAAAAAAAACCCACGCTGACACCTGCCATTCGTAGCGGTGAGGACATTCGCAATTTTGTGCCACGCTGCCACGCCTTGGGTCAGGACACGTGTGTGGAACTTTGGACACGTACTTCGCTCTGAGTTTCACTTCTCTCTTGACCCTGGTGTAAGAAAAATGACAGCGAGCAAAGTGATACACAGGAGCAGACACTGGGTTTGGGGGACAGGGAGATGACAGGAAGCGCTGGGAATGGTGGCGAATTGGAGAAAAAGCCGAACCCTACTCTAGAAGGACCTACACTGCGTCCTGTCAGCCTTACCGTGCCACCCCCGCCACAAGGCTTATTCAGTACTGTGAGATCCTACAGTGCAGGTCCCACCACCCTCCATGGCGCTATGTGACCCTGTGACCAGGCCTTTGGGTCTCCATGGCCCAAATGAGGAGTCTGGGGAGAAGATATTTATCCGGAATCACTTGCCTCTTCGGTTGCTGAAGAGGGATTCAAACTCGGGACTTTCCAAAATTTCTTTCAATTACAGGGAGTCTGCCTGTATAAAAGGGGAGCAGGGTATGAGTTGTACCACTGAACCTGTCGTTACCAGTGCCCTCCGCGTCCTTCGGGAGCACAGGGAAGGGGTGTGTGTGCATGTGTGTGTGTGTGTGTGTGTGTGTGTGTGTGTGTGTGTGTGAAGGCAGGGGTCGCCTGTGCTTTAGGGAAAGGCAGGGAGCGGAGCACTGTGGCCAGGCTGTGTCAGGGCTTTGGGAGACACGCTGTGCCTGAGAGAAGCGCCTCACGCTCTGGTCACTCCGTGGAGCCAGGGAAGCAGGAGCCTCCTGAGTCTGGCTTCAGCGTGGGGCACAATAGGACATTTCGTGGTTGTCCGTCTACAAGCTGACCGCCACAGGAGAGCTCGGCCAGGGGCTGCTGTCCTGCTCGGGCTTTGGGGAGGACACAGACCTCAGTCACCTTCCTAGAGAACGGTGGCTCTGGAGAAGAGGGAAGGAAGGTCCTGTCACAAAGTAGGAAAGTGATGGGCTCAGTTTACCCGAGCTCAGGGAGTCCTCCAGCAAGGGCCGTTCCAGCGGGCTCTGCCACACTGTGGGAAGAAGATGAGCAGGGAAGAGATGTGCGGCCCACGGAGAGGCAGGCGAGAGGGTCTCTGGCCAGGGGAGGGCTGGGCTTCCGGGAGAGAGGGCCCTGGGGTGCTGAGGAGGAGCAAGAGGAAGAGGGAGAAGGCCGGGGAGGCCCATAAGAGGGAAACGTGGGGTGAGACCTCAGCTGGGGCCCAAAGACAATGGCACCTTTAGATGACCATATGCAAAGATCCCCCAGAACACCTAAGAAGACAAAGTTAGCCTGTGCATGATGAACTATGCCGTATGTCCCACTTACTCAGAAGGCTGAGGCAGGAGAATCTCAAATTCAAGGTTAGCCTGGCAACTTAGTGAGACCTTGTCTCAAAATAAATAAATAAGACATCTCACTGGAGATGTATCCCACTGGTAAAGCATGCTTGGGTCCCATCCCCAGGACTGGGATTAGAAGACAAAGTTAGGGAAAGTCAGTGAATGGCTCTGAAGCAGGGCCAGGGTGAGTCCTATGTAAATAGAAGGATGACTCCGGATGTGGCCAAATCTGGTGAAGTCTGGAGCTGAAAATTCATGCTGTGCTTATACTGTTGGATCACTTTTGCATAACTGTATCTTGTAATCCGAGCAACTACTTTGAAGATAGCAATATGCAATATAATTGTTAACTTCCTATTATTTTTGAAATTCTGTATCCTAGTTTTTATTGTTTTCTCTCTCTTTAAAATAAAAGTCAAAAAAATAATTCAAGGTGTCCGAAGGGTGCCTCGACCAGCACAACTTGAGAAGCCAGTTACGCGGAGCTGGAACACAGCACGAAAGAGAAGTGCGATGTGGTCGGGGTGCAGGGTAAGGAGGTGTGTGGGGCAGAGGCAGTTTGGAAGGTGCTGCAGGTGACGGTGCAAGGTCTTCAGGAGGGAAGGAGGAAGGGGAGGGCACAGTTTGGGGAAAGGCAGGAAGCAGGTTGAGAAGCGTGAGAGCTTGGGTCCCCGAGGAGAGGGGCACAGGGTGAGGGGCAGTGCACCTGGGGCGTCAGAGCTTTGACGACAGACAAGACAATGGGGGGGGGACAGGTTCAGGTGGCTGTAATAAAATGGAGTTACCTCTTGTGCCCTCTCACCCCAAGGGACAGAGCGAGCCACTGGGGGCCTTTCTTCTCTCGCTCCACACAAAGACACAACTTCAGGGAACGCAGGCTGACAGATGGGGCAACAGATCCTGTAACCCTATCCCCTTCCCGCTCAGGAAGTCTGTTCCCGTGGGCTGCCGCGCAGGCCCGCTGCTGAGACTGAGGCTGCGAAGCTGTTTTTCTCATTCACCTAGCCGCAGGTGGGCAGGACGGAAGCCAAGCAGAGTCCTCTAGAGACGGTCCTGGCGGTGGGATCGGCCCTTCAGAGAACAGAACGAAACCCAAAGCCACATAAAAGATGGCAGGAGGTGGCCAAGAGCTTATCTTATCAGGCTAACTCTTCCTTGGAATCAAGGGAGGGGACAGAGCTGGGCTTGTTTTCTCTCCTTTTCCTCCGCGGTTAATTGCCAGCCCCGTCTGGAGGAGGCTGGGCTGTTGTGGGTGACTCTTGGAAGTGTAATCCGGCCTGGGAGGCAGGTGATTTTCCCAGCCAGCTTGGGTTTTTAACAATTTCTTGTTGGAAATCACATCCTCCAGCCAACTGTTGAGCACTATTTAGGGAGCAGTCACCAAATAGCTCCGTAGTGGGCTAAATGCTCCTGGGAGAGGCGGAAAGGTGAAAGGCTGTCTTCACTACAACAAGCCCCCAATCATGAGGGCAGGGAAATAGGAGCAGAATTTATTGTTTTTATTTACATGAGCTCTTTTTTTATTCTTTTAGTACTGGGAATCAAACTCTGGACCTTGCACTTCCCAGGCAGGCGCTTGTGTGGCTGAGCTGTATCCCCAGCCCACGTGGGTTCTTTATCTACCTGCCTCACTCAGCTGTAAACATCTCCGGAGCCAAAACCTGGTCTGAACCATCCTGACTTCTGACTCTGGAAGTGGGAACAAAACAGGGGCTCAACATACGTGTCTTCACACCCAGGATTCATTCCACGGCAAGCATCCGAGACACTAAATGGCTCAGTTGAAACATGAAGTATATTAACTCACAGAACTGAGAAATGCAGGGCTAGAATGACTTCAGGTAGAGCTGGATTCAGGGGCCAAGCAAGACTGTCAAGGGCCGTCTTCCTCCTCCCCATCACTCTCTGCTCTTCATGTTGGCCTTATACTAGGGTAGATTCTTTTTTTTTTTTTTTTTTTTTTGGTACCAGGGATCGAACACATGACCTTGCACTTGCCAGGTAGGTGCTTATGCCACTGAGCTATATCCCCAGCCACTCAGGTAGATTCTTACTAAGTGGTGGTGACATATGTCAGCAAAACTATCAAAAGAACTTCTATTCTTTCAATAGTTTCACAGAAGGGTTTTGACCGGCACTTGCTGGACTGATGTGTCATATGCCAATCCTAGAGAGGAAATGGATATGCTAATTGGCCAGGTCGGAGGCCCTGTCCATTTTATATTTGTTATAAGAAAAGTTAGAGATGGCAACATGATATTTTACATTTGATCAAGGAAGTAGCTAGAGCCAGGCATGGTAGTGCACACCTGTAATCCTAGCACACAGGAGGCTGAGGCAGGAGGAACGCTGTGAGTTCAAGGCCAGCCTGGGCTCTGCAGTGGGTTCAAGGCCAGTCTGGGCTGCACAACTAGACCCTGTCTCAAAAAAACTTGAGTGATCTAAACCCACATTAAAACATTTCACCTGCTGTTTTAAAACTTCCCTGTTACTCAGAGCAAAACCCTAACTCCCTATCATGGCCTAGCCCAGCCTGGATTCCTCACTGACTGCATTTGCTACCATTCTCCCCTTCACTCACTCTGTCCTAGCCAGGCTGTTCTCCTTATGGATCCACAAACAATTCTGTTCTGGTAGTGTCCTTGAGGCCCTGGATCCAGCTATAGCTGAATCCCTGGACTCTTCAGTTATGTATCTTAGTCAGGTCTGTTCCACACTCAGGCCAATTTGAGTTCGGCTCAGTCACTCATAACCAAAAAACCACTTAAAAGAGTGGCTATTGTTAGGGTTAAATGAGATGATGAATTATAAAGTCTGCGGCAATAAGTGCTCCTCAAAAACTGGGGGTCATTATTATTAATCTTTTATCATTCTTTCTTCCACACACATATTTAAATCTATTCCCACTTTTAAAATGTTTAACTTAAGAAAAAATGTTTCAACTGATGCATAATTGGGGCTGTTAGTTACTTGGTAAAAATGTAGCCACACAGGCTATTGGAATACTGAAATACTTCTGTAACAGTCGGTAAATAGCATCCTTCTAAATCCCCCACATGCCTCCGCCTCTGCAGGATGCCGCCAACTCCTGTGTTGGAAGCTTCCAGCCCATCCTATAATCTTGCACCTAAAGGGTTAACACTAGGCCCAGCAGGGGGCTCCTGTACCCCATCTAGGACGAGGCCTTGTCCATGCTACAGATTTTTAATATCACCTCTGGGGACATCTATCAACTCTTCAGTATGCATACATGAAAGGGAAACACTAAATTACCAATAGCTCCACGCTCCCCAGCGCCTGCCACGTCACCAGTTACTGATAACTGTGCAGCCTCTGCCGGTCCTGAGAATATCAATTGTGACTAAGCAGGTGTGGCCCCAGGCCAAACCCTTTTTCCCTGCCCGATACCTGCTAGAGCCCCCACTCCCCTGTTCCTACCTACCCCCCATTCCTGGGTCGTCGTTTCTAGTGGCAATCCAAAAGTCCTTTGTCTTAATGCACTGTGGCTGGCCTACCCTTCCTCCGCGATGGGACATATGGTCCGTTTTTGTTCAGCTTTTCAAATTTTGAAAACTTGCTCTGCTGGAAATTGAATTTCCATGTGGTACCCATCTTTCGGGTAATAAGCAACGGATTTCCTTCCTGATTCAAACTTCGGTTGTGTGCATCATGAGACACAGTCTAACTTTGTGTCTGCAAGTGTTTCTTGCTGTTGCTCTTTGAAATAAGAATCCACATGCCGTTCAGTTGCATAATGCTGCCGTTTAATAAATTATTTATTTTAACTTTAAGTCCAGAAAGGGGCTCTCAGTGGTTTATAAAAACATATACAAGAAGAAAGCAAATCATGAGGGAGCTGGGGGAAATGAAAAATAAGGAATAGTAGAGCTGACAGGTATCGTGTTCAGCTGCTGGTAAAACAGAGCAGAAGTAACAGTGGCCTAAATGCCATAGATGTTTATTTTCCCTTGCATAAATGAAATCTGGAGAGAGGAAGTCCTGTGGCATCACAATATCAGGATATAGGCTCTTTCTAGCTCTCTCTTTCATTATCCTTAGAGCCTAAATCATTAAGGCCAACCCATGCCTGCAGATGCTCCAGCTATTGGAGCTATGTTTCAGGAAGCCCTGTAATCCCGGCTTCTTTCAGGAGCCTTTAGAAAACTCCACCCCCCTCCAAAAAAAAACCAGAAAAACTCCAACTCAAAACTTCAATTTATATTTACTGATCACAGTGTGGGCCTAGCTACAAAGAAGGCTGAGAAACAGAACATATGATGTGTTCGCAAACCCACTCCAAATAAAACAAGGGCTTGGTTAGCAGGAAAGAATGGAGAATAGATCATGAGTACACTACTGACAAGCTCTGACATAGGTAAGAAAGTGGAAAAAAAAAAACCTAGGAGTTCAGCTGATTCACAGAATTGCTTACTTTTTTGTGTGTGTCTTTTGAGACAGGGTCTCACTATGCAATTCAGGCTGGCCTTGAGCTCACTTTGTAGCCCAGGCTGGTCTCAAACTTGCAACGATCCTCCTGCCTCAGCCTCCAGCGTGCTGGGATTGCAGGTGCCTCCAGGTGCAGAAATTGCTTAAGGTGGCTGGCTGCCAACGGGTCTCTGAGCATTGTAGTGGCAGTAGCGGAAAGGGCATCCATGACCAAATGCAAAGTGTTTTATCTAAGCAAAGAAACCAAATCCACTGCTGGGGGTGGGGGGAAGAAAACCTATCTTTCCCCCAAAGTGAGGCTAAAAAGAAAGGTTACTCACAAATCTGTATGAGAGAAGCATAGGACATGGAGGACAACACCCTCAGAACATTTCTCCAATGATAAAACAACATGATTCTGGGATTTGCTTCAAAAATTCCGTGTGGCGGAATGGGTGGGAGTATAGCTAGAACCAGATGGCTGTGAGTTGGTCGTTGCCGGACTGGGTAGTAGAGACAAGGGGTTTTGTTTTATGTTTTCCTTTACTTTGGTATATATTTAACATTTTTCTATTCTAAAAAAAGAAGTTAAACTCTGTAATAATTTCTTTCCTCCAATTGCTTTTTTAAATGTTCCTTTTCATAAACTTGCCTCTAAGTTCAATTGACAGGCGATTTGTATCATAGTTACTCCTGCTTTTTTTTTTTTTTTTTGCCTTTTTAAAAATCTGCTTTCCTTATTTGTTAACTTATTTTTAACAGCTTTATTGAGATAAAATTCACATGCCATACAATTCACTCTTTTAAAGTATACCATTTGATGGTTTCTTACAGAGTCGTGCAAGCACTGCCACAACAAATTTTAGAATTCTTTCATCACCTCCCAAAGAAACCTCACACCCATTAGCAGTCACTCTTGGTCCCTTGTCCCCACCCCCACCCTTGGCTCTAGACAATCATAAATCTCCTTTCTGTCTTTATGCCTTTGCTGTACTGTGTATTTCGCCAGCTAGATCCATACAATATATTTTTGTGAGTATCTTCCTTCCCTTCACATAATATCTTCAAGTTTCCTCTGGATTACAGCATGTATCAGTACTTCACACATTTTTACAGAGAACATTCCATTTCTTGATTGGTACTGGTTTTTTTTTAAGTCAGTCATCAGTTGGTGGACATTTAGATTGTTTACAGTTTGGACAATTATGAATAATGCTGTCATGAACCTTCATGTAGAAGTAGCTGTGTGGATAGATGACCTCATTTCTCTATATATACATATGGAATTTCTGGTTGGTGACACTACATTTAATGTCTTTAGGAATTGCCAAACTGTTGGCAAAAGTGGTGGCATCATCCTACTTTTGTACCAGCAAAGGAAAGAGTTGCATAAGGGTTCTGATTTCTCCATAGGTTTACCAACACTTATTATTGTCTGCCTTTTATTTTAGCCATATAAGTGGATGTAAAATGATACTGCATTGCGGTCTTAATGTGCTTTTCCCTAGTGATCATGACATTGATCACCTTTTATGTGCTTCTTGGCCATTCATATATCCTCTTTGTAGAAATGTCTATTCAAAATATTTTCCCATTCTTTTTATTGTGATTGATTATCAGTTTTCTTCATGTATTCTGTGTGTAAGTGCCTTATCACTGTAGGATTTGTAATTTGCAATATTTTCCCATTCTACAGCTGATCTTTTGACTTTTTTTTCAGTTGAACCCAGGATCCCACGTGTACTATGCAAGAGCCACTGAACTGCATAGCCAGTCCTTTTTAAATTTTATTTTGAGGCAGGGTCTTGCTAACCTGCCCAGGCTGGCCTTGAACTTGTGATCCTCCCAAGTGATGGGATTACAGTCACATCTCACCACACTCAGTTCCTTGTCTTTTAACTTTCTTGATGATGTTCTCTGAAACACAGGTTTTAAAAGATTTTGATGAAGTCAAATTTTTTGTTTTTTCTTTAGCCACTTGTGCTCTTGGTGTTATGTGTAAGAAGCTTTGCTTTGCTTTGCCCAAGGTCACAAAGATTGTCTCCAATGTTTTCTTCTAAGAATTTTATGGTCTTAATCCTTACCTGTAGGTCTGTGATCCGTTGTTAGTTATTCCTTATATACAGGTGATGAAAGAGTTCAAATCCACTCTTTTGCATGTGAATATCCAGATGCTCAATCATCACTTATTTGAAAAAAAATATAATTCCAAATGTAATTGTTACTGTACCCTTGTAATAAACCAACTCCCTATGAAGGAAGGGTTGATGGCTGCTCTCTCAAACTATCTCAGACGTATATGTCAATCCTTATGTCACCAACACATTGGGTTGATTATTGTAGCTTTGAATTAAATGTTGACATCAGAAATTGTTTGTTTGTTTGCTTACTATTATCAATTTATTACAGAAGATACAACTCAGGAAGAGCCAAATGGAAAAGACTCACAGGACAAACCATGGGGAAGTGGGGGACAGAGCTTCCATGGCACCCCATTGATTGATTGCAATATTGGAAATAGAACTCAGGGTCTTCTGAATGCTAGACAAGCTCTCTACCACTGAGCTACTTTCTCAACCCGCCTTCACACCCTTTCTAAATTAAGTCTTCCAATTTTGTTGTTTTTTTAGGTTGTTTAGGTTATTTTAAATCCTTTGCATTTCTGCATATATTTTAGAATCAGTCGACTGAAAAGAACCCAACCAGGATCTATGCTTATAAGGATATTAGCCTGTCAGACTTAGTTTTGTTAATATACCAATACTTCCCAAGTTATCTACAGATTCAATCAAGCCCATCTGCAGTTTTCTATTGTGATGCCTTTGTCTAGGTTTGGTTATATTGGCCTCATTGAATGAGTTGCAAAATGTTCCCTCTTCTTCTAATTTTTGGAAGAGTTTGTGAAGAATTAGTACCTGAGCTTAGACTTTTCTGAGTATAAAAAAAGTTTTAATGCTATTTCAATCTCTTATTTTAGGTCTATTTAGACTTTTTATTTCTTCTTGAGTCAGTTTGTATAGTTTATATCTTTCCAGGAATTCTTCCATTTCACCTAAATCATCTATTTTTTTTTTTTTTTTTGGCATCCTGTTGTTCACACCTTTTATTTATAAACCAGTTTATTTCTGTGAGATCAGTTATGATGTTTTCTTTTTTCATTCCTGATTCTAATAATTTGTGTCTTTTGTCTTTGTTTCTTGGTCAGTCTAGTGAAGATTTGTCAATTTTTTTGATCTTTTCAGGGAAGAAACTTCATTGATTTTTTCACTATTCTTAATCTCTCCATCATTCATTTCTGCTGTAATATTTATTTATTTTCTTCCATTTGCCTTAAGTTTATCCATAATATTTTAAAAGCAGTGTTTTCAGAATTATCTTTCACGGGACTAGGGAGATCATTTGGCATATGAAAAAATTATTTCTCTGATCAAATATTTATGAGAAGCAAATTTATTCATACTGAAGTTTTATTTCATTTGGTTTTAAAACTATGCAGTTTGTCAGATCTCTGATATTTTCACAAGTACTGTAAATTTATGAGACAGCTTCAGTGTGCAGAATTTTCAGAAGTTTTTGAGTAGGAAATTCAGCTGAAAAAAAAGTAACATTGGATTGTGGGATTTTCTGAAATCCTGCTCTGAAGTTTTACTGTCCTCCAAAACTTTATGTGATTGCTATTCCACAGACAGAGAACTAATATCTAGAATATATAAAGAACTCAAAAAAATTAGACTCTCCCCAAATAAAAGATCCAACTAAAAAATGAACAACTGAAATGAATAGTCACATCATAGGATAAGTACAAATGACCAATGAATATATGAAAAAATGTTCAACATTTCTGGCCATTACAGAAATGAAAATTAAAACCACAATTAGATTCCATCTTACCCAGGAAAAATGGCCACCATCAAGAAAACAAACACAAGAGTTCCCTGGAAGGAGGGCTTCCGGCACACAGGGAGCCACGGGGGGGGAGCGCCAGTCTTCTGGCTGGCTAGCTTCCTGCCTCGTGGCTCCCAGAGGGTGGGCCCCCATCGCACGGGGAGCCTCGGGCAGGGAGCGCCGGTCTTCAGACCAGCGGCTCACTCCCGGCCTCGTAGTTCCCCGGAAGGAGGGCTTCCGGTGCACAGGGAGCCATGGGTGGGGAGCGCCAGTCTTCTGGCTGGCTAGCTTCCTGCCTCGTAGCTCCCGGAGGTAGGGCCCCCAGCACATGGGGAGCCCATGCAGCGGCAAGCGCTATTGCGCGCCGGCCCTTAGGCCGGCCACCGCCGCTCAATTGAGATCTATCATGACACAGAGAAACAGTGACACAATTGGCCCACCATGCACCGACTGCAGTTGCCCACCCACAGATGTGTGTGAATCATTCAAAGTTTGAACAACCCCTGGGAATACATGCCATACAATGGGCCACTCTTGCTCCTGCCATTGAGAATCAGAAAGGTCCAGAGCCAGTGGAGGAGCAGCTGCTGAACAAGGACTCAGAGAACATGAGAATGCAGACTAAGCCCACAGAGTCAGAGGTCCAGTGGACTGGGGTCACAAGAGCCACTCGGAAGCTATAAACCAGGAGGACCTTGCACAATACCTGCAGAGACTCATTGGAAGCCATTCTTCCCCTGACAGTACAGGCTGTGGTGGAGCTCTGGAGAAGTCTGCAGCAGGATTCCTGCTGCCTGTGCTGACAGTTGGGGAGAGGACACTAACTGCTTGTGGGGTCCCAATGCGATGGGAGGCTGGAGAGAAAACGCTACAAAAAATGGCTTTCGCCCCAGACGGCTCACTTGATTTTTGACAATCCTTAGGCTGTAAGTACTTGTTAGATCCTTCTTGTGTATCTCTGTCTTCCTGAGAAACCACTTTGAAGATACCACCATGTATTACAGCAGTCATTGATATTTTCCTACTAATCTATCCATAACTCTCTAATGTTTGTATTGTTCCTATCCTATTTCATAAATGCATCCATGTTTATTATTATGTGTTTCCTACAACAACCATTGAGAATTATTGAATGATTATTCAGTAGGTCACTCATGTATAGTTCTATTTATATTCTTTAGAAGCCACTTTGAAGATACCTAAGTATAGTACAACAACTATTGATAATCTCCTACCTCTTTTGTCTGTAACTCACTATCATTTGTCTATTTGTTTTCCTGAGAAACTATCTTATAGATAACAATATGTAAAACAATAACCATTGATAATTTCCTACCACTTTGTCTGTAATTTGGTAAGCCCCTGCTATTATTATGTTATCCTTCTTTCACTCTTTAAAATAAAAAAAAAAAGAAAACAAACATAAACAAATGATAACAAAGCTCCAGGCAAAAAGGAACCCTTCTGCTTTGCTGGTGAGAATGTAAACTAGCACAACCAATATGAAAATGAGTATAGAGCTTCCTCAAAAAAAATGAAACTAGAAATTCCATTTGACACAGCTATTCCCCTTCTAGGTATCTTCCTGAAAGAGTTAAAGACATCATATTACAGTGACCCATGCATACCCATGTTTATAGCAGCACAACTTATAATAGTTAAATCTTGGAAGCAGCCTATATACCCATCAACAAACGAATGGATTTTAAAAAATGGTATTTACAGGGGCTGGGGATTTAGCTCAGCGGCAAAAGCGCCTGCCTGGCAAGCGCAAGGTCATGAGTTTGGTCCCCGGTACAGGAAAAAAACCAAAAAAAACAAAGAAAAAAAAAAGGTATTTACACACAATGGAGTACTCTTCTGCCACAAAGAAGGATAAACGAGTGATTTGTAAGACACTGGATGAAGCTTGAGACCGAAATGTTAAGTGAAGTAAATTGAACAAACAAGTTTAAATATTACATGGTTTTCTTATATGAGAAACCCAAAGTATAAATAAAGAGCAAAATAAGAGATAGATCTTCTTCAAACTGGAAAGGGATCAAGAGATAAAGGGAGAGGGAGGGGAGGGAGTAGGGATGAAAAAAGAATTAAGATGTGTTATGTACACGCACCAACTCCACATAAGGAATGTAAATATTATGTACTACAAACATGGACAGATAAAAAAATTCAAAGTAAAAAGCTAATTTAAAAGGGCTGCAGATGTAGCCTAGTATCTCTAGTACCATTTTTTAAAAAGTAAAATGACCCTAGAATTTATCACACAAACCATGACACCTCTGACATTGATGAAAGTGGCTCTTGATAATAATGATGGAGGGGCTGGAGATTTAGCTCAGCGGCAAAGCACCTGCCTGGCAAGCTCAAGATCATGAGTTCGATTCCTGGTACCAGAAGAAAAGACAAAAAAAAACACAAACAAACCATAATAATGATGTAACAACACATGTAAAACTCAACTACACTGGGTTTTAAATTTGGACAACTGGCCATAGCATGAAGAGCCAGACAACCTGTGCTGGACCCTCAGGCCCATTATCCCCAGCTCTGTGACCTTGCGCAAATAACTCAATCTCTCTGCTTTGTTATCTCCTCTATAAGATGGGATAATCATAGTAATGTTGCCTTTGGGGGTGTTTTAAGAGTAAATAAGTTAATGCATATAAAGAATAGCATAGAGGCTGGCAGTGTGTCTCAGCAGCAGAGCGCTTGCCTAGCACATGCCAGGCTCTGGGTTCTGGCCCCAGCCCTATTTAAAAACAAAAAGCAAACAGCATAGTAAAGAGCCTAATATTGCCCACTCTCATCACCACCACTATAGACCACTTGGATCTAATGGACACAGCCCTGCTAAGAACATTGGCATCTTTTGTTGTTGAATTTGCAGCACCTGAAACAGAGCGTGTGACACACTGTAGGTGCTTCTTATATATTCCTTGAATAAATGAAAGGTAAAAGAAATACAAGTGCAGTAAGGCTTCAGAGTAGGAGTGGAAGATGCCAGGTGTGGTGGCACGTGCCTGTAATCCCATCACTCGGGAGGCTGAGGCAGGAGGATCGTTGCGAGTTCGAGGCCAGCCTGGGCTACAAAGTGAGTTCAAGGCCAGCCTGAACTGCATCATGAAACCCTGGCTCAAACAAACAAACAAATAAATAGAAGATGACGGCACCAAACACTGACAAGGATGGGGAGCAACAGGAGCTCTCAGCTGCTGCTGGTGGAAATGCAGAGTGGTCAGCTGCCTTGGAAAACAGTTTGGTAGCTTCCAACAAAAGGAAACATACTGTCACTGTAGGATCCAACCACCAGACTCTTCACTATTTACCCAAAGAAACTGAAAGCATGTATACATAAAAACCTATGCACAATAACTATTTTATAGCAGCTTTATTCATAATTGCCAAAAAAAGTGGAAGCAACTAACGTATCCTTCAAGTAGTGAATGCATAAATCAATTACGGTCCATCCAGATAATGGAATATTATTAACACTAAAATAGCAACAACAAAAAGCAAAACAAAACACTATCAAGCCATGAACAGACATGGAAGAAACATAAATACATGTCACTAAATGAAGGAAGTCTTTCAGTCTGGAAAGCTGTATACTGTGTGATGCCAACTCTATGACATTCTGAAAAAGACTAAAACTATGGGAAAAGGGGGGGTCAGTATCTGCCAGAGGTAAGGAAAAGAAATCAATGTGGCACAGAGGAATTTTAAAGCAGTAAACCCAGGCATGGTGGCACACACCTGTAATCTTAGCACTTGAGAGGCTGAGGCAGGAGGATTACAACAAGTTTGAGGCCAGCCTGGCTACATAGTGAGTTCAGGGGTAGCCTGAACTATACAGTGAGACCTTGTCTGAAAAAACAAAACAAACAAACAGAAAACCAAAAGCAGTGAAATGATTCTGATACTATCACGGTGATTACAAGTTACTATACATTTGTCAAAACTCCGAATGTACAACACCAAGTGGCCCTGAATATAAACTGCAGACTTTGGGTGGCAATGATGTGTCCGTGCAGTTTTATCCACTGTAACAATGTACCGCTCTGACCCAAAATGCCAGTGGTGGCACTGCTGTGCGTGTGTAGGGACAGAAGTCTGTGGAAACTTTCTGTATTTAGTCTTAATTTTACTGTAAACCTAGAACTGTTCTTAAAAGTAAGCTCATAAAGTGGATGCAGTGACTCACATCCATAATCCCAGTTACTCAGAAGACTGAGGCAGGAAGATTGAAAGTTCAAGGCCAGGCTGGGCAATTTATGAGACCTTCTCTCAAAATAAAATAGAAAAGGGCTGGGGATGTATCTCAGTGACAGAGTGTGTGCTTAGCAAGCATAAGGCCCTGTGTTCAATCCCCAGTACAGAGAGAAAGAGAGAGAGAGACATTTATTATTTAGTACATATTTATTGGACAAAATTGCAGACACTTCCAAGCGCTGGCTAGTTGCGTGACAGTCCTCTGCTGGGCCTCAGACACTGGTCATCTCAAGACAGGGCCTCTCCCTTCTGCCTGGCAGCGGGCCACTCTCACATCCCAAGGGAAGAACAACAGCCCGGTCCAGCCCTCACCGGCCCAGGCTGCATGATACCCGGGACTGACCATATGTGAGCCAAATGCCCAGCCACTGCTCAGCTAGACCGCACGCCAGGAAGCGCTTGTGCAAGTCTGACTCTTTGTGACTGGAAGCCTTATCTCCCTGGGCCTTGCTGTGGACCCCAGAAGCTGGGCCCAGATAAAACCAGTTCTTAGAAGGCCAGAGGGACGTTTGGCCAGGATCACGTAGCAGGCACAGGTACCAAGATAGGTCTTGGCTCCAGCGGCCCAGTCCCAGGGGTAGCTCAGCCTCACAATTATTAGCAAGGATACAGGGAATTAAAAGCAAGGAATAGAAGCAAACACTTCCACATCACTCACCACCTGCCTGGCTTTCTTCAGAGCTTTGACAAACAGAAACTCTCACTCTGCCTGCTGTCTCATGAAGTAGGTGTTATGGTCATTATCCCCTCTTACAGAGAAGGACACTGAGGTACAAAGAGAATCTCTGCCAGTAGCCAGAGAGGTTTCCGACTCACAGATGCTGGCTTGTGAACCTGCGCAAGCTGGCTCCAAGCCACGCTCTTGATCATTAAGTCATTCTGCCTCCCAAGTACACGGTACTGTTCAGTGTGCAAAATGCCTGTAGCCTATCACACCTCACGTAAGCCACACACCAAGGAGGTAGGGAGGTAGGGAGGGTGGGTATCCCCCCTATCCCTGTGAAGAAGGATTACCAAAGAAAGTCAAGCCAGAAAACCAAAGCCCAGAGAGGGAAGTGATTTTCCCAAAGCCACATGACAATCAGCATACCTCTGCAGGCAGATGGCCCTGGGCTCAAATCCCAACTCTGACTGATCGGCTACATGACTTTAGACAGTTAATTCTTCTGTGTCTCAGTGTTTCCATTTTGGCATTCTTAGGAGAAGTAAGCAAGTCAATATAAGAACAGCAGTTAAAAGTCTTTATTTAAACTGTTGATATTTTGCTCATTATGAATTTTTGGTGTTTTTTTGTTTTTGGTACCGGGAGTCGAACTCAGGACCTTGCTCTTGCCCGGCAGGTGCTTATGCCACTGAGCTATATCCCCAATTCAAATTTTTGGGTGTTGGTTTTGATTTCTTTATAGATATTGCACTAGGAAGATTATTAACCTTGGAGCTTTTGGGTACCCCTTTAACTTTTGCTGTGCTTGCCTGGACCAGCCCTGTTTTATGCAGAAGAAACACTCAATACCTATTGTGATTGCCGCTGTTTGTCCAGTGCTGAGGACATGCCAGGAATTGTTAAGAGTTTATAAATAGGGCTGGGGATGTGGCTCAGTGGCAGAGCACTTGCCTAACATTAGAAAGTCCTGGATTCAACTCCCAGCACACTCCCCCAAAAAAGTTTTGCTGAACAACAGCAACAAGCAAAACCAGAAACTACAAGGAGAAACAAGTGACAGGATGGGAAAAAATATTTGTAAGCATATACAAGCAAAAGATTAGTGTCCAAAGTACATAAAGAACTCCTACAGATTGTTTGTTTGTTTGTTGAGACAGGGTCTTGCTATATTGGCCTTGAACTCGCTTAATTAGCCCAGGCTGACCTCGAACTCACAGTAATCCTCCTGCCTCAGCCTCCCGAGCGCTGGGATTACAGGCATGCACCACCACGCCTGGCTACAGATTCGTTTTTTACAAGACAAACTCCTCAATACAACAGTATGCAGAGGAGAGAAACAGGCAGTCCACCAAAGAGGAGGAACAGATGGTGAACCAGTGTATGAAGAAACTTCAGCCTTGCTGGTTATGAAATGTACATTTTGAAGTTTGATGCTATCATGTATTGGCAAAGGTGTGAGGAAACAGGATTATAAAGTGATTATAAACTATACTGTCTTTTTAGAGGGAAATGTGGTGTATCTAGAACTAAAATTGCACTCACCCTGGGCTAAGCTCTTTCACTCCTTGTCTCCCCAGGGAAACATGTGCAGAGAATGGTAGCGACTTGTGTAGAGTGACTTTGCTTATGAAGATGATAAAATGGAGACACTGAAAATGCCCTTCAAGCAAGGACTTGATAAATAAACCATGGTGTAGCCAAAGTATGAACTACAAGTGCCATGCATGTGCATGCGTGTATGCATGGTGTGTGTGTTAAGGTAGGTCTATGCTATTAATTTGGGCAGGAGGAGGGGAAGGCAAGTTGTAGAGCATTGTGTATAATATGTTGCTTGTACTGACAAAAACAGCTACAGAAATGAAACAGTACTGAAGAAGTCCCTGTTGGCTGACTATCCAATATCCATTGCTCTGTTATTTGCTTACAGTTCCAAGACTCGCCGTGGATGGTGTTGTGCCCAGTGTCAGGGAAGGACCCACCTTGGGTCTCTGCCAACCACGGCAGCCCCATTTCCATGGGGGAGCCCTAGTCTACAGCAGCTCTCCTGTCACCAGCCCTGGTCTACAGAGGCCAGCTACTCACCCCGACACTGTCACCCATGTGTCTCTTCTGGGTTTGGTGGATGCAGTGGTGTTTGGGCCCTTTGGCAGGAGGGACTTGCCGGATAGCTTTTTGCTCCCTTCCCTGGCCTGCAGGGACATTTCTGCCACTGCTACCACTTTCAGTCTGAGCCAGTGCTTTTCCAAGTTGCCTTCCTAGCAGCAAGCCAGCATCATTTCCTGGGGAAACACCAAGGTGTTGAATCCTGCATCTTAGGTACAGTGCTCCCAAACGGGAAGCCCCTGCCCAACACCGCACTTCCTCCCCACACCGAGACCCTCTGGGCGCAGCTCCTTTGCACATATGAGGCTGATTTGCAGCCCCTTTGGCACTGAGTCCCCTCCTCTCTGAGCTGCCCTGAGCATCTCCAGTTGAGATGTGCTGGATTTGACTCTGTCATTGTCTTGTGGCCAGCAAGAGAGATGAGAAAGGTCCTGTTTGTTGCTCCTGTGGTAGTGTCCGGAGGCTAGAAAGGCCCCTGGCAAGGTAGGGTTGACTCCAGCCTAGTGGAATCCCACAGCCCTGGGTTCAAGCCCTTGCTCAGCTGCTTCCTAGCTGTGTGACTGTGGGAATCTGTTTAGCCCCTCTGAGCCTCTGTCTCTACCTCTGCAAACCCTTGCAGGGTTGTTGCAAGGATTAAAGGAGGATGTACTTTAAAAGCTCCCAGCAGAGGGGCTGAGCCACTTGGAGAGACCCTTCCAAAACTGAGATTTTATAAATAGGAAGAAACGCTTCCCAGATACCAGTGGGGAATTGAAAGCAGTGTATGGAGCTGGGTGAGAGGAAGAAGGGACTGGGGTGGGGGGCTGTTTTCAGCTGCAACTGTGGAAATGCATGGGGTTCTCTCCAGGGAGGGCACCACCAGCAGAGACCAAGCATCTCCAAGGAAATCAATGTGCCGGCGCAAGCAGCAGCAAAGGATCCTGGGAAGAACATGGTCTGCGACACAGACATACTGTGGTTGGCTTGAGCCCCTTAGGATCCTTGGGTGAGGCAGGTCTCGTCTCCCAAGCAGAGCATCTCAGCCATGTCACTGTTGACATTTTGACCCAGAAAAGTCTGCTTTGGGGAGTGTCCTGAGTACTGGACGGTGTCTAGCAGCACTTTGATCTCTAACCACCAGATGCCAGCAGCACCCCTGCCTGTGTTGCAACAACCAAAAATGTCTCCACCACCAAGTGTCCCCTGAGGGGCAAAATCACCCCCAGTTGAGAGCCACGGCTCTAAGCTAATTAAGCCTGCCCAGTCAAACCAGGATAAGAAGGAGGGTAATTCTGCCTTAATGGCAGCTATGAGGATTGTCATTCTTTCAAGGACTTTTAGGAGCACTTACTGTGGCCGTGTTGTCACACACCACCTCATCTTGTCCCACAGCCCATCCTTATCCCCACAATGCAGATGAGCAACTGGAAATGGCCCCTTTCCCTGAAATTCAAATTCAGCCAGCACCTCCCTAGGACCTATTATGTGCCAGGACTTGGGTAGGGGCAGCATTCGTACAAGCTCTCCGCTTTCTGGGTCAGTGGGTGCCACCAGCAGAAGAGAGAGTGAAGTGAGAGCCCAGGGAAGCTTTCCTCCTGTCACTGCGCCTCCGACAGTGCCTGGGTCTCCAGATCCCATTGCAGCCCCTCCCCGGTAGTCCCTGCTCTAGCTGGGCAGGGCATCAAGGTCCCAGCTTCTGCCAGGTGGCCCCAGCTTTGCAGCTTGGTAACACCAGTTCTTCTTCCTTCCTCCCTTATGGGTGGCAGCATCTTCCTCCTCTGATTAATCACCAGGTTGCCCAGTGTGCTGGTTGGCTTCTCACTTGCATCAGCCTGCAGCTGTCCCCTGTGTTGAATTCCTTCAGGGTGAGTACCCAGAGGGGTCTCTGCTTCTGTTTGGTCTCTGCTTCTGTTTGGACTCTGCTGCCTGGCGCTCAGCACTCAGCCATACATAGCAGAAAAATGGTTAGATAGCAGAAAAATGAGCTCTTGGCAATACATGGAATTTATCTCTCAAACAGGAAACTATGTATGATTCATAGATATATTAACCAGGATGCTTCTAATTGCAAGTGACAGAAAACCCAGTCCTGAATGGCTGACACAACAAGAAAGGAATCTACTGGGGTTAAGTCTAGGGACACACTGGCTTCAGGCACTGTTTGACACAGGGACTTTATTGCTACTATCAGGATATTGGCATGTCTAACTCTTTTTACCCTATGTGACCTTAACTCTTAGGTTACATTCTTCCATGATGGCGGCAAAGGATGATTCCAGCAGCAGCAGGCCTTCACTCCTTGATGTTGTCAAGCTCGGTAGAAAGAACACTCAGTATTTCCAGTCCCAAGCGTCATTCTTCTTGATCTAGCTTGATCCCATGCCCGTTTGTGAGCCAATTACTGTGGCCAGCAAGATAAGGTCACTCTCTCCTTTACAAAAGTTTGTGATCAGTTTGCTGGGCAAGACGGCACACACCTGTAATCCCAGCACCCTGGGAGGCTGAGGCAGGAAGATCATAAATTCAAGCCCAGCCTGGGCAATGGCAGAGCGCTCCCAATGCAAGCAAGCAGGCCTACCAACTCCAAGCTGGCTTTACAACATTTCTTACATTTTCTTTTTTTAGTTGGTACATTTTAGATAAACATAATGATAACATTCATAATAGGGAATTTGTACCTGTACATGATATATCTTGCTTCTTTTTTTTTCCATTTCCCTCTCCTGTCCTTAACCCTCTTCTCTTTCTTATTTACAAAAGCTTTGTTTCCATTTTTCCTCTATTCTCTTTTTTCTCTCCTTTCCTTCCATTTCCCCCTCTGCCTCCTTTTGTCCCCCCACTCACTGGAACATTTTCTTCCCATTTCCCAATATCTATTATACATTTTGGCCCTTATTTATACTTTTGGTTTCTCACACCAGAGAAACAATGCAGTATTTAAATATGTGTGTCTGATTTATTTCACTTAAGAGTATGGTCTCAAGGTGCATCCATTTATCTAGAAATATCTCGAGTACATCCTTATTTATAGCAGAGTAGTACTCCATAGTATAAAAAAAAAACACATCTTCTTTATCCATTCATTGGCTGGTGGGCATCTGGGCAATTTCTAAGATTTAGCTATACCAAACTGTGCTGCTATAAGCATGGGTGTGCATATATCACTATGGTATGATGGTTTTAACTCTTTGGGGAAGATTCCGAAAAGGGGAATAGCTGAATCAAATGGAACCTCTAGTTTTAGTTTTTTAAGGAATCTCCATACTGATTTCCACAGTGGTTGCACCAGTCTACCCTCCCACCAACAGTGGAGAAGGGTTCTCATTTCCCTAAAGCCCCATCAGCATTTGCTATTGGTTGATTTCTTGATAGCTGGCTATACAACTTGTCTCCACTTGGCAAGGGGTAGCAGAGGCAAGGACTAACTGGTCAACCTGATCCTGCACAAGGACAAAGCCCAGGCGTAGAAGGTAAGCCCAGAAAGCCAGCAGACCCAGGGAGAAAGTACAGACCTGACCAGAGACTCCAGTACTACTGTCCCAAAGTGACTGAGAAACAACTACAGGAGACCACCACAGGAGAGATGGAGTGAGCCAGACATTGATCCCTGTGAGAAGTGTAAGCTCAGTTTGGGAAGGACATTGACATTAAATCCAACAGTCCACACAAACCCCTGGCCCCTCAGCCTACATCTAGCAGCAACTGGAGGGCTGATGCAGTTTCCCATCTACCAACAGGAGCAAAGCCAAGCCTTGACTTGACTGTTAACCACAGTCTGGGGTGAATGGACAGAGGGGCCTCCCATGCAGGGAGGGTACCTCAAAAAACCATAGGCCCCAAAGCTAGGCAGAGGATACCATAACTGCCTGGATCCCAAGAATACAGATCCTGGAAAGAAACCACTCATTCAAAAACACAGAGGAATTTTTTAACTCAATCTTTTAAAAAATTTTTTATTAATTTTCTCTTTCCTTCATTGGCTTTTTTTTTTGGCGGGGGTGGGGGGAATGAGTTTTTCTTTTCTTTTCTTTTTACTTTTTTCTATTTTACTTTCTTTTCCTCTTTTCCCATCAACTTTTTTATCTTCTTTCTTATCTTTCTTTTATTTCCTGTGTTTTCCTCTTCCTTTTTTCTTCTTTTCTTTGTTCATTCTCTCCTGCAACTGTTTTTTCTAACACTGTTCATTTCCTTTTCCTCCTCACTAACACTCCCTATCTTGCTTTTCTCTACTTCTTATATCTCGTTAATTTTTCAAACTTTGCTTTTTTCATTCTCCTGTTTCCCACTCCCTCTGCATTTACTAATATAACTACTAAGCTTTATGGTCTCTAGATAGCTGGTTAACTTTACGCTATTCCTGTTGAATACTAGTTTATTATTACTAGAGGTAAAGTTGTTCCACTAGTATAATTTACTGTAGGTCAATCTTTGGTTTGTCTTAGTGTTTCTACTATAATTATAGATCACTTTTTGCAGTGGTTAAGGGTAGTACATTATTTGTCCTTAGAGTTTGTCAATATTTCATTTGTCTTTGATGCTATAATTGATCCCAATTTTATTACTACACTCAAGGTGACATAGCTGGGTGGTTTATTTTGGGGGGGGGTTGTCTTTGAGACAAGTCTCACTATGCAGCTCAGGCTGGTCTTGAACTCACTTTGTAGCCCAGGCTGGCCTTGAACTCCCAATGCTCCTCCTGCCTCAGCCTTCCGATTGCTGGGATTACAGGCATGCACCATCACTCCTGGTCTAGCTGTTGTTATTAATTTGTTTTCTTCCAGATGCCAGTATCTGGATTGCCTTGGGGTCATTAACAATACTGGAGTCTGTTCCTGGGAAACTGGGTAGTATTGGGCCAAATATGCTGCAACCTCCCATCTCACGTAAATGTAGATGATTAGATTCTGGGGGCAGAGGCAAAGGCTAATAGCCATGTCTAGAGGACACTACTGAAAAGGAGACACTAGCTAAGAGGTCTCCATATTAAAAAGAAAGCTTCCCACTTTAATAAACCCTTAAGTCTCACCACACACAAAAAAAATAGAAACACAAGAAGACATGGGAACAAAATGCCTCCCTTAAAAAAGGGGGGCAACCCATTCTGGACCCCTCCTGTCTCTTAGGAGCTATTCCTATTCCACAATAAATTTCTCTACTCTTAAAAAAGTGACTCCCAAAGCTCCCAACTCCTGCAAAGCTGACCCATGGAATATCAAGGGGAAGTAAACCAAAAGCCACACAACCAAATTGTATCAGGGGAGATAATAAAACATACCAACAAAGTATTTGTCAAGCTCATAGAAGATATAATAAACAGATAATGGGTCAAAAAAAAATCAATGAGTTTACAAAAATCACTAATAAAAAGCTAGCAGAGCTAAAGAAAAATGTTGCAAAACATTAATGACCCACATAAAAAAGAATTAGAGTCCAAAAAAGACTCCAAGTAGAAATTCAGAAGATTAAAAGTTCTGTCAAAAGTATGGGCAGCAGAAGTGGCCTATGTGAGGACGAAGTATCAGAACTAGAAGACAGGGCTGCTGTCAGTGACCATTTCATGAAAGATACCTTAAAAACAATAAGAGAACATAAAAAAATGGAGCCAACAGCTCCTCTATGGCACAAAGAAAACTAAGCTAAGATTAACAGGAACCAGTAAAAAAATCCAAAGAGGGCACAGATGGCATAAAAAATCTGTTTACTGAAATAATAGCAGAAAATGTTTCAAATAGGGAAAAGAATTTAACATACAGTAACTGAGGCACATAGAACTGCAAATAGCCATGATAAAAAATGACCCTCTCCCCAATACATCATAGTCAAAACTCCTAGAAGTCCAATGAAAGAATAAATCTTAAAGTAGTTGGAGAAAAGCAAAAAATGACTTATAAAGGTAAATGCATTACAATTACAACAGACTTCTCAGCACAAATCTTAAAAGTCAGGAGAGCTTGAAGTAAAGTGTTTCATGCCCTAAAAGAAAACAACTTCCACCCCAGGCTGACATATCTTGCAAAACTATCTTGCAAAAATGGTAGAGAAATAAGATATTTTCCTGATAAAAACACCTAAAAAAAACTCATGATAACCAAATCACTACTCTAAAAACTTATCAAGGATATCCTAGAAAGACACAATGAAGCTAACAATGATAAAAGGTCTTACAGAATAAATACACCAGGTAGGGGAAACTGTTAAAAAGAAAGGAAAGATAGGGACTTAGCAACAGGAAAATAAGGCAATAATAGGAATAAGTCAATACCTCTCAGTAATAGTTCTCAATAGAAATGGTCCCAATTCCCCAATCAAAAGACACAGATTGACAGAATGGGTCAGGAGACAAAATCCAATATTATGCTATATACAAGACACACATTTAACTCAAAAAGAAATTCATAGACTAAATATCAAAGGATGGAGAGCAATATTCCATGCAAAAAGTACCTGGAAAAATGCTGGTATATCTATCCTCTATTCAGACAAAGTGGACTTCAAGTCAAAACTGATTAAAAGAGGCAAAGAAGGTCATTACATACTGGTTAAAGGAACAATCCAACAGGAGGAGATAACAATATTAACATATATGCACCAAACAACAGTGCAGCTAACTTCATAAAACAAGTAGTACTGGATATAAAAGACCAGATTTAAAAAAAAAAAAAAAAGACCAGATAAACATAAACACAGTTATAATGGGGGAACCTCAGTACAGTACTATCACAAATAGATCAACTAGATGAAAAATCAACAATGAAATATCAAAGTTGAACAAAATCTTCAAACAAATGGATTTAATAGATATCTACAGAGCGTTCCACCTAACAAAGCAATACACATTCTTCTCAGCAACACGTGAAGCTTTCTTCAAAATAGACCACATTCTAGCCAATGCAGCAAGCTTAAGTAAGTGTAAAAGAATTGAAATTATACCATGCATATTATCAAATCATAGTGCAATGAAACTGGAAATCAACCACAAGAGAAAACACAGAAATTACTCAAACACATGGAAACTTAACAATCCACTCTTAAATAAACAAAGTGTTACAGAAGGAATCAAGGAAGAAATAAGACAAATAATGATGCCAGTACAAAAGACCAGAATGTATGGAACACAATGAAATCAGTCCTAAGACAGAACTTTATAGCTGTAAATGCCCACATCACAAAAACAAAGAGCCCAGATAAATAATGATGTACCTCAAGGTCCTAGCAAAACAAGAACAATCCAAGTCCAAAGCTAGTACAAGGAAGGAAATTATAAAGATCAGAGCAGAAATCCATGAAAGTAAGAGCAAAAATACAGTACAAAGAATCACTGAATCAAATATTTGATCCTTTGAAAGATAAATAAATAGAAAAACCCTCAGCCAGTCTAACCAAAATAAAATAGAAAAACCCTCAGCCAGTCTAACCAAAAAAGGAGACAAAAGACCCAAATCAATGAAATTAGAAATAAAAAAGGTGAAATGACGATAGACATTGTTGAACTCAAAACAGATTATTAACAGCTGCTTCACAAACCTGTACACCAATACACTGGAGAGTTCAGAAGAAATGGCTAGATTCCTAAACATATATGCATTATCAAAACTGATCCAAGAAGATTTAAAAACCCTGAATAATCCAATATTAGGCAATGAAATTGAAGTAGTAATTTAAAAAACCTACCAACTAAGAAAGGCCCAGGTTTGGATAGATTCACAGCTGAATTTTACAAAATCATCAGGGAAGACCTAATACCAATAGTCTTAAGCTCTTTAACAAAATTGAAAGGGGAGGAATACTCTCAAAGTCATTCCTGAAAGCTAACATTACCCTGATTTGAAAATCAGACAAGGATTCAACCAAAAAGACCAATCTCTCTAATGAAGTTCTATTACAAAGCTACAGTGATAAAACCTGGATAGTACTGGTCCAAAAACTGACATAAGGATCAATAGAACAGAATAGAGGATGCAGAAACAACCTCAAGCACATTCAACAATTTGATCTTTGACAAAGGGGCAAAAACATACAGTGGAGGAAAGGTATTCTCTTTAATAAATGGCTACCCACATGCAGAAGGTTGAATCTTGACCCATATCTCTCTCCGTGTACTAAAATAAAATCACAGTGGATCAAAGAGCTAAATTTTAAAGCTGAAACAACCTTCTGGACATAAAATAAGTAAAACTTTTGACTTCATAGGCATAGGCAAGGACTTTCTGAACAGAACCCTGTTGCACAGGCAATAGTTCCAAGAATCAGCAAACAGGATCACATCAAATTAAAAAGCTTCTGCACAGCAAAAGAAAAAACCAACAGAGTGAAGAGTTAATCTGCAGAATAGGGGAGAACTTTGGTTCTCAGGCTATTCCTCAGACAGAGGACTAATATCTAGAATATATAAAGATCTCAAAAAATTTAGAGCCTCCCCCCCCCAGTAAAAGACCCAATCAAAAACTGGGCAAATAAAATAAATAGACATTTCACAGAAAGAGTAAAATGATAAATACATGAAATATTCAACATCACTGGCTACTAAAGGAATGCAAATTAAAACAATACTGAGGGCTGGGGATTTAGCTCAGTGGCAAAGTGCCTGCCTGGCAAGCACAAGGTCATGAGTTCAATTCCTGGTACCGGAAGAAAAACAAAACAACAACAACAACAAAAAAAAAAATACTGAGATTCCATCTTACCTCAAAGAGAATAGCTATCATCAAGAAACCAAATAATAACAAATGTTGGCCAGGCTGCAGGGAAAAAAGAACTCTTCCACATTGTTGGTGGGAATGTAAACTAGTAGAACTACTACGGAAATCAGTATGGAGAGTCCTCAAAACACTGAAACTAGAAATTCCATTTGACTCAGCTATTCACGGTTACAGTCAGGGTTATTGTAAGGATAATATTCACCAACAGCAAGAGCAAGGTGGGGCCAGCTTGGCTGTGGGGCTATTTTGAAAACATTTTTAAAATAATTTGATTATGGGCCTTGGAATCTGCCAGCAGCAACTCGTTTTGTTTTTAAATAGAGATACAGTTTACATCGGTTATAACTTGCCCTTTAAAAGTACGCATGGCAGGGCTAGGGAGGCACCTCGATGGGACAGTGTCTGCCTAGTATGCTTGAGGCCTTGGATTCAGTCTCCAGTAGGGCAAAAAGTCAATCGTTTCTAGGAGATTTGCAGTTGTGGAACCAATACCACAATCAACTTTGAAACATTTTCCTCACCCTCAAAATAAACCTATACCCTGGAGCAATCACTATCAACTCCCCCTGCCTCCCAGCCTATGGCAACCACCATCTGCTTTTTGTCTCTAAATATTCGTCTGCTCTTACATTTTTATTTGCATTTTATATAAATGAAATCATACAGTGTGTGGTCTATTGTGCCAGGCTTCTTGCATTCAGCAGAATAGTTTCAAGGTTTATGCCTTATAGCATGTGTTTTGTTTCATTCTTTTTTATGGTCAAATAATATTCCATTGCATGGATATACCACACTTCATTTATCCACTGGTCTTATGATGGACATTTGGGTTATTTACACTGTTTGGCTACTGTGATTAATACCACTACGAAATTCACACATGAAGTTTTGTGTATCTTTCTTTGAGTTTTCTTAGGTATAAAACTGGAAGTGAAACTGCTGTATCACATAGTAGGTCAGGGTTTTCTGATGTCTGCTTTGCTTTGGGGATAGTAATGGGTAAGTGGGACAATGGTTCCAAGACTTTTAGATTTCTCATATTTTAGAGTTCTTATATTACCAACTAAAGACTAAGATAAATTTTTTAAAAATATTTTTTGGCTGCTACTGAGGACTGCACCAGGGTCTCTGCACTGAGCTACAACCCTATTTTTACTTTCTTTTGAAACAGGATCTTGTTAAGTTGCCCAGGCTGGGCTCAAACTTGCCCTCTGTCTCACTCCTGTCTCACTGCCCTAGAGTGGTGGGATTACAAGTGCGCACCGCCAGATCCAGCAGCATAAAATAAAAGAAATATTTTCACTATTACTTCACAAAAAATGTTTTCACTAATACCAAGACCACTACCCCTTCAATGGAGGGTTAAAATATTAGAATAAACACCAGCTGTTTAAATTTATAAAAATTTAGCTACATTGCTAAAACACGGTCATTTTGACTTTGGAGAAGACCCAGAGAGCCCACGGAGCCAGATCCACTGGATAAAGTGGATGAAGACACACGATAATATTTTCACAGGCCCACTTTTCCACGGATAACATTCAGCAGCAACATTCACTATATTTTTCATCATACCTTGTGGTGGATTGGCAACTGGTGGGCAACTTGTAACACCCAGCTGAACTGAATCAGCATGGTACTGGGTAAGGGAGGCCCACCTGAGGATTGCTGCCAGCATCGTAAGAGGCAGAACTGGAGAGGAAAATGTTTAGAGGCTGTTGGGAGCTGGTAGAATCTGTAAGGGGCTGTTGATTCTCTTGGAGGAGCTTGTCATGCTGGCTTTCCTGATGAACTCAGCTGTTCTCATCGCCTGTGGAGCTCAGGACCTTGTCGTAGCTGAAAATGGCTGCAGTTCACTTTGGGGGAGCTCTGTCCTCACTTTGAGCATCGCTTTTTGGCTCTGGAGGGGAAGATGGATGATGCACTGCCAGTCTCCTGGAGAAACTTGTTGTGTTGGCTTTTCTGATGGGAACTCGGCTTTCTTCATCATTGGAGGAGCTCAGGACCTCACTGTTGCTGAGGATGGCTGTGATACTTTTCAGGGGAGCTCTGGTTCTTATTTTGCATGTCGCTTCCTGGCTCCAGAGCAGATCCCTCAGCCTGCTAGCACAGATACTTCATCCCACTGGCACAGACTTCCTAGATTCCACCACTGACCTTTGGGCCTTCCCAGAGCAGATCTGTGAAATAGGCCTGCATGAGACATTGTCATGGGCCTCCAATTGGATTCATGGGAGGCATTGTTATGGGCTCTAGGTCTTCAGCTGGACTCATGCAGGACGTTGCCGTGGAATCCAGGCCCTCTCCTGGATTCTTTGGTATTTAGTGTGTGGACAGATTTCCTGCACTTTCTTTTTGTATATGATTCTTTAGGTGACTATTATAAATAATCTTATAAAATAAGATTGTCCTATATTGTTGTCCTATATTATATTGTTGTCCTATATTATATTGTTTCTCCTTAGAAAAACCCCAAACCACGACATACCTCACACAGACACTGATGAAAGAAGACTTGCACAATTGTTTCAGAAAGTGCAAAGGACAATGGGATGAGGGCGCTCAAATTGAGGGGGAGTATTTTGAAGGGGATTAATGGCTATGTGTCTTTTACTACAATATGTGGGCATGTTTGTTTGGTTGGTTGGTTGGTTTTTTTGAGACAGTCTTGCTCTGTAATTCAGACGAGGCTTGAACTCACTATGTAACCCAAAATGGCCTCAAACTTGTGGCAATCCTCCTGCCGCAGCCTCCCGAGTGCTGGGATTACAGGTGTGCACCATCACACCAAGCTTTGTAATGTGTGTTCCTGTTTTGTTTGTTTGTTTGTTTTTCTGGTACCAGGAATCGAACTCACGACCTTGTGCTTGCCAGGCAGGCGCTGTGCCACTGAGCTAAATCCCCAGCCCCTTGTAGTGTGTGTTCTTAAATTTAAACATTCACTCTAGTTATGATCACAACATGTATGCATGTTCCCATGTGTGTAAGGAGGAAGGTGGGTATCCCAGGTCTAAGGAATTCAGGATGTATAAAAAGTGGTTCTTGCCCTAAGGAACTTTTTTCGTTCTGAAAAGAATTTAAATGGGGGGGAAAAAAAAGAAGAAGAAAAGGAAAACTTCTTTAATCAAGGCAGAAGCCGTGAGAGAACCCAGAGACTGAAATTAGTTCTGACCGTGGGAAAACCAGGTGGGCAGCAAAGATCTGAGCAGACTGAGATGAATTTGACACGCCTACAAGTCTGGGAAATAATTTTTACCAGATCAGAGCGAATCTGCCACTCCTAGAGCCTTGGTACCCTTCGGAACAGAGAGATTCCATTGCCACATAATCTCTTCCAGTTGGGGCACCCGTGGAGATCGTGGGCGGTTCCTGCCCCTCTTTCCCTGAGATCCCAGACTGTGAGGGGATTCAGCCTGGGAATTAGCCTTCACATGTAGCCAGGTCCTACAGTCACCACGAAGGGACAAAAGGAGGTCATACTCGGAGCAGAGACTCCCCTAGCGAGCCACGCGTCTCCGTGTTCCTGAATCTCTTAGGAGGCTGTGGGAGGGGCAGGCAGTGCAGACTGGAATCCTGATGGGCTGGAATCACCAACTTGCTTTCTAGTGAGGCAATGGGAGGGCAAGTTCCCACAGCCCAGTCATGAGGACAGAGGGAAGAACAGAGGGTGGGCACACATGACAGGGGCATCCTGGGGAAAGCAAGGCAGAGTGTGAGTGTCTCAGAATCAGAGTTTGCCAAGCACGGTGGCACAGGACTGTAATCCCAGTGCACTGGGAGGCTGAGGCAGGAGGATCACAAGTTCAAGCCCAACCTGGGCAATGTAGCAATTTAGTGAGACCCTGTCTCAAAATAAAAAAAGGCTGAGGATATAGCTCAGTGCAATTCATTTTCCAGTGCAGGAAAGAAAAAGTCGGACTTGGCTGGTTTGTCACCCAGTACTGGTAATTCCAAGTACATAAGAAAAAGTCCCCTGGAGTGTAGGAGATGGGCTCGTTGCACATGGAAAATTGCAGTGAAGGAGATTTTTTTCTGATTAGCAATGAGGGATGGACAAAGCTAATACCAAACCTTTCGCACACGTGATGGAACGATCAGGTTTCATTCTGGTGCCAGCGATGCTCTTGAGACTGAGTCTGAAGCAAGACGATGAAGCCGAACTCATCCCCACCCCTTTTTTTCAGAGTAAAGCGGGACCAGGTGGTGAGGCTTTGGGGACTGCTGGGACATTGGCGCCCTCTGGTGGTAATGACGGTCATGGCGCCAAGAAGGAGGAAATAGGGCTGGTGGGAATGTCTTCCTTTCCTCTCGGCGACCTGAGAAGCTGGGAGGTACCGAGGACAGCCGGAGAGGCTGGCATTGCGTAGGATGCTGGTTGGAAGGTGTAATAATATCCTCCCGAAACCAGCTTTTCCCGTGTTCCTTGTCTTGGTAAATGGCCCTACCACCCATCTGGTTTCCCAAGTAAGAAACTTTGGGTCACCCTGAGCAGGCCTGCCGCTCTCGTCCGCACGCGCAGGCATCCCTGAGGCCTGCTTATTTCACCTTCCAAATTTCTCTACAATCTGCCTGCTTCCCACCCTCCCCTCTTCCTGCGGCAGCCTTGGTCCGAGCCCCCACCCGCTCCCAGCTCAGCAATGCGGGAGCTTCCTTAGGAGACGCCCTGCTCTCCTAAGCTTCTCTCCCAGCCCCGTCCAACAGGGTGAGCCTTCTTTTTTGTTTAATTTAATTTAATTAATGTTTTCAGTAGTGAGCATTGAACCCAGGACCTCACACATAGCTAAGCAAGTGCTCTACCACTGCGACAGACGACAAGCGCTGCACTCGCCCCTTTTTCCTGCGCCGGCCAGAATGGGGCGTGGCTTGGGCCAAGGCTGTCACACCCCTCCCCTTTGGGGTCCTTTGCTCCCCAGCCCCCCTCCCCACCCAAGAGTGGACTTGACAATTTCCCTCTGGCCTCAGTGTCCTCCCACTGCACGTGAGGTTGCTTTGCTGCTACTCTCCCGGCTGGGCAGCCCCTTGGCTGTCAGCCTAGTGACCCTCCGCCACGCCTGCCCCTCCAGAGGCTGCCCCCACCTTTTGGCAGCAGCAGACCACCCTCACGTGAGTAAGAGCAAGGAAGCACGGCTCGGGGCCGAACTTCCCCAAGCCCCGATACGATACGCTGTAATGAACACAGCCAGCGCTTCTGAAGGTTTCCGGGTTTGGGTCCCAACCATTTTCCACGGAGACATAACAGCTGTCAGTCAAACAGTTCATGGCTCCGCCCTCTCGTCGAATGACCCGTAGGACAGCTGCTGCTGTCCTGGAGCACTGCACCCACTTGAGCCAACCACAGGCCTGCAGCTGCTCTGTAAGCAGCACACGCTCGCGTGTCTTGGTAGTCTAGGAGGGCTCCTTCGGGCGTACCGGTGCCACCTCTTATGCCCTGCTACAATAAAGACTTCTTGGGTACTGCGGGTTCAGGAGGTCCTGTAAGTCTACTCAGGATGCTGAGTCGTGTGGACAGAGAAGTTGCTTTGAAAGAACAAGCAGTACACATTAGCTACTATTGCCCTGAAGAGCTCCAGAGACCAGCACCCAGCAGCGCTCCCCGTAGCAGTGTCACCCGCTGGCATCCAGCGTTAACTGGTGTTGACCGGTGGCATCAAGGCTGCTAGCAGAGCTGCACTGTGCCAATTAATGATTCCTATCTGAATCAAGCAAAAGAGCCCTGAACACTACTGAGCTGCAGCCCCAGCCCTTTCACAATTGATCTTATTTTGAGACAGGGTCTTGCTACGTTGTTAAATTGCCCAGGCTGACCGCAGCTGCTCCTCACCCCTGGCCTGGAAACACCTGCAGGCAGAGCTCCACCGGCTCCCAGCCTTCCTAGAGAGACAGGGTTCCAGTGGCCCTTGGGGTGACCGGCTGGGCACCTCGCCCCATCCGGGCTGCCTTCCTTCTTTCCCCCCAGCCCACCTCCCTGCAACACTCGAGTCCTTCCTTCAGGGTCATCTGGGGCAGGACAGGGACCAAGAAGTGGGACAAACACACACATACACACACACACAAATGACATCCCCCCAGCTGTGATCATGTATTTACACGGAGCATATTAATATTTTAAGCCAGACTTGATGGCGCACGCCTGTAATCCCAGCACTCGGGAGGCTGAGGCAGGAGAATCATTGCCAGTTCGAGACCAGCCTGGGCTACAAAGTGACCTCAAGGCCAGTCTGAACTGCATAGTGAGACCCTGTCTCAAAAAGACAAAAAAAATAAATATATAAATTTTAAGTGCAGCTGGGCACACGGGCACAAATGAGCAGAGTATAGCCGGGATAGATGGAGGGACAGAGGGAGGGACAGATAGACAGATGGATAACTAGACAGGGGGAGCTATATCCTCCCTCTGGGAAAATCTCAAAAGTCCCCATTTAAAGTCCTTCCTTAATGAGGCACCCCCAAGTGGTGCTTCTGGTACCCATCCCTGCCTGAGGCTCAGGCAGCTACCTCTGAGTTTTGCTTTAAGTACGCATGGGAAATACACGTGTGGCCAGGAGCTTAAGGAGAGTCTGTGCATAGTGGACCAAAACTAGACTGGCAGCTGGCTGGGCCAACAGGCACATGTCACCCTGTGGAGACTTTACTCAGATGAGAACAGGGAGTCAGCGCAGACCCTGCCAGGGCCCAGCTTTATTACTTAGGACTGAGTTCAGTGTGCGGGATAGAAAACCAAAAATAAAAGGTATGATTTCTGTCTCAGGTAAAATCAATAGGTAAGTACCCCAGAATTGTCACGGCTTTCCAGAGTATCAGGGGATTCAGGCAGGGCCTGCTCTCTTGTGTTTGAGGACAGCCACTTCCTTTTTTAAGACTACCTCATTGGTCCAACATGGCTGCCAAGCAGAGGGGGTCTGGGAATAAGGATGTCAGGTAAACGCTGCCCCATAGCCAGCAATGTCTGAATTCCAGGTACACGGGGAAATTTTTTTGTATGATTATGTCCCCATTATTGCATAAGACATACTTATGCTAACAAAAAGGTTTATCCAAAATTCAAATTTAACTGGCATCCTATATTTTTATTATGTAAATTTGGCCACCTTCACTGGAGGACAAAGAGAGGGAGAGAGAGAGAGGACCACAGGGGCAGAGACCCAAAAATGAGGCTGAGGCAGCTACATCTGAGTACAAGGAAAGGGAGAGAAGGAGAGAGAGAGAGAACAGGAGGAAGAGATCAATAAACAGATACGGCTAGGAGCTACATAATCCCAGAGGCATAGCTAAGAGGCGGAAGGCGGAGAGGAGCCACACCCTGGATTCGGTAGCACTTAGGAAAGTAGGAAGGGGGAGTGGCCCAGCCAGGGAGACTGGAGAAGAACCAGCCAGAGCTCCTCCCCGAGGCTGGGCGGGGGCACCCTACCGAAGCAAGAGGTCACTGCCCACACACAGTCCAAGGTCCACCCAGGCTACAGGAAGGACAGCTACAAGAGGAGGGCAAAGTTTTAAAACTAAAATTGCTTCCGGAGCCGGAGGTGGTGGCACACACCTATGATCCCAGCACTCCGGAGGCCGATGCAAGAAGATCGCTGTGAGTTTGAGGCCAGCCTAGACTACCTAGTGAGACCCTGTCTCAAAAATAAATAAATAAATAAATAAAAAATGGCTGCTGGAGCTTCAGCTATTCGGTCTGCATTCGAGTCAGCAGAACCAAGGAAGAGTACATAAAAGTGATTTCCTGGGCTTGGGATGTAGCTCAGTGGCAGAGTGGCTGCTTAGCATGCATGAGGTGCTGGATTCAATGCCCAGGACTAAATAAAAAGCATTTCCTATACATCGCATTCAGTCAGCCAGATTTGATAGTTAGACGGCCATAACTACCCACAAGGAAGGCTGAAAAACATGGTCCTTATTCCAGGTGGTCATGTGCCCAGCAGAAAAGGAGAGTTTTTAAAAAGAAGGAGAAGGAGGAGGAGAAGGAGGAGGAGGAGGAGGAGGAGGAGAGGGTGGGACAGGGGGAGGAGAGCTCACACTCTACCTGCGGAGGCAAGAGAGTAAGTGAGTAGATACACAGCAGAAACACCTGTCCTTTTAAAGACCCCGCCCCCTTGACTGTGGGCTGGACTGAGTCACTCACTTCTAATGCAACTACATCCACATCAGGAGAAAACTATGGTTTGTCGGAAACTTTTTCAAATATCACTCACCACTGTAAGACCACATGACCAATATTTTAAGCTACCATGCTGACACTGCCCCTGATCTGTCTGCAGGGCGAGCCACTTTGGAAACTAGGTCAGTTGGTTGGTCTGTCTGTCTCTCCCTGACCACTGAGTACAGGACAAGTGAGCTGCCACATCTCAAGCACAAGTAACAAACAAACAAACAAAAAAGGGCCAGGGGTACAGCTCAGCGGCATATGCCTGCCTGGCAAGCACAAGGTTCTGTGTTCGATTCCTGATGCCAAAAAACAAACAAGCACACACAAGCAGCTCCATGGACAGGGTAGGAACTGAGACCTCCCGACAATGCCACACGAGCCAGCCCCTCTGGAAGCCCATCTTCAGGCCCAGGGCAGCCTTCAGGTGACCACAGCCCCAGACAGACTTCGTGCCAGAATCCCCCACACTGCCCCTGACTTCCCACCCGATAGAAACCATGATAACAAGTGCTTTGTTTTAAACCTTAAAGTATTCATTGCACAGCATTAGATAATGAAAGCACAGATAAATAAACATCACCCTTTCAAATTCAGCTTAGTGCAATTAAGCGATAAGGTGATGCGGAAGCAGGGGGTGGGGCAGGAGGATAAGATGTAAGATGGGGAGGTGGCGAGGGCCTCCCTGCGGTGCCATAGCTGAGGATACAACGTTGGAGGGGCAGGTTGTCTGCTGCCCAGCACTGGCAGAAACTACGCAGGCCAGTGGCAACCATTCCTTTCTTCTTAAATTTTTTATTAGTACATATTTGCCATCCATGGCGCTCACAATCATAAGGACTTTGTACCTATAGGTAATATATCTTCATTTTTCTTTCTTCCCTCTTTCCCTCCCTTCCCTTCAACTCCTTTCCCTCCTCATTTACAGAAGCTTTGTTTTCATATTTTCCTTCTATTCTTTGTTTCTTAATCCTTTTACCCTTCCTTCTCTTTCCTCTCCCCCCTCCCTGTTCCCTTTCCCATTTGAACATGTTCTTCCTACTTCCCAGTATCTATCCTTCATTTTGGTTGTTAGGGTTTCTCACACAAGAGAAATAACGTGAAAAAAAGAGAGAAATAATGTGATATTTAAACGTGTGTGTCTTATTTATTTCACTTAAAACTATGGGCATTCATTTACCCACAAATGACCCAAGTTTATCCTTCTTTCTGGCAGAATGTCACCCCACTGTACATGAATACCACATCTTCTTTATCCATTCACCTGTTGATGGCCATATGGGCTGTTTCCAAGATTTAGCTATTATAAATTGTGCTGCTACAAACATGGGCATGTATATATCACTGGAAGACGTCTAGAAGGGGAATAGCTGCATCAAATGGAACCTCTAGTTTTGGGTTTTGGAGGAATCTCCACGCTGATTTCCACAATGGTTGCACAAGTCTACACTCCCACCAAGAGTGGAGGTTTCCTTTTTCCCCACAGCCCCACTAACATTTGTTATTGGTTGATTTCTTGATGATAGCCATTCTTTCTGGAGTGAGACGGAATCTCGGCATTGTTTTAATTTGTATTTCTCAAATGACCAGTGACACTGAACATTTTTTCATATATTTATTTGCTGTTTGTACAACTTCATCTGAGAAACGTCTGTTCCTTTCAAATGCCCATTTTTGGATTGGGTCTTTAAATATGAGAGATCTGATTTTTTTTAGTTATTTATCTATTGTAGATGTTGGTCCTTTGAGGAGTAACTGATAAAAATTTTTTCCTGAGGCAGGGGATATAGCTCAGCAGCATAAGCACTTGCCTGGCACACCTGAGGTCATGAGTTCGATTCCCAGTACAAAAAAAAATTTTTTTTTCCCATGTTGTGGGCTGTCTCTTCACTTGGTTGGTCATTTCTTTCACTATGGAAAAGCTTTTTAATTTGACCTGTTAATGAGTTCCTAGCTGAATGGGCTGTTAGGAAGCGGGGGCCCAGTGGGAGGGAATATGTCACTAAGGGTGTGCCTTTCAGGGTACAGCTTCTCTCTGGCTCCTCTTTGTACTCTGCCTCCTGGCTGCCATGGTTTGAGCAGCTTCCTCCACCACGTTCTTCCCCCATAGCAATTCTGTGTCGAAGCTAGCTGACCATGGACTGAAACCTCTGAAACTTTAAGCCAAAATGAACCTTTTCTCCTATTGCATATGTCAGTTGTTTACTCTTTGTCATATTTTCTGTGCGATCATGTTTTGTGTGTGATCATATTTTCTGTGCAATCAGGTTTTTGGCTACATCTATGTCTTCCGGAGTTTTACCTATTCTATCTTCTACGTTAAAAGTGCAGAGGGACGTGAGATCACCTGAGCAAACTCTGTATAAGCAACCATGGTTGTTTATTCACTTCCGTGGGAGTGGACTGAGTTAGGAGCGTGGAATCAACCAGAAGCGAGAAGTGAGGGCAGAACAAAGGACTTAAAGGGGAGGGGAGGAGTTTGCTGCATTGAGGAATCTGGGGGTGGAGATAGTTTGGTTGTGCTTCTCTGAACGGGCAGGGCAGATACAAGCGTGGTCAGTTTGAACACGGCTTTGTTCTGTGGTTTCCTTCCGTGCCTGCCTGTGACGGCCTCACCTGTCAGGCATGACATCTTACAGCAGATTTAGTGTTTCTGTTTTTAATATTTAGACCTTTGGTCTGTTTCAATTTTAGCTTAGTGTGTAAAGAGAGGTACGGGTCTAGGTTTAATATTCAATGTGTGGAAAGCCAGTTTTCCCAGCACCATTTGTTAAAAGAGGCTATCTTTCTCCCAGTGAACGCATTTGACTCCTTGTTCAAAAATAAGGTAGCTGAGTGTGTTTGCAGTTGTTTCTGCATCTTTTATTCTGTTCCAGTGATTCTGAAGTGGAATTCACAGACAAGAAAATCTTCCTACATATATAGTTTTAATAAAAGATCACGATCTAAAAAAAATGAAACAAAAGGAAGGCAATACATAATTTACTAATTTTACTTCAGTTGCTAAATGCTCAGGCACAATTACACTAGAGGATAAAATGAAGCAGTCTGATGCTGGAATCTAAAAGCGGAGTCCCTTGGATTGTGACAGCTACAAATGCAGACTGACCAGGGCTGGCATTGTGGCCAATCAGACATCATGGCTGGGTCACGGGGTTTTCAAATGGCAAGTGACATTAGTAAAATTCCTCACAAAATATATTTTTTCCTTTGAATTACAATCATAGTTGCATTTCTGGAAAACTTAATGACACTGAGCTAAAAATGTTTTGTGCTCTATGCAAAGTGGACTTAGGTGCTAGGCTCAGATCATTATCAACAGGCTTTGTATCTCCAGAAACATCCAATCACGCGGCACTGGCATCATTTTTTGCTATATGTTTGTGTTCATCACCTTTCAAAATGCCTGACATACGCAACTTAGAGGAGAAAAGGTTCATTTTGGCTTACAGCTTCAGAGGTTTCAGTCCATGGTCAGCTGGCTTCGACACAGAATTGCTATGGGGGAAGAGCGTGGTGGAGGAAGCTGCTCAAACCATGGCAGCCAGGAAGCAGAGTGAAAGAGGAGCCAGAGAGAAGCTGTACCCTGAAAGGCACACCCTTAGTGACATATTCCCTCCCACTGGGCCCCGCTTCCTAACAGCCCATTCAGCTAGGAACTCATTAACAGAATGAAACCTACCCATCAATGAGGTCAGTGCCCCCAACATCCAGTCATCTCTCTAGGCTCCAGCTGTGAACACTGCAGCATTGGGGATCAAGCCCTAATGCATGGGTCTTTGGGGAGGGACTTCATATTTAACCCATAAAAATGGGAGTCTCCAGCTGTATGAAAGATGTTGTCTAATATCACTGCTCTCCCTGTTGTGAAAAAATATATACTGTTAGCCCAAGGTGGTGGTTCATACCTGTAATCCCAGCACTCAGGACGGGAGGATCACCAGGAGTTCCAAGCCAGCCTGGGCTACACAGTGAGTTCAAGGCTAACCTAAACTACATAGCAAAACCCTGTCTCAAAAAAAAACAAAACAAAAAAAATACCCTTTGGGGTGGCATAGCCTTTGTTGAGAGTTGCCAAAAACACGAGTCAAACCCTTGATAGGGCAAGATGGGATCTAGAGAGGCCTGTGAGTCCTGAGAAGAAGGAAAGCAGGAGAGAGATAAGGTCAGAGAAGTCAGAAGACTTCTATCTCACCTCATCAGCCACAGTGGGAAACTGAGACTCCATTCCAAGGGTGGAGAGCCACTGTTGGCTTTTCAGGAGAGTGACATGGTCTGACCTTGCCCCCAGGTATGGCCCAAAACTTGTCACTCAGCTAGGTGCGGTGGCATGCTCTGAGGGGCTAAGGCAAGAGGAGCCTAGCTTGGGCAACTTAGCAACTTAGTGAGACCCTGTCTCAAAATAAAAAGGGGCTGAAGATATAGCTCAGTACAAAGGGCCTGGATTCAATCTTAAGTAAAAATTTTGTCACTCAGAAGACTGTCCTGTGCTTCTCTGAGAATTTCACACATTCATTCACTCTTTCATTCATTCAACATACAAGCAGTAAGCAGTATCTCAGTGATCTGTTGCTGTGAAACCAGTTACCCCAAGATGTTGGGCTTAAAATAACCAAGTGTTGCTTTCCATAGTCTGTGGGTTGTTTGAACAGTTCTGCTGCTGTTCTCACCAAGGTCTCTCATGCTGCTGAATCCAACTGGTATGTTGACTAAGGACTGGGCTTTCTCCATGTGCTCTTTCTTCCAGGGCTGCTTCTGAGCATCATGCAGCATTATAAGAGAGTGAAGAAGGAGTGGGTCAAGCCTCTTCACAACCAGGCTCTGGTATGCAAACAGCCTCACCTTCACCACATTCTGTTGGTCAAGGCAAGTCACAAGGCTAGTCCAGGTTCAAGGAGATCAAGAAACAGACTCTCTCTCTCTCTGCCAAATGAACTCAGGGAATGTGGAGCTACATCTCTAGCTCTTTTATTCTGTACATTTAAGAAAACTTTTTTTAAAATTTGAAACAAGGTCTTTCTAAAGTTGAGGCCAAGTTGCCCATCTTGGCCTCAAATTTGCAATCCTCCTGTCTCAGCTTCCCCAATAGCTGGGATTACAGGTATGTGCCACTATTCCCAGCCAGACTTTACCTCTTGCTGGGAGGAGCTGCAAAATCGCATGACTGTATAAGCAATGGAAAGTATGGGACTTATGTCCATGAAACAGTCTGCCTGGCTCTGGACCAGGACCTGGGGACACAGCCTGTCCTTCTGTAGCCTTGCTCTAGTGAAACCACAAACAAGTCAACAAGTACAAAAGGTCAGCAGGTGCTGTGGAGAACCTCAACTAGGTAGAGTGGCCTGGGAAGGCCAGGGAAATGTCTGAGTTGAGACCTGAGGGTTTGTGTGTGAGTGTGTGTGCAGGTGTGTTGCAGTACTAACCAAAGGAGTAAACCCAGGGACTTTGCACTGAGCTGCGCTAATGGCCCTTTTTTTCTTTTCTTTTTTTCCTAAAACACAGCCTGGAAAATTTAGTGACTCGGGCTGGGGATTTAGCTCAGTGGCAAAGCACCTGCCTGGCAAGCGCAAGGTCGTGAGTTCGGTTCCGGTACCGGAGAAAAACAAAAACAAAAACAAAACAAAACAAAAAAAAAACAATTTAGTGACTAAGTGAGACCCTGCGCCACCACGCAGAGGTCAGCCCTGAACATCTGAGTGTACCTATGTGGGAAGTTCCTTAGGCTTCCAAGTGAGCTGCAGTACCAAGGCTGTCCTTGGGAGACCATCACCTGGAGAAAGCCCAGGGGCATCCGTTATGGTTGCTGTGATATCATCCCCATTGTAGGATGGAGTGGAAGCAGCCCTAGAAGGCTGTGACCAGGGTTCCCCCCAGGCCAGTGCTGGGGACTGAACCCAGAACCTTGCATGCTCAGCAAGCACTCTGCCACTGAGCTCCAGCCCCAGCCCCTTATCTTCTTTATTCATTCGGCTGTCACACTAGCCACCTCGGTCAAGTTCTTCTCCTGTCAAATGCTGCAAGGCACTGTGTGTTGCTCACCTCACTGTGTGGAACTCAGGATTACGAAAATAGATCAGAAACTCCAGGGGGAGACAAGCCCTTCCCGGCAGCAAGCCCCTCCACGGCCGCGCCCTTCCTTTCCTCCTCTCCCCATCCCCAGCATGTTCTTTCCAAGCTGCCTCCCCTCCTCCCCCACATTTTCTCCGTTTTACCCCTTTCCCTCTTGTCACTTCCTCTTCCCATCTTCTCTGTCGCCTCCTCCTTCCCCACGCTCACCTCCCTCTGGTTCTTTCTCCCCACCTCCTCTTTCCGCTCACTCTTCCCTCCTCTCTCTCCCCTCCTGCTGCATCTCCACGCTTCGCCTCTCCTTCCTCTGCCACTCCTGATCGCCCCCTTAATTCAGTACCAACTCTCTCCCACCCTTCTTTCCCCTTCCTCCTTCCCGCGCACACGTTCCTTCTGTCCTTCTTCCTCACCTGTACCCCGCCCCCCGCACTTTCCCTCCTCCCTCTTACCTTTCCTCATTCCCCGGGTCCCTTTCTCTCCACCCACTCTAGCTCACCTCTCCGCCTCACCTCCCTCCAGCCCGCCCCTGTCCCCATCTGGCCCCGCCCAGACTAGGCCCCGCCCCTTCGGGTCACGGGGTCGACGGACGCTCAGCGGCCGCCTTGGCCCCTCCAGTCACGTGATCACGTGACGCGCTCCAACATGGCGGCGCCGTGGGGCCGGGGCGTCTCTTCCTGACTGGGCGGCGCGCACGGACGCGGCCCGTGCCGGCCGGGAGGCAGGGCCCACGGTCTCTGTCGCCCGCTAGCTCGCGCCGCCAGCCCGCGGGGCTGCCAGCCCCTGCCGGGCCGGGGCCATGCAGGAGAGCCAGACCAAGAGCATGTTCGTGTCCCGGGCGCTGGAGAAGATTCTAGCCGACAAGGAGGTGAAGCGGCCCCAGCACTCCCAGCTGCGAAGGGCCTGCCAGGTGGCGCTCGGTGGGTGAGCCGCCCCGGCCCGGCCCCGCGCCGGCATCCCACTCTGGCCGTTATCCCGCCTGGCCTCCTGGCTTCCGCTTCCCCCTGACCCCGAATACCCGACCCGGCCTCTTCCTCTTTATACCCCGGGGGACCTGATTGCTGCCCAGGTGCTCGGGACTGGCCCAAGGTCACCTAGCAAGTTGGCGACAGTCGCGGCTGGTTCTCCAGCTCCACTGCTCGGGGCGCTTGCCACGACTCCTTGTCCAGTTTCCTGGTTCCTCTCCCAGTCACCTCCAAGTCTTCAGAAGCAATTGCCTTTATTAAGTTTTTTCTTTACCTGGGTTCAGCTAGTTGAGGTTCCCCCACGTGAGCGAAACTGGCAGAAAGAGCTGCCCAACTGGTGCTGGGAAACCCCTGAGGCTTGATTTTGAAGTTCTTGATTGGTGAACGTTTTCTCTTCATTTGGGGATTTCCTTTCGCTCTGCTCTTTCCCTCAGAGAGGGCACGTAGAGGATGATCTGTACACGCCAGACCTGTCACTTGCGAGACATCTGCTTATTCTGGGAGGTCCCCTGAATTTTAGTGTCTGTAAACAGAGATGCTCTCATGCAACTGCTACAGTACCTGGCATACAGTAGGTGCTCAGTAAATATTTACTGCTTGAATGGACCTGGAGATTCAGGAAAGAGGGAGAGAAGTCTAACTCGTACCATAGCTAGTTTAAAAGTATGATCGTTAATGCCAGCATCAGCCTTCTTTCTTTTATTTATATATCAGATGACCACAGTGTACCGGGCACTGCTGCAGGCACCGAGGACACAGTGGGGCACAAGACAAACACGATCCTGCCCCTCTAAAATACACTCTAACAGGACAGACAAAATAAGTAAATAAAATTAACAAGACATTTTTGCATAGTAATAAGTACTACTGTCAAAGTAAAAGACTAAGAAGTGATAAGAGGGGTTGAGGACTGCTTTACATAGGATGGTTAAGAAAGTAATCTTTTCTATGGATGAGACATCTGAGGCGAGTACTGAAAGACAAGCTTAATGTCCACCATCTGGAGTTGCTTTCCGAAGCAAAGTTCTGGGCAGGGAGGATCTATGTGTTTGACCAGAGCTGTCTTCGAGCTAATCACTACCGCAGTCGATGCCTTTAGTTTGGAATCTGTGGAAAGGTCTGCTTTTCCTAACATTGTAAATGGAACGATTGGTTTTTCTGTCCAGGATTGCCAGCACTTTTCTCCTTTCATTTTGTGCACAGCATAGAGCAGAGTTCTTGTGGGACTAGGAATCTGTTGTGAACTTTGCACTTTCTTGGAAGAAGGTGCACAGGTTTCATCAGGAGGTTCTTCCCCTGCTTCAGGACTCGAAAACTGTTTGATTAAGACGTGGTTGTTGCCTAGATAATCTGGAAACTTGCTAGTCTTGTGACATTCAGGCTCAGTGGAAGGAATTTACTGAGACTTAGATGTTAAAGCTTTTCTAGTCTGATACCCAAGGGTAACTGTTGGATATTGTTCTATCAGGAATGTAGGATAAACATTAATTACACAGCAGTTTATTAGGCAGAAACCTGATGTTTATAACTCCACATTGAAATGTACCTGGACTATCCTCTCAATATCAGTTTAACAGTGTTGTGGACATCTCAAAATAGTTATTTGGCAGAGGAGTTTCTCATTTCTTCTTCAAGAAAAAAATTTTTTTTTGGTTATTTTGAGACAAGGTCTCACTGTGCAGTTCAGTTGAGCTCACTTTGTAGCCCAGGCTGGCCTCAGTCTTACAATGATACTCCTGCCTCAGCCTCCTGAGTGCTGGGATTATAGGTGTGCACCACCACACCCAGCCTTCAAAAAATTTCTTAACATAAAAATTTCACCTGATTAGCCAAGCATGGTGGCACGTGCCCATAATCCTAGCACTCAGGAGGCTGAGCCAGGAGGATTGCTGCAAGTTTGAGGCCAGCCTGGACTACATAGTGAGTTCAAAGCCAGCCTGAACTACATAGTGAGATCCTGTCTTCAAAAAAGAAAAAAAAAAAAAAATTGTGTGTCACATTGTTAGAACCTACTTACAAAACTGTCATGTGGGCCACAAAAGAACATAGTATTGAGTTTATTAGATTTTTTTTTGGCATTAGATTTTTCTTCAGAAGTTTAGATTTTTCCAACCCTAATTGTAGAATGCACATTTTAAGTGTTTTAGTAGTGAACTGTAAGAAATGGCCTAGATAGAAGTAATTTGGCTACCGGTTAGTGGGATAGCAAGTTGGAGTGGTGGCTTGTCATTGTCTTTAGTGATGAGCCATTACTCCAGTGGCAGAATAGGAACTACCATAGGGAGCTCATACAGCGTTGATTTAAAGTGGCCATCATTTAAGGGAATAATTGCTGTTAAATAGAAATGACCACTAATGAGCATTAGAAAACATTGCATAGTACCTAGTGACATTTCACTCTGTATCTCAAGGCCCAGTCTTGTGGCCAGTGGTCCCATTTGAGAAGAGAAATTTGGGAAAACAGCTGAAACAAGTCCATGTGTAAGAACCGTTGTAATGTTGTTAGTATTTTAGAGATTATTATGTGTAGATTGTCCACTATTGTAGATTAATTTTGATAAGAGGAATTGTAAGTGATTATCAGAGTTGAAATGCTTGGATGATAGCGTACTTGTAGGAAACAGCTTCTGTGATAGGATCCCACCAGTTATAGTGTATTGGGGAAGGGAATCAGGGGTGCAGGGGCTGTATCCTATGTCTGTTAGAAGCTAGGAGCATGACCTGTGAGACTCAGCACTGCCTGGGTCAGCTGGGTGTGGTGGCACATGCCTGTAATCCCAGCACTCCCTATAATCCCAGCACACGGGAGGCTGAAGCAGAAGGACTGCTGAGAGTTTGAGACCAGCCTAGACTACATAGAGAGTTTAAGACGAGCCTAAATTACAGAGCAAGACCCTGTCTCAAAGAAAAAAGACTTCCTGGGTCCAAATCCCCTGCCTTCAAACTTGCTGTACATTATTGTGATCTTGGGCAGGTCCCTTAATCTTACATGTTTCTCATAAGGTTACTATAAAGATCAAGTTAGTTGATGCGTACAAAGAACTTGGAACATAATGTGTACTCAGTAGATGCTTGCTGCTGTGATTATTGTTTTAAGTTTCAAAAACCACAAAAACTATATGCGCAGATTTGATGTTCTTCGGGTGATCTTTTGTTCAGGAGTGACTTACTGTTCTATTTGGTTTATAGATGGAATAAATAAGAATGTGATTACATGACTGAAAGACTGTGTTTATTCTGTTAACTTGCTAAGCTCAGTGGAGATAGGGGTTGTCCCTTGTAAAAGCAGTGATAATCAGGATGGAACAGGTTTGGGGTAATGTAATCTCAATGGCCCATCTGCTCCAAATACCAAATGCGGAGACAGGTGCCTGTCCACGTAGGTATATGACCCTTCTAACCTTCACCTGGAGAAACGGTAAGAGTAGTCATCACCCCACAAGTGTTGCTGCTCTTTACCTTGTTAATGAAGCATCTATATCTATTAATACTCTTCAACATGTTAGCCGTGTTGAGGAATATAATTACATTCTTAAAATCTTTTGTACTTATCTTTTTTTAAGGCCCATCTTTTCCCATGATGTCTCTTTAGGTTATATTGCTGCTCTTAAATTATATTGTTTGTAGGCTTGACAAAAAAATGTTTTAAAATATTTGTACGTGGAAAAATTTTTGATAACTCACTTATAGATATGGACTCTTCATTTATGGATATGAACAGAGATGCAATATCTTATTTAATACGGACAAAGTGCTAAGTAAGGGCAGAATATTCTTGCTACCTGTCATTATTCTCAGCCATTATCTTGAAAATATAAAAAGAATAGCAAGCGTGCATGTATTTTCCATATGAAATTGAGTGACTTTTTGTAATTGTGTGTTTTGTAATGTCTATATGATATCAACACTGTATTAAACATTTCTGAGTGCCAGGTATCGTGTCATATTCTTTAGTTTAGTTCTTACTGTTATTATCTGCACTAAAGCTCAGAGAAGTTAAGTAAGTTGGCCAGGTTAACTCAGCCAGTGAGTGGTAGAGTTATAAGTGTGAACACAGGCAGTCTGGCTCCAGAGTCTTAAGAGCTCTACTCTTTCTAACTTGCTTGATTGCACCTCCATGAAAGTTCATAAGGAAAACTGAAGTCTTTGAAAACAGTCATTTGATTGCAGTGAAGTTTTAGTAGAGAGACCACATTTTTGATAGCTGAATTTTGAGAGATATTTGAAAGCCTCTGATCAAAAATGTCACAGATTTTCTTTTTTTCTGCTGTTTTTTACTGGATATGTTCTTGGGAGTTAGAGACTTGCAGAAAGAAATGAGTATGCAAAGCTGGTTCCACATAAGATTCATTGGAGTTAAGTTTTTCTAATTCATGGTACCTCAGCAGCAGCAAACTCTCTTATTACTTCTGCAGTCACTTCTGTTTTGGGAGTGTCAACCAGAGGGAAACCAAGGCTCAGTAAGCAGCCTGTCCGCAACTGTTCAGCCAGGTGGAGAAACAGCTACAGCGTGCATCTGTCCTAACATGTAGAGCACTAAGTCCATTAGATTTGCTGCTCTGTTTAGTATACAGGATTTAGACACACACAGGTAATTGGTGGCCATTGCTTGAGCTGTTTTGGTGGCACAGTGCAGGTGAAAGCCTGGGCTGAGGCAGGAGGGGGAGGTGAAGAAATAGCAGTGACAGACACCTCTCCCCCAGCTTTGGATGCTGCAGAGAAGAGAGGGACATGTGGCTCAGGGGATGTGTGTGTTTGCTTAAAGGTGGAAAAGACTTAGCTTGTTTAAATACACTGGAGAGAGAGCCAGTTACTTATAAATCTTAATTGTTTATTAATATGCATAAAACATTCACTATTTAGGACTGGAGGGATAACTCAGTGGTTACGATGTATGTTTAGCTTGCATGAGGCCCTGGATTCAAGTCTCAGCACCAAAAAATGCCCTTAAGCCAAAAATACTATTCTTACCATTAGGAAGAACCTTCAGTGTGAAATTTGAAAAATATCTCTGAATCAATACTTCAAATAAAATAAAGCTTTAAATTGGAATACTGTCAAAAATAAAGCCTTTAATGTTAGCTAATTCTGGGGTTTTGGTTAAACATTTTGTCTACAGGTGCTATATTTCATGAAAGGTTTTTTGTTTTTTGTTTTGGTTTTTTTTTGGTCTTTTTGAGACAGGATCTCCCTATTTAGTTTAGGCTGGTCTTGAACTCACCCTGTAGCCCAGGCTGGCCTCAAATTTGCAATGATCCTCCTGCCTCAGGCTTCCGAGTGCTGGGATTACAGGCGTGCGCCACCATGCCTGCCTCATGAAAGTTTTTAGAATTAGGCCTCTTGACCCTGGCAGACTGTTTTTTGTTGAAAAGTTTTATGAAGCTTCTTCAGGAGGTTATCTGTTTAGAAGCAGCAGTTAAAAATTGGATTGCAGGAAATGAAAAAAGAATTAAGATGTGTCATGTGCATGTACCAACTCCCCACAATGAATGTAATCATTATGTACTACAAACATGTAGTAATTTTTTAAAAATTTAAACACCAAAAAACTGGATTGCCATTGATTATTGAAAAGTGTTTATTTATTGGCTGGTAGAAAATTTATCTAGAGCTGAGTCTGAAACTTTGCTTATTGATAGTCCTGTGAACTTGGGCTAATAATTTAGCCTCTTTGAGCCTCAGTTTTCTGAAATGATAAATTTGCGGCCAGCTGTGTCGGGCTATTGTCAAGGTTAAGTGAGCTAGTGCAGTGCGTGACTGGCACAGACCTGGTACCTAGCAGTGACCTCGTAGAATTGAGAGGCTTTTGTGTTCCTCTATTTAAAGGAGAAGAAAGTGAATGCGCGCTCTTTTCCACCTCCTCTCTTAGTGGGTTTATGGAAAAGTCTTAGACATTCCCACAGGGATGAAGCAAGTGGTTGGATGAATGGATTTAGAGCTCTGTCCTATGCTTGTAAATCTCAGTGGAGACTTGGAAAGCAGTGCTAGGGAAAACAGCAAGCCTGTTCTTTATGGAAAAGAGCGAACTTGTGAAAATGTATACTTGATCAGCAAGAACATGGAGTCTTCTATATAAATAGCACAGAACTGTGTTATGTTCCCACCATTTTCTCTAGGCTTAGGGGACTGGTCAGGAAATTACTTGACTTTCCAGCGAAGTTATCTTAGAAAATAGTATTATGTTTGCTGATTCATTACTGGAATCTTCCTGTAAGAGGCTTGTTTTGGTTTACAGCATCGTTTGTAAATAAGCCTTTTAGCTTGGTGTTTTATTAGGTTTTATATTTTTGTGGGGAGAACAGCCTTCTTATGCTAGGTTGTAAACTTTTAAAAATTTCCTGCAGTCTTAGGGAGTGGTCAGTGTGTATTTGTCATTCTGTATATAGTAGTCCTTTTGTCTGTTGACTAACCCAGGCTGACCTTAGTCCAGAAGGTATTTACTTGAGTGCCACATCTGAAGTCATGTTGTAAGGGAAAAAAAAACCCAAGAAGAGCCTGTTCTGATAGAATTTGCAGTCTAAGAGGGGAGATGGGCATCATTTAAATGATTGCACCTCTGGGTCAGGGCAGATTCTTTTTTTTTGGTTGGGGGGGTACTGGGAATCAAACTCAGGACCTTGTGCTTGCCAGGCAGGCGCTTGCACCACTGAGCTATATCCCCAGCCCCCAGCACCTCTGGTCAGATCAACAGCCTAAGCTCTCCTGAAGGCAGGACCCAAGCCCTAAAAGGCATTGAAGGAGTGAGGGAGGTTTGAGTCTGAATGATGAATGACAATAAATAGATTGGCCTGGCATGTTGATGCACGCCTGCAGACCCAGTGCTTTGGAAGGCTGAGACAGGAGGATTGCAAATTTGAGCTAAATATTTAGTCTATCTAAAAAAAAAAATTTTTTTTTAAAGGACTAGGGAGCTTGGCGTGGTGCACGGCTGTAATCCCAGCATTCGGGAGGCTGAGGTAGGATCACCATGAGTTTGAGCCTAGCGTGGGCTACAAAGTGAGACCCTGTCTGAAAAGAAAAAATTTTTTTTTGAAAAATAGAGGGCTGGGGATGTAGCTCAGTGCAGAAACCCTATGTTCAATCCCAGTACCACCAGAAAAGAAGAGGAAAAAAAATTAAAAAGTAAAGGTGTTTCTGCAGAGAAAACAGCCTTTCTCAGGAAACTGAAAGAGGCCACTGTGAGGTGAGAACTTGGGGAGTGAAGGGCGAATGAATGCGTTTAGGGATGAGAAGAGAAAGGCCAGGGCGCCACCGTGCAGAGCCCTGGAGGTCATGGTGAGGACTGATGTTTTCACTGAGAATCAGTGGGACGACAGTGAAGAGTTGTAAACAGGGAGGAGGTGATAGGGTGGCCAGGTTTGTGTTTTGAAACGATCTCTTGGGCCACTGTGCTGAGAACATCTAGAAAGACCGGGGTTGCTGGGGAGCAGTGAAGAGGCACTTAGGCATCATGTGGGTGAGAGTTCTTGGTGGCCTAGAAGAGAAATAGAACAAAGTGAATGGACTGTGGACCTGGTTAGGAAGTAAAGCTAAGAAAGAAGAAACAGCACGAGAGAGGGAGGACCGTGAAGGCTGACTGAGACTCTTGGCTCACACACTGGATGGGTGGTGCTGCTGCTCTTTAAGATGCGGGAAGGGCAGAGGACCATACGGGGAGAGGGCGGGAGGAGGTTGGTCTGCGCTGGGGCTTGGAGCTGCCTTTGAGCGTCCAGTTGGACACATGTAATAGGAAGTGGCCGCGTATATAGACCTGACGTTCGTAAGAGTGGCCGGGGTGAGACGTAGGAATCTAAGTCATCAGTCTGGGCGGGGACTGAAGACCCGGTGAGAAAGTATGCAGAGCAAGAGGCAGGGTGGGGGCCCTGGGCCTGAGGACCTCCAACCTCTCCCAGCTGAGCAGAAGAGGCCAAGTCTGCAGAAGAAGGCAAGGAGAGGGGGCAGTGAGCAGAGGATGGAAGAGAAATTGTATGATTGTGAAGCCAGGAGAGAAAGTTTCAAGAAGTGAGAGGTCCGGGCTGGGGATTTAGCTCAGCGGCACAGCGCCTGCCTAGCAAGCGCAACGTTGTGAGTTCAATTCCCGGTACCGGAGAAAAACCAAAAACAAAAAAACAACAACAACAAAAAAGAAGTGAAAGGTCCAAAGGTCAAGTGCTACAGGAAAGTCCAGTCAGATGCCTGGAAAATTGCTCCTCAGACTTGGAGACATGCAGGTCGTTGTTGGCCATCACTTGAGCCATTCTCATAGCTTGAGGCAGGTGAAAGCAGACCGGAGGTGGCTGAGGTGGGAGTGGGAGGTGAGGGAATATGTAGCGAATGCAGACACCTCTTGCCCCAGCTTTGGCTGTGCTGCAGAGAAGAGGAGGGAGACGTGGCTTATGGAAGATTTTGTTCTGCTTTGTTTGGTTTTAAAGGTAGAAAAGACTCGAACTTGTTTAAATGTCACTGGGAAGGGAGCCAAGTGAGAGAGAAGTTAAATAATACGGGAAAGAGAAAACACAGTGTATTCGTTCATTGAACAAATTTTGAGTGCCTGTTACTCTGTCCGCAGGGGTTGTGGGGGTTTGAGAATACAGCGGTGAGCCTAGCAGAGACTCTGTTGGCATAGAATTGATATTCTCCTGCAGAAGACAGAAGATACGTGAGCTAATACATAGTATGCCAAGGTTGATAATACTGAGAAGAAAGATTAGAAAAGTAAATCAGAGTATTATGAAGAAGTAAAGGTGTTAAAGAGATACAGGAAGACAAGAAGGAGCGAGGTGGCTGCTGTCAGTGGGGAGGGGGCCTCTCTGAGCCCTGTACCGAAGGGAGTGAGCCTGGGGGTCCTGGAGAAGGAAGGGCAGCCATGCAGTAGACATCAGACCACGGGGTGGCAGGGAGTGGCGTAGAGGCTTAGAGGCCAGTGTCAGGATTTCAGAATTTACTCTGAGTGAGTCAGGAAGACGTGGAGAGTTCGGAGCAGATGAGTAATGCCCTGAAATCTGTGCTTTGAGGGAATCCCTTTTGCTACGGTGTGGAGCAGGTGGGAGGGCTGACACTGTGGGACCGTGACGAAGCCGCTGTGGTGGCGGCAGTGGCGCGAGTGGTCAGATTCTGTGTAGTCTGGAGAGTGTGGAGCTCCTTAGGAGCAGGCAGGGACAGGAGCCCACGGAGGAAGGACTAGAGACCAACCTACAGCAGGCGGGGGCAGAGGGTGGGTACAAAGCAGGTCAGTTGGAAGGTTTGCTAACCGGAAGTGAGGGGAGTCTCCCTGTGGCAGCTCCTAATTGCTGAGTGATGTAGGAGGCCGCTTCCATCCGTTGTACGTAGAGAGGAAAGTGACATAATGGTGCCAATTAGGAGAGAAGAGATGGCTGTTAGAGGAGAGTAATGTGAAGCATTCACTGTGGAGAACTGAAGATGGATTAACTGGCAGTATTCAGGCTCCTTCTGAGGTTGTTGATTACCGTTTCACAGACCTTCCAACCTGTCTAGGCCTGCAAGGATGGTAGTATAATCTTAGTTTGGGATTTTGCCAGAAATTAAGACCAAAGGTCAGAGGGAGTTGGGGCTATTGATCACCTGTCATTCTGTTAGCAGCCCTGCTAATGGGCTGTCTCCTGGGAGATGCGAAAGAGGAAAGTTGACTTGTTGGCCGTGGCAGGGTCTGACAGGCCAGCATAAGGTCCTCCTGGGAGCGCTTGAGTGGGTCAGCTGGGAGGAGAGGAGGCTGTGAGCAGAGGACAAGAAGGAGCTAGAAATGTTCCAGTTCCACATGGAGAAAAGCTTCAGAGTGTGGCAGTCACCCAGGCTAGCTTGGGGTGGAGAAGGTGATCAGAGGAGTTGAAGGAATCCAGGGTCGGCACTGCTGTGGATAGGAGGGAGGCCTGTGACTCTCCACAGTGTTTGAAGGGATACTGTGGGAATTGGGAACACTGACCTTGGATGGGATTACTGGGTGTAGTTGAGTGTGAGGATGTTAGTTACTGTTGGACTTGCTTTGGGAGCAGAGGGGAGGAAGTGCCAATGCCAGAACTGCTGATGAATGGGGATGCGTGACCCATTCGTGTAGGTATGGCAGTCCCAGAAATGATTTCCTGGGAAAACTGTGGCTTTCCAGGTGCCTCAGCCCCACCCCATGCCACCAGTCCCCCTCCCCTCCAGCCCACTCACTATTGCTGCTGATTGCTCCATTGGCAGCTGGGAAGGCAGCACCTGTTGGGATGTGGAGCCGTGGGGAGCAGCAGATCTGCCCCACCAGGTGCTCCTCTCCTCCTCGGGTGGGTGCAGAGCCTGGCCTGGAACAGACAGCCTCACTGCAGAGAGCCCTTCCCACGCGGCTGGGGCAGGTGGCTTAACCTCTCCGTGCTCGAACTCCTCACCTGTGTACTAGTTGTGGGTGACATGGATGACTACTAGTTCTTGCCACCCTCAGTTGCAGTGAGGACAGAGTGAGCACCTGCTGCTGGTGATCAGTCCCTGAATGTCCACAGTGGTAGACACTGTTGTTGCACTTGTTTGCTTTCTTTTCACTTGCCTTCTCTTCCACAGATGGCACTGGAGTGTTTGCATTTCCTCTGACTCTTGTTTTAAGATAAGACCAAGAGAACTGACATACATTGACCACCTGTTGTGTGCCAGCCACTGCCTAGTCAGTAATCTATCAAGACATCTCAAGGGTTGGTCAGAGTTATCTTCACCCAAGTGCCCCCTTATAGACTCTGGAGCATACGGGCTGCTTCTTGTCATCTCAAGTTTTTAGAGTAGAGAAGCAAGATTCAGAATTAATAACCCAGCTGGCATAGTTCAGCAACTAGATGTCTGTATTGGGCCTGAACACAGCTCGGTCTGAACTCGTACCTATTTCTTTTCTTCCCACCCCATCAGGGTGTGCCAGGCTGTGGGACCCTTGCCTCACACTTTTCCCTGATTCCTTTTTACCGCTCCCCCCACTTTAGTGGGGAAAACATTATGTCACCCAGTATACCCAGAACCCAACTGTTAGGTGGGGCCATATGACAGTAGGACTACTCTTTGAATATTTCCAGCCTATAAAAATGCCTCTCTCAGGCAGGTGTGGTGGTGCATGCCTGTAACCCCAGCACTCAGGAGGCTGAAGCAGGGGGATCTTTATGAGTTCAAGGACGGCCTGAGCTACAAAATGAGCTCAAGGCCTGCCTGAACTGCATAGTGAGACCCTTTCTCAAAAAAACAAAACAAAACAAAAAAGCCTCTGTCATCAGCTTCAAACTGATGCTTCTCTCTGCCTGAGGCCATTATCACTGGATTATTAGCAGGCGTCACCTGATTGCTTTTCCTGTTTTTGTCATGGCCACTCCACTCTTGACACAGCAACTCCCAGAATGAACAGCCCACAAGTAGGTGGAACAGGCCACCCCCACTTTTGGCTACTTTTCAGACTTCCTCCCTCTCATATAAAAAGGTGTTATACCATCTGGATCAATGCTGTGCCCAGTGGAAAGGATTTTCAAGATTTTTTTTTCTTCAACAAAAAGTCATTTAGAGAAGCTGGGCATGGTGGCACATGTTTGTAATCCCAGTCCTTGGGAGGCTGAGGCAGGAGGATCGATGCAAGTTCGGAACCAACCTGGGCTACAAAGTGAGCTCAAGGCCAGCCTGAACTGCATAGTGAGACCCTGTCTCAAAAAGGCAAAAAGAAAAAAAAATTGTTTAGAAAGTGCAGCTAGTCCTAATTGACGGGACTATTTAAGGATAAATTTTAAAATCTCAAGAAAAGTCTGTAAACATCGGATTTGCAGCCTTGGCTTTCTGGCAGTAATTCACAGAGAGGACTCCCCTCTGCAGTCACTGGGTCCTGCTGCTGCTGCTAGTCACACCGGCCCTCATGCCCATCCAAAACCAAGGTGCATTTTGGTGTGGTCATGCTGCAGCAGGTCAGAAAAGAGAGACTCCAAAGCTGAGGTGTAAACTAGCTTTCCCAGCTGCAGGGAGGTCGCGGGGTAGGAAAAATACCACTGTTTTGAACTATGCATAGTTGTAACACTTGTGGTTTTTATCAGTGTTAGCAAACCCACGTATTTATGTTGTTCTGCATTTATAGTTTACAGATTAATTCTTCGACCTTATTTGAAAGTCAAGGACCCAAGAGGTTAAGAACACAAGCTCTGGAGTCTGATTTTTCTGGGTTCAAGTCCCAGGTCTACCTGGTAACTCCCCTGGATCTTGTTTCTTCACCTGTAAAATTCATAGCAGTTTGGCCTCTAAGTCTAGTTCTCTAGCTCCTTGGTTGTTCTTTGCTCTTTGGCGCTTTTAGCTTCTACAAAACTTGGTATTTTGTCCTTGTAGTGTTGGTCATAGTCTTTAAAAGCCACTGCAGCAAGTGGAGCGCTTTTTTCTGGGCTCTTCCCTGTCCCTTAAAACAGAAATTGAAAACTAGAAGCCTCAGAGCCAGGGCAGCCTGCAAATCAGTCTTATTTGAACCAGAATGTTTTTGAAAAATTGAAATTGCTTTGAGTTGCAGTCTGAGCTGTCATATAAACTCTGCATTTTGACTTCTGGAAAAAAATCAGAACAGTGGGTCCCTCTGGGCTCAGGGTCTGTAGAGGGACCAGTACCAGCCAGCTGGAAGAGGAACTGCTCTACCTCTTGCCCTGTTGGATGGGGGAGACCTCCTTGGCCCTAATACCTTAAATCTGCACTGGTTCTCCTTGAGGTTTCCTGCCTGGCCTGCACAGATCTTGGTGTGTAACTTCTGCGTTTGGCTTTGTTACTCTTAGTGCTTTTCGGGGACCATAGGGCCTTCATGGTGATTCACTCATTGACTAATGGTTGGCGCCAGTGGCATTTCAAAACAGAAATTGTTTTAGGCTCAGAAGCCAGCATGGATGCTAAAGACAGCCTGGTTGCTTCAGATGCATTTAACATTTAAACAGTTCTAATTAGGTAATCGTGACTAGAGACTAGAAGGAAACCTTACATATCAACTAGGGCAGCAGTGCCCGCTTCTGTGTCACAGAGTGGAAGAGAATCTTCTCACCCAGCAGAGCCTTGGCGCTATTGGTCTAGGTTTCTGAAAGCTGAAAGAAAGCTTGGCCACCAGCCTTCTGGGGTAGATGCCCTGGGCCACTCTCACAGCCTTGAGAGCCTCTGCTAGGGGAAGTTGGAGCTCCTTCCTTAGAGAATTCTTGTCCATGAAGGGCAGGATCCATGCCACACAGCTCCCTTTAACAGACCCATTGTGTCACAAGTCTTACGGTCCATGAGCATAATGTTTGGTATTAGTCACCTGGGCATTTCTCTTTTGTTTTGTTTTGTTTTTAATGTATACCGTAAAAGGGCATTGAAGACCATCCAGAAGGTTAGAAGGTACTATGTGCAGCAAGTCCAGTTCCTTAGTTTCTGTTACCTAAAGTTCCATCAAGGATAGCATTGTCCAGAAAGGGGAACTAAGCCAGGCATGGTGGCATGCCTGTAATCCCGGCACTTGGAAGGCTGAGGCAAGAGGATCACCATGAGTTTGAGGCCCTCCTGGACTACATAGTGAGACCCTATCTCCAAAAAAAAAAAAAAAGGAAACTAGTAACCTCCAGGACCCAGTCCTGTCCTGGCCTTCCAGAGGTCTGCTGAATGCTAAGCACTTGGAGCTGATTTGACAAAATGTAGAGTCTTTGGACCTAACATGTAGAAATACCTCCTGCTGAGTAAATGTGGGGACGTTCTGTGTATTCAGACACGATGTTGTGTTGTTTCAGTGGCATAAAACTTTGCTCTCCTGGAAATAATACTATCATCTCTGAGACTGTGACTTCTGAATAATGATACTCTTTTCCATAACTTCAACTATGTAGATATTGTAACCTCCATAAGTAAAGATTTTAAATTTTATTTTAACTCACCAGGAGAACAGATATTTGAATGTAACAGTGTGAGTTATTTAATGCCACTGACCTATACACTTAAAAATGGTTAAAGTGGTACACTTTAAGTTTAGGTTACCTCAGTTGTTTTTAAAAATGTTTATTAAATAAAGTATATGCTTATGACTGAAAGTGGGAAAAAGAATGAAAAAGATACCATCCCACTACTTTCAATATTTTGTTATATTTGCTTCAATATTTTCTTGCATTTGTATCCAGTCTTCTGTGCATATTTTTACACAGTTGAGACGTTGCTGTCTTGCCAGGATATTGTGTTAGCTGCCACTAATATTCTTTCTGCTGAGCAGGGAAGTAGGTAGAAAGAACAAGGACTGCAGAACCACAATGGCTGCATTCAAATTCTGGTTCCTCAGTCCTGGATGTACACACACAAATTGCCTACTCTCTCTGCCTTGTTTTTATCATCAAGATCACTGGTTCTCATCCGAGGGAGTTTTACCCGGAGGACACTTGGTAATTTCCGGAGACATTTTTGGTAATGAGCCTGCAGGCAGCAGGGAGGGCTACCGGCATCCAGAGGTGGAGGCCAGAGACACTGCTGAATATACCATGCACAGGACAGCCTCATAATAAAGATTTATCTGTCCCCAGATGTCAGTAGGGCCTAGGTTGAAAACTGTGCTAAATAAGATAGAAGTCATGGTAGTACCCACATCATAGGATTGTTGTGAGCATTAAATGAATTAAAATGTGATTAGAGTAATGCTTAGGACATCGTAACTACAGTACTATGTAAGTGTTAGCTGTTTTTTACTGCTGTTATAATTGTTTCACTTCAAATCAAAATTTTAGTATTTAAAAATCTCATAAACATTCCTTTTAATGGTTTTCAAATGCCTTGTAATAAAGTTTTCTTTTCCATAAATTTTGCATCCTCCTAATAAACTTTTACGTCTTTCCCCCAACAGATGAAATTAAAGCAGAAATAGAAAAGCAGAGGTAAGTAATAGAACTTTCTCCTTGCTGAAATACAGCATGAAGGGGCAGATAGTGGCCATTCCCCAGCACTTTTTTTTTTTTTTTTTTTTTTTGGCAGTGCTGAGAATTAACTTGGGTCCTCTACCATTGACCTACATTCCCAAACACCTACCATCTTTTCATTAATTTTGAGACAGGTCTTGATAAGTTGCCCAGATTGGGCTCAAACTTACAGTCCTTCCTGCCTCAGTGTCCCAAGTAGCTTGTGTTATATGTGCGTGCCACCACACCTCACGTGGCCATCCCTTTCTTGCATTCTGAACATTTTTCTCCTGTTTCTAATCCTCGGGAAAGGTACACACTCTCCCAGCACTGTGTTGGCACACAGCAGAGCACGGCCGGTGTGTCTGAACTAGTGCTGGGTTAATAGGTTACTGCCTCAGTGCTTGCATACTTGGAGGAAAGGTTACAGAAGGTCAAGTTAATGCCATGGTATCCTTTCCTGAGAAAAGAGGCAGAGCCCTTGTCTCTTGGTTGGCATGCTTACTGAAGACAGCTGGCTGTGTAAATGACTGTTGCAGATCTTCATGGTACTAAAGCAAACTAGTGACATTTTAGAGCTATAGTTATAGCATGGCTGCTACTAGGATGCTGTAGATTCGGGTCACTAATCATAGAGGCCTTGCCCTCTCCATGTGACACTTTGATGGTTTCGAAACTTGCATGTGTTCAACTTTTAATTGGCCAGCCCCAAGATAGAGTTTGTAGGAACTTTTAATTAAGTGGTTGCCAGTATAATGGAAAGTTAGAGTAAGGTATGGGGAAAGCAAGCTTAAAACAGCCAAACAAAACAAAAAACCTCTTCTCTGCTCTCTCTTGCTTTCCCTGCTAGGTTGGGCGCTGTGGCACCACCAAAGGCAAACTTCATTGAAGCTGACAAATATTTCCTTCCGTTTGAGCTCGCCTGCCAGTCCAAGTCCCCCCGGGTGGTCAGCACATCCCTCGACTGCTTGCAGGTACCACGTTTAGACTTGATGGGATAAAGGGATTCCCTTCAAGCAACAGGTGCTCCATACATAGAGCCATGCTGGGCATGACCCTGGGCACTCGCATGCCCTTGGAGGTGCAGAAAGGACCAGTTCCGCTTACTCTTTATGGAGATCTCATGGAAGAAGTAAGAGGGTTCCAAGCTGCTTAGCTAAAATGAGAATTTGTTTCCCTAGAAATACTTGGTTGCATGTATGTTTTTCTAGCATTACTTGGAATATTTGATATACATAAGTATATAAGCATACAAAGCACTTTTATATAGCCTTTCTTGGTATTAAGTCATAATATGAAGCATAGGAATATAGTCACATCCATTATTTATAGTTATGTTCTATAATAAAGTCACTGTAAACATGAATTAGTGAATGCTAAAATACGTATGGTTAGATTCCTGTGATTCTGTAGTCACAACATTTCCATTAGCTGATGCGTATATAGCTTTGTACTATGTGTGATTCTTTTTAAAGATACCTTATTTAATATGTGCTGTTGATTCATTAACACTGAACTCTTGGCAGCAGCACTATAACACATATGGGAACAAAGCTTATCTAACACATGTTTCTCCAAAGGCACATCGCCTTCTTGTTCTTAAATACTAGAAAGCAGTTCAGCACACACCTAAGGGCCATTCTGAAAGGCAAAATAGGACAAATATGTGAAAAGCATGGCACTAAATATACTGCAGAAAAAGACACTTGTTGGCACTGGAAAACTGAAACAGAAGGCAGAGTGTTCACGAGCTGGGACAGAGGCATCACATGGTTCAAGTTTTTCACTGCTTGGCACATGTCTGCAAGTCGCTGCAGAAGTTCTGTAAGTGTTGATTTAGTGCTTTCAGATATATTTTAGTGAGTAGCTGCACTTGAAGTATACAGTCTGCAGATGATGAAGATGGACTCTGTAGAACCACGAGTAACTTTATTATCAATGATCTTTTACTGATAAAGAAGCAGGGATAGAAAGGTTAGAGTGACTTGTCCAACAGGTATTGAAAGACAGACACAGAAGTGCAATATGGATTTCTTAATTCTTGGGCCTGCATTCCTGTATTTTCTCAAGACCTACTCCTGAAGCTTCTGATGAAATCAAAGAACTTTTTTGTTTTTTAACCTCAGTGGGCAACCCACATCAATGCAAAACTTATTTATTTTTTGGTACCAGGAATTGAACTCAGGACCTTGCACTTGCCAGGCAGGTACTTGTGTTGCTGCTGAGCAGTATCCCCGGCCCAGCAAAATTTAATATGCATTTTAAATATACTGAAGAGACACAATTTATCATTATTGTGTAATGATACATAATTTATCAAATTGTGTCATTAGACATAATTCATCATTACGTTCTGGAACAGAAAGGGTGAATTGACTCTGATTGCTTAGACTGCTGTGTTGAAAAGATATGTAAAGCCTTATTCGGGTTTCTTGGGAAAGAGAGCTGTTGTCGATTGGTTATGTCTGCCAGGACACAGAACTGAAAAGTGGCAGTGGGCATGCCACATTTTGGGCCTCCCTATTCTAATATTTACTCTATTAACTTCTCTTCTTTGATATTTATAGCTGAGAATTGATGACAATTTTTTCACAGAAGCAGCTCTTCCAAATGAAAAGCCATTTTTCTCATTCAAGATCATTTGTACAGATTGTCCTATGTGAAATATTAAATGAGCCAAGAAACTTAAATGGCAGGCAGAGTCCTACTTCTGTCCTAAAATATTTGATACTGTGAATTTTTTCTGAAGAAATTTGATGTGAGTTTAATTTTAGTTGTTTTCTCCCCATGACAAGGTTTAGTTTGGGAGCTGGTACTAGGTGTTAACATACTGAGAATAACAGCTACTGTATTGAGCTCTCAGCATGTTCTGGGCCTGAAGGCTTTGTCTACATTACCATGTTTAATCTTTTCAATAACCCTCAGACACTTGCTTTCATCCTCATGTTAGAATCGAGGAAATTGAAGCTTAGAGAATAAAGTGAGCAGTCCAGCCTCAGGTCTCCTGGCCAGGAATTGATGAAATTAGGTGGATATCTAGGACTTCTGACCCCACATTTATGTTTTTAACTGAGCGTTATTAGTTATGGCCTGTGAACCAAATATGGCCTGCTGCCTGTTTGGCTGTTTGGTTTTTTTGTACTGGAAATTGAATGCAGGTGTGCTGTACCATTAAGCTACATCCCCAGCCTTTTTTTTAAAATCTTATTTTGAAACACGGTCTCGCTAAGTTGCCCAGAATGGGCTCAAACTTCTAATCCTCCTGCCTTGTCCTCCTGAGTAGCAGGGAATAAAGATGTATGCTACCATACCTAGCTGCTGCCTGCTTTTGTAAATAAAGTTTTATCAAAGCATTGATATCTCAGGTTGGTATTCTATAACAAAATGCTGTAGACTGGGTGGCTTAAATAGCACACATTTATTTCTCAAAGTTCTGGAGGGCTACGTAGTCCAACACTAGGTCCTGATAACTTGCTTCCTAATGAGGATCCTCTTTCTGGCTTACAGACTGCCAAGCTAGCTAGATCTCTTATGAAGCACTAATTCCGTCATGAGGACCCCACCATCGTGATCTTATCTAAGCCTGACTGTCTGAGGTTAGAACTTCAGCCTATGGATTTGGAGACAGAAACACACTTTGAGTTCATAGCAACAGCCATGTCCATTCATTTTCGTCCACTTCTTCCTGCTATGGCCAAGGTGAATGGTTGCAATGGAGACGGCAGGACCCACATAGCCTAAATATTTAGTACTTGGTGTTTTACAGAAAGAAAATGTGGACCCTTGCTCTTAACTATCATTTGTGGTTCTAAAGAGTAGCAGAAATAGTTTATTTCTAGAACTCCATATATATATGATTTATTCTGCTTTATTTCAGCCCATAGGGAGTCTTGGGCTTAAGATGTATGGCCATCTTTCTTTTTAGAATGGAGTTCTCTGGAATTTAATAGGTATATTAGGATTTCTTTGCTTAGTATACAGTTGTAAAATGTGTCATCCTTTTTATGACATTAGAAGGTGGCTGGGTATTCAGGATTACTGAATGAAGAGCTATATTTCCCCTTTCCCCTTGGTGGCTATCTTGCTAATCCTGTTTGACTGGAATTTCCCAGAGTTGAGTGTGGAAATTCTGTCTTGGAAATGGAAGGCCAATGTGTAGGAGTAAAGGCTGGCTTGGGTAGAATTGAAGCTAGCTATAAGACAGGTCCATACTGCGGCTTGTCATTCATTTAGCTTGGAGAGATGATGGGAGCAAAGGTGGTCCAGGGTTTGGTTTGCCCTGAGCCCATTTAGCTCACATTCCCTCTCCCCACTGGAAGAAGTCTGAAGACTCCCCACTGCTGGCTTGTCTAGCAGTGAGGAGTCCCCTGTGTTCCTTTCTTTCAGCTCTTGATCTGTCACACACTTTGCCAGTGCCAGGGTTCGGTAAAAGGGACTGGGGTCAGTCTTGCCTACTTAAAGTCTTGTTGGTCACATATTGATAGTAAGATTTTTTTCATTATCCTAATATATTCATATTTACTCCATTTAAAATTATATACATATATTACTGTTACTAAAGTTCATATATTATAAGCATACAAAAATAAAAGTTTCTTTCTTTTGGTACTGGGAATTGAACCCAGGGCCTTGTGCGTGTTAGGCAAGTGCTTTACCACTGAGCTAAATCCCCAGACCTTTTTATTTTTATTTTTGAGATAGAATCTCACTAAGTTGCCGAGGCTTTCCTCAAATTTGTAATCCTCTGGCCTTAGTCTCCCCAGTAGCTGGGATTACAGGCATGCATTACCACAAAAATAGAACTTTTAAAAGGGCAAGATAAAAATTAGAATCGTTTTCTTTCTACTTCTCAATGAAATGTGTAGGAAACCATTTGTCTGACTGTTCTAAAACCACAAATATTATCTATTGCACTTACTTCTAAAAAGCTTTGTATACATTTAAAGATGAACTTAAATGGTCTGTATTTAAAAAGTGTTTAGAACTTTACATAGAAGACTGAAGTCCCTTGGGCCATGATAAAACCAGCTGCCTATTTAGATTTATAATTTTCTGTTTTCTTTTTACCTTTTTCTGTAAATATTATCTGTACAAATGTTTCTACAGCTTACTTGGGTTTTTTTGTTTTTGTTTTGTTTTTTTGGTACCGAGGATCAAACTCAGGAGTTTGTGCTTGCCAGGCAGGCACTTGTGCCACTGAGCTGTACCCCCAGCCCTACAGCTTTTCGTATTGAACAGTGTTCTCTCGTACAGTGGGTCCACTGAAGGCCTGTTACACTGTTTGGTATTTTCCCATCTTTCTCTCCATGCCAGCACTCGCGTGTGCCAGCCCCCTTAGCCACATGCATCAGGGGCCAGCTGCCCAAAGGCCTCCCTCCTCTGTGCCTCTTCTGACCCCTCAGTTACAGGCGAGGACTGAGGCAAGAACATGCGCAGGGCAGGCAAAAGGGAGGAAGAGATGGGGAATGTGGTGTACAAATCACACCAAGCCAGAAAAGTCCCAGGCAGTTTTAGCTTTGATTCTTCCACCCCTAAAAATATAAACTATGAGAAACAAGATCAGTCTGTCATGCTGCCATGGTAGCCACAGTGTCTGGGGTGTGCGGCACAGAGAAGGATGAGAAAGTGGAGCCTGAAAGACCCACAGGCTGCCAGAGCTCTGCTTTTTCTTTGGTCCTGTCTCACTGTACAGACAGGAGGTAAAATCATACTGAAAACCCCTTTCAGGTTAAAGGGTAATGTGTAAATTCCTTTAAGGAATCCAATGTCCAGTAACTCATCTCCATTTCTGCTTTGCAGCCTCAGTATTGGGTTGTATGATAACTTCTTTCCTTTTCTCTCTCTCTCTCTGTGTCTCTCTCTCTTGGTGTGTGTGCTGAGAATCAAGCCCAAGGCCTTGTGTATGGTGAGGGGCCCCGCATTCTAGCATTCTCATTTAGGAGCTGGTAGACCATCCCACTCACATTGCAGTGCCCACCCCAGATCAGCGCTCATTAGGAGTAGGAGTAACAATGTCAAAACCAAAGCTTGCCTACCATGTAGCAGCCCTGCCCTGTAGGAGCCTGTGCATTAGTGGCAGGGGGGGTGGTGCTGAGGTAAAAGGCTCTGGACTTGTCCCTCACACTCCACACCCTTGCCTGGGGGTCCTGCTGGTGGGCCTTGGGCAGCACAGTGCACTGGCGTCACTCCTGCTCCTTCAGTCATTCGAACCAGCAGTGTCCTGTTTCTACTCTCAGCCATTCTCTCCATTTGTTTTTCTGGTTGGTTTGTTTTTTTTTAGTTTTTTTGAATGGTGGTGCTTTGTAGCTAATGATGGGGGAAAGTCATTGAGAATTGGTATCAGAATTCTACATAGTGGCCTGTCTTCCTGCCAGGATGGTGTAGGTAATCTCAGGAGCTCTCATCTCCTTTGTGTAGGTGGAGGCAAAGATGTGACAATTAGAAGCCTGAAAGGGCAAAGAAGGGAATAGCATTTTTTTGTTTTGTTTTGTTTTTGTTTTGTTTTTCTCTGGTACCGGGAATTGAACTCACGACCTTGCGTTTGCCAGGCAGGCGCTGTGCCACTGAGCTAAATCCCCAGCCCCTGGAATAGCATTTTTAAGAATCTTCACCAGCTCACTAAAAGCAGTACTTCAGAAGTCAGGTGACCTTTATCTGGTCGGCTGTCAGAATAACCCGAATAGTTTGGGGAATAACACGGATTTCCAGGCTCTGCCCCCCAGATTTCTGGTTCAGGAGGTATGGGTCAAAGTTCAAGAATTTGTATTTTTAACGAGCTCCCTCGGGTGATTCTGATCTCATCCCAGGTTTAGAAATTATCCTGACCTCTGAGGTTCCTTGGCTTTTAGATTTTCCATGCTGAAGTCAAAGTAATGAGTGGGGTATCTAAGCTGATTTGTAACCAGACCGAGGGACATGGCCAAGCAGCTGAATCTGTCCAGCCACAGGTGGCACACATTGTTTGATAATGCAGATGTGGAATGCAGTTACTGCCTTTACTTTAACTTTTGGAGTGGAAAATACACAGACATAATTCAGCATTCCAAAAGAATGGAAAGTAGAAAGTGCCTTAGTCCTATCCTTGCTGTGGCTACCTCTCTTCCTCTCAAGTAGAATGTGTTATCTTTAATTTCTTACTCCCTTTGTCCCTCTAGCCACCCTCTCACTGCCCTCTAGGTAACCACTGATCTTCTGTCTTTAGTATGATTGTTAGTGCCCAATAAATTGTGTGCTGGGAGTGTTCTGTGCCTTGCTATTGCTGTCGGACACCATGTCACCATTGCTGGGATCTTCTACTACCAGGAGATAGGAGCTAGCTGCACACAGAGTGGTTGTGCCTGCCTGGCTCCTGGGAGCAGATGCATCTCGAGGAACTGGAAAGTAAAGGCCATACTCACTGCCAGCCTTCATGGGTGGCCTCAGTACCAGCCAGGCAAAAACTACTAATCTCTCTTCTTCTGTTTAGAAACTCATAGCATATGGACACATCACAGGCAACGCCCCCGACAGCGGAGCGCCAGGGAAGCGACTGATCGACAGGATTGTGGAAACCATTTGCAATTGTTTTCAGGGCCCACAGACAGATGAAGGGGTTCAGTTACAAATTATTAAGGTATTTCTGTTGGTTTGCCTAATCTGGGTTTTAAATTTGGAAAGCAAGCCCCCTTTGAGAATTTGAGCTTCAAACATACCATGTGTTAGTTGTCTCAGGTGGTACTGTGCTGGAACAGAAAAATTTAAGCATCACTTAGATCTTTTGTTAAGTGTCAGAATTTATTACCATGTCCTGAGACAAGAAGAGTAGAACCAAGTGTGTTTTCACAGTAAGCAGTTCCACTGATCACATTGTAAATCAGCTCAAAATCCTCTGGTCTTTGCTCTTGGAAAATCTGGATTCCCAGCCTGTCATTTCTCAGCAGGTCTTTGATAATCTTATCACCAGCTTGCTCCACGCCTGTGTCCCCCACTCTGCTTCCCTGTGCCACATCAGCTGCCAGGAATGGATTGGCATGAGATGGGGCCATCTGCTTGTCGGGACCAGGAGCAGGATAGGTGTAGCCAATCCTCCAAATTTTTGGTCCTGAGTACTTTAGTTCTGTGAGGATTGGCTCTGTGTCAGCTATACCTCTCTCAAAGGCCCATTGAAACCCACCAAGGAACTGACAGACTGGCTACCCATTGAAACGTGTATTTTGTGGTTCATGTGGGTGAGATCAAGTGGAAGTGTTTTTTTCATCCTGAGAGAAGTGTCTGTAATTTTCATTGTAGGTTTTTCAGTCAACATTAACATTCACAAGTTTGGCTTTTTAAAAAGTGTGTTAGTCAAAACCCTACTTTGATGCAGTATAATTACTTCAATAATTTGTATATCAGGGAGTTAGTAATGGCTTTTAAATTCAGAAGTTGGTGCTTAGTGCTGATCATCCAGTTTAGTTTGCAGAGCCATCTTTGAATTTATAAAGAATAAAAACAAAGCCCACTCCTAGAAAAGTTTGGCTGGGGAGGAGCAGGAAGAAGGTGAGTGTTCATGAAGGTGACGATTCTGACCTGTGTTTAGGCTCTTCTGACTGCAGTGACTTCCCCACACATTGAAATTCACGAGGGCACTATCCTGCAGACAGTGAGGACATGTTACAATATCTACTTGGCCAGCAAAAACCTCATCAATCAGACTACCGCCAAGGCCACACTCACTCAGATGCTGAACGTCATCTTCACCCGCATGGAAAACCAAGTGGTGAGTGGCGTCCCTCCCACCCATGGGGGCACACGTCATTGCCTCCGAACTTTCTCTTGTGGGCCTCAGTGCATGTGCAGGGTCACAGGCACTTTAAAGTTTTAATTATTTTGCTCTTAAATTTTCTGTACTGTGCATTTCTTCTCATTTTAAAATTGGAGAGAGAATCTTGTATGGGGGTTTTGAAGTTAGTGTTTAGAATTTGCTTTGATTTATTTCCTTTAAAAATTTTGTCTCGCTGGTTGGAAATTTTTTAAGCAACAGGCTGGTGTAATTTCTGTTCCATACCAAGATGCTAAGTCTCAGCCCCATTTAGATCACATCTTTTTCTGTTGTCTTTTAGTTGCAGGAGGCCAGAGAATTGGAAAAGCCAATCCAGTCAAAACCCCAGTCCCCTGTGATTCAAACTGCAGCAGTGTCTTCAAAGTTCAGTCGTTTGAAACAGAGCCAGGCACAGAGCAAACCAACAACTCCAGAAAAAACAGATCTACCCAATGGTGAACATGCCAGCAGCGATCCTGGGAAAGTGAGCTCAGAAAATGGAGATGTACCCAGAGAAAGAGGCCCATCACTCTCAGGTATGGTGAAGCCTTGCAGGGCTGAGGGCATCATCTCGTCACTGAGGGGCACATGAAAAAGGTGTCTGGTAACATCTGAGGGAAACCTGTGAGGGCAGCTGCTCTATTAATGGGTCTTCCCCTTGACTTCCCCATTGCTTTTCTCTTATGGAACATAGCCAGTGAAGCGTGATGTGTAATGTCCCGCTGCCAGCTGTGCCGTCTTCTCAAAATAGTTCCTGGACTGCATCTGGCTGCCACTGCTGCATGTGAGCTCAGTGCCGTGGCTCAGTTTGGGCACCTATCTCTATGGCAAGTTAATTGGGTGATGAGCCATTCAATGCCTGTCGTCTCTGTCCAGAAGAGGGTGAAGGCCTCGTTTCTCCTATACAGACTGGGTCTCTGTGCCTTGCCCAGGGCCTGGCAGTTAGAAGCCACTCATAGGCCTCAGTGGAGGAGTCAGAATGCTGGATGGGAGGATGGACAGGTGGCTTTGTTTCCTTCTGCTCACCAGGTGTATCACTTGGTTTTGCTTGCTTTTTAAAACAAAATATTCAAGACCTAGTTAAAGTAAATGAATCTAAAGCATGAAGTCTTAGAGAAGAGGGTTATCCTGAGACTACTTCTAAATATTTGCATCTCCTCCTGCATATAGTGTATGAACCAGATTAAAAAATTTTCTTTTAGGCTGGGCATAGTGCTACGCGCCTATAATCCCAGCATGGAGAGGCTGAGCAAGAGGATCACTGTGAGTTCAAAGCTGGCTTGGGCTACATAGTGGGTTTAAGACGCTGTCTCAAAAACCAAAAAAAAAAGAAAACAAATTTCTTTCAGGAATTTGCCTTTCCCAGATAATTCTGTTAAGTAACTCTTCACTCAGGCTGGTTGTTCTGCACGGAATATCTGCCCGCTCTGTAATTCATCTCATTCCTTCTTCGGTCACACAGCTGGTGATAATTTCTGTTGACAGAGTCTTCCCTCCTAGAGTGCACATATTTGAGCAGCTTTTTATTCCTTTATGATTTGCCAGAGTGGTTGGCATGCAGTGGCACTGCAGTGGAGTAAGTGTTGTTGGAATGCTCTGTCTCCGTTTCCTCAAGGAAAGCACAGAAGAGGAAGTTACCGCCGAGAACTGCATGTGTTTCAGGGCGAGCAGAGTGGCCTTCTGCTCACTCCTGCTGCTGTGTGTCTTAAGAAAGGTCTCAGAAATTTCCCGCCATCTGCTATGTGTGTTGTTGCTTTTGCCTTCGTGACCCTTAGGGCAAGGACCAGGTTTTCACTCTAACCCCTATCAAGTTGTGGTCAATCAATAAGTATTAATATTTAAACACTGCATAAGTATAGCCATGCAGATAGAAAAGCACTTCTCTCTGAGCTTCATGAAAAGTGCTTCCTCTGTGACCCATTTTCTCTACGGAAGCCAGAGTGATCTCTTAAAAGCATGAATACCTGACCCCCTCCTGTTCAAACCCCTTTGGTAATTGCTGCATCCTATCCCTTCCAGAGTACAATTCATGCTTGCCTTGCTCCCGTGCTTTGCAGAGCTCCATGTGGCTGGGCCCTGCCTACTTTTCTGCCCCGTTTTTATTATTCTTACGTGTTGCACAGTGCCATGAGCATTGTTTCTGCTTATTGAAGGTACCATGCTTGTCCTGCCTCTGTGCCTTTGCACTTACCATCCATTCCTTATTTCCATCCTCCCCCCACCATCTTGGTTCTCTCTTGGTTCAGAGTGAGAGAGACTTCCCTGATGACCCATCATACCTGTCTTATTGTCTTCTCTTATTTTCTTCATAGAATGTATGAGTGCCTGAAATTACCAAAGTGTTTGTACTTACTTGTTCTCACTTAGAGACCTAGGCTATTGTGTTCACCTCTGTATTCCCAACACTGGAACAGGGTCTGGCACAAATAGCAGATTCTCAGTGAATACATTTTTGAATGAACTAGAACAAACATTACTTTTAGAATTTAGTTTTGTGGTAACACAGTGACTTGGGAAGTGACGCTTCCACCAAGAGAGAACGATGTATAGTTAGATGTTGGTACAGATTTGGTTGCCAGTGTCTGGTGCACCCTGTGAGGCTTTGTCCAGGAACATGGGAACAGGTTGCCTCTGAGAGTGAGACCATAAACCTACAAACCACGAGTCAGAACAGAGGTGCTCTTTTTTTTTTTTTCCTGGTACCAGGAACTGAACTCACGACCTTGCGCTTGCCAGGCAGGTGCTGTGCCGCTGAGCTAAATCCCCAGCCCCAGAGGTGCTCTTTCTAAGAACAACAAATGGCTTTCAGTTCTCAAGATTTACCTTGAGGGGCTGGGGATTTAGGCAGCTTAGCAGCACAGTGCCTGCCTGGCAAGCGCAAGGTCGTGAGTTCGGTTCCTGGTACCGGAAAAAAACAAAACAAACACAAACAAACAAAAAAAAGCAAACCAATCAAGATTTACCTCGAAAAAACAGGTCCTAAAGGAAGAGGGAGTTGAGCGTCCAAAGAAAAAGGGCCACCGAAGAGACAGGTGGTAGGAGTAGCACCAGGCCCTGTGAAAGGCCCAGACTTTAGTGCCCCTGTGACAGAGCTGCACACATGCAGCTTTCCTACAGAGGGTCCTGTAAGGTCACTGTTATTTAGACTGTATAGATAATGATTAACACCGCACCCAGAGAAGCCTCTTCTAAGATCTGCTCAAGGCTGTCGCAGGGAAAGCATCAGGTTGCTGAGACCTGCTGCTTGGGCTTTTCCTCAGTAGCATCCTCTGTAGAACTCTCTGTCAGAAGCAGGGCTCCTTGACTCTTCCTTCCAGACTGAATATAGGTGTTCCTATTATTGTGGGGGCTGGGCTTCAGCACTCCCTGAAGATGCCAGAATCCACTGGTCAGGTCCCAGATACAAAATTTCAGTATTTGCATAGAACCTACACACATCTCCTTGTATACTTTGTGTATTTAAGTTATATGGAAAAGAGGTTTATTTTGGTTCACTGTCCTGGTCCAAGATCCAGGGGCAACATCTGGTGATGGTGTTCTTGCTGATCGAATCCTAGGGTGGCACAGGGCATCACTTGACAACAATCAGGAGCATACACTTTTGTACTTTAAATCATCTCTAGGTTATTTACAATGCCTAATACAGTACAGTGTAGATGCTTTGTAGAAACTATAGTTGTTATGCTGTGTTGTTTCAGGAATAATGACAAGAATGAAAGTCTGTACATGTTCAGTACAGATGTATTTTTTTCCTGAATATTTTGCATTTGCAATTAGTTCAATCTGTGGACACAGAGAGCCAGTGGGTATACACATTTGCGTGAGTATACAGCCCATTAGGAAAAGGAGTTGTATACTCTAATCCCTCCAAAAAAGAGTGATTCCGCTGCTGCTTAGATGGAGAAACTGCTCTAAGGAAAGGGGAACATCCCTGTTGAAGTGGAAATTTAATTTTTCTTCTAGGAATGAACACTAGTGAAAGCTTTTAACTAATTGCAACTACTTTCAGTATTGTCACTTGGAAATTTTCAGCATGTACTTCGTCTCCAGGGCCAGGCAGGTGACAGAAATGAGCAATCTGTCATCATGAGGGATCGTGAATGTCCTCACACAAATGCACTCTACAGTTGACACATAAAGCACCCCAGCCTCATGAAAGTCAACGTGGGGATTTTCTTTGCAGGGACCATTGGAAATGCTGTATTCATGTTGTCTTATTTCTCAAAGACTATTCTTACTGGCCAGGGAATTGCGTCTTCGGAGGTTGAGTCACTCCCCACACCGAGATGTGGCTAAACAGGGACCTGAACCAGGCATGCTGGCTCCAGGGCACTGAGTCTTAATCATCATGCTGAGTTCACCTCCATGAGGGAACATTTGCTCTAATGTTCTTGAAGCACCTGCTCAGTCTTTCACCTTTCCCACTCTTGGCAGGCGTGCTACTTTCTTACTCACCGTATCGAAATCCCAGTCCACATGTGGTGGTGACTGGCATTGGGCTCCTTGGAAGGGACAGTGCAGAGTGGGGAGGGTGAGCAATGGGATCTGCAGAGCTTAGGCCTGGCCTAAGGCTTAGCTCCCGCCAGCTGTAGCCCAGTGTTGCCACATTGTCGAGTTTTTAAATAGAAGCCAGATCTGGTTTTTTTAATGACTAGTTTCTTAGTTTATAAATGTTGGCAGCTAATTCCAAAATTTTAAAAAATAAAATCTATGCTGAAGGACACATACCTGTGGGCCAGATGTACCCACCAGCAAACTAACTTACAGAGCCTCTGATAAAATGAGTGGGTGTTTTGGGTGTTGGGTGTTGAATATGAACAAGGTACTTTGTGACAGATGGTATACATTAGAGCCTGCCACCATAATTTTATTAAATCATAATGTCAGAGAATGTTGGAACTTAGAAACATCTGCCACATCATGGTGTAAGTGAGATGATTTTAGGTAGTTCATAGGTGGGTGGTTATTTTAATAGTTACACATTTATATTAATATGCACTTATAAAATATAATTAGTACATCAAAACTTAACTGTCTGAATTTCATTACTTAAAATAAGTTAGTAAAAAATTTTAAAAGGACCAGGGATGTTGAGTGTGAAGTACCTGGGATCAGGCCCCAGTACCCCCACACACACACTTGCGCACACAAATGAGTTAAAGAGTACTATTAGATAGAAGGCAGAATTAAAAAGGTTACTTTGCTTTTGTTTAAGGTGATGGCCTTTTTAGTTAGTGTGGTGTTTTATAAACCAGTAATATTTACTAGTAAAGTCTAGTCAAATGCTGCTTCCTTCATAAACTGCTTTCCAGGACTTATTTTCTTTCAAAAAGAGAGAGAGGGAAAGCTGCTGGCCCTCTTCCACTTAAGTAGTTACCGTTTTGCAGAATAATTGTGTTTAAAGTTTTGTAAATCCTAAATTATCTCATTAGAAATTCTTGCTAAATCCTGGGTTAACAGGGAGAATGGAGCAGCAGGCTCTGCAGTGAGGATCTCAAGGCAAAGGCACAAGAGAAAGCCTCATCTTTTGTTTGCCAGGACTTGTGGCTGGGTAAGGTCCAACTCTGCGCCCAAGTTTGTGTGCAGAGGTGCAGGGCTGAGCAGCTGGGACTTAGGAAGGAAGAAAACAGGTGGAAGTTTTAGTTCCATGAAGCAGGACTTAGAGCAGATGCTGCATAAGGATTTCCGAAATCCAGGGGGCTGTCTCCACTGGCACAGTGGAATTTGGCCTTGGGGAGAACTTACTTGTACCCTTTGCCTTCTGAAAGGTGACTAGAGGAACACTGATGTAATTTTCTTCTCCCCCTTTCTTTTCCCTGGAAATGCTACATGTGTGTTTGGGTGTATGCAGGGTCTGATGATGGCGCCCAGGAAGTGGTGAAGGACATTCTAGAAGATGTGGTCACATCTGCTGTTAAAGGTAAGAGTCAAGGACAAGACAGCTTTCACTGGGCCTCATTCCTCCAAAAAGCCCTCAGGCCAGTTGTTTAGAGGTGGAGTTTCCTCTTCCCAATCTAATGATTAAGTCACAAAGCTCATGGAAACTGAGTCTGCTACCACCCTGCCCTTCTTTCCCATGGATCTCAAAAGTGGCCTGGTCTTAGTGGTGGCTTTATTCTTATTTGGGTTGAGTTCATGGAACATAGTCTGACCGAGGTAGGGTTGGGTACTCCTCCTGGGGACATGGAGGCCACTCTATATCCCTTTTGTCAGAGGCGTCCAGGTTTCTGGGAGTCGGTTGTAGTCATGAGGTCCGTGTTTATCCCTGCTGAATTTTCACAGCTATCGAGGCGTCAAGGAGACATTCCACATATCCACAGGTGTCAGGTATAGAGGGAAGCTCTATTCATATTGTTAAACTTCATTCAGACTCCTTCAGTTTCATGGGATGGTTTCTGTAGTGTGACACCTGTATAGCCCAGAATGACTGTTAGGTGGTTTTATTCTTTGTTTTTCTTCCAAATTGCAGGTCAGTGTCCCTAGGGTTATTTGTTTTTATACCGGGAATCAAACTCAGGACCTTGCGCTTTCCAGGCAGGCGCTTACACCACCGAGCTATATTCCTGGCCCAGGTCAATGGCTTTGTGTTGAACCCATGATTCCACTGCTGGTAGAGTGGTTTAGTCAGGGTTTGTTTGTTTTTAAAAAAAAAAAACACAAAAGAGAATAAAATGAACCTGGAATACTGGTACATACCTCCTGTAATCCTAGCACTTGAGTGGCTGAGGCAGGAAGATTACCCTAAGTTTAAGGGCAGTCTGGCCTACATAGTGAGCTCAAGGCCAACCTGAACTATGTAATGAGACCTTGTCTCAAAAAACAAGAACAAAAAGAAAGAGTAAAATGAAATAGAATACAAATGATCTGACTATATCACATGTAGTAATGTTAAGAATTATTTCATGCTGAGTGTGCTGGCACACACCTGTAATTCCAGCACTAAGAGAAGGAGGCACCAGGAAGAGTACAAGTTCATGTTCTGCCTGGGTAACCTAGCAAGACCCTGTCTCAAAATAAAAAAATCAAAAGAACTGGGGATATAGCTTGGTGGTAGAGCGTTTCTGGGCTCAATCTTCGTTACCACACTAAAACTTTTTTTTTTAATTTCATGAAACATGTTTCTATACTAGGACATGATTGTAAATATTATTTTTTTACTGAGGTCATGATCTTTTTTTTCCCCTGTGTCAGACGGAACCCAGAGCTTGCCCATGCTAACAAGCACTTTACCACTGAACTACAGCCCCAGCCCTGGGTCATGATGTAAAACCCGTTTTTAAAAATTCTATCTTTTTGCTAAATTAGGCTACCACAAAGCTGTAAGTTACATTATGTAGAAATGTCTTTAAAAGAGCATAGTTGGGAGACTGAGGCAGGAGTATTACCACAAGTTCGAGGGCAGCTGGGCTACATAGTGAGTTCAAGGCCCACCTGAATTATAGAGCGAGACCCTGTCTCAAAACACCAAAAAATTGGGAGGCTAAAGCAGGAGGGTCTTTTTGTGTTCAAGGCCATCTTGGGCTACAAAGTGAGTTGAAGACCAGCCTGAACTTCGTAGTGAGACTCTGTCCCCCTGCCCCCCACAAAAAAAAAACACCCAAAAAAGGCATAATTTTATTCTTTGCATAATCTCATTTTATATGACTAGATTTGTCTCTGGAGTCTGGATTTATCACATAATCAGTGTTTGTCTGCCTTGATCATTGCTATATATTCCAACCTATACCACACCCAGTCACATAACAGGCACTTGATAAAATATTTGTTGAATGAATGTCTGCTTTATTGAATTGTTTAGTGTCCCTTAATAGATGTAAAGAGCCACATGATAAATTCCTCTTAGAGTTTCATTTTTCTGCTAAGCATCAGATATTCTTTCTTTCATTAAATGATGAAATCTTTTTAATTCTTCCTTTTTTCACATGGCTGCCAGGAAGCTCAGGTCTGTTTTTCTCTGTAATTAAGGTTTTCAGTCCTAACTGGCTCTTCTCTAATTCCTATGTCACTGATGGTGAACCTTTTAGAGACCAAGTGTCCAAACTACAACCCAGAACCCATTACTTACTTCAAAGTGCCAACTCTGCCGTGAAACCTGAATACTGAGCGGGGCATGGTGGCACACGCCTATAATCCCAGCACTCGGGAGGCTGAGGCAGGAGGACTACTGCGAGTTCAAGGCCAATCTGGGCTACATAGGGAGTTCAGGACCAGCCTATATACATAGTGAGAGCCTGTCTCAAAAACCAAAGGAAAAAAAAAAAAAGAAACCTGAAATTTTAGTTTAGAAAAAACAATTTACATATTAACATCTTTTGTCTTAAAAGTAAAACAACTTGTGTGCCATCAGTTCACCACCACTGACTTACATTAATAGTCCTTTAGAAAAATCTTTCCTCTTCATATTTAACGGCTTGTAATCTTTCCAGAAGTGGGCAGGGGTGGGCAGGCTGCCACATTATGCCGTTCTGGAGGCACCATCGACATGGATTCAACATGCCCAAACCCCCTGAAGTGACTCGTGCATTGCCACTTAAGCACCTCCTCGGCCCAGCTTTATACTCCTGGGCTAGAGGGAGGGAAAGGGGAAGAGCGGCAGTGGGGGGCTGTGTGAATAACTGCTTCCTGGTGTCAGGAATCCTTTGGGGATACATACGGATTTGGCAATGACTTTTGCACTTGTGTTTTCAGAAGCAGCAGGAAAGCATGGTTTGACAGAACCTAACAGGCTCCTAGGTGGACTAGAGTACCAAGAATGTGCTGTTCCCCCAGGAGTTGATGAAAACTCACAGACCAATGGCATAGCGGATGATAGGCAGTCCTTGTCCTCCGCAGATAATCTGGTACGTCGGCAGTCATCCTACTTAGATGCATCTTCATTTTTTTTTTTTAGAACATGCAGAATTAAATCTCTATTAAATGAAGTGAGTACCTGGGCATGATAAGGTTTGCCCGTAATTCCATCTGCTTGGGAGGCTGAGGCAGAAGGATCACAAGTTTGAGACCAGCCTAGGCAGCTTAGAGAGACCCTGACTCCCAAGTAAGAAATAAAAATAGGCTGGGGATATAGCTAGTATTTGAACATCTCTGGGTTTAATCCCAGTGTCTGTCTGTCTGTCTCTCTGTGTCTCTTTGTCTCTCACATACACACACAAACACGCAAAGAAAGGTAGATAAAATAAGCAAGCCCTGTTTGGTTATTAGTCACATGATCCTGGTCTAGTAGTCTTTGTATTTTTCTATTAGCAGATTTAGTTCTTGGAGCATGCTAGTGTTAGTTGTATATGACACTGTTGTTAAACCTTTTTATGTGAACCTTTAAAAACTTAGTTTCCTGCCATTTTTTTCTCTCTCAAAATAAAATGAAATTATTATATAAAAATAAAATATAGAAAAGGAAAAATAGTTTCCTTCTCTGTATTGGAAAGTCAGTATTATGAATAAGTCATCATTTTATATCCTTCTAGACTTTTCTTCCTCTTCATATTTTTTCCTTCCTAAGCAGTATCACAGAATATACATGCTATGTTGTAACCTGCTTCTTCTTTTTTTCTGTTTTGTTGTGTGTGGTTTTTTTTTGGTGCTAGGGATTGAGTCTAGGCCTCACTGATGTTAAGCATGTGATCTATCATGAGCTATAGCCCCAGTCTATACCCTACTAAAAACTTAACATAAGCTAGTCATGATGGTACTAACCTATAATCCCAGCACTTGAGGAGGCTGAGGCAGGAGGATTGCCTCCCAGCTGAGCAATTTAATGACTTAGTGAGACTTTGTTTCAAAATAAAAAAGGAGGGCTGGGGATTTAGCTCAGCGGCAAAAAGCGCCTGCCTGGCAAGCGCAAGGTCGTGAGTTCGGTTCCCGGTACCGGAGAAAAACCAAAAAAAAAAAACAAACAAACAAAATAAAAAAGGACTGGAGATTTAACTTGGTGTGAAAGCCCCTGAGTTCAGTCCTCAGCACTGAAGAACAGTATCAAAAATAAAAAAACTTAATATATATTATTAACATCCTTTCAGGCCCATAGACAGGTCTACTGCATTATTTTTTAAATAGCTTTATTGTTCCTTTGAAAATTGTATATATAAATACTCAAAGCAGGAAATAATATAACATGATCCCAATTTGTATATCTTCAACCAGTGTTTTTCAACTGTACTCATTATCACATGCTTCCCATCCCCAGGAATCTTTTTTAGACCTTTTCTTTCTCCTACACCCTATTCCCTCCATGAAGTTTCAGTGTAGTTGATAAACTGGATACCTGTATACTGTATATGCATCTGTGCATAAGAATTTTTCACCCTCCAAGAACCAGTTTTTATCCCCTTGGGGTTTTATCATCCCCACAAATGTACTAAAAGGGCATGCTTCAATCCATATAAGGAACTCGTGTCTAATATACTAGGCTGTGACTTGCTTTGTTCATGTAAAACTGTATCATAGATTCTTTCTATATCAATACAAACCGATCTAACATTTTTCCCCAAGAGGCCGAGAAGCGAGGGATCTAACAAATTTTTAATGATCACATGAAATTCTATATTACCATAATCTATTTAGCCAGTTCCCTATTAGGTTGTAGATTATTTCACTTTTACCATAGGACAGTTTAGGTAAATGTTGCATACATCTTTAATTCTTTTCTTTTCCTTCCCCCCTTTTTTTTTTTTGGTACTGGAAATCAAACTCCATGACCTTACACCTGTCACTGAGCTATACCCTCAACCCCTGTAATTCTTTTTTTGGGTTAGGTTCTGTAAGTGGTAATCACTGGAGATCAAGAGTTGGAAACCTTTGGGCTTGGGGCGTAGCTCAGAGATGGAGTACTTGTAGCATGCGAAGTGCCCTAGGTCTAATCCCCAGGATGCCTCCCCGCAAAAAAGAGTTGGAAATTTTAATACTTTTGATCCTAACCACCAAATTGATCCTCCAGGAAAGTATTATTCAAATCCTACTGCCCACTCTTAGGTTGTCAATGCCATTTTCTCATTCCTTCATTAGCAGCATTCATTTACATCTTTGTGGATCTGATGAGAGAAAGCTCTTGCCGTTATGATCAGTCATAGGACTGTTTAGATTTATTTGTCCTTTACATTTTTTGGTGAATTACTTCATTCATGCGTTTCATTTTGGAGGAGGGTTTCCATATTTCCTTAATGAATTCTAAAAACTTATATATGTAAAAGCTGTTCATCTTTATTATACTTCATAAATATTTCCTTTTTGTGTGTAGGGGGAATTCCAACCCAGGACCTTGTGCATGCAGAGCAAGAGCTCTTCCACTGAGCCACCCCCCCAGCTCCTATTTACTTTTTTTGTTTTTTTTGGTTTTTTTTTTTGTTTTTGTTTTTTCTCCAGTACCGGGAACCGAACTCACGACCTTGCGCTTGCCAGGCAGGCGCTTTGCAGCTGAGCTAAATCACCAGCCCCTTATTTACTTATTTTTAATGTAGTTTACTTTTTTAGATAAAGAAATTTATTTTAAAATGCCTATCATTTTCCCCCTTTATCTTCCAATAGTATTCTTAGAAATACAGTTCTGATGCAAGTTAATACAATTGCCTGTCATTTTTATTTTTATTATTGAACTTTTGATCATCTGTCATTTTAAACCATCCATACTACCTTTTGAAGAACAAGCACAAGGTTTAGAATTTCTTTAATGACTCCCCAGTTGCAACTCTTATGCTAGTGATCCCCTTCCATATATTCTCTCTGCCTCCCTATTGAACAAACATAAGAACTTAGCCAGGCATGGTGGCCCACACCTGTACTCCCAGCACTCGGGAGGCTGAGGCAGGAGGATTGTTGTGAGTTTGAAGCCAGCCTGGGCTACAAAGTGAGCTCAAGTCCAGCCTGAACTGCATAGTGAAACCTTCCCAAAAAGACCACCAAAAAAAAAAAAAAAAAAAAAAAAAAAAAAAAAAAAATATATATATATATATATATATATATATATATATATATATGAACTTAAATTTCTGCCAGATAATTACATTTTCCTATTTTTGAAAACAGTTATCCTTCTGTTTTGCCGTTTTGGTATTTCTTTTGTTTCTGATCGTAGGAATCTGATGCTCAAGGACATCAAGTGGCCGCTAGATTCTCCCACATTCTACAGAAGGATGCCTTCCTGGTGTTTCGCTCCCTGTGCAAGCTGTCCATGAAGCCCCTTGGGGAAGGTCCCCCAGATCCAAAGTAAGGACTAAGCATTCTTCAAGCTAGTGACAGTGGAGCATAGAATTCTCTGTTTATCTTCTAGTTTGTGCAAGTCCCGGTGCCAGAACCCCGTGTAGACGTGGGATGGTTTTGCAACTTTCCAGACTCATGCATTCTCTACTGTATTTCATATTGAATTGTCTGTGTCCACGAACTAGTTTCATTTTTCTTTGTTTATATATTAAAAACAATCAATATATTGGACATGTACCCCTTTTGTGCTAATTAATGGATTTACTCTCTCAAAGGAGAATATGGAAGGATGGGATGCCTGCAGTCTCAGTTCCCAGCCCTGCTTGGAAACCTCAGCTTTGTGGTTGAAGATTTATGCCAGGGAGGGCAAACATTTCTCTGTAGTGAACAAGCCAGCTCAAGGGTGTTAGGACTATGGAGTGTGGGAAACAGGCTTTAGAGCCAGGAGAGCTGCATTCAGATCTTTGCTTCTTGAGAGCAGCTCCATGGCTGTACGAGTGATTAAACCTCAGCTAAAAAATGGAAACATGAAAAAAAAAAATGGAAACATGGAAAATCACAGGATTAATTAAATGAAATGAGACAGGTATTGTCCAGAGCACAGGGCTATGTACTATATAAAGTCACTATCATTAGTCACTAATAATCTTCAACTTTTCTATTGAGATGCTAGAATTATAATAGCCATTAGGAAGGTGGTTTGTGAAAATGTTTCATTTCTTACCACTCTTGAACTCAGGTGGATAGGGAAGGAGGGTTGTGAGGCTGGTGGATAAAAAGCACTGCCCTTGTGGTGATGAAGAGTGGGACAGAGATCTCTACCTCACACAGATGCTCAGTAATTGTCCACATCAGTTCAGCCTTGTAGCTGGCTCTTCGGACTCAGTTGGTACTTGCTTTGCCCTCTGCATTCATGTGTTTGTTTGCTTGTTTGTTTAGGCAATGTCTCACTATGTAGTTCATCTTGGCCTTGAACTCACTGTGAATCCCAGGCTGCCCTTGAACTCATGGTGTGATCCTCCTGCCTCAGCCTCCTGAGTGGTGGGGTGACGGGTTGTGCCACCACACCCAGCCTCTTCTGCATTCTTTGTGTGGGAAGAGGCAAGAGCATAGTACTTGGCTTATTCTCAGAGGGCCTACAGGCTGGCCTCATTCTCCCAGCATTTAGGTTCTGTTGCCCTCACTGGACTCAGAAGAATCTGCTCACAGTAGAGGAGCAAAGCCTTCTCAAGAAATATACTGTTAGCCAGGTGTAGCAGTACATGCCTGTAATCCCAGCATTCTGGGAGGCTGAGGCAAGAGGATCACACATTTGAGCCCAGCCTGAGCAGTTTAGTGACTTAGTAAGATCCTGTCTCCAAATAAGAAATAACAGGAACCAGGAATGTAGCTTACTGAGAAAGTCCTGAGTTCCGTCCTCATTACCACAGAAAAGAAAAGAAAGATACTGTTGTACATTTTCTCTTCTAGCACTGTCATTTTTCATTTCCTTGCCAGATCCCATGAGCTGCGTTCCAAGGTGGTCTCCCTGCAGTTGCTCCTCTCCGTGTTACAGAATGCGGGCCCAGTCTTCAGGACTCATGAGATGTTCATCAATGCAATCAAGCAATATCTCTGTGTGGCCTTGTCCAAAAACGGCGTCTCTTCAGTGCCTGATGTCTTTGAGCTCTCTCTTGCTATTTTCCTTACTCTTCTTTCAAACTTTAAAATGCACTTGAAAATGCAGATAGAGGTACGGACTCTGAGTTTTTTGTTTTGTTTTTATTTGGTGATGTTCCTGCCAAATTAGAAACTCCTGATGGTGTAGTTACCAGAGCTGCAGTCACGCAGCCTGCTTATTGGCACCCCAGAGAGGAATCTTTATATAAGTGAAGAAATACTACCTTGTTAATGTTCTGCCTTGCGTTCTCACCAAGGGCTTAAAGTGCATGCTCTACATGCTTAGCTCAGCCTCCAAACATGTCTGTCTGGTCCATAAACTCTTTGAATAATTTGAATTAGTTGCCAGATGGAGAAGTTATATTTTACATGAAAATCCAAGTTTCTGGTTTCTTACAAAAAATTATGGCACATGAGTCCTGCATTTGGCACCTGGCAGCCCTGCTAACAGTCCCCAGCAGGCCAGGGCTCATCAGCAGTGACTGTGCTTCACTCTTTTCTTCTACCCAGGCTGCCTCCCTCATTGTAGGATCTGCTCAGCCAGTAATGACTTGGGAGTTTTGAGTCCTAGGCGAAACTGCTAATTGATGACATCTTTTGTCTTCATGTCATATAGGTCTTTTTCAAAGAGATTTTCCTGAACATTTTAGAAACATCCACAAGTTCTTTTGAGCACAGGTGGATGGTCATTCAGACGCTGACGAGGATCTGTGCCGGTATGTTCACCTGAGGTTGCTCATCTCTTGGTCTTACCCCAAAATACTTGCCACATTTTCATCTCCCAAAGCCAGACAAAAACTTTTAACTCCTTTTTTAGAGGGTTATTGAAGTGTTGGGGAAATTGTTCTCTAAAAGGCTTGTTTGGGTGCTCACTTCAGCAGCACATATACTAACAGTCTTATTCTAACTTGGTGAAGAGTCCTACCTTACCTCCCCTCTTTTAGAGGATGACCAACAGAGACCAGTTGGCCGTTGGCCTTTCTAGTGTTAGCACTAGAAGCCCCATGACACAGAAACCCCTTAATCCTGTGAACTAGGACACTTAGTTGTCTTGTCTGCAAGCTGAGCACTGTTGGTTAATCACAGGATCTAAGATACTGATGCTGCCAGTCCTTGACTGAGTGATTTACAAGGTAAATTGGACTTGACTTTACACCATATTATTATGTGGCTTCAAACTAAACATCGCACTTCTCTGTCATCAGACAAAATAGCATTAAGAGTGGCACAGTTTTAGGAGGTGAATTAGTGCCTCCTCACTCCTATTTGTTTGTTTTCTGTGATGCTGGGATTAAACCTACAGCCCTGTGTGTGATAGGCAAGCACTCTTTCACCAAGCTACATCCCTAGTCCTGTTACCCCATTTTTGATGAGGAAATGCAACCTTAAAGAGACGGAATGAACTGCCTGAGGTTTTAGTTAGTGTAGAGGCAGGCCTAAAACAGCACACATGCACACAGACACACACACACAATACCTGTGACATGCATTCATGCGTTTCCTGAGTAAGGCATGGCCACCTGAATTAGAAATTAAATGGGACATTTTTTGACAAAGGAATCCTGTTTACCAGAAAAACTGCTATTTGTCTTTGATCTCAGTTTCTAATGTATGTATGTTATTTTCCCAGATGCCCAGTGTGTTGTGGATATTTATGTCAATTACGACTGTGATTTAAATGCTGCTAACATTTTCGAGCGCCTAGTAAATGATTTATCCAAAATCGCTCAGGGAAGAAGTGGACATGAGCTGGGAATGACACCCCTGCAGGTAAAAATAAAATTATATTTAAAACTCGTTCATTTACTGAGTTCCACCCACCTGCCAGGCACTGCACTCGGTGTTGGGTGTACAACAGTGAACAAAACACAAATAGTTCACAACTGTGCACACAACTGCCATGATGAAATGACAACAAAGCAGTAAGTTCGTTGAGTGCTGAAAAGAATGAAGGAAGGGTGACAGAGACTAATTGGAGATGGGGGTGTTATAATCCTGGGGTCACCACGTGGTGGCCCTGAGAACGTGACATTGGAGCAGAGGTACATGGGAAGCAAATAGATTTTTCAGTCACCTTCCAGAGTGAGAAACACTATAGGCAGAGGAGATTGCCCAGTAGTAGAGTACCTTGTTTTCACAGTGCCTGCAGGGACAGGAGGATCTGAAAGTCTCTGATGAAGAGGGCAGGGGCTCTGTAAGCCTCCTGGAATTACATGTAGAATTTTGTTTGTTGTTTTTTGGGGGTTTTTTTGTGTGTGTGTGGTACCGGGGATCGAACTCACGACCTTGCGCTTGCCAAGCAGGCGCTTATGCCACTGAGCTATATCCCCAGCCCACATGTAGAGTTTTGGCTTATGAGCTTTTTTCCTAGAAGCAGGTCATAGTTGTCATTAAATTCACAAAATGATCTGTGCTTCCCAAAATGTTTGAATCTGAGATATATACATTTTATAAGATTACCTACAACTTGTATTCATTTTTTTAAAGTTATTATTTATAAAAGCAGTATTTTTTTTAACCTACAGGGTGAACCTCTAAATGGAAAGCATTTGTGGGTGTTTAGGGGATAATTTCTGTCTAGAATCATCCACTTGTCACATTCAAGGTCACAGGTTAAGACCTTATATTTAAAGTTCCAAGGATTTTTGTTGTTCTAATGAAAATTTTCATGTAAAAACCTACGTAACATTGCTGATTTTAGGAAAGCACATATCTCACATTTTTTGTGGCTGGGATGTTTGTAATGAAGACCTTTAGAGATGTCCAGGGTTTTTAATGTATCCTTGATACTTAGGCCACCTGTTAACTTTTCCTTGCATTTCATCCTTAATAGAATTTCAGGGATTATTTGATATCTGTGCAGGGTTCCCTAAGTACTCCATATCTGCCTTTTCTTAATTCGTCTGTGAAGTCTCTGTGCTATGTCACTTTTGTCCTTCAGGAGCTCAGTCTGAGGAAGAAAGGCCTGGAGTGCCTCGTGTCCATTCTCAAGTGCATGGTGGAATGGAGCAAGGACCTGTATGTGAATCCGAACCACCAGACCAGCCTCGGTGAGAGGGCACTGCTGCCACCCCTCTGCTACTCAGCGCGGGCTGCTCACCACAGTCAGGGAAAGTTGTCTTGCAATTGAGCAAAACATTTTAGTTTGCTAAATACCACATCTTTTTGGTTTGTTTTTCTTTTTTGAGACAGGGTCTCGCTAATAGTTTGGGCTGGCCTTGAACTCAGTATGTAGCCCAGGCTGGCCTCAAACTCATGCGGATCCTCCTGCCTCAGCCTCCCAAGTGCTGGGATTACAGGTGTGCACCATCACACCCAGCCAATACCACAGTATTTTTAAGGTTCTGCTGTTTAATCTATCTGGAATGTTGGGGAGAGTAGAATGAAGCTATTGTTACGACACTTCTAGTAATCTGTCCCTCCCTCACTGATTGAAGCATCAGCTTTGTGATACTCTAAGTTCTATGCATGTAAGTCTCTTGCTGGATTTTTCCATTCTGTTCTACTGACTTGTCTGTTCTTGCACAAATACCACACATGTGAAATCATTAGGATTATTTGGATATCTAGTAGGGCAAGTCCTTAAGTGTTTTGATAGTTTTTGCACTTTTCACTCTTTCATGGGAATTTTAGAATTAGATCATCAAGTTCAATGGAAAAATAAGTTTCTAAATGATGCTAAAAAAGCCAGGCATAGTGGCGCATGCCTGTAGTCCCAGCACTGAGACAGGAGGATCATTGCAAGTGTGAGACCAGCCTGGGCTACAAAGTGAGCTCAAGGCCAGCCTGAACTGCATAGTGAGACCCTGTCTCAAAAGGACAAAAACAAAACAAAACTAAATGATGCTAAAGTTTCATGCTTATGATTGTCACAGTCCAAACGTGTTGCCTTTATAGGTCTGAGAAAGAGAAGCATGAGGCCAGAGCTTGCATAGCCTTGTCTGTGTCCATCTGCTTATTTAGTTCCCATAATTTTTATGTCGCTGCAGGTCAGGAGAGGCTCATGGATCAGGAAATGGGGGATGGGAAAGGCCTTGACATGGCACGACGGAGCAGCGTGACGTCCATGGAGTCAACAGTGTCCTCGGGGACCCAGACAGCCATTCAGGACGATCCGGAGCAGTTTGAGGTCATCAAACAGCAGAAGGAGATCATCGAGCATGGCATTGAGCTGTGAGTTGGCTGCCATGCTAGTAGGGTCTCTTGGAGCTCTTAAAGAGACTTGTCTCCAAGAGCCTGGCGCTGGCATCTGCAGGAACAGATTCCAGCGTTTGTAACTGATTCTGGTTGAGCCAGGCAGAGGGGAAGTGTCTGAGCATGCATATGAGAAAGAGAAAACCTTAATACCTGTATGTGATCTATGGAGCCTTTTTTTCCTTTTCTGGTAACAAAAATTAAACCAATATAGAAAATACTAAAAATTAAAAAGCAAACGTGTAAAACTCATAAAATTACTGCCTTTTGAAATCGTAATTGATGACATTTTTCCCATCTGTATATTACGCAAATTTTCAACATACAGAAGAATTAATATTTACCATGTTCATTATATTTTTCTAAACCATTTGTTAGGCAAACGTGATAACCACTACACCACGGAAACCGTTTCCTAAACCATTTGTAATTTTTTTTTTGGTACCAGAAATTGAACTCAGGACCTCGCGTTTGCCAGGCAGGCACTGCACTGCTGAGCTATATTCCTGGCCAAACCATTTGTAATTTGTAACAACAACACTTTAGCCTATATCTTTAAAACATAAAGGTATTTCCCCATGTCGCTATAGCATTATGTCATAATCAGTGGTGGTTTTTGTGTTTCTTTCCAGTTAGGAGATTGTGTGTGTGTGCTGAAGTGTGTAAGAAACTGACCTCTGTGTCTTTCATGGCCCTTGCCAGTTGTGTGTCTACATGACTATCACTCTGCGTGCAGGGCTTATTAAAAAATTGAATGTACTGTGTGTGTTAGTGAGCTTGCCTTCCTTTCACAGGACATATGAAATAATGGTACTCTCACTGCGTGTTTCTGAAGTAAAAGAAATCCAAAATGGACACTCTGAACCTGTTAGGGTGAACCATATGGACATCCTTGGTGTCCCAGCCTCCTTTTGTCTGTCTGCCTCATCACCGTCAGGATGTAATTTTCATCTCCAGGGTTGCCTGTTGCTTTAGGATGACCCACACATGTATTCTAATAAGAAAGAAAGGGAAGGGCAAAAAGAGTGTACCTCCTCTCGGAGTCAGCTTTGTTTAAGGGTACCTCCTGGAAATGCCCATACCACTTTTGCTCTCATCTCACTGGCTTGAACTTTATCAGATGGATGTGTGTTATTTAAGGGAACGGGAAATGTAGTTTTTATTCCAGTTGGTGGTGTGCGCCCAACTCGACACCCAGGCTTCTGTCATTGTAGAAGGGGAGAGTGTAAATGAGTACCAGCCAGCAGGGTCTGCCATAGGTGGGTCAGAAATTGAATTGGGGAAAGCTACCAGGACCTTGCTAGCTTACATGCAGTGGTTTGTTCATGGTGTGGCTTTGTGGCTTGCCTCAGATACCAGCTTTTTCTATGCTCCAGACTTTGAAGTAAGCAGCCTGTATGTCATCTCTTCTTGAAACAGCTTCAATAAGAAACCCAAGCGGGGGATCCAGTTTCTCCAGGAGCAGGGCATGCTGGGAACATCAGTTGAAGACATCGCACAGTTCCTGCACCAGGAGGAGCGCCTGGATTCTGTAAGCACTTGCACGTGAGCTCTGTTAGGTGGCTCCGAGCCCTCACAGGCTTGCGTCTCAAGACTGGCTGACCCTAAGTGCAGTACAGGTCCTGCCCCTGGTTGCAGAGCCCTGTGTATTTGCTGGCTGGTATTGCAATGTGTTCTTTGATGAGGGTAAACCAGAGCTGCATGTGGGACAGCACAGTGTCAGTCAGAGTTGGCAGTGTCCCTTCCTTGACTGGTAGAAACTGTTCTGACTGTCCCAGCAACTAGCACCACCCCTGGAGTGTGCCTCTTTGCCCCCTTCACTTTGAGCCTCTTGTGCTCCTCTTTCTCCTTCTCTGGCAAGACTGGAATGGGTGCAGGGGGGCAGCTCAGGGCTCTGCCTGGCTTTCCTAGCAGCCCAGCTGGTGTGGGCATGTAGAACCGGGATTCCAACGCCCCCCTCCCTAGGGTGTTTTTCACTGTAGGTTCATATGGGGCGGCTTCTAGATGTGAGTGAGTATGTGTTTCAGACCCAGGTAGGCGATTTCCTGGGAGACAGCACGAGGTTCAACAAGGAGGTGATGTATGCCTATGTGGACCAACTGGACTTCTGTGAAAAGGAATTTGTGTCAGCCCTGCGAGCATTCCTGGAAGGTTTCCGCCTCCCCGGGGAAGCCCAGAAGATTGACCGTTTAATGGAGAAGTTTGCCGCAAGATACATAGAGTGCAACCAAGGGTACACACCATACTTACCTCCTGCATCTTGTTGCCTGCTTTAGACTAGTAATTGTGATTTGGTTATGATTTGAGTTTAATCTTCTGAATCTGTGCCACGTAGCTACAGTTCCCATTCACTTTGCACCAGGCTCTGGGCTAAGGGATTATCTCACATAAGACCACACATGCTTATTTGTGTTCCCATTCCATGGAAAAGGAGATTGAGCACCAGAGAGATTAAATAACTTGCTCAAGATTGCATGACTAAAACTGGTGCTATTAACTGCTCCAAGAGTAGTTGTGTAAATTGGGAGGAGGCGATTTGGTACCTCTTCCCTAATCAGAAACAGCTCCCTGATTTAATATACAAAGTAGATCTCAAGGAGTTTGCCTTGTGTTTGATTACATACTGATGAAAGGTTATAGAAATGGCTAAGGAACTTAAAACACCAAAGTACATAATTTTTATTTTGGTTTCTTTTTTGTTGGATGGCTTGTGTTTTTGTAACAGTTGGAAATAGAAAATGAGCTTTGTGTTAGCTGTCCCATGAATTTGCATGCATTTCTTCTAATCAGTGGTGAGCTAAGAAGTGATTCCCTGCTTTCTATATGAGAAGACCAAGGTTCTGGAAGCCTGAGCAGCCTGTGTCCAAAATCAGTCAGCTGGTGCACAGCAGTGCCAGGATTGAGCATGGACTTACCGGACACAGAAGCTTGGCTGTGAAATTATAAATGTCTGAATATTCAGTCCACGTGATTGGAAATTGTTCAGTGGAAACATTTTCATAACAGTTTCACCTCTCAAGTCAATTTCATTTTCGTATTAATTGGTCCAGTACTCAAGAGTGTGTGGCCAGTGGTCCCTCAGAGATAGTGTAGTTGGCAAAGGCAGCATCTGTTCATTTTAACCGAATGGGCATCGGGCTTCACTATGAAGACCTAATTAGATATTGTGCCTTTAAACATGCCCTGTATGAGCCCAGAGATCTTGGTCTATTTTCTGAAGCAAGTATGTGCCCCAGTTAAAACTTCCTATTAGAATGTAGATCTTTCACTGTATTGCTCAAGATTTTTTCTTTTGTTATAGGACAGAGCAGTTTTTCAAGCTTCAGCCTCACATGCTTCACCAATGTATCAGTGTTTAGAACAATCTAAACATTTTCCCTTGTATTGCTACTGGTAAATACATTAGACAGCATGTACCATAAATAACTAAGAACTAAACAGCAGTCGTGGGAAGCTTCGTCTGCACCTAGCACAGTGCCTGGCACAGAGCAGATGCTGTCGTTTGGAGCCACATGAGGGTCTCAGCCAAGTGGGCAGAGGCTTTGCTCTCAGAGTCTGCACAGAGCTGTGTGTGTGTCCGAGAATGAGGATCTCCAGCGTCTTAATGTTCAGTTGCCTCACCTAGTCTTGACCTAGGATGATCTTCAAGGATCTTTTAATTAAAATTAACTTGAAACTGCTTTATTCAAAAAAGCTAAATCTATCTGGGCATGGTGGTGCACACCTGTAATCCCACCACTTGGGAGGCTGAGGCAAGAGGATCACTGTGAGTTTGATGCCAGCCTGGGCTATCAGTGAGTTCAAGGCCAGCCTGGACTGCATAGTGAAACCCTGTCACAAAAAGACAAAAAAAAAAAAAAAAAAATCAAGCTAGAATCCAACATTCTTAATTACCCTTTTCTGTATCCTGGGTTATCAGTTACTGCTCAGCTATGAAAGCATGAAAACTCTTGACTAATTTGGCGTCGCTTGGAGCAGTCGACCTACTTTTATAGTGAAGTAGATTTCTATCAGCATTGTGCTTTCTGCACCTCCCTCACCATGAACATTCTTTCTGTCTGCAATTTTTTCTTCCAGGCAAACTCTGTTTGCTAGTGCTGACACTGCATATGTCCTGGCATATTCCATCATTATGCTCACTACAGACTTGCACAGTCCTCAGGTAAAATATTTCAGTGATTCATAGGCTGTATCAGTGGCTTTATTTGGGCAATTGGATATTTTTTAAAAGGTTTCAATTTTTAAAATTTTAGGTAAAAAATAAAATGACAAAAGAGCAGTATATTAAAATGAATCGGGGAATCAATGATAGTAAAGATCTACCAGAGGAATATCTCTCCAGCATCTACGAAGAGATAGAAGGCAAGAAGATTGCAATGAAAGAAACAAAAGAGCATACGATTGCCACCAAATCTACTAAGCAGAGTAAGGTCTAATGCAAATTACCTTAACTTTTTAAAATTCTAACTTTTGACTATATTAGAATGCATGATTAAGTATGCTGGTGATAAATTTAGTTTGCTCTCTCAATATCTGAATATGAAATGTGATTAACTTAATTATTATGATTATGTCAGTGCTTTCATAATAACACTATCTTGCTAGGTTTGACCAGGAACAAGAGGCTAATTAAAATAAGTCATCTGAGAGCTAAATTACCTCACCTAAAAAATGTTCCTTAAAACTTTGCTTTAATTTTCGTGGTGATTGTGCCAACCTTGATTAGAAGCCTATTAATTAGGGCCCCTGTGGAGCCAAAGTTTTTTCTTTGTGAGGCAGTGAGATGCAGAGGTTTAGAGCTCAGGCTCTAGAGCTACAGTGCCCTCAATCAAGTCCCAGCTTTCTAGCTGTGTGACCCTGAGCATGTCACATAACCTCTCTGCCTCACTTTCCCTCTCTTACAGTGGTAGTATTTGTAACAGGCTCATGAGATTGTTGCGGGGAGATCTGTGAGGTAATCCTCAGAAGCCTTTTGAAGTAGTTCCTAGTATGTGATGGTCTCTTGGTGAGTGCTGCTGCTGTTCACGCTCTTGCTCCTTCATAGGTGTGGCTAGTGAAAAGCAGCGGCGGCTACTGTACAATTTGGAGATGGAGCAGATGGCTAAAACAGCCAAAGCGCTGATGGAGGCTGTGAGCCATGCCAAAGCACCCTTTACGAGCGCCACTCACTTGGACCACGTCCGGCCAATGTTCAAAGTGAGTATCCTGCGCAGTTAGCATGTGGCTAGGCCCAATTCTGGAGATGGCTGGCCAGAGTTGCCTGGAGAGGTCCCAGTGGTAGAGACTGAGGAGAGGCCAGTCTGGGTGCTTCTGTCTGAATTGTGACTGGAGCAAATCCTTTCCTCGAGTCCTTTGGTGATGCTGGGAAGTGCCAGTGTGTCTGGGCTGTCATCGTGGCTTTGCCACGTTGTATCGTTGTGGCCTTGGTCAGATTAGTCACACTCTCTGTTCATCATCTGTAAAATGAGAACAAATACAAAGTTGCTGTGAGGGCTGCAGAGTGGGAGTGGGATTGAATGAATTATTCAGGCAAAAGATAAAAGAGCAGTTTGTTGGGACTTTTTTACCTCAGTGGCCTCAGGGTTACTTTATCAGGTGAAATTAGGTAGAAAAAGACAGTGACTAAAGACTGTTATTTTTGAAATGTCTTTTACGCTGTCCAGAAAAGGTACATGTTCTCAGCTGGGTGTTGTGGCACACATCTATAATCCCAACACTCAAGAGGCTGAGGCAGGATTGCCGCTGCAAGTTCAAGGCCAGCCTGAACTACATAGTGAGATCCTGTCTGAAAAACCAGAAAAGATACATGTTCTCTATGCATAGCATATTATTTTGCTTGAAGGTGTTTTTGTAGTAACTGTCAGTATCCTACTAGGTAGTCAATTCTAGACTTTCATGACATTATTTTTGGGGCGGGTACTAGGAATTGAACTCAGGACCTCACACTTGCCAGGCAGGCACTGCACCACTGAGCTAAATCCCCAATCTCTCATAACTTATTATTTCGTAAGAAGGTTGGAAGAAAAGTTACGGCTAGATGAGTTGAATTAGCTTTTCAGTAAACTAAGTTTATAGATTATAGGTCATATACAGGTTTTATTTTGCATGCTGACTTTTGATTGGTAACGGCTGACTGGTATGCTATATAAAAAGGGATTCTCAAGCCCCACAGATTCAGCAGGAAAGGGTTCATGTTTGATTGGTTACTGAAGTCTGCCATGAGCACAGGTGTGTGTAGGGGCGGTGCACTAGCCACGACTGCCCAGCCTTCCTTTTGAGCTGTATGTTTAGTAAATAGCACATCTGTAGTGATAGCTTTTTGTTCTTTGAAAATTTTACCACTTCAAATTTATTTACTTCACCTCTTCATTTACTGCACTTTCTCAGATCTACTACTGCTTAGATCTAATTCTTTGGGGGTTATGTACCCTTCCCCTCCTCCCCTCCTTGTAGTGATAGCTTTAGCCATAATTTTGGAGGAGAATAAATTTGTGTTTTGTGAGTAGAATAAATTAAAATTAAAATAGCAGTGGCCTTGGCATCCTGACATCTCCCCCTAACTCACAGTGTGTCCTCTGAGTGCTCTTTTCATGCTGAAATTCTGGATGTTACTGAAACCTGACTTCTTTGGTAGTTGGTGTGGACACCACTGCTGGCAGCCTATAGCATCGGACTGCAGAACTGTGATGACACTGAAGTGGCGTCCCTGTGTTTGGAAGGCATCCGATGTGCCATCCGAATCGCCTGCATCTTTGGAATGCAGGTGAGTGTACGTGAGCAGGACTCCAGAGGTCTGGAGGGGATGTGTGCTCTTAGACTTGGCAAAATTAAGAAAACAAGAGGTCAGCTGGTTAACCAAGAATGTCAGCAAATGATTTTCTCATTCCCCCAAGAAGAAATACATCACTACGTGATTTATAATATATCCATTTTTATTACAATTTCTCTTATTTCTCATTCTCTGGGAAAACACATAGTTGAATCCAAAATTAATGTATCTCCAAGTAGTTGTTGAATCTTTAAAAAAATTAAAATTAAAAAAATTCAACAAGTAAATGAAATTAATTCTCAAACTGTTCTTAGTCAGAAGGTTGTTGTCCATTCTGTGCATTACTTTCTAAATCAGTAAGAATTTGCATCTATTTATTTTGAAAACCCCAGTCCTTGTTCTTGTTTCCCTTACAGTTAGACATTTTCTTTTGTACCCGAGCCACAGGCTTTGAAGTCAAATAATTATGGTTTCAAACTCAGGTCTACTGCTTATCTAGCCATATGGCATTGACCCAGCTAACTTCCCTCCAACACACTGTTTATTTCCTCATATATAAACTTGAGAAAATAGAATTGTTGCAGATACTAAAATTTATATGACAGTCTTGGTCCTCAATATAGATTGGGACGCGGAACAGGTAAAAGTTACTGAGGTCGGTTGGAAGGAGAGTCTAGTTCTCAGATGTGTGGTGGTGCACAGTTAGCCTCATCTGGTGTTCTAGTAGCAGGAGGAGAAAGAGGAGAAATTATAATAAAAGTGGATATATTATAAATCACACAGCTATGTGTTTCTTCTCAGAGGGAATGAGGAAATCATTTGCTGACACTCTTGATTAGGATGGAGTAACTGGCATGCCGGTGTGCAGAAGGCCTACTGTGTGCATATAGAAATACCAAATAAGCTAGGCACAGTGGCACATGTCAGTAATCCCAGCTACTTGGGAGGCTGAGACAAGAGGATTGTAAGTTTGAGGCCAGTCTGGGCAACTTAGTGAGACCTGTCTCAAAAAATAAAAAGAGTTGGGCTCAGTGGACGAGTGGCCCTAGGTTCAATTTCTGATACTGCACAACACCAAAACCACAGCTGAGCCCAGTGTGTCAGCCCCGCAGATGGGGATATGGCCGCATGGGTGGAATCTCAGTATTCTCCCTGGGTTTCTGTTTCAGCTGGAACGAGATGCCTATGTTCAGGCCCTTGCTCGCTTCTCCCTCCTGACAGCCAGCTCCAGTATCACGGAAATGAAGCAGAAGAACATTGATACCATAAAGACGCTTATTACTGTGGCTCACACCGATGGCAACTATCTTGGGAACTCCTGGCACGAGGTGTGTGTCTCTTCGCCTTTTTCCACTGTGATGACTCCCGGCCTTTTAGTCAGGGCTACTTTCCTGACCAGTTCCATTTGTTTTGACATGCAGCCTGACTTTACCTTATGAATCTGAAAGTTGGCCGTGTAGACAGTTTGTGCCTTCTTGACACTTACAGCAAAGAACACATCAACACATGTGTAATGTAATGCCCAAAAAGTGGTAATGGCTAAGGAAGAACATGTGACTAGGGTGGCTCTGGGAACAGTGATCGGGAGTCAGGGAAGCTCTCGGGGCACACACGTCTGATCTGGGAATTGATGGAGTGAGCTGGGGAAGCGGCTTTCCAGGCACAGGGAACGGCAGGTGCCGAAGCCCAGGGGCAGGGCCAGAGGTGGCAGGTTAAGGGAGTAACGCGGAAGCCAGTGCAGCCGGTGTGTTGTGTCTTCGGGCAGAGTGGACAGGAGGGTGAGGGGAGAGGGCAAGTCAGACTGCACAGCTTGAGCAGCACGGTGGGTAAAATCTAACTGAATACTTTTTCTCTCTTACAAATGAGCACTAGGTCTGCATAAGTATCTGTATGGTGTAATACCCCACTGTGCCAACTTTCCTTTTGCTTATTGTCCTTTCCTTTTTAATGATTATACAAAGAAAGCAGTGTTCAAAATTTGGTCTTCAAGACCCACACCTGGCGGGTTGTGTAGCCAGGACTCTTGGAACTGGTTGGCCACTCATTCTCTCCTCTAGGGAAGCCATCCTAAGACCATCAGATTTTCATCTCCCCATGGAAAGCTCCTTTCAAAGAGGACTGACCTCAGGTTGCAAGTGCCCTTTTCCAGCTGTAAAATGGGAATTCATTTCTTTCTGCCTTCTTTTCTTTAGATCTTGAAATGCATCAGCCAGCTGGAACTCGCTCAGTTGATAGGAACTGGGGTGAAGACGCGCTACCTATCTGGGTCTGGCCGTGAAAGGGAAGGGAGCCTGAAGGGTTACACACTGGCAGGAGAAGAGTTCATGGGCCTGGGCCTCGGTAAGACACCCAGTGCCATCCCTGGCCATCACTGATTCATCTGTTCACTGGAATGAAACCCTCTTATCCCATGGGGACTGCCCCATAAATCGTTTCTTCCTTGTGCCAGTTGACAGGGTATTTATGAATGCAAGTGGATGTGCTGCTTCGGCTCTTGTAATTGTGATGAAACTGTTGAGCAAAGCATGTTTTACAAAACCAACAAAATGCATTACTATGCCTTTATCCTGTAACCTTCTGGGACCGGGGAGATCATTTGCTTTAAAAATGCAGGGGCTGGGGATTTAGCTCAGCAGCACAGCGCCTGCCTGGCAAGCGCAACGTTGTGAGTTTGATTCCTGGTACCGGAAAAAACCAAAACCAAAACACAAAACAAAACAAAAAATGCTACCACTCTGAGGCACGGTGGCGTGGTGATGCACACCTGTAATCCCAGCACTTGGGAGGCTGAGGCAGGAAGATCATTGTGAGTTCGAGACCAGCCTGGGCTACAAAGTGAGCTCAAGTTCAGCTTGAATTGCACAGCAAAACCTTGTCTCAAAAAGACAAAAAAAAAAAAAAAAAAAAATGCTATCACTCCAGTGCCTGGCACAAGTGGTGTATGTCTGTGTCTCTAGACCTTAAAATGTAGATTCCACATCTCTTCATTGGGGGCTTTTACTAAATAGTAGTTACTTCTGGCTGTACAGCAGGTTGACAAGCTCTTGTCAGTGATGTATGGAATAATAGCAGTCAGGAGGGTGAGAGCAAATGTGCCCAGCTCCCCGCTGAGCACTCAGTCAGTGTGTTTTAACTCATTTAGTCTTTGTAACAATCCAGCTTATAGGGCAGTGGTGGTGAACCTATGGCACGCATGTTATTTGTTTTTCTTTTAAGACAAAAGATGTTAATGTATGAGTTCTTTTTTTCTAAACTAAAACCTCAGTATTTGGGTTTAAGTGCAGGGTTGGCACTTTGCAATAAATAAGAGAGTTTTGGGTTGCGAGTTGGGCACTCATTCTAATAGGTTCACCACCACTGGTATAGGGCAGTGGGGGCAAATCTATGGCATGCATGCTCAGAAGACTTTGCTGCACTGAAGGCTCGAACAGGTTCATCATCACTGGTATAAGAACTATTCTCCTCCCCATTTTATAGTTAAGAAAACTGAAGCACAGGGTGCAGTGACTTGAGCAAGGTCCCACAGCAAAAGATTCAAGCCCTGGGCTGTCCAAATGCAGGGAGGAGGTTGCTAGAGCCTGGCATAGTGGTTGGAATAGCACCATCCTGGGGTTAAAAGCCTGGGCGCTGGGGAAATGGGAGATTGTGGCAGTGCCCATTTCTTCAGGTGCTTGTGAAGTGACTGGCACGAACTCCTGGAAAACAGTCACGCATCCAGCACACGTGAGCAGCATGTGTCTAGGAGCTCTGGAGTAGTGTCAGTTGGATCTAATTTGTTTTTCTAAATAGAAGTTTTTAATACTATAAAAATGTAAATAAGACTGTAGAATGGGTTGGTGCAAGCAAGAGAGCTTATAATAAGGATGTGTTTGAAATGCCAAAACGTAAGTTTAAGTTTTATCATCGGCGAAGGTTGTTTGTGTTTGCCTGAGGAATGTTCTCATTTGTGTTCCTTGTGTCTGCCTACTGATGCTGAAGATACTTTGTTCCCCATACCGGGCTGCTTTTAAAATGCACTGCTTGTCTGCATCATGTTCCAGGTAATTTGGTGAGTGGTGGAGTGGACAAAAGGCAGATTGCCAGCTTCCAGGAGTCAGTGGGTGAGACCAGCTCCCAGAGTGTGGTTGTCGCTGTGGACAGGTAAGGCTTTTCCTTCTCTGATGAGGCTGGGTGACCCTGTGGTTTGGTGTCCTCCATGGAGATACTGTGGCTCTTTGGGCTTATCTTAGTTGAAGTTTGTTTAGCTTCTTAGATGTGTAAATTGTTTTTCATCAAATATGGTGCCTTTTCTGCCATTATTTCTTTGATGTCCTACAGATCTCTGAGACTGGCTCTCCCTACCCAGTACTAGGGGTCATATGCAAGGTGCTTTGCTACACAGTTACATCCCTAGCTCTTTTTTATTTGTTGAGACCAGATCTCACTAAGTTACCTGGGCTGGGCTGGGCTAAAAACTTGTAGTCCTCTTGGGGTTAGCCTCTTAAATAGCTGGGATTACAGGTATATGCCACCATGCCGAGCAACTCATTTGTTTATTTAGTTTTTATTTATATTCATCATATTAGGCAACTTCATTTGACTTCTCTTTACTGTCTAGCTTTCTTTTGCCAGCTCAAAACAACAATTTAGCCCTTACGGTGAGTTTTTTATTTTGGCTTTATAATTTTCAGCTTCAGAATTTCTATCATTTCTGTTTATTAATGTTCTCTATTTAGTGAGATATTTTGGTTGCTAGGCTTCCTATGGAGATGAGGAGAGAGTAATGGAAATAGACCAAGTTGAAACTTTTCTTAGAGGGTTAGACGTAATTTCCTTTAGTTCTTTGAAAATATTGAAAATAATTAACTTAGCCTGGAGTGGTTGCATATGCCTGTAATCCCAGCACTCAGGAAGCTGAAGCAGGAGGATCCCTGAGAGTTCAAGGCCAGCCAGAACTACATAATGAAACCATGTCTCAAAAAGACAAAACAAAAGGAAAGGAAAGGAAAAGGGAGGGAAAGGGAAGGAAGGGGAGAGGAGGAGAGGGCAGAAAACAGTACTTAAAACACTTTGTCTAGAACATCCAACTTCTGGGCCTCCTCAGGGACAGTCTCTTTCAACTGGTTCTTTTCCTATAAATAAACCATGTTCTCTTATTTCGTAGATGATAGAATTATTATAAATTAGATAGTGGTGATGGTTGCACAGCTCTGAATATACTAAGAGTAAATTGTATGTTTTAAATTATAAATTATACATGGTGATTATAAATTGTACCTTTTTAATTTTGGTTGAAAACCAGACATTTAAATTAATATAGCAGCTTTGTCTGTCAGATTTCCTACACCGAGCCCTGTAGTTGGGTTTATTGTTGTCATCCCTGCTACTTGTTTGTTTGGTGACTCTCCTAAACTAATTGTGTATATGCATATTCTTTCTCACCTGTAGCCACTAAAATCTCTGCTAGGTAGCTTTAGAGGTCAGAGATTTCCTTGGATGTTTTGGATCTTTGTCAAGTCTCCAACATTTCTGTGCAACTCTGTGGGCACACCTCAAAACTCAGCCAGCACTTTGCAGCTCTCCCTTTGCCTTTGCTTGTTTATGTGAGCCTCAAAGTCAGCCAGAGGCGGAACTATCCTTCTCATACCTTTCCTGGTTTATGCACAAAGCCCTACACATGTGCTGGCAGTCAAGGGTCCCAGTGATATGTTAGAGCTTTTCAAAGCCTCCCGTGGACAGCTCATCCCAGCTTTTCCTTTAAGTTTTTGGCACAGTGCTTATTTTGCTGCCTTCTGTGGCTGTAGTGTTGAACAATTACTATTGATTGTTTTTGATAAGAGCTCCCTAGGAACACTGGTTTCCTAAAGTAAGATCAGAATTAGGTCAGATGTCAGCTCCTTGAGAGTAGTGTTTTCAGAGAACATTGTGGCTATTCTGCTCTCTAGTGGTCGTTTGGCTGCTGGCTTCAAAGTTACCATTATTTTGGTGCTTCCAAATAATCAAGGTGTCTTTGATTCTACATGGAAAATGACTTAATTGGCTCCTAAAAACCAGAATCAAGCTTCTGTTTTTTATTTTATGAAAAATAAACCAAAATTTTATAACAAAATAGTAAGAGAGCCAGGCATAGTGGCGCATGCCTGTAATCCCAGCACTCGGGAGGCTGAGGCAGGAGGATCGTTGCAAGTACGAGACCAGCCTGGGCTACAAAGTGAGCTCAAGGCCAGCCTGAATTTCATAGCGAGACCCTGTCTCAAAAAGACAAAAAAAAAAAAGTAGACAAAATAATAAGAGAATAATAATAGCTAATATTCTGTATATCATTATCTTCAAAGTAGTTACTCAGAGGGCTGGGGATTTAGCTCAGCGGCAAAAGCGCCTGCCTGGCAAGCGCAAGGTCGTGAGTTCGGTTCCCGGTACCGGAGAAAAACCAAAAAAAATAAATAAATAAATAAAATTCAGTGCTTCAGGGGCCAGCTGGAGAATTTGGGCTGACAATAGATGTCCAAGAAAAAGAAAGAGGAAATCTGATCCACAAGGTCTGTTTG
>NW_004955445.1:9065473-9097969 GCF_000276665.1 Chinchilla lanigera | reverse complement strand
AAAAAAAAAAAAAAAAAAAGTAGTTACTCAGAATACAAGACATAGGCAAGGCACCCTATCTTTGATGCATGCTTTTTAAGAGGCTTCCTGTAGAGTTGTGGAGAGGGCAGTAGAAATAGGCCAGGTTGAAAAGCCACAGCATTTGCTGTTCAGATTCAGCCATTCTTCTTAAAAAGTATACTCCTTAGGGCTTTGTTAGCTTTTGGTTCGTTTCAAGAATTCAACTTTGGAAAAGTTGGTTTTGGTAATTTTTTGTCAGTGTTCTCATTGCTCTTACAGAGGAGCAGCTTTTTGAAGGTTTTCCCTCCGCCAATCTCTTGACATCACGTCACATGCTATTACATTTCGACTCCTTCCCAGGCCCTTTCTTCTCTCAGTGTAGACTTTTCTGCTGTCAGCCCACTGGCCATTTTTTTACTTTTGATGCCTTATCATTTATTTTGGTGGAAGTACCAGACCTGAAGCATTTCTTCTCTGCCTGCTCTGTTTGAGAAACTTCTTCCAAATCTAATGTTTACTTTTTTATGTCTGTAATTGTCCTCCTAGGATTTTTACTGGCTCTACCAGACTGGATGGAAATGCAATAGGTATGTATTTGACTTGCCTGTGACAACTACAGAAGCCTCATGTTGTTACTGCCTGTTACTAACTAGGCTCCATGCATGTTGTTGGGTCTGGCCTGTAGTTGACTTTGTCCGCTGGCTGTGTGCTGTTTCCATGGATGAACTGGCTTCCCCCCACCATCCTCGCATGTTCAGCCTGCAGAAGATCGTAGAAATATCATACTACAACATGAATCGGATCCGATTGCAGTGGTCCCGAATATGGCATGTGATTGGAGATCACTTCAATAAGGTAAATTTTCAAGCTCAAAAACTACTTCATCAGTATAAAAAGTATACAGCTGAATTCAATAAAAAATTGATCCTTTTTTGTTTATACTACTAGTTTATTAAAAAGAAAGTTCCATCTTATTATCTGTTCATTTCTTCTTTGTAAGAATCTTGCTGGGGGGCTGGGGATGTAGCTCAGCGGCATAAGCACTGGTACCCAAAAAAAAAAAAAAAAAAAAAAAAAGAATCTTGCTGGGCATGCTGGCACACACCTCTCCCAGCACTTAGGAGGCTGAGGCACGAGGATTGCTGTGAATTCAAGGCCATTCTGGGCTACGTAATGAATTCAAGGCCAGCCTGAACTACATAGTGAGTCCCTGTCTCAGGTGAAAAAATCTTTTTCATCTGTGTCTTATATACTAACTACTTTGAAGATAATGATATACAGTATATTAGCTATTGTTATTCTTTCATTATTTTGTTATGAAATTTTGTTTTATTTTTTCATAAAATAAAAAACAGAGGCTTGACTCTGGTTTTTAGGTGCCATTAAGTCATTTTCCTTGTAGAATCAAGGGCATCTTGAATAGGAGTAATGTTATGCTTAAGTTTAAGAGAATTGATATAGAATGAATAAAAAATCCAGTGGTATTGAAAATACTTTAATATCCCATATCCATGATATAGGCTAATAACAAAAAGATCAGTGTAATTAGTGGACAAACATATTCTTGCTTGGAGGCATTCTGAAATCATAAAATGTCTCCTTAATGACCTAAGATGAAGTTATGTTCCATAGAGTTTTGATACTAAATGTCACCACTTCTTATATTCGGCATCATTCTGTTATTGCTACTCTTCTGAAAGCTTTGTTGGAAATTAACATTTAGGGGTTTTTTTTTGTTTTGTTTTATTTGTTTTTTTGAGACCAGTTCTTGCTATGTAGTTCAGGCTGGCTTGAAGCCCCAGGCTGGCCTCAAATTCAAGGAAATCTTCCTACCTCAGCCTCCTGAGTGCTGGGATTGCAGATGTGTACCACTAACATTTGTTTTTAAATCAGAAACAAGCCAAACACACTTTGTCTTCTAAAGCTGACAACTGTTAGGAATAAGCCATACTGAACAACTTTCTGTCTGCTGGAGGTTTCATTATATGCATACAGAAATAAAAAATCAGATACACATCTTACTATAATAAAATTGGGGGGGGCAATCAGAAGGATGTGTGTGATGTGATTTGCTTCCTAAGGAAAATACAAGCTTGACAATACTATTTTCTTGCCAAATACATTTCACGATCCTAAGAAAAATTTGTCAGTTCTAGAGATGAAGCGTTACAACACAGATGCTTGGAAATAGTATTAGTAAAAGAATGACTCTACATTGAATGCGCAAGAATTGTAAAAAGTAGTTTTCTGTTGGGAGATAGATCAATCGATGGGGTGCTAGCAAGTGATACCTGTCATTTACCTGTGGTACTGATACCGCACTGTGGCCAATTCACTGCAGCATGAGGCGGTGTAATGTCACTCAGTGTGAGGCGGGGAAGAGTTTAGCACCATCAGCTCACACAGGCAGCTGGTGGCCTGCTCCCGCACCCCACTGAAGTGAGCACTGTCAGCCGAGTGTGGTAGCACAGCTGTAATCCCAACACTTTGGGAGGCTGAGGCAAAAGGATCCCAAGTTTGAGCCTAACCTGGACAACATATCAAAACCCTGTCCCAAAGTTAAAAATTAAAAAAGAGCTTGGAATGTAGTAGCTCAATGCAAGGCTCTGGTTTCAATTCCCAGTACAGGAGGCTGGAGTGGGGGGAGGCGTTACCAAGTGTAGCATTTTTTTATCTTGATATAGCAGCTAGTAGAAGTTCTTTGTTTTCTTATCAACTCAAATTAATGTCCCTCACTCTGTTTAGCACAGTGTCTGTGAGCCTTGTATGGGGGGCGGTGGACGGATGCTGCCCCTACCTGCCTGGAATTCGTCCACATTGTGTGATACATTAACTGGTTGGGAAAGGTCAAGCAGTGCCATATAGTTCTTGAGATGACATGGTCAGAGAGGGACTCTCTAGAGGTGACCTTTTACCTGAGTCATAGTGAGGAGAGAAGCACAGGAATGATGCGTTGAGTAAAGGGTAAAGGTTTTATCTACACCTTTATCTAGTAACTAAATTAGCACCATCTTCCTGCTGTTCTGGGTAAATAAATTCTTAGTAGACCAGTTGAAGAAATTGAGGTGAACTTGCTTGAGAAAGCAAATGCAGCTCATTACCATTACTCTGCCCTGTATTCTTATCCAAGACTGTGATAGCTAAGCTGCAACAGACATTGCTCATTTACTTCACAAGATGTTTTGGCTCACAGCTATAGAATCCTTTGTTCTCCCAGAAATGACCATCCAGAAGTGTTTTGTAAACACTTCCCAGCTCTTCAGAGTCTACATTTCAGAGGGAACATCGTTTTGTACGAGTCACTTTTCCCACCTGAAATTCTGTTGTGAACAGTCTTTGTGGGGCACTTCTCAGTTATCTGTGGGCCGCTTATGGGCAGGTTTGGAACATAGGCTGGCAGGTAACCATTAGACATTTCACGGCTGTCAACTTCGTTACAGATGCCCACTCCATCTAATCGGTGCTGTTCCACACCCAGGCATGGAAAACTAAGTTGCTCACTGTGGGACTCTTAGTTCTTTCCACCATATTGAAAAGATGTTCCGTATCCCCTTGTGAGCAGGGGCACAGGAGGATCTCGTGGGCTGAAGAAATGAAGGCTGAGTGCAGCTGTAACTTAGCTCTCAGAACGGCTGTAACTTAGCAAAGTTATGTGAATGGCCCCTTGGTAGGAAGCAGGTTCTGTGGCCGGGGGTGAGCAGACCTGGACAGTAAGCATAGGGTGTCTGCCCGAAGTATCTGTTTTGGCCAGATTTTTAGGAAGGAAATACTCTTTTGCTTAAGGAAACAGCATTGTAAAAAAAATGGGGCTGGGGGTGCGCTGCAGTGGTAGAGCTCTTGCCGGGGTAAGGCTTGGGGTTGATCCCCAGGACTGAAAAAAACAGAAATCAGACAAAAGACAGCTTTTCAAATCAGACTACATGTCTGCAGAATTTCTTACAGACCAGGTTGCAGCCAGATGCCCCAGATCCCTTTACAGCAGGGCTGGCGGGAACATTCCCTTACTGTGCTTTCTTCTTGGGTGGAAAGTCTGAAAAGCACCAACAAAATGTATACATGTAACTCCAGCCCTTCAAAATAGGTAAACTGTAAGCAAGGGCAATTTTTAAGAACATTGAAAAGCCTCGATATTTCTGCAGAATTTTTCAAGGCTGATGGTATTCACTTTAATAATCATTTACTTTAAGTAACAGATATTAGGAAAGTATGAAAAAACATTCTATAAAATCTTTTGACACCTCGTGTATACTTAGGTATAATTAAATAACATCTGGGGAGTTGTAAAATGGGTACAGTTTCAGTTTTGTAAGTTGAAAAGAGTTCTAGAGAGTGTATATTCAGTAATGTGACTGTACTGTTGAAATACACTTCAAATGGTTAGGATGAGCCAGGCATGGTAGTGCACACCTGTAATTCCAGCACTCTGGGAGGCTGAGGCAGGAGGATTACAAGTCTGAGCCTGGTCTGGGCAGTTTAGTGACCGAGTGAGAACCTAGCCTGGTCTCAAACTAAAAACCACATGCAAAGGCCCTAGGTTCAATCCCTGGTATCCCCTTACCAAAAAAAATTAAGATGGGGACATGAGTATAGCTCAGTGATGCCCTGAGTTTGAGCCCTAGCAAACCACTCCCTAAAAAAAAACTCTTAAGGTGGTAAATTTTCTATTATGTGTATTGTGCAATTCTTAAAAACAAACTGGCACATTTTGAAAGTCCTGTTAATTAAATGTACAGTACTGATCATTACACTTGAATAAAATTAGACAGGTCATAGCCAAGAAGCAGCATTGTCTTTCTCCCTGCAAGTGCTCTCCTGGTGTGTGTTTCGCAGTAGGTTGTCGTCTCTGCTGTCTGAGCCCCGCACCCCCAGATGCTAACCCTGCACCTGTTCCTCCGCCCTCCTCATTTCCGCTCAGGTTGGCTGCAACCCCAATGAAGACGTGGCTATCTTTGCTGTAGACTCACTGAGACAGCTGTCCATGAAGTTTCTCGAGAAGGGTGAATTAGCCAATTTCCGTTTCCAGAAAGATTTTCTGAGGCCTTTTGAGCATATTATGAAGAAAAACAGGTAATGTACATCATCATGGAAAACTTTCAGTCACATTCCCCGGCACCTAAGGTTTTGGGGTCTAAACTCCCTCTTAGCACTGACTACATGGTTGATTTTTTTTGCCCTTATTGGTAGAAGCAAGTGGAATGCACAGATTGTGATTTACATACCTCATTCTGAGGTAAATGACGCTAAGATCCGTGCACAGCCCTCCCAAGAGAGTCGATACCATAGCAACTGATAAAGGTGTCACACCTCCACACTGGGGCAGTGCTGAGGCAGTGTGCAGAAGGAGCCACTGCTGAAGCAGTCTCAGATAGGACAAGAACTATGTGATCCAGCACTTTTGCTCCCAGAGGTGACAAAGGAGGTCAGGACACTGGTCCCTCTGGCGTAATTGCTGACTTGGCCTGTGTTTATGGAGGCTTGCCGTCTGCTAGATACCACTATTAAGTGCAGAGAGCATAGCAATAAAGAAAACATTTGTAGGGGCTGGGGATTTAGCTCAGCGGCAAAAAGCGCCTGCCTGGCAAGCGCAAGGTCGTGAGTTCAGTTCCCGGTACCGGAGAAAAAACAAAAAAAAAAAAAAAAAAGAAAACATTTGTAATTCCCAGTTCTGTCATTTGTAATTTGTAATCATTGCCATTTGGAATCATTTGTGAAGAAAATATTTTTAATTCCCAGGTATGAAAGACTGACTGGGACATATTTATCTTTATATTCCCCAACCTTTTTTCACAGCATATGACTCATTGTGACTTTTTTTTTTCTTTAAATCAGAAATTGAGGGCCGGGGATATAATGCTCAGTGGCACAGCACTTGCCTGACAAACATGAGGTCCTGAGTTCGATTTCCAGTACCAAAAAAAAAAAAAAAAATTGATCTCCTTCAAAAAGCACTGAGTCTTTTTTTCAGCCTATCATACATACTACTTCTAATAAAAACTCAATGCTCAAAAAAGGACTGTGGGACCAGTCAGAGCAAAACCCCTGTGGCAGAAGGGTGTGAAGTGAACGGTCATATTTTTAAGGCTCTCCCCACATTTATCTGTGGAAAATGAAAAGCAACAAGGTAAGGTAGGAGGCCATGTAACCTCGAGTTTGGACCAGGCCTGTAGTAGGGACAGTGGTGGATTGGACTCTGCTTCCTTTTAGAGGAAAGCCAACCCCATATACTGGTGAATTAGCCATGGAGCATAAGAAGAGGTGTCAGGATCGCTCTGGGGGATATAATTCTTTGTGTCTGCCTCCTCTCCTAAAATGTACAGTACAGATCTTCAAAGCAAGTGAAGCCCACAAGCTAGAAGGCCTTAAGCCAGAGGAGACCGTTGTGGTAGTGAACAGACAGACAGTAGGAAAGTGTCCTTGATGTGTCTCTTTCTCTTGGTGTCTGTGTTCTTGCCTTACCACTGATTAAGAAAATCAAAATGCAGCCCACCTACGGTCTGTTATCACCCCTGATTTTAGTAGATGTACAGAAACTCACACTTACCTGTGGTAACAATGCTGAGGGTGTCAGGAAACCGAGTCCTCCTGTGGCTAAGCACTGTGCTCATGCTTCGTGGCAACAGAACTACTTGGGTCCTGACCCCAGGCCTTCCGGCCCGTCCTGAGACTGCCCCCGCATTTGCACAGAGGCAGTCAGTTGAAAACACATTACCAGCAACTGTTGATTGAATAACTTGCTAGAACATTTTCAAAAGCATTTTGGCAGTATTCATCAAGAACCTTAATATTTTTGTGCCCTTTGACTTAGTAATTCTGTATTTCCATAACTCTCTGAAGGAGTTAATTTGAAATATAATAAAAGCTGGGTGTGATGGTGTACAGCTGTAATCCCAGCATTCTGGGAGACTGAGGCAGAAGGATGGCAACTATCACGCCAGGGTGGGCAGTTTAGCAACATAGTGAGATCCTGTCTCAAAATTTTAAAAAAGTGAAAAAGGTTGGGTATATAACTTAGTGTGAAGGCCCTGGGCTCAATCCCCAGTACCATGTTTAACCAAAAAAAAAAAAAAGGAAAACTAGAGGAAGGGAGGGAGGGAAAGAGTGAGAAAAAAGGAATATAATAAGACATTATGAGACACAAAGTAGTTTTTAAAAAAAACAAACCATTTAACTATACAAGTGCTAAAGTAAATGTTACACAGAACAACATAAAATATTGTGTAGCTTGCCAGGTGTGGTGATACACACCTGTAATTCAAGTACTCAGGAGGCTGCGGCAGGAGGATCACTGAGCATTTGAGGCCAACCTGGGCTACACAGTGAGCTCAAAGCCACGTAGAACTATATATCAAGACTGTGTTTCATAAAAAGACCAAAAAAATTGTGTAGCTGCTGAAAATGTTCCATAGTTTATAATGCATTAAATGCTTACTATTTATTACACCTTTCCTGTATTCTTCAAAATGTGCTGTCATTCTATATTACCTTTAACAACTGGGCAAAACTGCTTTAGTAAATACATCTAGTTCAAGGCCTGGGGATGTAGATCAGTGATAGATGTGTGGGGCCTTGTGTTCAGTCTTTGCAACACACACACATACACACACACACACAAATAGAAATAATGCTTGCCATAAGTTGTATCTTTCTGCATGGAGAGATTACCACAAATTCAGTTTTACCAGATACTGAAGTTACCCAGGTGAATAGTCCTCCAGAATCTGCAGGTGGCATATTTACTTCTTGGCCTTCAGCTCATTTCTGTTTTGTCTTTCTTTTTACCTTTTCAATGGCCTTTCCTATAATCAGTTACCCTCGGTTCAGCATGCAGATGTGCACTTTACTCCTGGAAGGTAAAATCTATGATCTAAAGTCCACTGTAGTGACTTTCAAAGCTAGTAATAGAGAAGCAGTAGGTTTATGTAGTACAGCTTCTCACTATTTATGAAATAATGGTGTTCCCAATAATTGTGTATATCTTAATAGGTTTCAAGACATATATGCTAGTCTGCTAAAGATACTCAGTCAATACCTCGTTTAATGTTGCTGCTCTTTCAAAGAACGGGCCATTTCTCGATCTTTAGTTGTTATTTGGTAATAGTTAAATTTAAGATATTGCATCTCAAATTATATATGTATAATCTGGTTGATATTAGTGCATCTATCATGTACATATATCCCTTCCCAGAAATCCGACAATGACTTCACTCCCATGCTGTGTAGTGTTTACTTAAAAGAAGTCAGAGACTAGCATTCCCAACTTCCTTTCCATAGCCCACATTGCCATTGTGGACCTTGACATCCTTTCCATCCTTTTGTAGACCTTTCCATCCTATTGCTCTGCCAGCCGTGGGGTTGGCTTTTCATCTTCGAGTTTATTATTTTGTGGTTCTAGGATAGCAACGCTAATTGTAGACATCATGCTGAGCTCAGAATGGAAATAACAATAGGGATAGAGCCTGAATGAATATGGGTCACTGTGTACTTAGAACATGGGGTGCTACTTCTAAAAGATGAGCTGTGTTCATTTCTGTCCCCTCTCCCCAAAGTATAAATGACATGGCTGTCCTATTCCTCTTTAGATCTCCAACCATTCGGGATATGGTGATCCGCTGCATCGCTCAGATGGTGAATTCCCAGGCAGCCAACATCCGCTCAGGCTGGAAGAATATCTTTGCTGTGTTCCACCAGGCAGCCTCTGATCATGATGGGAACATTGTGGAGCTGGCCTTCCAGACCACAGGCCACATTGTTAGTAAGTGCCTCTGTCCTTTGTGCAAGTGACCACTTATTTGTTGTCTATTTTACTATCTATAGGCACTTTCTTGCTTTAGTTCTGTTGAGCTGTGATGTAACAGGTAATGTTCTACACACTTGGGATATATTCTTCTTTGCAGCACTGTGAAGGAGGTACAGTCAGTCAGTCCTCATTACTAGCAGGTTCCATATTTCTGAATCCACCAGCTCACCACAATATATATGTAACCCCAGACTCACTATTTATATGCTTTTATAGTCATTTGCCAACATGTTTGTATTAGTCACTTTTTATTGTTGGAACAAAGTACTTGACACCCTCACCTTAAAGGAAGAGAGGTTTATTTGGCTTACAGTTTCCATGGGTTCAGTCCATGGCTATCTGGCTCTAAGATAAAAACAGCATGGTGGAAGGGGATGGTTGAGGGTAGCTGCTCACCCTATGGCAGCCAGGAAGCAGAGAGAAGAGCTGGGACAAGAATACACCCTTTCAGGTCACCTCCCCAGAGACCCACCTTTTCCAACCAGGCTTTGCTTCCTAACAATACATTCAGCTGTGAATGATCAGTGGATTAATCCACTGATGAGTGTTTCACCCCTGTGGTCTAATCACCTTCCAAAAGCCCTACTTCTGAATATATGAGGGTTTTTTTGTTTTTTTGTCTTTTTGAGACAGTCTCACTGTGCAGTTCAGGCTGACCTTGAGCTCACTTTGTAGCCCGCACAGGTCTCAAACTCGAAATGATCCTTGTGCCTCAGCCTCCCTAGTGCTGGGATTACAGGTGTGTGTCACCACACCCAGCTACATGAGAGTTTTGAGAGACATTTTAGATCTAAACCTTAACATGATGCATACACAGAACAGCAAAAAAATGAAATCACACATTCCTAACTGAGGTGAAACAAGAGGATGTTCTGCCTTATTTCAGCTTTCATGCCACAGACAAGTGTCCTTTCTGCAGTCATTTGAGTGCCATATTTTTTATGTTTTTTGTTGCTCATTTTACTCTTTAAAATGGCCTCTAAGATACTCTAGTTTCTCTTCAGATCGTATAAATCTTTCACCTTTTAAAATGGCCTCTGAGAGTAGTGCTTGAGTGTCGGCCAGTGCTTCTGAGTACTGAAAGGTTGGAGTGTGTCTTGTGGGGAAAGGACACATGAGACGAGCTTCCTTCAGGCAAACGTTGTAGTGCTGTTGGCTGTGAATTCAGTGTAAGTGCATCAATAATACCCATTACATACGGTGCCTCCGGAGAGCAGCACACCTCTGACAAGGTTATATGCTGATCAGTTGATGAAAATGTGACCAGAGGCTCATGAGAACTTCATAATTTTCTCTAAGAGCAGAGGTTTAATATTCTCTGACTCAGTGTTCACAGCAACTGTAAAGAACATAACTACTAAAAACAAACAGACCCCATAATTTGTAACAAGAACAACCTGTACCATTGCTATTGTTCCATTTTACCAAAGAGGAAACTGATGCACAGAAAAGAGCAACTTGCCCTAAATCACATAGTTATAAAGTGGGGAGTCAGGATTTGTACCCGGGCAGTGCAGCCCAGAGTATGTGCAGTGTCCTCCACCCTGGACTGACCAGGAGCCCCTGGTCCTGCCTTTGGTCATGTGATAGGATACTCACTTGATCTGCAGGGAAATTGCAGGGCCCTAGGTCACCTCTGCACATGGCTGGTGCTCAAGAAATACGGATGAATGGATATTTGGGCCTTTACAACACTGCTTGAGTTCATGAGATCAGTTTAGCCTAAGGTGTACTCAGTGCATTCATTCCTGAATAATTTAGTAAGAAAATTATTTTAGTAAGAAAAGCTGTCTTCAAAAATATTGACATTACAGCCAGGCGTGGTGGCGCACTCCTGTAATCCCAGCACTCTTAAGGCTGAGGCAAGAGGGTCATTGCAAGTTCAAGACCACCCTGGGCCATAAAATGAGCTCAAGGCCAGCCTGAACTGCATACCAAGACCCTGTCTCAAAAAGACCAAATCAAAAAAAAAAAAAATTGATGCACTTTTCTTAGATTTCCACAAAGTAATCATGTGTGTCTATCTTTTAATCCTCCTTTCTACATCCTTGTCTTATAAAAAATGTGCCTTGTGTTTTCCCAGCAAGTATCTTCCAGCACCATTTCCCTGCAGCCATCGATTCCTTTCAGGATGCTGTGAGGTGCTTGTCAGAGTTTGCCTGTAATGCCGCTTTCCCTGACACCAGTATGGAGGCCATCCGGCTCATCCGCTTCTGTGGGAAATACGTCTCTGAGAGGCCTCGGGTGAGTTTGCCCCCTTGCACATAGGTGTGGAGGGGAGAGGATTGTGGGGCAAAAACCTTTCCTCCTAGCAAAGAGCTTCTTAGCCCATCTTTAGAGATGTGTCTTTCCCCTACACCAGATGTTTATTTCAAGTGCTACCGTTTCAGGATTACGCCGTTTTGTTATTTTGTATATATGAAATTATTTATTTTATTTGTACTGAACTTTTATAGAGCATTCTAAAAAATTTTCTTGTAGGAGATAATAGTATTTTAGCTTTTGTATTTTGGCAGAGCTCAAGGAGCTAGGCCTTTCTTTTGAAAGAAAACAAACCTACCTTTTAGGAAATAGCAGTATGGCTTTGTGACATGCCTAAGAAGCACATTTAAAAATCACCTTTGAGGGTTGAGTGTGTAGCTTAGTAGTAGAGAATGTGCTTAACATGTGTAAGATTTCGGTTTCATCCTTAGCAACCACAGCCACCAAAAATATCACCCTGTTTTCTCCTGAAAAATGGGATTTTCCTGTTTGTCTCATCTTTCTGGGCTACGTAGCTTAAGTAACAGTTCCAAAACACTGAAATTAGGCAGAAATAAATATGCCTAAATTACGATGACATACACACACTTCTTCAGTATTCTCTACAGAGAATCGACGCTGTATCCATCTGGTCCCTACAAGAGCTCATTAAGCTCTGATAACAATGAGAACCAATACTGACTGAGTACTTGGTCCTTGTCAGGCACCACTGTGGGTATTTCCTGTGTGCTGATTCATTTAGCCCCACGTCTAACCTGTGAGATGGGTAATTATATCCCATCCACAGGGAAGTCAACTGAAGTACAGAGAGAAATTGCCTAATGCATTCCAGTTCCATTTCAAGAGCAGTTACAGAGCAGAGAGATCATAATTCAGAGGCAGGCCAGAGTGGGGTTTCATATCCAGAATGTGGAAAGTCTGCTGGATCTGACTGTGTGACCTTGAACAGTTTAGTTAACCTCTTAGTGACCCAGTTAACTCATTCATACAATAGGACCATTATCTCTGCCTTCCTCTTGGGGTTGTTGTGAGAATTATTAATCCATATAAAGCACTTGTACAGTTCCTGGTCAGTCAAAAGCAGGCGGTATATAGGAGTTGCTGTTACTACTTTTAAGTACTACGCATTACAGTATCATTCCAGAAAAATCTTAGGTATTGAATCACCCTGGATATTTTACTAACATCATTTGACCTCCTCAGTGTAACACCTCCCAAACCCAGGACTCTTGTGATATACCCCATTCAATGTACTCTTACACTCACTAAGGTGCATGGGTTCATATGGGGAAGCTGCTCCAGGGCCTTTTGCACAGGTGATTATCTCTCCTTGTCTCTGTGGGATTTCCTCTTGTAGCTGCCGAATGGTGAATTGAGGAGAATAAAACAGGTGAGGCCTCAGTCTTTGCATAGCTCCTTTGCAGTTCTCTCCTCTAAGCTGTGACTTTTCTCGTAGGTGCTACAAGAATACACAAGTGATGATATGAATGTAGCTCCTGGCGACAGAGTCTGGGTACGAGGCTGGTTCCCCATCTTATTTGAGCTCTCTCGCATCATTAACAGATGCAAGTTAGATGTGCGGACAAGGTAACCAGGTCTCCAGTGTGGTAGCCTCTTAATATCACTGAAATGCGCCTCGACTCTTACTCCCTAACTCCATTCCCTCCCTAACCCATTCTCTCTTCTGTGTCTGACTCATTTTTACTAGAGGACTCACGGTCATGTTTGAGATCATGAAGAGCTACGGCCACACCTTTGAAAAGCACTGGTGGCAGGACCTGTTCAGAATCGTGTTTCGGATTTTTGACAATATGAAGCTTCCTGAACAACAGTCAGAGGTAGGTGACATGGACAACATGGACATGAAAGGGCCAAAGGTTGTCTGGCCTCTATGGGATTGCATTGTCATCTACCCAGATGTCTGAAGTTCAGGCTACTGAAGGTGTTTTAAAAATGCAGACACTCTTCTTGGCCCTCCTGTGCTAGTGTCGGCCAGTTCAGGCACTCCACATCTGCCGAAGAGGGAAAAGAAGGAAGTCACGTAGTCTGCTACTTGGTCCTGACTGCTTGCCAGCTCAGCAGGCTCCTGGCTGGGGAGCTTAGCTGCTGCTGTGTAGATTTCTAGATTATCAGTAAAGAGTGGGAAGTCGCTGGTCCCTCAAAGGACTGAAGTTAGAACTAGATATGCTGTTGCACATGGGAAACTTTTTTTGAGGAGGGGGGGATTTGCTATTTGAAGGTCTTTTTGTTATCTGTCCCCTACAGGTAAAAGGTGAGGAGAGAATATTCATTCTTAAGATTTTTAGCTCAGAGAGTAACTTTTTTACCATGCTTTTAGAAATACCCCAGTACATACAGAAAAATTCTTCTGTCCAAAAACTAGAGCTAATATTTTCACAAATTTCCAACTTCTACATGGTTTAAATATGGTTGAAATTATAGTACAGAGTTTTCTAATCTTAAAATAGTTTGTCACTGGGCATGGTGGTACACACATTAATCATAGCACATTGGTTGGAAGGCTGAGGCAGGGGGATCACAAGTTTGTGCCAGTCGGGGCAACTTAGTGAGACCCTGTCTTGAAATAAAAAACGGGATAAGGATGTAGCCCAGTGCAAAGATCTTGGGTTAAGTGTCCAGTGTGGCAGTAAATAAATTTTTTTCCTTATAAATGAATACACATTCATTATAGCAAAATCAGAAAACAGGCAGAAGCAAAGGAAAATTTCAGATACCCACAGTCCTGTCTTCCACAGGCAACCACTGTTAACTCCTTCAGGTACCGTGTGCCTTTTTAGAAAACTGGATTCAGCATACCTGTGTGCATTGCTTTTTAAACAAAATACAGAAGTGTTTTTGCACAACTAACTTTTCTTCAGTTTTTAATGACTGCAAAACTGTGAGTGTTCCAGAGTCTACAGACATTTAGATGGTTTCGGTTTTTCTTTCTTCAGATAGCACTGAAGTGAACATTTTTTTTGTAGCTACACTTTTCCTTGTGTTCTTCACTTGTTTTTGCCGTAGAACCAGGTAGCCCTCACTGTCGGGTTGGGCTTGCCTGTTCCTGAACTTTTTTATACAGACTTCTAAGTTGCCTCGCAGATAAATCCAGTCCTTTGCACTTCTGTCAGCAAAGCGTAAGAGTTTTTGTTTCTCTATACTCACTCCAGCTCTTTGTATATTTCAATTTGTTCAATCACTGTTGACTTGACAGGCCAAAAACATCACACTAAAAGGTTTTCTTGGTTGTTAGTAAGGTTGCAAACTTTCCCTCATTGATCATTTGTGTTGCTTCCCTTAATGAATTGTGAGTCATATTCTTGCCTATTAGGTTATTTACCTTTTTTCTATTGATTTAGTTTTTTTTTAAATTTATTTATTTTTTCTGGTACCGGGAATCGAACTTACGACCTCACGCTTGCCAGGCAGGTGCTCTGCCGCTGAGCTAAATCCCCAGCCCAATGCTATTTTTTTTTTTTTTGATTTATTTTTAAATGTATGAATACCATACATGTAAGAGTTCCAATTGATTCTGCTTTGTTATTTTTATTTATTTTTTAGTTTGGAAATATTAGGGCTGGTGATATAGCTCAGCAGCAGAAGCACCTGAATGAGTTTGATTCCTGGTACAAAACAAAAAAACAAAAAAAAAGAAAGGAAATATTTTAGCTTCTATGTAACCAAATCGACCAATTTTTTCCTGTCTAGTTTACACATCTGGAATCATGCTTAGCAACCCTTCTCATTTCCATGGCTTCATAAATAACTCTATATATTTCTCTGGTAATTTCATGGCATTATTTTTAATATTTAAATTTTTGAAGTGGCTGTTTAGCATAATTTCATGTTAATTTTGAATGACTAATATTTTAACACATGGATATACTTCATTAATGCCCACATTGTTGGAGGTTACATTGTATCTATGTTTTCACTATACAAATGTGATTGTGGTAAACATTTTTTCATAAACTTTTGCCCAGAAGTCTTTATTTTTCTAGGATGGATTCCTGGTAGTAGTGTTACTGAGTCAGTGGATGTGGACCATTGATACTTAGTGCCAAATTGTATTTGTCTTGGCAAGCAGTGTTGCCAGTAGTGTGCAGAGAAAGTGGTTTTTAAGACTTATTGTTTTTTGTTTTTTTTTTTTTCAGAAGTCTGAGTGGATGACAACAACCTGCAATCATGCACTTTATGCCATTTGTGATGTGTTTACCCAGTTTTATGAAGCTCTGAATGAAGTGCTGCTTTCTGACGTATTTGCACAGTTGCAGTGGTGTGTTAAGCAAGGTATTCTTCACGTCTTTAAGCGTCATTTTTCTTATATAGTATTAACAAGAGTTTAATTTTTTCTATAAAAAAAATGGATGTAAACTAAAGACTACATTGTGCAGTCTATTTATTTAGGGGGGTCCTGGGATTGAACTCAGGACCTTGCACTTGGCAGGTAGGCATTGTTTTGCTGAACTATATCCCCAGCCCATGTTATACAGTTTAAATGGTGAAAATGTGCATTTTTAAATTTAATTAGAGAAACAAACAAACAAAAAAATCCAGAAAACAAAAATAAAAGCCCAGTGTAATAGCACACACCTTTAATCCTAGCACTTGGGAAACTGAGGCAGGAGGATTGCCATGAGTTTAATGCCAGCCTGGACTACATGGTGAGTTTAAGGCCAGCCTGGACTACATAGTGAGTTTAAGGCCCACCTGGACTACATAGCAAAACCCTATCTCAAAAAAACAAAAACAAACAAGCAAAAAAAAAGCCAGGCATGGTGATGCATGCCTATAATTCCAGTACTCATGAGGCTGAGGCAGGAGGACTGCTGTGAGTTCAGGGCCAGCCTGGGCTACATAGTGAGTTCAAGGACAGCCTCAACTACATACCAAGACCCTGTCTCAATCAATCAATCAATCAGTCAATAAACGTTATTGGAACATAAAAACAACACCACTTTTCAGTTTATAAAGTACTTCTTTAAGACAGAATGTGTTTGTATTTTAAAGATGTATCCTTGTGCCTTATACTATCTGCTTTTATATGTTCGAAATTTTGTGTAATAGAATTTTTAAAAATGTGCATTTGGAGTCAAGCAATGGGCATTTTTTTTTTGCTAGAGTAGTTGTGAGTTTATTTTAGGTGAGGGATAGGCAACTAGTGGAGCAGATCTGGATTCTATAGAATTTTGTCTTAGAGCTGAATTCAGTTATGTTTTTAAAAAAAAGTAACTCAGATTTAAAATAAATGATGGGACAGCTAATGCTGGATGGCAGAAATTGGAAATGTGGTACATGAGTAAATTTTTAGAAACACTGGTCTACCATTTTCTATCTTCTTTTTACTTTTTCTCATAGATGAGCCAGTTAATTAAAGTAACAAAATGTGGACCTCTTATATTCTTAGCAATACTATGATAAATCATTTTACCTGCTAATAAATACTTAACCCATAAAACTCTTACTGCTGTCTGTAGCCTTGCTTCCTTAATTAAAAGTCTATTAAGTCCTGCAGCTGCAGGCTCCATTCTATAATAAATAGCATCTGGGCCCTGGTTGATATCCAAACAGTAGTTCAGGTTTAATGACAAATATTCTTATATTAATTTGCAGATAATGAACAGTTGGCTCGATCAGGTACAAATTGCTTAGAAAACTTAGTAATATCCAATGGAGAGAAATTCAGTCCCGATGTCTGGGATGAAACGTGCAACTGTATGTTGGATATTTTCAAAACCACCATCCCACATGTGTAAGTGTTGATACTGTGGTTATTGCTTATCTCTTGTGCTGAGTAGATGTCTTAAAACACAGAGCTGCTTTTCATATTGATCATTTTCCTTTTCTTCTCTTCTCTTAAGTTTGCTGACGTGGAGACCTGTGGGAATGGAGGAAGATTTGTCAGAAAAACATTTGGTAGGGAGTTTCTTTGTTCGGGCTTTTTTTTTCTTTTTTTGGTTATTTTTTCATATTATTCTAATAAAGGATCAGTAATCCTGTACAGCTTGTACTTTTCTGATGGGAAGTCAGTAAAAAGTGTTGTGAGATCTAAGGAAGTCTCTTCAGTCAGTAAAAAGCAGTTTGCATTTCCAGCTTTTTCTTTGGGTGTCTGTGCACACCTGGTAGACCCCACACAATTGAAATGAGGGACCACTTGGCACGTGCCATATTAACGTTGTGAATTTTTTTCTGTATTTTTCATATTCATTGTAAAAAGCCTTTTCAATGACTGTATAATTATTACAATTTCTTTAACTCTTCCTAGGATGGAGTCTTAGGCCAGTTCTAGTATGTCACTGTTACAAATAGTGCCTCACTGTCGGCTGTCCTTCCTGCTGCCCTCCCTGGTTAACAGTGCTGTCCACCCCACCAGAAGTGGTTGTTCTTATTTTTTGTGTAAGGTCACATAAAGACCTACATTCAATCCCACTTGAGACGACCTTGTTTCCCTGGGCAGTAGGGAGGGAGCTGGGAGCCAGGGCTGAATTGTGAACTTGTATTCCCAGATAACTCTAAGACTAGTAGATTTTAAAAGACATTTTGGACACAGTAACTTAAAAGTAAAGCACATTATTTAAACATTTTCTGTTTTTTAACTCCTTGTCAATTAAAAACAAAAAAGAACTAGCTACTGTACTCCTTTTTTTTTTTTAAACGGGCAGTTGAACCCAGGATACTATACCCCTGGGCTACATCCCCAGCTCTTTTTTAATTTTTATTTTTAAACAGGGTCTCACTAAGTTGCCCAAGCTGAACTCAAACTTTTCTGTCTCAGCCTCCTGAGTAGCTAGAATTACAGGCGTGCAACACCAGGCCCAGCACTCCTGATTTACTTTTGAATTTAACCCTATAAAAATTTTGTTATAATCCTGCTTACATTATAGTGTGTAGAGAAATGTGCTGAGTTTTTATAGGAGAATGTGAAATTTTAATGAGAGAAGGGCATAATTGAAATCATCCCCCCACATATACCATGTGGATAGCCTTTGAGAAGTCCATTTTACTTAGCTGAACAAGGCACTGAAATTCAAGCTGAGCCAGCACTGGTAAAGAGTCACATCTCTGCCCAGGCGCCCAATTATGGATCAAGAGAAGTGAGCTTTGTGTTTTTCTCTGGTTTACACTTAGGATGTGGACCTGGACCGCCAGTCTCTAAGCAGCATAGATAAAAATGCCTCAGAGAGGGGCCAGAGCCAGCTCTCTAACCCGACCGATGACAGCTGGAAGGGTAGACCATATGCAAGTAAGGCTACTTTTATATTCAATTTGTTTTCATTTGGTTATTTATTTCAAGTAGGTTACACATTTTCATGAGTCAGATGCAGAGAAGGCACCAAAGGGGTGAGCAGGAGGAGCCTTCTTTCCCCACTGTGCCTCGTTCTGCCTGTGCCTTTCCTTTGTCAGCAGTGTTGCTGCTTTCTTGTGTGCCTTCCTGGAGTCACCCATGTGCCAGCAGATACACACATGTGCAGTTTCATTTATGGTACCAGCTTTCTGCCATTGCAACAGTACTGCTTTGCATAACAATACATGTCATTGGTTAGTTTACTTAGGAAATTCCTAGAAATCAAATGTTAGGGTCAATGAGTAGGGACATTCACCATTTGACAGATATTTTCAAATTCCTATCCATTCAGTTGTGCCTGTTTCTATGATCTTTGGCAGCACCTAGTTGAAATTTGGTGTCTCTGAAATAATTTTAATTTGCAATTTTTTTTTTTTTTTTTGAGACAGGGTCTCACTGTCCTTGAACTCACTGTGTAGCCACAGGCTGGCCTCAGACTCATGGCTACCTTCCTGACTCAGCCTCCTGGGTGCTAATTTGCAGGTTTCTAATTATGATTGAAATTCTGTTGAAGAACACTTCTGTTTTCTGTGAACTCTACTGCTAATCTTTGCTCATTTGTAGTGATTATTGACCCTTTTCTTACTGGTTTGGAGGAACCCCTTACATATTAGAAATTCTTTTTTAGATATAAGAAAGTTTCAAATTATTTTTTTTTTTTTTGTCTTTTTGAGACACGGTCTCACTATGCAGTTCAGGTTGGCCTTGAGCTCATTTTGTAGCCCAGGCTGGCCTTGAACTCAGCGATCCTTCTGCCTCAGCCTCCCAAGTGCTGGGATTACAGGCGTGTGCCACCACACCTGGCTCTGTCTCTCATTTTAAAAAACAGGTTTAACAGTTGTAATGTGCCAGGCACTGCAGTGTATTTCATGCATAGGATCACACTTAATCCTTATGGCAGTCTGTAAGAAATTTCAGTTTTATATTTGAACTAACAGGGCATAGACATGTGGTACAACGTGTGTAATAGAGTTGGGATCCAGACATGCTTTTGGCAGAGGGTGGAGTCGGGACTTTTGAAGTGTTCTCTGCTCTTTTTAAAGTTTCGAGCCCCGATTGTTTGCACACAGTCCCACACTATCCTCAGCAACCAAGCTGTGTGCATTAACAACGGTTGAGGCAGCACAATGGAAAAAGCAGCGTGTGGTCAGTGTTGTGTTTAGAAGGAATAGAATAGGCCTCCTTGAAAGCCATTTAAAAGCCATTTAAAAACCATTTAAAAGGCACAGCCAGTTCTCTCCAGTGGCTGGTGATAGGGTCATCTCTGTTTCCTCTTCAGCCCCAGATAAGGTAGTTAGGGTGAGGAAGCTGCATTTCCTCCAGTAGAACCATGCCCGGTGCAGCAAGTTGTCTCCATTCTCATGGTGCCTGGACTCAAGCCCATCCCTCTGCTGCAGGAGGCAGGGAATTTTGTTCCTCACTGTCCCAGCTCAGCCTCCCTTCTGGGCATGAGCTCAGGCAGGCAAAACTTTGCACCATTAATGTGTCCTTTTCTTTCTTTTTAACAGCTACAACTCCACTGCATTTTTCAGAAGTTAAGGCTCCCTTCTGTCTCTTTTTTTTTTTTTTTTTTGGGCTAAGGACTGAAGCCAGGGCCTTGTGCATCTTGTGCATGTTAGACAAGCACTGTACCACTGAGCTACATCTCCAGCCCCTGAAAAGCTAAAACATTTTGCATGAATATATGTTTTTTGTTTTTGTTTTTGTTTTTGTTTTGTTTTAAAGAATAAAAGAAGGACCACATAGCAATAGGGGAATTCACTGAATGACAGAGTTGTTGTATTACAGCTTGGAGTCTCCAAAGTGGTCTCTAGGGAAAACAAATAGAGCTATACATGAGTGATCAATCAAATAATCATTGGCTATTCTCAATGGTTGTTGTTGAAAACACATAGTAACAACATATATCCGTTTATGAAATAGCATAGGAACAATACAAATATCACATAGTTATGGACAGATTGGTAGGAAGTCATCAATGGCTGCTGCAATACATGTTGGCATCCTCAAAATGGCTTCTCAGGAAAACAAAGATATGCAAGAAAGATCCAACAAGTAATTACAGCCCCATGAATATATGTTTATGTAATTTCACTACCTTCAAAAACTTAAAGATAATTTGACCTTCTTATAGTCAGTTGATAACCAAAACTTGTGAGGTACTTGCCATGGCTCACACTCGTGCCCTAGCTATTGAGAACAGAGATAGATAGAGTCTGAATCTAGTCAGCAGGCAGAAACTGCATGGCTGATCTGAACAGGGAAGATTCAGTAGAAAGAATTGTTAGTGGGACATGGTGATACATGCCTGTAATCCCAGTTAATGAGGAGGCTGAGGCAGGAGGATTGCCTTGGGTTCAAGGCCAGCCTGAAGTACATAATGAGACTCTGTCTCAAGAAACAGAACAAAAAAAGTAGTACAGAGTGCAGAAAGCAGTTCCTACTTCTGGGTTAGACAAAAAGTGGTTGATCGGTGATCCAAAAATGAAGAACTTAAAAGAGCTATTCCCACATCCATGGAAAACGGAGATCCTAGCCTCCTCAGGAAGGACCTGAACCCATCTGTGGTTAGGGCACAGTCGAGAGCTGGTCCACAAGAGTGGCCCATGGAGTGACAGAGATACTTGCTGGAGGACACAAGACCTGCAGAGCTAATTCTGTCTCCTTTGGGCCTTTGCTCAGATATCGGATCTTTAGAAACACACTTAAATTTGCAGCTCAACCCTGAAACTTCTCTGTCTGTCTTACATCATCATAATTTGACATACTGGGCCTTATGCTTTAAATCTTGCCTACTGTTGGCCAGTTCATGGGAGCAGGGGAGTGTTGCTCAGTCTGTTCATTGCTGTGCTCCCACATCAAGGGTCACACCAGGGTAGGAGCTCAGTGAGCATTGACTCAGTATCGGCTGAATCATTATTAGGGTTAATCTTTATCATCTAATATAGATCAGAAACTGTTTGCCAGCCTCCTCATCAAGTGTGTGGTCCAGTTGGAACTGATACAAACCATTGACAACATTGTGTTCTACCCTGCCACAAGCAAAAAGGAAGATGCAGAACACATGGTTGCTGCCCAGGTAACAACATCAGGCCTGGGGAGGTCTAGTGGGGGACAGCTTTGTCCATGGGGATGTGGCCAGGAAGCTCCCGCGGGCTGCCTGGAGCCCATCATGCTCATCTCTTTCCAGCCCCACATTAAGGATATCACATTATTCACTTGAAACTGGCCACAATGGAACCTTTTATTTTCCAGAAGCCAGCTTAGCAGCATCCTAGGTGCTCAGATGCCACCCCGTACCTAGGCGCTGGAGAGGTGTTATTGTGGGGATTCGTTTTGTATGTGCAACTGTGTGCGTACAGGGGATTCTTAAATCAGACAAGATTGAGCATCTGGAAGTTGGGCAGTAACCGTACACTGTAAATTAAAAACTTTACTGCCTTGGGGCTGACAGACCCTGTGAGTGAGTGACGTGGTCTGGGTGGAGACTGCAGTTAGCTACCTTCCAGATCCAGCACTGCATTGCCATCCAGGAGTAATTACTGCTGAAAAGCTACACCTGTCCACCCAAGCTGCCCTTTTTTGTTTTTAAGTGTGCAGTTCCGCAGTCAGTATATTTACAAAGTACAAACATTGCTGCTGTGTGACTGGAGAATAATTCTGAGTACTGTAAAAAGGAAATTCTGTGATCATTAGCAGTGACTCCCCTTACCCACTTCTCTAGGCCCTGGCACCCACTAATCTACTTCCTGTGTCTGTGGATTTACCTGTTCTGTATGGCTCTTTTAAACAGAATCAGGCAATATGTGAACTTTAGTGTCTGCCTTCTTTAGCTTAGCATAATGTTTTCTGGATTTGTTCCTGCCATACTGTGTATCAGAACTTCATTCTTTGTGTGTCTGATTAAATAACACTCTACTGTGTAAAATATCACATGGGCTTATCTGCTTATAAGCTGGGTGTTTTCCTCTTTTTGCTGTTACAAGTAATACTGTTAGTGAATATTTGTGCACAAATTTTCTTGTGGACACTTGTATATATCTGCAGAATAGACTTGCTTGGTCATGTGGTAACTGTTTACCTTTTTGAGAAATTGGCCAGAGTTTGGGAAACACTTTCCAAAGCTGTGGCACCATTTGACACTCCTATCCATAGGTCCCAGTTTCTCCACATCCTCACTAGTGGTTGTTGTTGCCTTTTTTATTATAATTCCTGCTGTACCATGCTAGCAGATATGAAATGGGTATCTCATTGTGGCTTTGATGTGTATTTCCTAATGACTAACGATACAGAGCATCTTTAGTGTTTATTGGTCATTTCTTCTGTACTTGTTTTTCTTATACCAGGGGTTGAATCCAGGACCTTTACACTGAGCTACATACATTCCCAGATCTTTTTATTTTTTATTTTGAGGCAGGGTCTTGCTGAGTCACTAAATTGTCCAGGTGGGGTTCAGACTTGGAATCCTTGTTGGATGTAGTAGTGCACACCTGCAATCCCAGCACTTGGGAGGCTGAGGCAGGAGGATCACTGTGAGTTGAAGGCTATCCTGGGCTACATAGTGAGACCCTGCCTCAATTAATTAATTAATTAAAAGAATGAAATTCTGTAGTAAAATATTTGAAGGCATTGGTTACACAATGAAGGCAGCAGTGACAAAACTGAAACTTTGGCCAGCCTAAGCTACTGTCACACAGCAGCTCAGGATGCATCTTCACCAGCGGAACAACATCTATGTGGAAAGGGGTGAGGGCACTGGAGTGTGTTTTATAGAGAGAGCAACCTTTGGAGAGTCAGGATTGCCTTTGTCTATATTTTCTATGCGAAAAACCACTCCCTCACATTCTCAGTACTCCTGTCTATTCTGTATCCTGCAGCAAGACACACTGGACGCAGATATCCACATCGAGACGGAGGACCAAGGCATGTATAAATACATGTCTTCGCAGCACCTCTTCAAGCTGCTGGACTGCCTGCAGGAATCTCATTCGTTCTCAAAGGCCTTCAACTCTAATTATGAGCAGCGAACCGTCCTGTGGCGGGCAGGTAAGGCCACAGAGCAGTGGCTTGCCGGCCACACTGGTTACCAGCCTGAACATTAAAGTCTTTCAGAATTCCTGATAGTTCAAACATAGTTGAAATAGCTTCCTAGGTATTTTTATGCTTATTGCTGGATTTCATCCCAACACTGCCTCATATATAACAGTCTCAAAAAGTATTTGATGAAAAGAAAATGAAACTTGGAGAACTGAATTGATCTTGCAAGTCATGAAATTTGATCTTTAGTGTTAAATATGATAAAAATACAAGCCAGCCGTTGTGGCAAACACCTCAACCCAGCACTTGGAAGGAGAAGGCAGTTGGATCATCAAGAGTTTGAGGCCAGCCTGGGCTCTATAGCTCAATACCAGCCTGAACTAATAGGGAGACCTTGTCTCAAAAGAACAAAACAACAACAAAAATGGTGATATAAAAAGTGTAATAGTCTCAAGAAACAGAAGCAGTCATACATTTATCTGAGGCTTTACATGTTCTCCTCCATTCCTGCCCCTAAAAATAAAGAAACACATAATTCTTGGAGTAAATACATATATTTTTTTCCAGATGTGGTGGTGAGATCTTATTATTTGAACTTTGCACAAAAGTTCAAATAATATTATTATTTAAAGTACTTTAAATAACATTTGTAGTTTTATCATTATCTTATCATTATTTTAATCTTTTCCCCAAGTGCCTGTTTCAATCTCTGATGAAGGACTGTCATTTTTCTCTGTGGCTTTAAAATACCCAGATGTTTTATGTCTTTGCCTATAACAGAGTTTTGTTTATGAGAGCAGTTTGCACATTATTTGGCTGGTGAGAACTGTTTTGCTTTAAAAACTGCATTTTTATATTTACTTTTTTGGGAAAAAATTGTAACTTAGAAAAATGCTAGAACCAGGCATGGTGGCGCACACCTGTAATCCCAGCACTCAGGAGGCTGAGACAGAAGGATTGCTGTGAGCTCGAAGCCAGCCTGGGCTACAAAGTGAGTTCAAGGCCAGCCTGAACTGCATAGTGAGACCCTGTCTCAAAATGACCAAAAATGCTAGAATTCTTAGGAGCTGTTACATTTGAGAAGATGCAGCTAATGGGTTTACTGGTCAGCAGGCAGGTCTGGCTGGCAGTCAGGGTGTCAGTACAGAGAATGACATCCAGAGTCGAGACTGTCTCCGTGTAGTATCACAGTTGAGCTTGTTAAAGCTATGAGATGGTTCAGTGCTTCCTGAACTACATGACTAATTACCTCACCATTTCTCAGTATGCTCTTGACCCTGTGCTGTACTTACTGACTTTCTGATCCCCAGGTTTTAAGGGCAAGTCTAAACCCAACCTTCTCAAACAAGAAACCAGCAGCCTGGCCTGCTGTTTGAGGATCCTGTTTCGAATGTATGTTGATGAGAATCGCAGGGATTCCTGGGATGAAATACAGCAGCGACTTTTAACGTAAGATCAGCTTCCCATCAAGTGTCCTATCTGTCATATACAAGACATATCACAACAATACTGTAAATTGAAAAGAGTAGGAGAAAATTACCTCCACACTGACCCCTCTGTAGGTGTCTTCCTTCCGTGTGGTGCTGCCTGCATTTCACTGTTCTGTTTTGCAGTGCTGGAGATTTTTTTTTTTGGTACCAGGAATTGAACTCAGGACCTTGCACTTGCCAGGCAGGCGCTTATCCCACTGAGCTATATCCCCGGCCCTGGTGCTGGGGATTGGACCCAAGGTCGTTACACTGAGCTACACCTTCCTTCCCCCAGTTCCTGTCCTTTTCTTTTAAAACTGGGCTTCACTAAGTTGTCAAGGCGAGGTTCAAACTTGTGACCCTCCTGCCTCAACTTCCTGAACACTAGGATTACAGCAGGTGCCACCACAACTGGCCATTTCACTGTTCTTAGTGCTTTGAAGAGGGAATGCAGGGCCTTGCTCATGTCACTTCTGAGTCCCACAGGCACAGAAACCTGGGTAGTGAAAAGTACTCTGACCCCAGAGTCCTTGGGCTGTAATGAGATGTGCAGCCCTGTAGCACCATCCCCCTTGGAACCAGGTCCTTTTTAACATTGCTGTTACCTCTGACATCCCATCACCCTTTCTTTCCCAGAAGAATGAATTAGAATCACATGGATTCCAGGGTGTGCCCAAGTCAGGTGTTTGGAAATGTGTCCATGGGGAGACAGTGGGATGCTAGCAAGAAAGGCCCACAGTGAAAAGTAGATCTTTGCCACCCACCTCCTGGACATCAGTAAAATGGTGACATCTGCCTGTATTCCCAGTTACTTGGGAGGCTGAGGCAAGAGGATCACAAATTCGAGCCCAGCCTCAGCAACTTAGTGACTTACTGAGACCATCTCTCAAAATTAAAAAAAAAAAAAGCAGTACAGATATAGCTTAGTGTGAAGCTAAATTGTTTCAATCTCTAGTAACACACACACACACACACACACAAATACTGATGACAATATCTGAGTCTTTTTTTTTTTTTAGTTCAATGAACCTAAGTCCTTGGGCATGCTAGCCACCTCCTTTTACTCCTTGGCACCAAGGTAGTAAGGCCCATAATTCTGCATGACTGGTAGGAGTGTACAATGACATGATCTTTCTGGAAAGCAGGTAGAATTACCTGCCAGGAGCCCTGAAATGTTCACTTTTCATGACCCAGTAAATTCCACTGTTATGAAATCGAATATATTTTAGAACGATAAACCAGGATTTGCAGACAGAATACTCATTGCAGATTTAACTTATAAAGAGAAAAAAATTTGAACAGTTTAACTGTGGCTTGGATAACTGTGGAATATCCTATGATGGAATATTTACAGACACTAAAAAAGAACTTTTGTTGTGAGGCATAATAATGTATATTTGTAATCTTAGCACTTGGAAGGCTGATGCAGGAGGACTCCAGGTTTAGGGGCAGCCTGGGCTATACAGTGAGATTCTGTCTAATGACAGAAAGAAAAAAGCAGTTGTTTGTGACTGTGAGGAAATAATTGTATAATTAACTATGAATAATAAATTCTCTTTGTATTTATTGTGCTACCTATATTGAGTCTAGCCTGAGCCGTGTGTTAAGGCTAAGCTAAGATACATTTATTTCATTGACTCTCCACAGCAACTCCCTGAGTTTGGTAGTTATTTATCCCCATATAGCTGAAGAGACGAGGGCTCAGTGATTTGCTCAAGATAGCACAGCCAGGCTAGGTACTCAGCACATAGTCATTGCAAGAATCAGTAGTACCTGAACCGGGCATGAGGGCACACACCCATAATCTCAGTACTCTGGAAAACTGAGTCAGGAAGATCACAGGTTCAAGGCCACTTGGTGCTGCATAGTGAGTTCAAGGCCAACCTGAGCTACCTAGCAAGATCCTGTCATAAAAAGAAAAAAGGAAAAAACGATCAGTTCCCCCACTGAATATGAAATGCTAATCCATGTGACATGCCCCTCTCTTAATTGCAGTGTGTGCAGTGAAGCTCTTGCCTATTTCATCACAGTGAATTCTGAAAGCCATCGGGAGGCCTGGACAAGTCTCCTGTTGTTACTTTTAACCAAAACCCTCAAAATAAATGATGAAAAGGTATGAACAAGTAACCTGTGATGTTTCCGCTGGGACGTGAAGTTTGAGTGCCTTTCACTCAACGTTTGAAGCAACTGGTTTTGGATTTTCTCAAGGATGGTCAAATAACTAGCACATTCTAGATGCACTGGAGAGAAGTTAATTCATTATAAACAACAGGTGCCTTTGGCTAGTAGGTCTTTTTCTCTGGAAGAACACTAGTTGAGGCTGAAGTAGAAGCCGTGTGTATGGCTCTTGAGAACAACCGGTGATTTTCAGTGTGGGAAGAGAGGGTTGAGATTGTCGAGTGCTGGTTTAGACCTAGAACTTGCTTTACAAAATGAGAGAACTATTGACTATCCTAATATAATTCAAAGAAATTAAATGTAATTGCAATAGGTTTTATGTGGAAGTTTTTTGGTAACAAGTTTCTAATAGTAAGAAAAAGTACCAGCATTGTGTGAGAAGTTTGAAGGTAAGATGAATACTTTTGAAAAACTGGTGCAAAAAAATATAGTTCCATGTCTAATTGTATCTTTCTATTTCTCTCCTACCTCAAGTTCAAAGCGCACGCCTCAATGTACTACCCCTACTTGTGTGAAATTATGCAGTTCGACCTGATCCCTGAGCTCCGAGCAGTTCTGCGGAAGTTCTTCTTACGGATAGGTGTTGTGTATAAGATATGGATTCCAGAAGAGCCAGCGCAGGTACCAGCAACACTGTCACCGGTGTAGTAGCCCTGAAGGCCACTGCTGCAGCTCCGCAGAACATTCACCATGCCATTTCTGACTGCCCTGTCTCTTGAAGGGTCACACAGAAGCAAAGAGCTGCCACCTTGGATCTCAGAATGTCCTAGATAAGGTCAGCCTTTGTGCTGGCCCCATGAAAGGTCCCAATGACTAAGGCTTGTGGTATTTTATTAAACTGTTGCATACCCAGTTAATATAGTAGGTGGGGAATGTTTCACCTGTCATTCCATTTTATTGATTAAACTGTCCATTCTGTCATTGCAAATGCCATCATTTCCTAGCAAGTCTCGTGACTGGCTGTAAATGTTTTGTCAGAGGAAGTTACTCTCCTTGAAAATACTGAACATAGCTGTATAAGTTCATGATTATTAGAGAGTATGTTAATAAAATTTCTTGTTGACGGCTGCCACCTAAAATATGCCGGGTATTTGTTGTTGTTTGAGTGTGTTGAAGAAATTTGAGTGTTTTTGTCAGTTACGAGTCAGCCATAGTTAGATTAGTTTGGAGAAAGATAGGGAAAAGAAAGATTGTTTTTTATGTTTTTGTTTTATTAATGTCTGAGTGGTTTTTAAAAAGTATTTTATGAAAAGATATTATTGAAGATTTAATTGAAGGCAGAATTTAGTAATTAAGTTAGAATTAAGAGCTTGCAAGGTTAAAAAAAAACGTAGTGCCTCATGGCGCTCCCTGTTTTAGTAACTTGGGGAGAAAAAGTCTATAGGAAAATGTAAACAATTTCATGAAGAAGATTAGCCTTCCTTGAAGTATTTGTGAATGGGTGTTCAATTAAAATTTCCAGAATACATTATCCATCTCACACTCTGAGATCTACTATATGAAGTAGTAATGAAAATGAAGTAGTTATTACCCAGAGTCCATTTATCTTTGAGTAAACCATTTTATTTTTACCTCAGAAGAATGAGTGTACTGATAGTGTCGCTGCTTTGCACAGTCCCTACTAAAGGGACCTCCAGAGGGAGGGACAGTAATTTCATAAGTGTTGCTCCCAAGGTCACCTCACCAAGTATCATGATAGAACTAGAGCTGCCATGGGGCCAGCACAGCTGAACTGTGACAGTGGCAGGAGGTGGCAGGTGCTTAGCACTTCTGTTATTTGAACCGAGGAGCTCAATTCTTTGTCAAGATTAGACCCTGGGGTCCTTATGATGTTTCTGAAAGTGCAATACTCTGAACTACAGTAGAGGCATTCTCATGCAGCTCATGTCAAAGCGGGCAGTATATGAGTACAGCAGTATATTTGGAAGCCTAATTTACTGAGTCCATGAAAAAGAGAACACACACTTCATTCTCGGCCCTCATTCACTGCTCAGCTAGGGCAGCACTAAGTGTTAAAAAAGTGTCACAGAGTGACGAAAACATTCAAACTTCTACCTACACTCTAGTCACGTCAATTGGGTTGTATTGATGTCAACTCTGGTGCCTTAGAAGCCAGTAGTTTGGGAATCTATCTGTAAAATCAGATATTTTTTCTTTCTGGAGAAGGATTTCTGGTGCTTTTGCTTATTACTGAGAGACTGATTTCTGAAGTTTTTTTGTTGTAATTGTTGTTAACAGCCTTGAGAAATGTTTAGTTTTGGCCAGCAGTACTCTTATCTACTTCTTTTCTTGCCCAAAAAGTATTCTGATTTCTCTACCAAAGAAAAAAAATCAGGTTTAGATTTTTACTTTATTTAAAACATTAGATAAGGGGAACTATGTAATTTAGCAGGAAAGGACCCTGGAAGAATGTTTTACCATGAATGGAACGTAAGGACATTTGATTTACTTGTCCTGGAATCCGTTACATCCTTATGCTGCACCCTGAAACCTACACCTAAGACCTGCCCTGGTACTGTCTTCTGTCATCGCCCCAACAAGCCTGTCGTCCTCACTGCAACCTTTTTACCACAGGTTTAAGGGGAGCAGGCATGTTGGTTCATTGAGTGCATCTTGCATGCAGCCACACTCTGGGTTGGTGATTTTTCCTTTCCTTCTGAGGTTCTCATGTAGCCCTGCTCATCAAAACTTTCCAGTGTCCTCCTGCCTTCTCATTTTTGCCTATTGTGAGGTAGGAAGTGTGTCAGTGCATTTTATTGCTTGCTGAAACAGTCAGGCTTGAATTTCTTTTTAACTTTGTCTTTTAAAAGATTTAATTTTCTGAATGAAGCATTTTAATTTAAAGCAAAAAAAAAAAAAAAAAAAAAAAGAAAAAACAACAACAACTGGATGTATACTTGGGTGGCAGAGGCAGGAGAATCACTGGGAGTTCAGTGCCGGCCTGGGCTACATAGTGAGTTCAAGGCAGCTTGAACTACATAGTGAAACGTTGTCTAAAAAACAAAACAAAACAAAACTGGATTTAAAACCGTTCAGGCTAATTTTTCTTGTCAGTGGACAGTGGGAAACAGGAAATCCCTGACCTCCAGTAAGAAGCCATTCAGGCTAAGTCCTTTTCTTGTGAATAAATCTGTTTCTCGTGGTAAATGCGGCTTAAGCCCCTCAAACACTAGTGGAAAGGGTGTGTGCAGCTCTGCAGCACTGGGCCCGGATGCTACCTTACAAGTAACAAAGGGAGGGGCACGCAGCGTTTGCCAAGGCCTTGTTTCTGTCTCAAAATGCTTTCAGTGTTGATCGTATGCACTGGGTCTCTAGAAGTTTTTGTTACAATACTGCTGCTTTGAGCAATTTTATTTTTCTTCACTCTCTGTGAGGGAAATCACCAGCTTTGGCATCTTAACAACAAACATGGGAAATCTTATTTCTAACATGCACCTTTAGAGTCAAATACACCTTTTCCTTGTGCTCTTTATGTACAACCAAAGAACATGCATTATAAAAATCGTGTAATATCTGAAAACACAGCATTTTCCTCTAACAGGTGTTTTGTACAAAATGCAAAAAAAAAAAAAACCCTGTATTTTTTTGTTGTTGTTCTTTTGTGATTATGGCTACACCATCAGTAATCTTTACAGTTACTAACAGGACCTGCCAACAAGTGCAGATGTGACTGTCTTGTTCACATGTTTGTTGCTAGGATGCATATGGATGTTGGTTTCAGTAGAAGCTGGATCCTTAACAAATTCTGTTGCAATATTTGTGTTAAGGTAGGCACAGCTTGAACTCACGTGAAATCCTGGAGTTTTGCTACCAGCAGCTTTGCAGTTTGGGAAACAAAGAAACCAAAGCTGAATATTTTAAAGAATGACTGTATCTGGAAATGACACTCATCAAAGATGTAGTTTCTTTCAGTATTCTAATTTGAAATTTTTTATCTGCATATTTGCATCAAATACTTCTTTATGTGCAAAATGTATGTTTTACCTCCTTAAAATGCCTAAAAATTAGTTACTAGCTACTTTGATTTAATCTATACACAATGATTAAGTGCATTTAATATTGGTAATTTAATGAAACGCATTCCTTGCCCAGTGGATGTATACATTTTTGAAAGAATAAAGCAGAATTATATAATATGAAATGCTATGTAAAGTTTTCTATGTAAAAATAATATGTACAATACTGTTAAAATATCCCATGCTTTGATCAGGTGGTAAATTAATAAAGTTTTAAAAAGTAAAGTTGTTTTTAATATAGTAGTAATTGTACACAGCAGGCCAGTTTTCAGTTAGCTTGTTTGTTCTCAGGGCGAACATAAGCTTGTAATTTTCAAATGGTGGCAACATTTGGCCTCTATATTTAACAAAAATAATTATTCATAGAATATTGTCTTAATTTTTTATAAGAAATATTTCCCTTTTCCAAGAGGAAATGGGAAAATCCAGTCATGATCAAATTCTTACACATCCCTTGAGTCCACTTCACCTTACTAGTTAATCTGACCATTGATGAGCTCACAAGAAAGCAGAAACCTACTGCTGGTGCCGAGATGGGCAGACTGGCGTGGACCCCACTCGGCTGAGTGACCTGAGCTGATTCTAGGCTCACACCCATGGCTCACATACAAGCACTGTAAAGTCATGGCGTGGCTTGTCTTGCCTCTCTTTGTGAAATACCCTGTTAAAGTTTTGAATCATTGACCTTAAAGTATTCCACCTTTGAAACTAATGACATTGTTGTCATCATTACTTCCTGGAAGCCAAAGCACTTATCTCTGGGCTAAATGTCAGGAACTTCCAGTGAAGAAAAAAAAGCACGCACCCCTCCTGGAAAGCTCGCCGGAGGGGAGGTTGGCGTCTCTTCAGAGCAGGCAGCACCTGGGCCAGGGCCAGGGCCAGGCCAGTGTTCTTCAACTGCTGCCAACCAGTGGTTTGAAGTTTTTTGAGGGGAACAGAAGTGACACTTGGCAATACTTGGGGACATTTCTGGTTGCCCCAGCTGGGGTAAGGGTAGCTATTGGTATCTAGAGGGTAGAGGTCAGAGGAGCTGCTACACCACCCCTGCAGCACTGCATTCACAGGCCCAAGTGGTAGCTGTGCTGAGATCGGGGGACAGTGACCCTCTACAGAGGCCCCTCCAGCCTGGGAGGAAGTGTCCCAAAGTCTCTGTGGCAAACACTTCCAGCTTTTTTTGGCCTTCCAAGTGTGATGGTGTACACTTGTAATCCCAAAACTCAAGAGGCTGAGGCAGGAGGATTGCTATGAGTTCTAGGCCAGCCTGGGCTATATAGTGAGTTTAAGACCAGTCTGGCTTCCGGTTCCCTGGAAGGATGCTTCCGGCGCACAGGGAGCTGTGGGCGGGGAGCGCCAGCCTTCGGGCTGGCTAGCTTTCTGCCTGCTGGCTCCCGG
>NW_004955445.1:9013962-9058008 GCF_000276665.1 Chinchilla lanigera | reverse complement strand
ATACCTGTTTTCTACTTTCAGGAATCTGCTAGAAACTCAGTGGTAGAGTGCTTAGTGTGCCTGAGGCTAAGCTCCATACCCCCACCCCAACAATATAAAAAAAAAAAAAAAAAAACTACATTTTTCTCTTGGAACACCCACAGCAAGAGGAGGAGGAGAGGTGGGAATGTGAAGAATTCTCGCAGAAATGACTTCAGTGTTTTGTTTAGCTTGGTTTGGTTTGGGATTCTTTTCTATGCACACAGTTGTGCTATTTTTTTAAAGCCTATTCCTTGGCAGAAGCCAACCTTAACTTGGTGTTCAACTAAAGATTGAGCCATTGAGGGGCTGGGGATTTAGCTCAGCGGCGAAAGCGTCTGTCTGGCAAGCGCAAGGTCGTGAGTTTGGTTCCTGGCACCTGAGAAAAACCAAAACAAAAAACAAAGATTGAGCCATTGAGGATATTTCATTTAAAAGTCCCTCTTTCTTTCTTTTTGTTTTTTGCGATGTTGGGATAGAATCCAGGACGTCACACCTGCTAAGCAAGTGCTCTACCACTGAGCATTACTTTTTAAGAGGTAACATTCCCTGATGGTTTACTGCACTCCAAGAACTGCACTATGTGCTTAGCACACAGTTAAGTCCTTTAACCCTCACCACAACCCCACGAAGTAGGCAGCAGAATTATACCCCAAGTTGTTTTTGTTTTTTGTTTTGTTTTTGTTTTCGTCTTTGAGACAGGGTCTCACTGTGGAGTTCAGGCTGGCCTTGAACTCACTATGTAGCCTAGGCTGACCTCAAACTCGCAGCGATACTCTTGCCTCAGCCTCCTGAATGCTGGGGTTACAGGTGTGTGCTATCATGCCCAGCCTACACAGAGTTTTTAGATGGAGAAACTCACCCCAACAGGCCTACTGACACTGTTTGTGGACTGCATGGCCGTGAATCATTTGTAGTTTTTTAAGTCTCACCTCACCTACCAATTCATAAATTGGCTTCCTTTTTGTCCACTTTGTTAACATACCTCAAAATTGACTATTTGTGGTGATTTGCATTCGATATCTGCTTCTGCTCAGGGTTACATGTTCTTTCTCTGGATGTCTCCATGGGTAGTTCCTTCTCAGTTCAACTCAAATGTTCATTCCTCCTTGACCACAGTGTCCTTCCCAAGAGGTGTCCTTGACCACAGTTATCTATTTAGTGACCTCAAAGCTCACCAAAATCTGCAGCGATCTGTTACCTTCCTTCAGCTACAATGCAAGCTGGAGAGGCCACGGACCATTCTAGCTTATGAAAGTCTCCCCAGTGGGAACACAGTGCCTGACACATAGTAAGTAATTAATATTTGGTGAAAAAATACAGGGTTTCCCCACACACACACACTACTGCTAATGAAACCAAGAGCCTTGTTCATGCTAGGCAAGCACTCTACTACTGAGCTATACCCCTAGCCCTTTATAAAATTTATTTTGTAGCCAGGCCTGGTAGCACACAGCTATAATCCCAGCACTTGGGAGGCTGAGGCAAGAGGATTATTAGTTCAAGGCGAGTTTGGACTACACAGTGAGTCCAAGGCCAGCCTGAACTACCTAGAAAGACCCTGTCTCAAAAAGACAAAACGAATAAATAGATAAAGAAATAAAGTTTATTTTGAGACAGTCTAGCTAAGTTGCTGTCCCAGGACTCATACTGAAGCCTCACTTCTCCCTCGGCCTAAAGGCCTGAAGGAGGAAAGAAAGAACTTCATTGACTTCCTCCTGGAAGATACTCCTGATGATCTACTGCCCTGCTTCATGGTCTTGTTCACACTTAAGAAAGCACTTTACTGTTTTTTGTCTTTTTGAGACAGGGTCTCCCGGTGCAGTTCAGGCTGGCCCTGAGCTCACTTTGTAGCCCAGGCTGGCCTTGAACTCTCAACCATCCTCGTGCCTCAGCCTCCCGAATGCTGGGATTACAGGCGTGCGCCACCATGCCTGGCTCACTGCTCATTTTTTATACTCACCATTTCAACCATCCTTCAACCTCTAATTCTCTTGACAATTCCATAAAGTTGGTACTATGATCATCACCATCCTGTGTGCATTTATTTATTTATTTCTGTTTTTTGAAACTGTCTCACTATGTAGTTCAGGCTGGCCTTAAACTCACTATGGAGGCCAGGCTGGCCTTGCGCTCACAGTGGCCTCAGGCTTCTGAGTCCTGGGATGATGAGGGTGCACCACCATGCCTGGCTTCATCCTTGCTTTTTGTAGCAGGTACCTGGGCTCAGATGGATGGAAGCTCTAGAGCCCAGGTTGTAAACTCAGCCCCACGCCATTTCCGGTTTCCAACCCTCTCTTTCACTCCAACCTCGGTGCCCCCATTGGTCACTCTCACCCCATGGAGGAGTCTCACACAAGGGGAGGGAAGGGCTGCTTTGAGGTTGTGTGGAGCACCGCCAGTGTGGACAGAGAACACACGTAGCATAGTATTAACATCCGCAAACTCTGGGACAGAAATACAAATGCAGGTTCACATGCAAATGTAAGTTCTATGCCAGACAAATTATTTAAATAAAATACACCCTCCTCCTTCCTTTAGGAATAACCTAGAAGACCAGGTTCAAAGACCAGGTTTGGGCTCCTCACCAAAACATGGCAGCATGGGGAGAAATGGCCCCGTGACCTGTGACCTGCACCCTTCTCTTTCCAACTTCAGCTTCAACCTGCACTACAGACTGCAGGCCTCATGTGTGTGTGTGTGTGTGTGTGTGTGCTGTCCACACCTCCTGTGAACAAAAGTGCCCCAGTCACCCTTCCAGCTCAAGGGCGCTCACAGGCGGCTGTGTTGTCAGCCTCTGTCGAAGTGGCCTAGAAAGAGGGCCTGATCTGTACCCATGGGTGGGGAGCTTCAGGACCCTTTGCAACCACATGGTCTGAAAGGCACCACACAGGTGCTACATGAGCACACACATTTGGTCCATGCACTCCTGCCTGTGGAGAAGAGCAGCTGGAGCAGGAGCAAAGCCCTCTAAAGCAGGGCCCATGGCAAGGGTTCCATTCCCAGGCCCAAGACAGCACCATCTGGGGGAGTGGAGGACTTCAACACAGCAGGGTGTCAAAACAAATGATGGGGCTGAGGTGTAGGTCGGTGGTAGAGCAGGTGTTCAGCATGTATGAGCCCCTGGGTTTGTTCCCTGGCACCAAAAAATAAATGAAAACAATACATTAAATAGAAAGGTAGGCACCATAGCGCTCACCTGAAGTCCTAGTTACTCTATAGATGGAGGTGGCAGGATTGGGATTAAGACCAGACTGGGCAATTTAGTGAGACTCCATCTCCAAAAAAAAAAAAAAAAAGAGAAGCCAGGTGTGGTGGTGCAGCCTCTGAGTCCAGTGCTCTTGGGAGGCTGAGATGGCAGGATCGCAAGTTCAAGCCTGGCCTGAGCAATTCAGTAATTTACCAAGACCTCCTCAAAATAAAAAGGCCTTGAAAAGCCCAAAGCTCAATCCCCAATACTGCAAATAAATAAAAAGATGATGGGGGAGGAGCCTATATAATTCTGGGCTCTTCTTACTTTATCAAATAATGACCACACCCAGTGCCTTTCAGTCCCTGGAGCAGAAAGCCCTCAATTCCAACGGTGGGCTGGCTCTGAGTGGAGGCATCTGGGTCTGTGAGGGAGAAGGCGAGGAGGCTTGGGTTTCAGTACCCACCACTGGTTCCTCTTCCCCACACGCAGTACGTAGATCACAGGGTCCTAGGGGCTCGATCTCTAAAACACATCCTGAAGCTATCGATTTCTCTCCACATGCACCGCCACCCACCCTCGTCCTGGCCTCCACTCGGCTCTCCTGGATGAGTCCAGTGGCCTCCTCACTGGCCTCCCTGTTTAACGCCCTTTCCTCCAAGATGGTTCACTCCCACACAGCAATGGGTGACCCTTTAAAAGTATAAACTTGGTAGTTATCTTGGGATGGATACACTTAAGACATGGCCCAGACACTGGCTTATGAAGGCCTGTGTCACTTGGTCCCTGCAGGCTTCTCTAACTCTATTCATTAACTGCAGCCTAGCTAGCACTTCCTTGCCTCAGACGAGGCTCACCTTCACAGAGCTGTTTTCTAGTTGAAAGGTCAAGTCCTCTCTCGGGGACTTCCATGATCATCCTTCTACCATCCAAGTCACTGCTTGTCATATTCTCCTGTTTTTATTTTTTCCTCATAGCACTTTACCAAGGTCTGAGATTCTTGTTTGGAAGAGCTCCTTCTATATAAGACGCTACGTCCTTGAATCTGCAGAGTTCGTTCAATAGTTACGAGTTACTAAACTACGCGCCAAGGTAGGTCACAACCCAGCAGCCTGTCGCAGAACCCGAGCTCCTTTCAGAAAGACCGGGTTTGGGTGAAAGCTTCAGAACACAGCCAGACGACGCGGTCGCTTGTGACGTCACGCAAACAGCGTGGTTCCGATTGGCCCTCCGAGCCTGGGCGGGGCCGGAGCATTCCTGGCCCTGCCCCACGCCGCGTCCGGCTCACACATGCGCTCTGGCCGCAGCCTCGCTGCCGCGCCATTTTGCCTGGGTTTGAATGTGAGGCGGAGCAGCGGCGGGAGAGGGTACTGCTTGCTACAGTGTGCGCTTAGGATTCCCTCTTCTGTTCCTGTATCCCCACAAGGTGAGGCGCGGGGCGTGCACAGCTTAGCAGGGTGGCTCTTGGGTCCCGGCTGAAGGAGGGTTGAAGCGCTCCCGGCACTTCCAAGCGCCAGGAAGCAAAGACCGCAACTCTAGGTTGGAGCCTTCATGTGGGCCTCTGCCACGGGCGGCGCGCACCAGCCAGGTCTTTGTCTCCGCAGAAAAAATCTGCTGCATCCCCTGGCGTCTGGGCTCGGGCCCACACAGCAGCCCCGCGGCCTGTGAGGGGTGAGGGCGGCTGAGGCGCGGCCTAACTGAGCCGCCTGAGTGCCCGCCCTTTCCCCTGCAGCGCTGCTCTGATTGGCTGTGCCGGCGCCTTGTCGCCCTGACGGCTGTCCCTCATTGGTTGCGTTCGCGCGTCAGTTCTCGGCGCGCCGGGCCCTGCAGCGTGAGCGGGGTGTGAGGCGACCGGGCCTGTCGGGTTCTGGGGTCCGTGCGGGGAGCCGGGGCCAGTGATCGCCCATCCGGTGGAGCGCCGGGCGCCTTGAACTCATCTTTATCTTCTATGCTTCCGTTTCCTTGACTGGAGTGGGCGTTGCGATCTCACTTTGCTGCGTTGTAGCAAATAATACATAATAAATTGCCCCTAATCCGGGGCTCCACCCTCTTGGGGAGTTTGGGTTTTGGAATTACGTCGCCTGGACTCCACACTTAACCTTGTCCTAGGAGTGTAGTTTAGGGCTAGTCCCTTCATCTCTGCGAACCTTCATTTTTCTCTGCAGTGATATTAAGGGACTTAGGATCCGCTGAATTATTTACTGTGATTTGCAGAGGTCTTGCCTGAGCTGACCATTGTCAGCTTCTCCCACCTCTTTCTTCTCTTACCCACGAGCTGTACTGACCCGGCCTTTTTCTTTTAGTTTTTTGAGACAGGGTTTCCCAGTGTAGTCCGGGCTGGCCTTAAACTCAGTGTGTAGACTAGGCTGGCTTAGAACTTGCGGCAATCTTCCTGCCTCAGCCTCCCAAGCACGGGGATTATAGGTGTGCACCACCACACCTGGTCACCCTAGTTTTATTTACTTTGTAGCATTCACCTCATCCCACAATTGCTTGTCTTTTCTGGACTGCTAGGGTATAAGCATTTTGTGTCTTGTTTATGGCTGTATCTCACATGGGCTTGCCACCTTGCAGTATTGTTTATCCACAGAGGCACAGAAGAGAACTCTTCATGTGTGAATTCCGCCTTTGCTTTTCTTCTCACGTTGAGTTCCTATAATCGTGTCTTTGGCCTGTGTGTCTCCATTTTTGTATAACTCCTGAGGCTCGTCTTTTACCTAGTTTCTCCCCTACCACCCTTTATCTTTCCACAAGGCAAGGAAATTTTTTTCTCTTCGGGTTACTCTGATTTTTCAAGTTGGGGTCTGGGACAGGGGAAAGTCACAGTCCTACACAGGCTTGCATGGGTGGGTGACATGTGCTCTGGTTTTGTTTAATAACTTTACTGAACACCTGTTTAATCTCTGGGGATACAGTGAAGAAACCAAAATGGACAAGGCCTCTTCCCTTGAGGAGCTGGTATTGTAGTGGGTGAGGAGGAAAAAACAAGAAAACAAATGAGTGAAGTAGATTATTTCAGATAGTGACAAATGACAGAATGGTGTGACAGGCAAGAAAGCTTCTCTTGGGAGGTGATATTTGAGCAAAGGTCATCCAGGAAAAGGTGAAGGGAACAGAAAATTCCAGACAGAGGGAATGGCTTTCTAGGCAGAAAAATGCAAAGGCTCAAGGAAGGAGACAGGCTTTGGAGTATTGGAATCTTTGAGGATCATTCAGGTTGCTTTAGTGCTGTGTATAGAAGTGTCCAAGGGCCCAGATCCTTATAGAGCTTTGTAGACAATGTAAGGAGTTAGGATTTGATTCTAAAGTGGTAGATTCCTGTAATTAGAAAGCACAGGGTAAGTTGACATGTTTGGGGTTTGTTTTTGATGTGTGTCTGTTCCAGATGGGTTTCATTTATGGGATCTCTTCTTTTCCCTTAGGAATGGTTCTGTAATGGGGAGGACATATGTAAGGAAAAGGCATGCATCTTGGATCAGCCCGTGTCAGAGATTTATGAGATGTCTATGCAAAACAAAGCTTTAATTCCAAAATTCATCTATAACTGAGGGCCTGTAAGAAATGGCTAGTTCAGCCATTCAGTCAACAAATATTTCAGATTTAGGTAAATCTATCATAATTGATTTATTATGATTTTAAAAAATTTTTGTTGGCAAAGATCTATGGAGAAAATATTGAGCTCTCATTTAAAGGTGATAAAGTAAGCTAAGCGCAGTGACACCTGTAATCACAGCGTTCTGTGGGTTGAGGGAGGATTTTGAGTTTAAAAACAGTATAGATAATATAGGGAGACCCTATCCTCTGTCCCAAAAGAAAAAGATGTGTAATGCCTATTTAAATTTATTTTGCAGTGCTATGGATTGAACCCAGGCTTTTGTGCATACGCAAGTGCTGTACCATTGAACTACATCCCTAACCCTGTTCGTTTCTGGTAGTAGGAATTGAACCCAGGGCCCAAGCACTGAGCTACACCTCCAGCTTCTCTTTCTTTTCCTTCCTTCCTTCCCTTTTTTTTTTTTTTTTTTTTTTTGTTAATGCTTACCAGTTTATTAAAAGAGATACTACTTAGGAGCACCCAGCTGAGAGGAGCTGCACAGGGCAAAGAATAGAGGGCTCCGACACCCTCCCATACCTCCCATCCTCTTCCCCAGTACCTGTACAAGTTTACTGCTCTATATATGCCAGCCTTTTTTTAGTTTATTTTGAGACAGTTTCTCAGTAAAATGATAAGCTGCCCAGGTTGGGCTGAAACTTGTGATCCTCCTATCTCAGCCTCTCAGAGTGCTGGGATTACAGTCATGTGCCACCACTCCTGGGTTTTTGGTTTTTATTGTTCTTTTTTTTATTTTTGTCTTTTTGAGACAGGGTCTCGGTATGCTGTTCAGACTGGTCTTGAGCTCACTTTGTAGCCCAGGCTAGTCTCAAACTGGCAGCGATCCTCCTGCCTCAGCCTCCCGAGTGCTAGGATTACAGTTTTGTGCCACAAATCCTGGGGTTTTTGTTGTTATTCTTGAAGCACTTTTCCACTAATCCTGGCAGATGAGTTGGTTGTTTCTTCATCTGACAAGTGTAACTTGAGTTTCTATGTTATGTGTCTGTGTTAGGTTGAGGTTGACCTTTAAAGGGTAGCCTCCAGTCTTGATTGGGAACTTTTGTTTTAGCTGGGTGTCTGACACCTTGACTCATCCATTAGTTCTACAAATCCTCAGGGAATATCTGCTGTGTTCTAGGCAATGTTAAACGTCCTGGGTATAAGAGACAGCAAAGAAATCCAAGATAATTTCAAGTGAGGATAATTGCTGTTAAGGTAGTAAGGAGTTGGCAGTGAACTGAGAACTAAATGACACTCACTCTCAAATATTTATTTATTTATTTGTTTATTTTGCAGTACTAAAAATTGACCCAGGGCCTTTGCACTGAGCAACATCCCCAGCCCTTTTCTTTTTTTTTCTTAGTTTGTTGTTTGTTTTTTTTGAGACAATGTCTTGCTGTGTAGTTCAGGCTGACCTTGAGTTTGCAGTGGTCCTCCTGCATCTACCTCCTAAGTGATGAAATTACGGGTGTGCCTCACCACACCTGCCTCCTTTTTCATACTTTTATTTTGTGACAAGGTCTCATTAAATTGCCCAGGTTTGGCTTGAACTTGTGGTCTTCCTGCATCAGTCTCCTAGAGTGCTGGAATTGCAAGCAGGCACTGCCACACCTGCTGAAGAAGAGCATTATCACACATCATTATAGTCAGGGAGAACTGTCTCAGCTGGTTTGAGAAACAAAGGCTTTGTTGCTGGAAGACAGCAAAGTCCAGGAAGAAGGGAGGAGATAAGGTCGACAGATGCCAGACTGCGTAGATATTGCCATGTTGTGGAGTTTGGATTTTTAATGCAAGTAATCATGAGGCTTCTAAAAAATTTTGGTTGAGAAATCTGTAGGTACTTTTGGAACTTAAGAAAGTTAAAGAGATGCAGATTTACTGAGGAGTGTGTTTTAAAATGCAGCAAAGTAGATCTTATTAACCCCTCTACCCCATTCTCCTGTTTATAACATGCTGCCTTGACTGAATCCCCAAGGTAGAATAAATTTGTGTGTGGCAAAGAAAGTCCCTTTTTTTGAAGCTCAAGGTACACTGATGTAAATAATTTTGCTTGGCAACAGCAAAGTTTCATGATTTATACAGATTCAGTATTTCAACACAGAAAAAAGGGATAGGAAAATGGACTAAATCACTGCTTTTCTTGTTTTTATTTTTGAGACAGGATCTCACTGTGTAATTCAGGCTGGTGTTTGACTCACTATGTAGCCCAGGCTGCCTCAAGCTCACAGCGATCCTCCTGCCTCAGCCTCCCCATTGCTGGGATTATAGGAGTGTGCCACCATGCCTGGCTAAATGATTGCTCTTTTTTGTCATTGTTGTTGTTTTGAGACAGGGTCTCTTTCTAAGTAGTATAGACTGGCCTTGAACTCACTATGTAGACCAGGCTGGCCTCGAACTTGTGGCAGGCTTCCAGCCTCAGCCTCCGAGTGCTGGGATTACGGCCATGCACCACCGCACCTGGTTTAAATCACTGCTTTTCAAAGGTGTTCCTTAGAAAAGAGATGCTATGCACGATTAATGGGGGAAACTGGATTAAACAGTGTAAACTGATAACACTTGAGTGAGTTCTTGAAGCCCTTAAAGTACTTTGAATTGTGAATCTCCAAAGAAGTGCAGAATATAATGCATAGTATTTTTCATGCTTTTGATAGAAAAAACCAGCAAAGGTAACTTCTCAGGAATTTGTATCCGTGGTTGAGTGGGACTTGATGCTTACACCTATAGAGTAGATACGCGCTTGGTCAAGGGCGATGAACAGATGGGTGGTGGATTCTGTAATCACTTCCTTTGGGATTAAAAGAACATTTTTTAATGGGAAGGACTAGAGTAAGTAGAACGTAAAAAATTTCAGTATAATTTAGAAGGTCATTGTTAGTGAATCCTGGACATCCTGCCTTGTGCATGCTTATGAGCTTGTGTGTATGTGTGTGTGTGTGTGTGTGTAAGACATAGGCTTGTGTTTTTTTCATTCTTTGGAACAGTACTGTTCAAAATCTGAGTCATCTTTGACTCTTTCTCTCCCAAGTTCTCCTCCGACTTCTCTCTTTCACATGAGGCTTTTGATTGTGTTCTTGGTGCTTCCACTCTAGTTCCGCCCCCATTTGTTATTTCCACATAAGAAACAGCCTTTGGTAGCAGAAGGAGAGTAGACCCTTGGAGCCTGACTGACCTGAATCTGATCTTTATTAACTGTGTGTAAGTTGGAGCAAGTAAGTTCACGTCTGTGAGTGTTTGTCCATGTTTGTAAAATGACCATGTGAAATAAATGAAATACATGTAAAATTCAGTACTGTGTACCTGGTTCATACACAGGACTCCTCCATTGAAGAAAAAGTGAACAGTTTTATTGTTCTCTTTAGCTCCATTAGTCAGACACGTTGAAGTTTCAGGTTTTGCTGCCAAATGAGTTTGCCACATACCTGTTTTTAAAAAGGAATATCTTTTCAGCTGGACACATTTGTTGCACCTGATGTCCAACGATTACCTATATGTATTAACCTTTACAATCAGAATGTTTTAAAGTTTTATCTTTTTGAAATGTCTGTGACAAAAAGTAATCAAGTTTCTACCCTCAGAGAACCTTTAGTGCTGGTTCAGAATCTTAGGCGCAGCAGAAATAACAAGTATGGATCTGTAATCCTTTTTCTTGCCATCTTTACATCCAGAAATTAGTAAATTTGTGGATGTGGTATTTGTGTCCTGTAGTCTGAGTGCCCTGAGGCTGAGCTAGAGCAGTTGCTGTGAGTTCAAGGCCAGCCTGAACTTCATAGCAAGACTCTATAAAAAATAAACAAACAAATAAATAAATAAATTTAAGCCACACTCCCCGCAGTACTAGGGATTGAACGTGGGGCTTCCTTCATGCTAGTGTCACGTCTGGGGGTACGCATTGCTGCTCCACTGGAATGAGCAGCCAGCTGGGATCCTAAACTTGGCACCAGTAACAAATTACAGGGATGGAGTTTAAAAAGGAAAGACACTTTATTTGTAAGGAGGAAAAAGCAGAAGACAGAAAGCTGCCCTAAAGTAGGGGCAGGGGGTCCAGGAGAAAATTGGGTTACTGCAGGTCCCTTGTCTCTGGCCTCTTTCTTCAGTTTTTTTTTTTGTGGGGGGAGAGGGCCACTCTCCTCAGAACTTGTCACAGCCTGATTGGTTCTCAGGGCTATTTTAGGCCGCAGGATCCTAACCTGGCTACGATTACCCCCATGCACATTCTTAGGTGAGCTTTGATTTTCTCTCACCTGCTAGTCTTCCTCAGAGCCTTATCTCTGGGTTTTACAGGTTGGTTGGGAGTCATCTTACATAAAAGGTCGAGTTAGTGATTAAGAGGATGAGTTAGTGATTAAGAGGATGCATCTATATCTAGTGCAGTGATATTGTGACCCTAGAGTGAGAGTACATACATATGTGTGTGAGAGTGCATAGGTGTGAGTATATATACATGGAGAGGCGGTACCAGGAATTGAACTCAGGACCTCATGCTTGGCAGGCAAGCGCTGTGCCACTGAGCTAAATCTCCAACCCTATACATTTATATATGTACTACTTTTAGGTAATGCTTCCCCTTTGGTCTCCTTTGCATTCTACTGGAGGTAGGGAGGGCGGCTAACTTGGTTAGTGCACCTAGCTTCCTCGTGCTCAGCACATCAGCTCTCCTCCTTTTTGTCTTGTTAATTGTTCCCTCCAGGAACGTTTTAACTCTATTCAGGATTTCTCAGAAGGCTTAATGAGGCCCTTATCCTTACCTACAGCCCCTTTTCCCTACAGTAGGCAAGTGCTGTATCAAGGAGCTATATCCCCAGCCCTTTTTATTTTGAGACTTGGTCTCCCTGAATTGACACGTTGACCTTGAAGTCAGTCTTTCTGCCTCAGTGTCCTAAGTAATTGGTGTTGACAGGCATGCACTGCCGTGTCTGGCAACATTTCCCTTTTTTTAAATTGATAAGATTGTGTATTTCATGATGTTTTGAAATATGTGTACACTGTAGAACGCCTAAATCAAGCTAATCAACAAGTATTACCTTGCTTTTTTTTTTCCTTCCTGATGTTCAGAATTGAACCCAGGACTTTATGTGTGCTAGAGAAATGCTGTTTATCCCTATTGTGTGTGTGTGCATGTGTGGTAACAATAATTAAAACCTACTGTTAGTGATTTTCTAGTATACAACACTGTATACTGTTACTAATATAGATATACTTTATAATAAATTTCTTGTGCTGTTTGGATATTTCTTAGCCTATTTTGTATAGGTGTTTTTTTACATAAGCCAAAATTTGTAGTGTTAGATGTGAATTTTTTTGGTCAGTCAGTGTAAGTTGTGACTTAGTGCAGTTTAAGCTTTAAGGGTTTTTTTTTTGTGGTTTGTTGTGTTTTTCAGTACTGCAGATTAAATCCAGGACCTCTGAACTGAAGTTACATACTCAGCCCTATTATTTTTTATTTTGAGACAGGAACTTGCTAATTCACTGAATCATGCAGGCTAGGTTTGTTTTGTTTTGTTTTTTGTTTTTCTGCGGTACTGGGAACCGAACTCACAACCTTGCGCTTGCCAGGCAGGCGCTTTTTGCCACTGAGCTAAATCCCCAGCCCCTATTTTTTTTTGTTTTGTTTTGTTTTGTTTTTTGTTTTTCTCCGGTACCGGGAACCGAACTCACAACCTTGCGCTTGCCAGGCAGGCGCTGCAGGCTAGGTTTGAATTGGTGATCCCTCCTGCCTCAGCTTCCTAGAGTGCTGAGATTACAGGCATGTATTACCATGCCTTGCTGAAAAGTGCTTTCTAAATCATAATCACATCTGTCATTTTCTGAACTCTAGAATTATTTCCCTAAATGAAAATTCTCAGCGTGGTTTATAAGGAGTATTTATTATTGCATGTTGTATACAAAGAAATATATTCCACCTTCTTTAATCTCACAACTTTCTTTGCTTTGCTTTCTTTTCTTTCTTTCTTTTTTTTTTTTTTTTTTTTTTTGCAGTGCTAGGGATTGAACCTAGGGCCTTGCACATTGCTAGGCAAGTGATCTACTACTAAGTTACATCCCCAGCTCTATGCATGTTTTTTAACTGCGTAACATTTTAATTTCTCAGCTGGGTCCCAGCTGCTTGGGAGGCTGAGGCAGGAGGATCACTTGAGCTGAAGAGTTGAAGGCTGGCCTGTGCAACAAAGTGAGACCACATCTAAGACAAAACTAAAAATTTTTAATTTCTTACTGTGGGTTTTTAAAGCTCCTCTCATGGATAATTTTTTTCACCCTCATTAGCACTCCTTTTTTTGTAGTATTAAATCAAATAAGTTTACTGGTGATTTTGATCAGTGAGTGCATCAACTATTTTCTGTGCCTATGTTACTGAATTTTTTTTCTTTTTTTTGTATTTTTGAGACAGGGTCTCACTACACAGTTTAGGCTGGTCACTTTGTAGCCCAGGCTGGCCTCGAATTTGCAGTGATCCTCCTGTCTCAGCCTCCCGAGTGCTGGGATTACAGGCATGCACCTCCATGCCACTGCTTGTTGAAATAATGACATTTTCACTCTTATCTCAGAGTTTTGTTGTCATGGTGGAGGGTAGTACTGGGGGTCCGAACTCAGGGCCTTCACACTGAGCTAATCTCCAGTCCTTTATTTTTTTATTGTGAGACAAAGTTTTGTTAAATCACTAAATTGCCCAGGCTAGGCTGGGAATCTTTGATCTTCCTGCCGAAGCCTTAGTGCTGGGATTATAGGTATCTACCGTCATTTCTGGCCCTTGTCAGAATTATATCATAGTTGGATGTAGTTTGGTTTCATTTGTTATGCTGTGGTACATAGTCCCAGCTGGTATTGAACTTGCTGTGCATCACAGGCTGACCTCAGATTTGAGATCCTTCTGCCTTAGCCATCCAAAGGCTGAGATTACAGGGTATATACCCAGGGTTTTGTTGTTGTTTTGTTTTTCAGTAGTAAGGTTTGAACTCAGGGGTACTCTGCAACTGAGGTACATCCCTAATACTTTTTATTTTTCATTTTGTTTTTTTGTTCGTTTGTTTTGGTTTTGTTCTTTGAGATAGGGTCTCACTTTGTAGTTCAGGCTGGCCTTTAACTCCAAAAATCCTTTTACCACAGCTTCCCTAGTGCTGGGATTATAGACATGTGCCATCTATACTTGGTAGTTTTTTTCCTTTAACCCTCAAGGCATAACCTGGGTCCAGTAGACCCATCTCTTACTTTTCTACTGTAAATTTGTACTTTAGCATTTTATTACCCAGCTGTGTGTCTTCAGCACCTTTTCTTGATGGATACAGGAAGCAATCTATGTGGGTGTTTACCCACTTGGTATAATGAAAAGTGTGCATATATGTAAGTGTCAAAACAGGATTTGGACCCACCTGTATGCTCCAGTTAACTGGTTTTGTGTATGTTTACCTGAGCATCACGGAGGGTTCAGTAGACCCACACCACTCCAGGATTTGTTGAAGTTTTCTTTTGATTTTTCTGGTAGAAGTAGCCTAATTCAGTACAGTGGCACAAGATTTGCAAGTTTTGGAGAAGGTCAAAAGTGAATCATCAGGTAGTAATGGATGCATGGATGATGAAGATGATCCATTATGGTGAAATACATGCTTTCATAACAGAAGGGTAGTGTGAGTGTATGATGATGACGGTGATGATGATGACGGCAATGATAACAACTTTGACATTGGCCATGTGAGTCAGAGTTCCTGTGACGGTGAAGTGGAGCAAGAATCAGCTGATACGGGCACAGGGAACGCAGACCACCTTGATTCAGATATCAAAGAAAACAACAACATAAATACACATTTGACATGTTGAAATGGCCGCACAACCAAATGGTACTATCCAATGTTAAAACTAGGTCCGAAAATATCTGGCAGGGGTGAAACGTATTGGACAGAATGCCAACATTGCCACTTATTGTTAGAAATTTTAACAGATGAGATGCTACAAGATGCTATGAAATAACACAAAGGCTAAAATGCAAGTAAGAGTTCTAAGACAGGGTCTTGCTATGTAGTGCAGGCTGGCTTTAAACTTGCTTGTGTAGCCCAGGCTGGCGTTAATGCACAGCAGTCCTTCTGCCTCAGCCTCCCGAGTGCTGAGATTAAGGCATGCACCACTATGCCCAGCAGGTAAAACGTTCTGTACTCACTAAAAGCTATATTCAAAACTGTACTTATTATGACACCTCACTAGATGAACTGAAAGCATTCATTGGTCTGCTGTACTTAGCAGATTTCTCAAAGTCAGACTTATGGAAAAGCAGTGAATCAAAATATGGGATAAAAATTTATGCCCTTATAGGGCATATTAGAAAGACTTATTATTCTTTCAATTTAGACATTATCCTGGAACTCAGCCACCAGGTCCTTATTTGTATGGTAATAATTCAGATGGTGTTGTAAACAGACATGTTGCTTCTATTGCCCAAATTAATTGGAGTGTGACATTTGACTATTGGTTTACCCATTTCCAGTTGATCTTACATTTGCTAACAGCACAAGTTGACCAGTGCAGGGACTGTGCAGAGGAACAAAGCAGAAATTCCAAATGGAATGTTGCAATTTGAAAACAGAATTGTATAGTACAATCTTTGAATTTCAGAAGGATAAAACATTGGGCTTGTATATGGCAAAGAAAAGCCAACTAGTACTCCTGATGTCAACATTTCACCATGATGGAAATATTGATAGGGAAATCTTAACAAAATGGGAGCTGAGATGGAAACTTTCAACAACAAAACCAAATGTGGAGTAGGTGTTGATGTGTTACGCAGCAGCTGTGATGTCATTTGAAACACAAAACATTAGCCGGTGGTTGTATTTTACTCATCCTAAACATGAGTAGCATAAATAGTTTGATAGTTTACAAAGAAAATAACAAGTACAAAATATCATGGAGAAATTTTCTTAGAAGATTGGGACTGGAGTTCATGAGACATCATTTATAGCAGAGGAAAAACAAAATATTTCTGCCCAGGGAACTGTGCAAAAAAATTGTGCAGTACACTGGTGACCTAAGAGGTGAACAGGCAGGCACAGCATTAGAAAGACCCACTATGACAACAGGAAAACAAAAGAAGATGTCAGCTGTGCCTTACAAAAAAGTATAGGAAAATAAACAGCTGGTGTGAAAATGTTAATGTCATTGGGCATGTGATACAAGCCTGTAATCCCAGCACTTGGGAAGCTGAGGCAGGAGTATCAATGAGTTTGAGGTCAACCTAGACTACATAGTGAACTCAAGGCCAGTCTGAACTACACAGGGAGACCCTGTCTCAAAAACAGAAAAGAAAGTGCTGATGTCTATTCTGATATTACATCATTACATACTTGATATTATATTTTATTGATTATATCTTATTTCTCTGCTCAGTGTATGTTGTACAATATAGTAGGAAGCTCCTGATAAAACAGAAAGAGACGGTGACAAGACTGCTATATATATAGGAAAGGAGAGCTAAGTACACATGCTGTCAGTGTAAGCAAGACATGGGCATGGGACATGCAGTTGTCATGTGTGAAGACTGCCTTGGGTGTGCCAGTTGAAGCAAAGCTTATTTTTGTGGTAGAGTTGTATTGGTATTTTCATTGTAGTTCAATGAAAATGTTGATGTCTGTTCTAAATGCACAATATGTAATTAAGAATTTAATTTATGTGATATTTTATGTTCCTGTTATACACACTGTATAATATAATATAATATAATATAATATAATATAATATAATATAAGAAGAACCTCCTGACAAAACAGCAAGACCACTGAGATGTCAAGTATGTCCTACAAAAAGGCCAGGAAAGCAAAAGACATGTGCTGTCAGTGTAAGCAATGCATGTGTATGGAGTGTGCTACTGTCATGTGTGCAGACTGCCTTAGGCGTGATAATGGAAGTAACTTTTTTTTTGTAGAGTGCTATTGGTATTTTCATATGGGAATTTATTTCTGATGTTCTTTTTTAGACTTTGTATACCAAAAACCAGTTGATGTTGAAAATTTTGATGCTTTTTTATACACTCAATAAATATTAAAAACTCAGTACTTTATTTTTGTGGGTTTTTTTTCCTGCTATGTACGCATTGTTCAGTATAATAAAACTCATTAAGTTATAATTAATAATTCATCAATAGAAGTATTGTAAAGAGTTAACAGGAGTCTGACAGACCTATGTTTATGCACCTTGATGACAAAATTAGTCTTACTCTCCAAGGGCTAGGCTTATCTTCTGGGCCTTTATCTCAGCTAAAAATTAGGCTTATAACCCATATTGAAAACATAATAAATACATGACTTTCGGGGAGAGGAAAACGCATAATGTAAGAGTATTTTTATTTATCTAAATCACGGTTTCCAAGTGACCAGTTACCCACATTTCTTTCTTTTTTTTTAAGAGTCTTTAGCAATGGAGCTCAGTGATGCAAATTTGCAAACACTAACAGAATATTTGAAAAAAACTCTTGATCCTGATCCTGCCATCAGACGTCCAGGTAAAGGAAGTACATGGTTTTTTTTGGTTGATTCATTCTTTAAGCACTGATGAGAAAATCTCTGCATTCTGCCTGGTTGTAAATTCAAAAGAAGATTTACACTTGGATTCTCAGGCATAGCTTATAGTGTGTGGTAGGCTGCTTATAACTGCTATAACATGATGTGTTCTTTGTTTTATAATAAAACAACTTTTATTTGTTATCTTCTGCCACAAAAAAAATACAGTTTAGGTTTAAAAATCATCATTCTGTTTAGAATGTTTCTCCTTTGACCTTTCTGAAAAACTTCAGTTAAAACTTGCTATGCCACAAAAAAGAAAGCACAACCTCCCTCTTTTAGAGTTAAATATTTAAAGGCAGAGAGATGAGAGTAATTGCCTAAAAAATGATAAAATGAGTGAAACCAAATAATCTGACACTGGTCTCTTTATCTTCCTGTTAGTATTGATATAATTAGTATCTTTGAGACTAGAATTTCTTTCTCCCCTCCTGAGTTTGATTAGTTTCCTTTGAAGCTTTTAGTGTAAGCTTAGAATTGCAACCACAAATGTGAAGATAAATGAAGGTGACAGGTCAGATGAGCACTGGGAATAGCATGTGACAGCGACAGATACTATTGGAACCAGCTAACTTTAGTAATCCAGACCTGTTTGGCAAGGTTAGATTTCAAACTTTGCTTGAAAAGTAGGGACATTTGCCCGGGTAGTGGTACACGCCTGTAATCCCAGCACTCAAGAGGCTGAGGCAGGGGGATCAAGACCAACCTGGGCTACAGAGTGAGTCCATGCCAACCTGAACTACATAGCGAGACCCTGTCTCAAAAAAAAAAAAGAGTATTTGTATGGAGCCTCACTTTTAAATGATAGCAACTTTTTCCTGTTAATGCTTAAACAACTAATGTGTTCCTGGAAAGGGGGAAGTAATTAATGGCTCTAATCGTCTTAGAATTTCTCAGAAACCCTTTGTGAACATGATGTATTAAAAATTACTTGCAAGCCAGGAGTGGTGGCGCACACCTGTAATCCCAACACTCAGGAGGTGAGGCAGGAGGATTGTTGCAAGTTTGAGACCATCCGGGGCTACAAAGTGAGCTCAAGGCCAGGCTGAACTGCATAGCGAGACCCTGTCTCAAAAAGACAACAAAACAACAGCAACAAAATATTTGCAGAGGCTGCAATTAATATGTGTGGTTCATATAAACGAAGAGGAAAGATTTCGATTATAATAAGTCTTCTAACATGAAAATTCTTTTACAGCTGAAAAATTTCTTGAATCTGTAGAAGGAAATCAGAATTATCCACTATTACTTTTAACATTACTAGAGAAGTCCCAGGATAATGTCATCAAAGTGTGTGCTTCAGTAACATTCAAGAACTATATCAAAAGAAACTGGAGAATTGTAAGTATTTGGTGAATATGTTGTACCCTGTACATTTATAAGATTTATATAAACAGTGCTCTCAAAAGATGCAGGTATAGATGAAGGATAAAATTAAACAGGGTCCTTTTTCAAAGCTTTTATTTCATCTGAGTTCATACAAATTCTTTCACTTTCATGGCTGGTTACTAGAGAGTGCATGATTTGGCTTTATTCTGCATTACAGTTAAAATTTAACTCTAAGTTACTTCTTAGGTGTTTTGGGGGAGACAGTCTAAATGAATAATTGAAATAATTTCTGTTGTGGACTGGAAAATTAAAGCTAAAAAATAGCATATTAAAAATGTAAGCCTGGCGTAGTGGTGCATGCCTGTGATCCCAGTTAGTCGACAGGATCAGGTAGGATGATTGCAAGTTTATACCTGGTCTGAGCAACACATGAGATCCCACCTCAAAACAATAAATTGTAGAGTGCAAAACAATTTTGAGGGTTTTTTTGGTTTGTTTTTGCCATACTGGGGATTAAACTCAGGGACTTCACACTGAGCTGTATCCCACCCTTTTTTTTTTTTTATTTTGAGACAGGGTCTCAGTTGGACAGGATGGACTTGAACTTGGGGTCTGCCTTTGCTTCCCAGTATGCTAGGATCACAGGCATGCACCACCATGCTTGGCTGAATGCAAAATAATGTAGATTTAAAATTTATTGTTTTATCCAGGTATGGTGGTGAACGCCTGCAATCCCCGCACTTGGGAAGCTGAGGCAGGTGGATCACCATGAGTTTGAGGCTGGCCTAGACTGTGTAGTGAATTCAAGGCCACCCTGAACTACATAGACCCTGTTCCCAAAAAAAGAATCTTTTCATGATCCTGTAAGAGTTTACAAAGCTATAAGTACTGTTTTTTAAAGCTTTACCACATGTGATGAAGTGATTTGGCAGATGTTAGAAAAGCTGCTTTAAAAGTCCATCCCTCTGCTTCCCTCTTAGATTGCTTAAACCTTCATCTCTTCTATTAACTTTCTATCTTAATTTATAAAACTAGAGAGACTTATAGAACCTCTTTGGGTGATACAGTCCAGAATATATTCTAGTTAGTAAAGATGAAAAACCTTTCATAGGAAAAATCTTTGCTTTTAGGTGACAGTTAAAATGAAGTTTTTGAAGATGATTATGGATTAAGTAGCATATCTGTAATGATTTTTTTTTTTTTTTTTTGTCTCTTTTGAGACGGGTTTTACTATGTGGTTCAGGCTGGCCCTAAACTCACTTTGTAGCCCAGGCTGGCCTCCAACTCGAAACACTCCTCCTGCCTCAGCTTCCTGAGTGGTGGGATTCCAGGCATGCACCACCACACCAGGCTATAATGATTTTTAACCATGTGTTCTGATTCGCTTACATATAGAACTGAATTTTTCTTTTTTGTGTGCAGTGCTGGTGATCGGACCTAAGCAAGTATTGTGGCACTGAGGTACACACTCAGTCCAGAACTAAAGTTCTTACTGGCACTTGGGACTTAAAGAACCTCGTTCATTTATATGTAAATTATTTATATATAGGAAGGAATGTATATTACTTTGGGGAACAGGTTCATGCTTCCATCAGATGATTAATGAAATCAATGACCCATTCATGTAGAGAGAAATTGAAATGTCCATCTCCTGTTTTTTCTTACAAAACTGGGAAATTGAAAATTGTGCATACCCACATGGGTATGAATATGGATTTGATGTTACTGTTATTTTGCCTTTAGGTTGAAGATGAACCAAACAAAATTTGTGAAGCTGATCGAGTTGCCATTAAAGCCAATATAGTGCATTTGATGCTTAGTAGCCCAGAGCAAATTCAGAAGCAGGTAATGTATCCCTGCTTTCTAGGGAGGCTCCTTTGTAAGTCTCTTACCTAATGAAGTTTTTCTTTCTCTAGTTGAGTGATGCTATTAGCATTATTGGCAGAGAAGATTTCCCTCAGAAATGGCCTGACTTACTGACAGAAATGGTGAATCGCTTTCAGAGTGGGGATTTCCATGTTATTAATGGAGTCCTTCGGACAGCACATTCATTATTTAAAAGGTACTGATATACAAATTCATTCCTTTAATGTATTCTTCTTCTGTTGTATTTGCTTATGTGAATAGTTACATTTGTGACTATTGTTACTCCTTTGTGATCAGTCTAAACTAACAGCATAAGCTTCTCAGTTTATGTAAGAATTGTAAGAATTCTTTGTGTATGTTTCTTAAGCAGGGTGTTTATCTCATTGCCCTATTGCCTATTAAGTTTTGATTCATTTATAAAGAAAACCAGGAATTCCCTTTGAATTTCAGAAATCTACTGATCAGAGACATGTACTCATAGATGTTAAATTAGCATCTATCCTTGAAAATAGTAATAAAACTTCTGAACTTGCTTACTTTACATAAATTTTCTAGATACCGTCATGAATTTAAGTCAAATGAGTTATGGACTGAAATTAAACTTGTCCTGGATGCCTTTGCTTTGCCTTTGACGAATCTATTTAAGGTATGCAATAATATCTGGGTGATACTTTAAAACTACTTAGTATTTTTAATTGCTTAAATAAACTTTGAAACCTAAACAGAAATGGACAAGATGGTGTAAGGAACTGTGTTGTACAAGTTTAATAATTACCAACATTTTATTCTTTTAATCTGCTCCCCTACTTCTGTAGGGCTTTAAAAGTAACTCATAGGCATCATGTTACTTTATACACATTACGTGTTTCTGAAGAAAGTCACTTTTTATTTTTTTAAGAAATTTAACATTTTGATTTGACTATGAAATTTAATTTACATCATTTTATACTGAAAGGCTACTTTTCTAGACATGTTCTTGGTCTTTGCTAGAATTCTGTAAGAGTGAAAGAAAACCCTTTTTTTCCAAGTAAGGGAAAAGGGGTTCAGGATCACACAGCTAAAAAGAAGAGTTTGAGCCAGACATGATGCTATACACCTGTACTTCCAACTTCTCAGGCAGTGAGGCAAGGTGATCACAATTTCAAGGCCAACCTGGGCAACTTAATGAGACATTGTCTTACAATAGAAAGAGCTGGGGCCGGGTGTGGTGTTGCATGCCTGTAATCCCAGCACTTGGGAGGCTGAGGCAGGAGAATCATTGTGAGTTCGTGACCAGCCTGGGCTACAAAGTGAGCTCAAGGCCAGTCTGAACTGCATAGCGAGACCCTGTCTCAAAAAGACCAAAAAAAAAAAAAAAAAAGAGCTGGGGGTGTAATTCATTGGTAGAGTGTTCCTGAGTTCAATCCCATGATACTTAGCAATAAAGAGTGGGTACAAAGTTTTTCATGTATTATTGATAGTATATATGTACATATGTATATATGTATTTATTTATGGTATCAGTAATTGATTGAACCCAGGGTCTTTGCACTGAACTACATCCCTGTACCTTTTACTTTTTTATTTCAAGATTTTTTCACTATATTGCTAAAGTTGCCCAGGCTGGGCTTGCAATTGCGATTTTCCTGCCTTAGTCTCTCAGAATGCTGAGACTATAGGCAGGCGCTACCATATCCAGCTTACATTTTTCTTTTAAAAAATAAAATTAGACAGAATTCATTTTTACACTGACTGGATTGGCAGAAATCTTTTTTTTTTTGGTTTTTCTCCGGTACCGGGAACCGAACTCACAACCTTGCGCTTGCCAGGCAGGCGCTTTTGCCGCTGAGCTAAATCCCCAGCCCCAGAAATCTTTTTTTTAAAGGATAAGAGTCTTAGCCAGAGTACTTTAAATACTCTGATCCTGTCCACTGGATTACAAATAGTACTACTGTTGTATACTGTAATGTTTAATTGATAAAACCTTTTTTATATAGTCCAACTCTTTAATATATGGTACGTAACATTTGTTTTACATGGTTGTGCACAAAGTACTAGCATTTTTGGTGTATATTTTGTCATTTAACTCTCGTACTCTCCATTATAAGGTAGGCATTCTCATTTTATGATAAGGAGATTGGAGTTTAGTAAAATTTACTTATTTATTTGATGTAGTGTTCCACAGGAATAACAGCTTATGAGGAACAGAATCAGGATTATGTCGAGTGTTTCTTGTTTCTAAAACCATGCTGGGCATGGTGGTGCTGAGGCAGGAGGATTGCCGTGAGTTCGAGCCCAGCCTGGGCTACATTGTAAGGCCAGCCTGAATTATAGAGCAAGACCCTGTCTCAAAAAGAAAAAAAAATCTTCCAAAACCTAAGCTCATAGCATATTGTACTACTTTGATATAATACATTTCTAGAATGTCAAAAATTACAGGTTTGTACAAAGTTTTATAGATAAACTTGTTCCTCTTTTAGAATAATGAACAGAAACAACCTACATGTCACATAACAGGAATTATTTATTTATTTAGACTTTTTGAGACAGGATCTCGCTGTGCAGTTCAGGCTGGCCTTGAGCTTACTTTGCAGCCCAGGCTGGTCTCGAACTCGCCAGTGATCCTCCTGCCTCAGCCTCCCTCCGGAGTGCTGGGACTACAGGCATGCACCACCACGCCTGGCCTCTTTGAAAATTTTTTTTGAGACAGGGTCTTGCTATGTAGTTCTGGCTGGCCTTAAGCTCACTTCATAGCCCAGGCTGGTCTCGAACTCACAACGATCCTCCTGCTTCAGCCTCCCTCCTGAGTGCTGGGATTACAGGCGGGTGCCACCACTCCTGGCTAGTAGGAATTACTTGATGAGAGCATATAAAAACAGTTCTGTGTAATACATATGTGTATAAGTAGTTGGACAAATGTAGTTCAGAATACTAACATTGGATTTTCCAATAGTGCTCTTAATGGACAAATTAAAAATATATCCTTTAACTTATTTTTCAGACTCTTAAATAACTATATAGTACTATTTGGAAGCCACATTTTGAAGAAATATGGTAGCCTCAACTAGCGCAAGACTTTTTCATTAAGATCAGTATACTGAGTTTATGACACACTAAAACCTTCTTCCTAAATTCTTTTCCAAGGCCACCATTGAACTGTGTAGTACCCATGCAAATGATGCTTCTGCCCTGAGGATTCTTTTTTCTTCCTTGATTCTGATCTCAAAATTGTTCTATAGTTTAAACTTTCAGGTAAGTTTTATTTAATTTCTTGGTTTTTGTACTTATTTTTTGATGCTAATTTATTGTCTACTTGCATAAATACTACTTTGACAGCATTGTCTTGCTGTAAAAATAAGAAAGCTTTTCTGATTCTCCTTATTTTATCTTTTTAAACAAGATGGGTGCTTCAGTGTTGTCCACATTGTCCCTGAACTCCTGCCCTGAAGCAGTCCTTCTCCTGTAGCCTGTTTGGGGCTCTCGGAAGGCACCGCCGTGCCCAGCTCCCCTTGTTCTTTATGTACCTTATTCACAGTGTTCTGTTGTATAGTATTTCTAGAGATTCTAAGAGGTGTCTCATGGGAATAAGTAGCGTTCTCTTGTGTGTACTGAGGAAAACATCCTAACTTACCCTTTTGGAGAGTCATCTGGTGTACAGTTTTATTCAATAAAATTGAAAGTGAAAGCACAGAGAAAACAGATTTCTGAGATCTTTCTCAGTGGTCCATTTACATGGATATTAATATTGGGGGGACTAGATTTGATTAGGGGTTCTTGGTTAGCTTGTATACAGGTGCTTTTATTGGACGGTACGAGAAAGAGGCTGAAGTACTAAACTTTGAAGGAGGTAAATGCGAGTGACGTTTCACAGGAGGAATGGCCACAGGGTTACAGAAGGAACTGCCTGGTCACCCTGTTGATACTACTGATACAGTAGCCTCCAGTCATTCAGTCTATCTATCTATCTTTCTGTTTTTGTTTTTTTGAGTCAGGGTCTTGTGTGCAGTTTAGGATGGCCTTGAACTCACTATGTAGCCCAAACTGGCCTTGAATTTCTAGCAGTCTTCCTACCTCAGCCTCTCAAGTGCTGAGATTACAGGTGTGCACTACCACTCTTGACATTCTTCCTGTTCTTCAATCATTTATTTAAGATGTAGACCTCCAGGACCATGAAAAGAGCAGGTTATATACCAAGATAGAAGAAGGATTTGGCCAGGCAGAGTAGTGCTAGCCTGTGATCCCAGCTGTTAGGGAGGCTGAGGCAGGAAGATTGAAAGTTTGAGGGTAGCCCGGGCAACTTAGTGAAATCCGGCCTTAAAATTTTAAAGAGGCTGAAGATAGCTACATGTGGTCATGCATGCCTGTAATCCCAGTACAGTTGGGAGACCGAGGAAGAAAGAGGGTAAGTTTGAGCCTAGTCTGGGTAACTTAGCAAGACTATCAAAATTTTTAAAAACTAAAAAGTCTGGGGATGTAGCTCAGTGCAGAGGCCCTGAGTTGGAACCCGCGTACTACAAAGAAGGGGAGGGGACTGGCTGGAGGTGTAGATCAGTGGTTGAGTGTTTGTTTAGCATGTGTGAAGCCCTAGGTTCAATTCCCACACTGAAAATAGAAGGATTGGCATTTTCATTGTTCATAGTCAGTACTAGACTTACCCTCAAACGTGACTGCTCTGACAGTAGTAGAGAGAACATTCCCCAAAAAGGAATTGGATTCTCTTAGGTAAAAGAAAAGGTGAGCAGCCCAAATGATCCTGCCTTACACAGATACTCAGCCTCCCAAGTGCTGGACAGCAGGTTGAGGAATTTATATGTAAATGAAGACGACTGTTTTTGCTTACACTTCATTTTGAATTCTACTTCTGAGAAAGCAGGAAAATTGAAAGCTCTTGATAATTTGACAAGGAACCAAAGGCATAATCTTCACTGTTAATCAAAAAGAAGGATTTTTCCCATACGTCCAAGAAAGCAGTACTGTACTATACCATAGGAAATTGACAGCTGTAAGACAGTAAGTTTGACTCTGTCTTGTTGGTACAGAATATCTGATACCAACAGTTTAAAGATGGAGAGTCCACAATTCTTGCACCTCACATAACTGAAAAACTAGCACCACATGGATGATGCCGAGGTCTGCTGCCCACTCAGGTAGTAGCCTGGCCCCCTTGGATCATATCTTACAGAGGCCTCTAGGGTTGAGCACCAAGAAACAAGGGGTGACTCTTCTGGGGCAGGGAGCCCAAGGAATGTCTTCTCAGTGAAAACTTCCCAGTTTTACACTCTTGAGCCCCTAACGGTGAGTGGGGTCTTGCTGATTTTTTGAGATGCCCTCAAAGGCATCTTTCTTCTTATCCCTATACAGAGTGCTTGGCTTCTTTTTAATGCTAATATCTTCAACAGCCATGCTGTCTTTTGCTCCCTTTTGGAGATACTACTTTCTTGAAAACTGAGAACTTAAGGTCATTTAGCTGTGCTATTTGCTCCTGGTATTCGCTGTAGGATTGGCTAAAACCAAGCAGCGATACCCATGCCACAGCCTGAAAATCTGTCTTTTAATTTCCTCTGCTAGGTTGTCTACCACCCTTAATCTCAGTCTCCTGCAAAGTCTCAGGACATAAGCGGAAGTGTAGACAAATTTTCTGCCAGAGTGTAGCACACATAGCCTCTAGTCCAACTGCCAGTGTAGTTAGTCCTTATTCCCAACTGAAACCTCCTAAGCCTGGCATTTACTGTCTGCCTTTGTAGCAGCATTCTAGTCTGAGCTCTGACCGGTATTACATACATCAAGATCCATCAAGATCCGTTAGCAGCAATCTAGGGTTTCTCTAGTGGGCAGCCACAAACCAATTGCGAAGACTTCTGAATTACACAGATACAACAACCCCACCCACTGTACCAAATTTCTGTATTTATTGGGAAGACAGGTTTGTTCTGGTTCACTTTTCAGTGGGTTCAGGTCAGTGTCCACAGGCTCCAAGACAAAATACATGGCAGACTTGCATGGTGGAAGAGAGCTCTTCACAGCTCAGGAAGCTGGAGATGAGAATACGCCTTTCCAAGTCATGCCCCTACCACACCTCTTCTAACTGGGCTGCTCTTTAGAAGATGAGGGGCTGGGAATATAGCTCAGCAGATCTGTGCCTGCCTGGCAAGCATGAGGTCCCAGGTTCATTTCCCGGTACCAAAAAAAAAAAAAAAAAAAGATGATGAGACTTTTAGAGGACATTATAGACATAAACCGTAAGAGTCTGAAGTGATGGTCATCTTACAATAATTTTGAAAGGAAAGTGGATGTAACAGTAAGCACTGAACTTTGTAAGGAAAAACTTTGTGCTATCTTAGCTGGACTTTAAAGAATAACTATTTCCATTGGGACAGGAAATACTGCAGAAGGAACATTCTTTGTGGTAAAAACGTGGAGACAAGTCAGACTGTTTTATTCAGCTACCACAAATAGTAGGTGGAGCAGGAAGTCTTAATCACAATAGGTAATGCTTCAGATTTTAAGAAGATGGGAGTTGAACCTATAGGCATGTGCAAAATGTTGGCATGCATGGGATGGGTGTGGTGCTACACATCTGTAATTCAAGCACTGCAGAGGCTGAGGCAAGAAGATCGCCTCAAGTGCAAGGCTAGTCTGGACTAAACAGACCTTATCTCCAAACACTCCCAGAAAATAAATAAGTAAAGACATAGTGTGGAAATGTATTAAAGTAACGCATTTATTTATTTTAATCATGGCCTCAAGTTAGTAACTTTTTTTTAGGATCTCCCTGAATTTTTTGAAGATAATATGGAAACTTGGATGAACAATTTTCATACCCTCTTGACACTGGATAATAAGCTGCTACAAACTGATGTAAGTATTTTACATGGAGTAACCTTTTTCTTTGAATAAGAATTTTTTGGTGTCCTATGAAAACCTGTAAAAAAAAGTTGTGAGCATATCCTATGTAAAAATGTATAGGTAAGGGTATTTCATTGCATTACTAAAAGCAAGGCTTTAATCACATTGTGAATATTTTAGGAAATAAAGTAATTGCTTGTCATTAAAGATATTTAAGAAAATCTTAAACTTCTGTAATGATAGCCCCTCTTTAAAAAAAATTACAGCTTGGGAAAATATGTAAAATTTTAAAATATGTAAAGGTTTCTGATTAGGGATTTATAATATTTACTTTTTAACATACAGCCCTTACCCTGTGCTGTGTATTTGCTTTTTATTCATATATTGAATATCTTTCCTAAGAAACTATAAAATATTAAGAATACTTCAACACCAGAAAATTACTAGAAATGGTAATTGAAATTGGGTTTTTAAGGTGGGATATAGAAGCCAGGCATGGTGGTGCAGGCCTGTATCCCCGCACTCAGGAGTCTGAGACAGGAGGATTGCCATGAGTTCGAGGCCAACCTGAAATGCATAGTGAGACCCTGTCTCAAAAAACAAAAAGAAGAAAAAAGATAAAAAGTGGGATATAGAAAGCAAATAGTTACCATGGTTGTGAAATACACTTTTTCTCAGAGTTTCACTAAGTCAAAAGATTTGGCTACCATAAGATTATTTTAGTCCAATAGGAGAAATGGCTCACTCTTGAAGCTTTTCTTCATGCATAAGTGTAAAGGAAATTACTCCTATAAGATTTTTAAGCCGGGCGTGATGGCGCACGCCTGTAATCCCAGCACTCAGAAGGCTGAGGCAGTAGGATCGTTGGGAGTTCGAGGCCAGCCTGGGCTACAAAGTGAGCACAAGGCCAGCCTGAACTGCATAGCAAGACCTTGTCTCAGAAGAGACCAAAAAAAAAAAAAAAAGATTTTTTTAGGGCTGAGGATTTAGTTTAGCAGCACAACGCCTGCCTGGAAAGCGTGAGGTCGTGAATTCGATTCCCGGTACTGGGGGAAAAAAACAAGATTTCTAACAAGGAGCTCTTTGCCTAGTTAAGTACATGTTATCTTGTGTTGTCTCACTGTGTAACATCCCTATACTAAATTGGAAGACTTTGGTATCACTGTCATGGTATAGATTGGGGTTGGCAATTTTTTTCTGTAACAATCCAGATAGTATATATTTTTTCAGCTTTGTAGGATTGTATGATATATGTGCTATAACTGTTCAATTGTTGTAATGTGAAATCAGCTGTAGACAGTACCATAAATTGTATGAATAAGTAACAAATGAACATGTCTTTGTTTAATAAAAGTTTACTTACAAAAATAAGAGCAGGTAGGAATTGGCCTGCAGACCATAGTTTGCTGACTCCTGGGTTAGATTATTAATGTACATATATGTATAGATAGAAAGAAAGGTAGGTCAGTAGGTAGGTATTACATATATGGATGAGAGGAGCGGTGCTGGGGATCAAACCCAGAGCCCTTTTTGCATGCTAAGCAAATGCTGCGAGCCACATCCCTAGTCCTGTTTCATACTTTATATCCAGAGTATTGTTTATGAGAATCCTATGATACTCGCTTTTTTTAGGGGTGGGACACCTACATGTTAATATACTTGAAATGATGACCTGCCTGGCAATCCAAACATGACACAGAAAGTATGATTTTTTTTTTTTTTGTATAGATTTCTGTAGAAATATTTTCAATTCAATATGGAAACATTTTATAATTAGCAACCAGAAGGAAAAATTTCATTCAACTTGGAAACTTGAGAGCTGCTCTCCATGATTAATAAGAGGAAATCACTCGTTGTTAAAATGCTTGAATAGACTGACGGTGACATAAATGTAGTTTATAATAGTAGATTATTTGGGTTTAAATTTTAAAGGGTCTCGTTCAGGAATTACAACCACTTCCCTTATTTATAATAGCCTTGAAATTGTATGTTTGAATTTTCTTTTTTCTTCTGTGAGGATGAAGAGGAAGCAGGCTTATTGGAGCTCTTAAAATCCCAGATTTGTGATAATGCTGCACTCTATGCTCAAAAGTATGATGAGGAATTTCAGCGGTACCTGCCTCGCTTTGTCACGGCAATCTGGAATTTATTAGTTACAACAGGTCAAGAGGTTAAATATGATTTGGTAAGATGATGGTAAAGAAAAATAAAAGCAGCTCCCTGTCTCTCCTGAGAAATGCATGCTGATTTTGCTCTTTAAAACATTCCTATTTTATGTTTTCTTTCAGTTGGTAAGTAACGCAATTCAGTTTCTGGCTTCAGTTTGTGAGAGACCTCACTATAAGAATCTGTTTGAGGACCAGAACACGCTGACAAGTATCTGTGAAAAGGTTATTGTGCCCAACATGGAATTTAGAGGTAATTAGGCAAAGTGAAGGCTTTTCTGGGGAGTAAAAGCTCAGGTTTTTAAAAAATATATTAATGTAAATTTAGTAAATCATTTGGTTTTTACAACATAATCAATCTAAGTTTTTAAATTACCCCCCCCCCAAAAAAAAACTTGGAGGTATTTTGTGTTTACTAAACTAGTACAGAAAATGTGGCAGCACACTTTGTATTGCTGTGATGAGCTTTGTTATATACTTAGGGTATTTTTGTTTTGTTTTGTTTTTTCATAAAAATACTGGATCAGACTTTATATATCCTTCTGCATTGGGGGAAAATACAGCATCTTACTCAGTTTAGGCAAATAGCTGTTTTTAAATGATTTGAAAGACAGAAGTGATTGGTAAGTGTTACGTCCGAGTTGAGGCCCACTGAGGGTGTAAGGTTACATAGCCCTGAGAGCCTGTGCTTGTTTGCTTCTCTCTTGATATTGTGAAGAGAAAGTAGTGAAGGCGGAGGAGATTGTGTTTCGTATCACAGCAGTTACTCTGTCAGTGGTTCTCAAACTATTAATCTGGCATAAAATGAGTAAATTAAGGATAATACAGTGGAAGGTTTTATGTCCTTTTGTGTTTTCTTAAAATTAAAGACACATCTTTATTTTGCTGTTGTCTTCCCCGGTTTTTTTTCCTGAAATGACTTGTCAGGTAATTATTACAGTTGATATCCTTATTTGACCAGATGGAAAGTTATCATTCCTGGATTAATGCCTAATACTCGGTTTTTGAAAGTTAGACATAAAGGTCTATTCTGGGGACACTCACATGTCACAGCTCTGTGAATTATTTAAACCAAACCTTTTCGGGTGACGCTTACTGCTCTAGCAGAGACTTAAGAGTATAGGAAGTCATTTGATGGGAAAGAGTGCTTTACTGTGTGTAATAAGCGTTCTGCATGCTCTTCTGCATACTCAGTTGTAGCAGCAGTGACTTGTCATGTCTTGGAGGTTATCTTCAAATGTGTGCTGTCTTTGTAGCTGCTGATGAAGAGGCATTTGAAGATAATTCTGAGGAGTATATAAGAAGAGATTTAGAAGGATCAGGTATGTATTTTGGTTTTTAGCTATTATTAGCAAGCCAGTTTCGGCTTTCATTGAACTACTTTCAGTCTTTAGCATCTTTTACATCTTCCAAGGGCTCTTATGACCTGCGTAAAAGAATCATGAACTGAATCATTTCTTTTCTGTCTTGTATTCTCAGTAATGTTTAGAATTTTCTGACCTCTTCAGCTTCATTCTCATTGTGTATTGGGGGGAAAGAAATGCTCTTTTCATTGTTTGTGTTACTGACAGCTATCAGATGGCAATTTTTTTTTCCTTATAAACTGGATTAGTTGGTTGATGGTTCTTTTCCCCAAGATATATTTTCTTTTGATTTTATAGATATTGATACAAGACGCAGGGCTGCTTGTGATCTTGTGCGAGGATTGTGCAAGTTTTTTGAGGGACCTGTGACAGGAATCTTCTCTGGTTATGTTAACTCTATGCTCCAAGAATATGCAAAAAATCCATCTGTCAACTGGAAACACAAAGATGCAGCCATTTACCTAGTGACATCTTTGGCATCAAAGGCCCAAACACAGAAGGTAAATCCTCTCAATACTTTGTTTCTAAAACAGAGAAATCAGAAACCACAGAATAAAAAAATTAATGATCTCTGAAAATTGGTCTGTTCCACCGTGTAACTTTGTGGTTATCATTGGAATTTAAGAGTTTCCAAAGTCAGTTTTGTGTTGCTGTATTAAGCACTTGAGTTAGTCTTGGTTTGTTTGGGTTTTTTTGGTTTTTTGTTTTTTTTGTTTTTTTCTTTTTTTTGACTGGGATTTAGGGCATGGGATGGGAAGTGTCTCCTCGGGGCATTCCACACTCCCACCCCCCAGGGAATGTCCATTCTAATCTTCCTGGGATGTTCTTTGAAGCTTTTTTTCTTTTTCTTGGCACTGCCCTTGCTGGCAGCAGCCTCCCAGGCCCACTGCTGACTGGCTCTTCCTTGGAATAGTCTTCTCTTGTATGTAAATAGGGTATGTTTTGGAGTGTTCAGCTCCTTTTCTTGTTCCCAGAGCCTTGTGTATGCTAGACAGATGCTGTCCTGCTAAGCTATATTCCTGGCTGATCATCTCCATTTTTATGTCATACAACTGCTTGCCTTTCTGATGTGGTTGTACATACAAGTATTTTGTGTCATTCTCCCCTGTTACAAACTTATTTTTCAGCATGGAATTACACAAGCTAATGAACTTGTAAACCTGACTGAGTTCTTTGTGAATCACATTCTTCCTGATTTAAAATCACCTAATGGTAAGTTTTGTGGAATTTTTCTTCTATACAACTTACAACAGTGTACCAGCAGTTATTATGTCATTATATTATGAAGTGAGTGGTATGGAAAAGATCTCTGTAGAGTCACGGTACTTAAAAAACTGGTTCCTGTCCGTGTTTAAGTTAGTGTGTGTTGAACCTAGAGTCCTGCCGCGTCACTAAGTTACCCAGGCTGGGTTTGAACTGGTGAGTCTCCTGCGTCAGCTTCCCACAGCACTTGTTTCTTATATTGAACAAAATGCCAAACAGTGCCCCAGCCTTTGCCCATGTAAAGTTAACTTTTGATGAAAAATATATGACTTGGTTAGAAGGATGATAGAATAAATGAGGCTTAACTGTAACTTGGCTTTGGTACCCTTGATTATGAGCAAGAATTATACTTTGGTTTCCTTTCCCATTTGAAAGATAAATCCTTAAAAACTAAAATACTCTGAGCACAGTGGCACATTCTAGTGGTTCTTGCTGTTTCAGAAGCTGAGATAGGAGGAAGACAAATTAGAAGCCAGGCTGGGCAATTTAGCAAAACCCTGTCTCAAAATGAATAAAAAGGACTGGAAATGTAGCTCAGTGCTCTGGGTTCAATCCCTAGCACTACACCAAAAAAAAAAAAAAAAAAAAGGATAGTTTCCTATGTATATAAGAATATGTTGATCTAGGTTGAGATAATGCCCTTTTTCAAAAGTTCTCCATGTAGAAAATTTACCCACACACACAGATTAACAGACTGTTGTAATGAGCTTCTGCATGACCGTCATCTAGCTTCAAGAATTAATAGTTGGCTCTTCTGTCGATTCATTGATTGATTGTTGGTTTTGGAGACTGAACCGAGGCCCCCCACATGCTCAGCAAGCCCTCTACTGCTGAGCTAAATCCCCAGCCCTGTTTTATGTCTTTCACTAATTTATTTTCCTACCACTAGACTAATTTAAGGTAAATCCCAGCTAGAGAAAATTATCTTAGATCAGAATAGCTTTAATTCTGAGACTATATTGTCACATGGATGAAATTTTTATTGTTCAGTTATGTATTTATCATGAAACTTCAAGGCAGGGGAAAAGGAAAAATTATTTATAACATTACCCAAATTAGTAACTGCATAGTAGATCATTATTTAATTAACTATGCTTTACTTACTTAACATTTTGGTTACCATCTTTGAAACTTACAGTGTTGGTACTGATTTTTGAGAAGTAGTCCTTACCACTTAAGTAACTATGACTTTTTATTTTTTTAATAGTGAATGAATTTCCTGTCCTTAAAGCTGATGGTATCAAATATATTATGATTTTTAGGAATCAAGTAAGTAGATATTTGCCATATGCCACTTAAGAATTTTATTATGAGTCAGGTTCTCCTCTAATGTGCTTTGTGATCATATTTGACATTCACATCTGACAGAATTAATATGTCTTCAGTGACATTTTAGAGAATGCTTAATTTTCATTAAATATCTTTTTATAATTTCATTAAAAATCAGGTCCCAAACAATGTCCGTACATTGCTTTTGGCTAATTATATCTTAAGTCTCTTAGTTTACAACAGAAATCCCTCCGCCCTCTTTCCGTGCCTGTATTCGGGGGCAAGAGTCCTTCGTGCTGGAGTTTCTCACATTCTGCTTGCTGCTGATTACATTCTCACGGTAGTTTATCTTGTTCCTCTAGTCCCTGTCTTCCTATACTGGTGGTTTGATTAGAGTTGGATTTGGGGTGGGGGTTGAATGCATCTTAAGTATACTTTTTCAGGACATACACATTTACTACTTCATTAAGATGAAGAATTTTCTATCATAAACAATTTTTAATAGCATTTTAAAAATTGACATGCAAAAAAATTGAGATATGCTTTCCATTATATAAAAGTCATCATTTTAAAGTGTATACTCAGTGGTTTTAGTGTACATTTATTTTGTTGTATACCTCCAGTGTCTCATACATAGATAATTATCAAAACATAGGAAACACGGGGTAAGTGTAGGTTGTCTCCCCTTTATCATGAGTAGTGCCTTCGCAGACTCAAAAGCTGTCAGGTGAGGGTTTTTGATGCTCTGGTTGTTCATTTTGGCCAGTTGGTCCCCTTTATGTAGTTTTCTGTGTCTTTTGTCTCTTACCAATTAGGTACTTAAGAGTCAATGAGTATCATCCTTAACATAACCTGAAATTTTTCTAAAGTATGATTCTTACGATTGGTGAAATCTTAGTCTGCTTCTCCATGATAAATATTCTGTGCTGTGCACACTTGTCTACAAGATTTCGCCCTCATAGTTTTGTGCTCAGAAAGAAAGAATTGGAAAAGTGAATGGGAATTGAACCATGATGTGTAGGTAGATGTTTTGATTTCTTAACAGTATCATTTCCCATCATAACAGCAGGGGGAAAGTTCTTAATCAGCAAACCCTACTCTTCCAGTTGTCTTTTACTCAATTGTAGCATCACCAGATTCACGGCATGTATGTTGTTGTGTTTTTCAGGTACCAAAAGAACATCTTTTGGTGTCTATCCCTCTCTTGATTAATCATCTGCAAGCTGAAAGTATCGTTGTTCATACTTACGCAGCACATGCTCTTGAACGGTTGTTTACTATGAGAGGGCCTAACAATGCCACTCTGTAAGTATCTGATTCTAGGTTATGTATTTTCAGTTTAAGATGGGGACTGTACTCTTCTAGTCAAAGGTACCTCTGTTTTCCTAATTTCATTAGTAGTTAGAACTGATTTGTACTTTTTATGTATTTATACTTCCATTCAGAAGGATTTGAGGCAGCTTACCAGAATACCTTCTGACAGTCAAGTTAAATAAATTGGAGCAAAGGAAAATAACAGTAGTAAAGTTAATCAACAGAAATGTATTCAGAGGATCCTGTGTAGTAGATGCTTCTAATTTTATTTGGAGTCTCCTAGAAGCTGAGGTAAATGGGGAGTTAAAATATTCACGATGTCCACAAGCTTAATTAAGGTTGAAACAGTTACACTGCATCTCAGAAGTGATTCTTTGTGACGAGAATGCTGCGCAGTAGCAGTGTTCTCAGTAGCATCCTGGGACAGTTCCTTTCGCGTGCCTTTGTACTCTCACTGAGTTCTGAGATGCAACGTGGCCCTGGGAAGGGTTCTCTAGGGCCCAGGAAAGTAACTGCTCTGCCTGAGGGCGGAATGTAGGGGAGTGCGTAGTCTTGTGTCTTTCAAGCCGTTCTTCACAGTTATCTCTTCACATTGAGCTCTGGGTAAATAGTTCTAGGTTTTTTTCCTTCACCAAAAACTTGAAGTCCACATGATCTTAGCCGTTGAGAGGACATCCTCTGGAGTGAGTCAGGCCAGGACTTGTCTTCAAGTCCAGAGCTGATAGAGAAAACAGCTTACTGCATCTCCAGGAAGAACAGATGGCTGAGACCCCTAAATGTCAGAGCGCTGTTCTCGGAGGCGCTACCTGTGACCCGAGGGCGGCCTTTGCAGTTTTAGATGATGTTGGCTTTACCTGGTTTTTGATTTGTTCGATTGCATTTGGTCCCAAGTGTGTATAAATAGCAGCTTAACATGAGCACATTTAAGCGGTTATTTTTCAAAGCCATCTGCCAACTAGATGGCTCGTTTTATGCCGAGAAGTGTGATTTAGTAGTTGCCAAGGGTGTTCCACAGTGACAATCTCAAGAGTTGGCAGTGACTGAAAGCTGTTTTTTCATCTATAGTTTTACAGCTGCAGAAATCGCACCGTTTGTTGAGATTCTGCTAACAAACCTTTTCAAAGCTCTCACACTTCCTGGCTCTTCAGAAAATGAATATATTATGAAAGGTAGGCCGTTTCCCTGGTGTACAGATCATGACTAAGCATCCAACCTCACATGGGTAAACACTCCTGAACCGTAATACTGTTTGCTAAGAAATAGATATGTTTAGATATTTTAAAGTGAAAAGTAATGGTATACTAATAACTGCTTCAGAAACATTTTACCTTAGTTTGATCTAGAACCCCTCATTACAGTTAATACGGCAAACTCCATTTTTCCTTTCCCAGAATGAATTTCTGAGGGCATAGATCAGATTGTGCAGTAGCCTCTGTTGACTGCATGCTCTGCTAGGGCTTAGTAAAGATGTGTGCACGTAGTGGACTCCACGGAGGACCTATGTCATTGTGTCCTGGGGTGCCAGCTCTGACTTCAGGGACAGTCACAATCTCAGTCTTTTCACTGTGGCATCTCAAAAGCTTAACAGAGTATCTGGATCATAGGGAACACTTTGCAAAGAAAACTAGCCCGAACTTTCCAGCTTGATCAGACTCTGGGTTGGTGTGTGTGTGTGTGTGTGTGTGTGTGTGTGTGTGAGAGAGAGAGAGAGAGAGAGAGAGATCAGGATCTGGGTGTGTGTCTGTGTCTGTGTGTCTAGGTGTATATTTGCGTGGGCTTCCAGCACCGGGAGGACAGTAACTGGTTTGTGAGCTTCATCACTGTTCCTAGGGTTTCCCAGTGCGCAGGGAATGTAACACCTTCTCGGTGAATCCTGTTGTGTGAGTGAATGCAGGGCCCTGTGCTGGCCCGGAGGAGGGGCGTCCCCGGACCCTCCTAACCAAGGTCGGGGAGAGCCTTCCTCTAGAAAGTGATGTCCAAGCAGAGGCATGAGGAGGGAGAGGTGTCAGTGTGCTGAGAAGTGAGTTTAGCTTAGGTAGAGGAAACACCTTGTGTGCGTTTAGGAGGTGAGAGGACAGCTCCCTGCCCCTTAGGACTGGCGTACAGTAGGTCCTTTGATTAGTAAACAGTGCCCCTGGAAATGATACTTGTGGAAAGAGAACAGTCATACATTTAGCTTACGAGGGTATTTCTTAACCATGCCAAATGTTTTTGGGTATCTGTTATGAGCAATATTTTGCAAAATGGGCCCTGTATCTTTGTGTGTATTTTCGTATTTTGTCTTAGGTTCCTAATCTCCTTGAAGGATATCTACAGCTAGTTTTCTCTTTCAGTTTCTTGTAGTTTGATGCCATGTTTCTTTAAGCCTAGAACTAACCTGTTTTACCAGTGATTTCTAAACAAATGACCCAAGCTAGTTGCTCTCTCAGTCTGCTACTCCGCCCATGTCAGTCCATTATTCTCTCCTCTTTGCTGCTTTCATCCTTAGCTATTTTTATTGTACCCTTTTGATCTTTTAAGTCTTGGGCCTTCTAAAAGTATTCAAAATTTCCCATCTATATTTTATTGTCAATTCCTGTCCTAATTTTAAAAGAAAGGAAATTCTTAAATGAGAGAACTGTCTGGAGTTAAGCATCTTAATATTTTATCTGATGGATTAGTGAGCGCACCCTCCCATTACAGTTTTATTCCAAAGTTTAACTAAAATATTTGTTTTTTGTTGTTTTTATATTTTACAGCTATCATGAGAAGTTTCTCCCTCCTACAAGAAGCCATAATCCCCTATATCCCTACTCTCATCACCCAGCTTACGCAGAAGCTGTTAGCTGTTAGTAAGGTAACAGAGCCAGCTGTGAAAATGAGGCTGTTTTTTACTTGCTTCTCAGGGGGCCTCGGGCTCCTTGGCCTGGGCGAGGTGTTGGCGGGGGCCTGTGTGTTCCGACCACCGCTGGGTGCTCTTCTGAAAGGCGTGGGGTACTGACAGTGTGGGCACAGCAGCCGCCACCTTAAGTCTGGGCTCAGAAACGTAAATGCAGTTTTGTTCTCATATCAAAAGTAACATGTTTAAGAAAATCAGATAATCTAAAAATTGTTTTTTAGCTGTTAAGAATGGGCTTTGCATTAAGCAGACATAAAAGAGGCTGTTTAGATTTCTGTAAAATGACAAGAGTTCTTGTATCTTTTTTCTTACTGTTTTTTTAAAAAATGAAGTTCATTCCTTATCTAAACATTGTACAGATATTTTGATTCATAAGTACTAGTACTAAATTTTAAAAATGAAAAACAACAGCACGCAGGAGGCTGAGGCAGGAGGGTCATCATAAATTTGAAGCCAGCCTGGGCTACATAGTGAGTTTAAGGCCAGCCTGCGCTATATTGTGAGACCTTCTTTCAAAAAAGAAAGCAAAAATGAGTCTAAGGTTCACAAAATATATAGATGCTTAATCCTAATTATGCTGTGCATATGAAATAAGTTTGCAGGACACAGTATTAGAGGGAATTGGGAATAGAGTAATTATATTTCATCTGACTTCTGGGTAAGGTCTTTGAACTACTCCAGGCCTTGCTGGTGCAGGGACAAGGGAAACAGAACCCTGTGCCTCCCCGCAATGTACATGCACTCCTACCTGCTGATTTAACACATTCCCACCAGCTTAACCCACCCATGCATGACTGTCTCATTGGGCAACTTATGCCACTAGTGTTACCAACAGATCTAATCCCTTTTATCAGAACTGTCTAGCAGTGAGAAATGAATCTTACAGCCTTGTCATGAATATGGTAAATCAGTTTTATGTACTGTCATTCCAAGAAAGATTTTATTTGAAGAAAAACAAGGTTTCATGGTTTAAAAAGAAAATTAAGCCCGGCATAATGGCATACTCCTGTAATCCCAGCACTTGGGAGGCTGAGGCAGGAGGATTACTGCAAGTTCTAGGCTACATAGTGAGTTCAAGGCCAGTCTGAACTATATACTGAGACCCTGTCGCACAAAAGAAACAAAAAAAGTTGTTCAAATACGGCTGAGGGTGTAGCTCAGTGGTAGAGCACTTAGCTAGCATATGCAAGTTTCTGGGTTCATTCCCTAGCACGGAAAAATCTGTGTTGGATGTTATGCCTTAGCAGTAAAAAAATTGACTAATACACTTCTCAGAAATTTTTTAAAAATTTTAAACAAGAACCAGGTTAGTGTGGTATTGTTGTGGTTTTTTTTTGTTTTGTTTTGTTTTTTTGTCTTTTTGAGATAGAGTCTTGCTTTGCAGTTCAGGCTGGCCTTGAGCTCACTTTGTAGCCCAGGCTGGTCTCGAACTCAAACCGATCCTCCTGCCTCAGCCTCCTGAGTGCTGGGATTACAGGCATGCATCACACGCCCTGCTAGTATTGGTGTTATTAATGCTATTTTTTTAAAGAAAAGATGGTATCTATTTTAAATGTTTTAGAAAAGATAGTGTTTATTTTTTATGCTATTTAATAGTCACTTGAATTACAAAAATAATTTTTTTCCCTAATTTCAGAACCCAAGCAAACCTCACTTCAATCACTACATGTTTGAAGCAATATGCTTATCCATAAGAATAACTTGCAAAGCTAACCCTGCTGCTGTTGTAAATTTTGAGGAGGCTTTGTTTCTGGTGTTTACTGAAATTTTACAAAATGATGTACAAGGTAAGTTTATAGGAAGTTATTTTCTTTGTAATGGAATAAAACTGTTAAGATGGCTATAAAATACAGCCTTGCTAAGAGATATGGGTCTTTTGTGCTACAGCCATTCATTCTGAAGCTGGTAACTGTTTTTACTTTTATCAACAGAATTTATTCCATATGTCTTTCAAGTGATGTCTTTGCTTCTGGAAACACACAAAAATGATATCCCATCTTCTTATATGGCCTTATTTCCTCACCTGCTTCAGCCAGTGCTTTGGGAAAGAACAGGAAATATTCCTGCTTTAGTGAGGCTTCTTCAAGCATTTTTAGAACGTGGTTCAAACACAATAGCAAGTGCTGCAGCCGACAAAATTGTGAGTCAGACTTACTTTTTTTTTTTTTTTTGAGACAGGGTCTCGCTATGCAGTTCAGGCTGGCCTTGAGCTCACTTTGTAGCCCAGGCTGGTCTCAAACTCACAATGATCCTCCTGCCTCAGCCTTCCAAGTGCTGTGATTATAGGCATGCGCCATCACGCCCAGTGGTCAGACTTACTTTTAAGTAAATAAAATTCTCTAAGATAGGTTGGAGAAACTAGGAATAGCAGGTTTTATTTAACATTGTTTTTATTTAAAATAAAGTGAGAAGTAATTAGTAGAAAATGGTAATGAATGTTTTACTAGAATTAAGTATCATTTAGTTATTATTCACTTAAATCCATGGTGGGAAGCAAAAGCCACATAAGTTCTTTTCAGGAATAGCTTGTTGTGGTAGGAGCCTTCCCCACACACTTCAGAAAAGTTTGAGAGCAGGCTAATCATTTATTCAATGTTGAATCCTTTTTTAGAATACACATCACTCGTTTAAGTTTTGAAATTCTAATCCACGTCTCCTTTTTAACTGTATATTATTTGATCTGATTTGTTGTAGCCTGGTTTGCTCGGTGTCTTCCAGAAGCTAATTGCATCCAAAGCAAATGACCACCAAGGTTTTTACCTGCTGAACAGTATAATAGAGCACATGCCACCGTGAGTAGACTGGGAGCTGTGCCTTTAACCAAGGGTTTTGTTGCTCAGAAAAACGCTAAGTTCCTATTGTTGCTTTTATTCAATTCTTTAGTGAATCAGTTGACCAGTACAGAAAGCAAATTTTCCTTCTACTGTTCCAAAGACTTCAGAATTCCAAAACTACAAAGTTTATCAAGAGTAAGTAAATTTTTGGGGTGTTTTAGGGAAATAAAGAAGGAAAGCAAGACTTTATAGTTATAAACATTGCATATAAAATATCTTAAATTGTCGATCGTCTCCAAATGCTAACTTGGTTTTGTGTGCATTGTGTTCCAAAGGTTGGTTTAAGTTTTAACATCAAAACATCTTTTCAGTAGAATTCAAATTAAAAAGAAATACATGTCAAGTTGCATGTAAAGGGCATTTTGTATGTTGAATTGTATCAGAAGGCAAGTATCAGTGCCAGTTGGTTATAGGCTTTTAGCGATACTTATCAGTAGGTTCCATGTGGCAGACTTCTAGTCATTTAACAGTTTAGTGGGGCTGGGGATTTAGCTCAGCGGCAAAAGCGCCTGCCTGGCAAGCGCAAGGTCGTGAGTTCGGTTCCCGGTACTGGAGAAAAACCAAAAAACAAAACAAAACAAATAAAGTATTCTTAGGTGTGGAGTTGATCTTAGGTGTTATCATTGTCCTAATTCTCCATTGGCATTGTCCTTCTAGATAGAGACCAGAACCGCTGCTCTCTTTATCATGAATAACTTTGATCCACTTTTTCTACTTCAGACCATTTGTTAAAACATGAAGTGTAATGAGTTTGTATCATTCAGAGCTGTGAAAAACTTTACTTCTAGGTTGTTTGCAATAGCATAACAACGATTGGCCAAATCATCTTTTAGATTTAACATAAGGGTGTAAGCAAAGAAAGTTGGGAGGTTTATAAATTAGTTACTGCTATGGATAGTGAATGGGTTTTTTGTTTTCCCTTATTTGTTCTGATTTTTCAGAAAATTGAAGCTGGGCGTGGTGGCGCATGCCTGTAATCCCAGCGCTCGGGAGGCTGAGGCAGGAGGATTATTGCAAGTTTGAGACCAGCCTGGGCTACAAAGTGAGCTCAAAGCCAGCCTGAACTGCATAGCAAGCCCCTGTCTCAAAAAGACAAAAAAAAAAAAAAGAGAGAGAGAGAAAATTGAATAATTTTTTTTAAAGTATATGAGATGCCGGGCGTGGTGGCACACACCTGTAATCCCAGCACTTGGGAGGCTGAGGCAAGAGGATCGTCTTGAGTTCAAGTTTGAGACCAGCCTGGGCTACAGAGTGAGCTCAAGGCCAGCCTGGACTGCATAGCAGGACCCTGTCTCAAAAAGACAAAAAAAAAAAAAAGAGAGAGAGAGAAAATTGAATAATTTTTTTTAAAGTATATGAGATGCCGGGCGTGGTGGCACACACCTGTAATCCCAGCACTTGGGAGGCTGAGGCAAGAGGATCGTCTTGAGTTCAAGTTTGAGACCAGCCTGGGCTACAGAGTGAGCTCAAGGCCAGCCTGGACTGCATAGCAGGACCCTGTCTCAAAAAGACAAAAAAAAATAAAAGTGTATGAGATAAAAAGTTGAAATATTTGACTTAGAAGTAGCCTAGGCTTATAATAATATGAGGATACTTATTCACAAAAGATAACGGCTTAGTTGGGCACAGGTATGTGTTTAACAGGGACTTTTTTTTAGTCATCTCTAGTTCTCTTCGGCTGACCATGAACAGCAGCCTATTTAGTAAGTTTTCATAAGGAGTCACAGAGCAAAAAATAATAGTGAAGCATTTCCCTATTTTATTTAGAGTGGTTGTCTAATTTAATGTTAAGTAGATTTCTTTTGCTTTGATGAATAGAATGTTTGGAATGGTTTTGGAAAAAATCATTATTCCTGAAATTCAGAAAGTATCTGGAAATGTAGAGAAAAAGATCTGTGCAGTTGGCATAACAAAGTTACTAACCGAATGTCCACCAATGATGGACACCGAATACACCAAGCTGTGGTAAGTGCTCCTTACTGACGTTCTTGGGAGATTGTAGCTTTCGTCCTGTCTCACTGCAGAATTAAGCTTATTCTCTTAGGAGCCAAGAGAATTGAGTTCTGATCTCTGCTTCTCTGCTAGTAATCATCATATCCAAGATACAACTGTGGATCTTCGTAGGTCTAGAAGAAATGGTGTTCTTAAGGTCAGTGGGATGAGGTAGATGCAGGGACCTCTTTGTGAGTCTGGTCCAGGTGATATTTAAGATAGCTTTATGAGTCTTGAAACTCAGCGCAACTGCCCTTTGTCTTTGAGGAAAAGAGCTGCATAGGTTAGATCTGCATCCGGACTCGATGTCTTGAGGTCTTTGTCCTGGCCTCTCTCGCCTCTCCCTTCCTCCTTTTAGTTCCACCCAGGCAGCTGCTCCACAGAGAGGAAAAACTCTTAGCATTAAAGACCTTGCTTTGGCTTAGAATGCTGTCATTTCTGAAAAACAAATGAGGATGTTGTAGCCAAAGGAACAGAACAGTTTCTGGATAGGTACACACACGGATGACCATCTTAATTTCACATATCCCTTTCTACTCTTGAGACTGTGGGTCTGTAACTTTGTTTCTGAGGAACTTCTGCTTTTGTTTAAATCTGCAAAATATTTTCTTGAGGTTTTTGTCTCTGCTTTCTCCCAATCTAGGACTCCTTTATTACAGTCTCTGATTGGCCTTTTTGAGTTACCTGAAGATGACACCGTTCCAGATGAAGAGCATTTTATTGACATAGAAGATACACCAGGGTATCAGACAGCCTTCTCACAGTTGGCATTTGCTGGCAAAAAAGAGCATGACCCCGTAGGTCAAATGGTAAACAATCCCAAAATTCACCTGGCACAGTCTCTTCACAAATTGTCTACTGCCTGTCCAGGAAGGGTAAGTGTCTGCTGTCTCAGAGCTGTGTGACTGGTGGGGACCTCAGGAGGAAGGGAGGGGATAGTTGTGGTCACCGGGCCTGTTTTCATTGGTCAGCGTTACCATACCACATCCCATTGAGATTAGGTAAAGCATATTTTTAATTTAAATGATGAGAATTTTTTTCCCTAGTGTTATGCACTACACGTATATTTTAGGTAGTTTTAGAAGTAAAAGCAAAGGGACAAAATCCTTTAAATAGAAATGTATTTCTCAATTTCAAATAATCCTGTTATTAAGATTTGGCATTTAATGGCTACATAGTTTTATTTAGCCATCATCTTTTACAGTCTTACAACCTTATAAAGTTTATATTTTTCATTGATTATGAGAATTTCAGACATACATAGAAACAGCATAACAAACCCTTATGTACCTAGTTTCAATAACTACTAATATTTTGCCAATCTTGTTTCTTTTTTTTGTAGAGAAAGTTAGAGCAAGTTTTAGACATTTATATTATTTTGGTTTGGCGGGGAGTGGTTTTTTTTGGTACTGGAAATCGAACTCAGGACCTTGTACTTGCCAGGCAGGCGCTTATGCTGTTGAACTATTTCCCCAGCCCCTAGACATTAATACCATTTCACCCAGAATCATTAGTTTTTGTTTTTTTTTTTTTTTTTGGTTTTTCTCCGGTACCGGGAACCGAACTCACGACCTTGCGCTTGCCAGGCAGGCGCTTTGCCGCTGAGCTA
>NW_004955445.1:8970754-9013862 GCF_000276665.1 Chinchilla lanigera | reverse complement strand
TTTTTGGTTTTTCTCCGGTACCGGGAACCGAACTCACGACCTTGCGCTTGCCAGGCAGGCGCTTTGCCGCTGAGCTAAATCCCCAGCCCCCAGAATCATTAGTAAGGATATTTTTTAAACCTAAAAAGCCTAAGAATGTAGTAGTATACTAATAATTCCTCACTGGATCTACTTTTTAGGGCTATCCATTTGTTGTGAGACAGGGTCTTGATAAATCACCAGGCTGTCCAGGCAAGTCTCAAACTTGCAGTCCTGCCTAGGCCTCCCCGAGTGGTAGGATTGATGTACATGTACCACAGTGCCTGCCTAGGCCTAGCCGTTTCTGATGGCGTAAGAACAGCTGAGTTGCTTGAACTCTCCGGGAAAGGGGTCGGAGCCGGGCTGCCCTTTATGAGTTGTGGCCCCTCGCGGAGGAGCTGGGCGGTGGGAATGCGTCTGCACCTGCAGCAGCCAGCAGTGGTTTCCGTCTGTTGTAGGTCCCTTCCATGGTGAGTACCAGCCTCAATGCGGAAGCGCTGCAGTACCTGCAGGGGTACCTTCAGGCTGCCAGTGTGACACTGCTGTGACCTGCGCGTTCCTGACTGGCCACACCCACTGTGGGTGAAGAGTCTACGTAGATGTGTGAGCACAGCTGCATTCAAACAAAGCAAGTTTTCCTTTTGAACTTGTCACAGTTTCCATCTTATAAAGGATATTAAATGTTGCTTTAAGCTGAACTTTGAGCAAACTAGATGGTTTGTGTGGTCATAAATATAAGTGGATGACTTTTTTCTGTTTGCAACTTCAAGGGACAATACCAATAGTTGAGTGTGCAACCTTGGTTTGAGTTGAGTATTTGCACGGTTTGTATCATTTTAAATTTTTGACAGACACTGTGGAAACTTCTATTACTAAATCCTTTGTTTTGAAACTCCCGGCCATTTGCATTCTTCTCGTCCTTTGTATGAAGCTTTTCTTGGAAAGGTAAATGAGAATCAGGTGTGTAACTTGCCAAGCGCAGTGCCCACTTCATAGTTCTAACTAGCAACAAAGAACCGAAAACTATGTATCTAAGAACATCTTCAGGACAGGTTTCTGGTGCTGGCACTTTTATAAAAAAGAAGAATTTTAAGTTTTTCCCTTCTCCTCTGAACTCCATAAAATCTTAATTTTAAAATCATTTAATGTCTTTTTTTTTTTTTTTGGTTTTTCTCCGGTACCGGGAACTGAACTCACGACCTTGCGCTTGCCAAGCAGGCGCTTTTGCCGCTGAGCTAAATCCCCAGCCCCTGTCTTTTTTTTTTTTTTTTTTGACAAAGGGAGAGGGAGCATTGCCAATCTGGAGCTTCCCCACCACAGCTTTGTGGGCAGGTCTGGGTGGCTGCACAGGAACTGGGCAGGAGGCTCCCCTGAGGGGGAGAGACTGCTGGCTCCTGCTGAGCGCACTGCCGGCGGGGATGTGCAGCTGCTTCCCGGCAGCCCCCTTCCCTGCAGGTCAGAGGTCACCCTTGGGACTCTTCGGGCCAGTCCCAGCTTAGGAGCCAGAGGTCTAGGAGGAGCCGCAGGAGTGCACAGCCCACCGAGGGCTGCCTGCCTCAGCCCGACCTGCAGAGTTTGCACAGCATTTGTTTTCAAGGAATGAAGAATCAGAATGTCTGAATGTTGGGAACCAGCTTACTTACGCTGGAATTGTTAATCGTCCATTTGTCTTAAACGGGAACCTCTTTCTGCATGGTGATTTCTTACATAGGCGCCTGATCGGAATGCTTTTTTATGCGGTGTTCTGATAGTGTTGCTTAATTTCAAGCTATCTAAGCGTGTTTCTACCATCTGGTCTTTTTAGGTTGTGTTGCTGTTGATTTTTGTTGGCTTTCACAAGGCAATGGAAGCAGTAAATTGTACATTACTACTTTGCTTGAGTGGTCATTGGTGAAGGATAATGAAGCGTTACTGATGACTTCTAAAGTAACTTGTTAAGCGAACTGGAAGGCCACGTAGGGAATTGGTAGCGATGGTTCCTGCGTGCTGGTTCCTGGGTTTCTTTGTATGGCTGTGCTCTTGCTAGGCTGTGGGTAAACAGTTAAAGATGTGCCAGGCAGTGACTCTTGAGGACGCTGTGTTCGTTCAGTGTATTAAACCACGTGCTTCCCTTCAGCGGTTCAGAATGAAATAGGTGCTGTTCGTCTTTGTAAACGCCGGGTGGGGTGTGCTGTTTAAGGTGGCTTCTAAGAAAGACTAGTGCTTTTCTTCTTTCCTTTGGCCCAATTAATTTATTATCATTCAGTTAATTGTTAAAGATGCTTTTTGTTGCAAACTCTCTGTCTGCCATCCAAGACGGTTTTTGTATGTCCTTTAAAGGTTTTAAAACCTGGCCTGTCCCAGCCAGTGTCCTTGCCCTGGCTTGCTCCGCTGTGTCACCCATCAGGATATTCCTGTCCACTTTTCTGTTCTAGAAATTCTTTGCTGGTGGTCTTTCCTTCCCATCTTCCGTTGCCCTGTGCTGTTGTGTAAGAAATGCTTCTGGTGGACATGTGAATATGCGATACCTAGGTTGTCAGACGGCTCCAAACTTGAACTTTCTACTACTCGAACAGCAAAATTTGAAAAAACTGCTCAATAGTCAAACCAAAACTCCACCCTGAAAAAACCTGTATGCGCCAAGAGAGTCACGTCTTGTCTCACCGTGGACCCAAAGGGGTGACGCTTCAGTCTAAGCGCTGCTGTCACCCAGACAGCATGTAGTGCTCGTGTTAGTGCATTAAAGCATTTGTCACCGTGGGATTTTCACTTTCGGGGGTTTTTGGTGCTTTGTGTAAAAGTTTGTAGCCACAGCACCAAAGAAGTTAGTGATACCAGCAGTAAAGTTAAGAGAAAACTGTGAATCATGATAGGATTAAAGAAATCATTGCAAAATTTGTTAAAATCCTGGAAAAATGAATGTATAAGTAATTGTGGGGCCTCAAAACCATTCATTCAGTTTTCCCTTATTATGAGAAAAAATACGTTGAGTTCCTCAACTGTTCAGTGTTCGAACACAAATGTAGAAGGAATTGAGTTCGACAACTGAGGTGTCCTTGTGTGTGTGCTTGGCCTTACAGCCCAGAGCACCATCCAGTTTTTGGTGTCTTCATTCTTTGCTTTTGCATGTTAGCCTGGTGTTGTGCTTGTTTTCTAAGGTGCAGGTCACACAGCTGGATGGCGCTGGATTGAAGCCCAGGCCTTACCCACTGTGTCATGGTTTGGCACAAGCCTCAGAGCCCCAGTCAGTTAATAAAGACTTCCTCCTGAGGCATTCTGCTAATGAGCCGTTTTCAAAACACACATCCTGTCCGTGTTCTTTGGGAACGTGGTCATCACCCTGCCATGTCCAGGAGCCCTCCCATCCGCAGGCACAGCCCCGTAACCAGCCTGATTGATGTGAGCGTTTGTTCCAGGTACAAAAGCCTGCAACAGCTCCTGTTCCTGGAGAAACATGAAGGCTTGGTTATGTGACTGGAAGGCAAGACCCACCCCTAGGGTCCACCCTGGGGTATTTGTAATATTTGAAACACTGCTCTTTGGTAAAGCAAAGACACTCCGTGGAACCTTTGGAAGTAACTTGAGAAGTATTTTCCAGTGGCTTCTCCGATAATAAGGAACATGGCCCAGCTTCTGGCCTGTCCCTCCATTCTCGGGGAGTTCACTGTACTTGGGGCAGGCGGCCACAGCTGTATGAGCACGTTGCCTGTCTGTAGGTTTCCCCCCTTACAGACCAAATGATGTGAGAGAAAATCTGGCAGCTTGAGAGCACCGTCTGTGTAAAGACCACACCACAGTAGATGGGGAAAGCTTCCTAGACTGGATGGGAAAGGTGAATGGGAAATAAAACAGAGAAAGTTTTTCACTGTGCACTGGAGAAAGGCCCAGCTTGCAAGCAGTTAAAGGAACCCCCCAGGGTCTGGAGGGGCACGTGATTACTGCTCCAGGATCCTGGGTTTCTGTAGCAAATGGCAGCTGAGAAAATAGAACCTGACCCTCTCGGTGGGCCCAGAAAGGGCTTGGCATCCCCCCAGGTCCTGCCATTCCCAGGTGCGGCAGCCGAGCTTGGTGTCTTGGGAATATCAGGCACCTCCCTCGAGCCAGCATCAAGCTGGAGCGAGCCCTACATGGGAGCCAGAAAGCCCCCTCTGCCTCCTTTCCCGGACTGTTGTCACGGGCTTCAGACAGATGGCTTTCAAATGAAGCATCCTGACCAGCCAGCTAGGGGGCAGGCATCAAATAAAGCCCACTGCCCTGTACCACGCATTCCGAGTCTCCAGCCCTCTACGCATCTGGCACCCATGCCTCGAGCCATTGGTCTCTCCACTGCCCTGATAAAGGGCTTAGGAAGCCAAACAGACCAGCTGTGGGCTTAACCGGTAGTGCTCCAGAGCCAGCTGAGGCATGACATCTGCAATCCAGTTGCCAATGGACAGGCGGTGCCGCCCGGGGAACCTGGGCCATGGTTATGGCTTAGCTCTAATCCAGAATGGTCCCTAGAGTCTCACGTGTTAGGATGGTGATCGGATTGGGCTTTACAGCTGATTTCTGCTACCAGGTAGGGTGTGGTCAGTGGCGGGACCTGGAAGGACATCTCTTCCCTTCTCGCCTCACCTGACTGCTTCCTACCTGCCTGAAGTGCACTTTCCTCTGCCAGTCCCTTCCACTGTGCTGCTTCTGCCTGGACCCGGCGGACCATGCAAGGGCTGAGACCACTGCAGCACGAGCCAGTGTAAACCTCTCCTCTCTTAGCTGCAGCCTTCAACCATGTTTACAGTGTTCTCGTCCATACATCCAAAAAGCCAGGAAAGTAACTTACTAGGAAGGACTCAGAAAATTCTCAGGCATGTATTTCCACATGGTCACCAATCTCCCATCAGCCTGCAGTAGGCATACAGTGTAGACAAAAGCCTGAGCCATCTCCAAGCTACAGAAAATCCAAGCCATTGACCTTAAGGGTCTGCTGGCAAAAGAGCAAGGAAATCAGAATCTTGCCATGTCCCCACATAGGAAGAGATACTACAGAACGGTCAAGGGGGTTGCAGAGGTTCTGACAGACCCTTTGTGCAGATGCAGACTCCACAGGACATCAGCACCCGCCAGTCCACATGAGCTCAGTGCCGTCAGAGGTCCGCTGTCCCTGCTGCTTGTGTACGCTAAGGAACGAGAGCGTTCACCACGAGCTAAAGGCTCCTCGAACCCACGTGGGAAGGCAGAGGGTCCTGTCACGGATCCTGCCTGTGCCCCAGCAAGCTCTGGGGCAGCAGTGAGAGTCCAAGCGAGCCCAGCTCTCTGGCCATGAAGGCAGCAGTGCAAATGCCATTGTCACAGCAGGGTGGGGAGCACGTGAACATGGTAAGATTGATGTTGGGACCCAGGCTGTGGGTGTCTTCCTAATTGTTTATAATAGACTTGTAATTTAAACAAATTTAACACTAATGCGGTAACTGCTCTGCTCTTGTCACTGCAGTCCTGGGTTTGTGTACGGCAGAAGGAAGTATTTCTAAAAAAGGGGTTGTTAATAGCACAGAATAAAGCAATACAAATTTCCTAGTTTTTGTTAACAAATTAGAATAGTAATTACAAAGCAAATGTGATATTTAAAGATTGACTTCACATGCACAGTCTGTATCTTTCTATTAAACACACCAGTACGAGTACACAGGCAAGGAAACTCCAAGAAAATGGCTGTTCTGCTTCGCTAACCAAGCCCCCAGCCCCTGTCTTTGAGTAGTCTGTTGCGTCCCGAAAGAATGGATCTCTTTAAAAGCCAGTTTGAGAAAACTGGCTAACTTCTCTGCCAACCCACCCATGCTTACATGCTCAGCAGAATCTGTCAAATCAGATGGTAGCGATCTGCTTCTCAAGTTACGTTTCCATACAAACTGAAGCCACGCCATCTCCAGCCTCAGCTGCCTTCCTGCCATCGCCCTAGTCTGCTGGGTTCCTCTTGGCGCCTACGCACCAAGCAGCAGCAGTAGCTTCTTGGGTGGGAAGGTCAAGCACGGGACAGACCTGGGGATCCACCCTGAGCCCTGCCACTGAAAGTTCACCCTTGGGGCCGGAGTTATAGCTCAGCGGCATAAGTGCCTGCCTGGCAAGCACAAGGTCCTAAGTTCAGTTTCCAGTACCAAAAAAAAAAAGTTCACCCTGGCGCAGGCCCAGCGGGCCTGGAAGACCCGACCTCGAAAATAACATCCATTTCCAAGAGTTACAGTCCACTTGCCCTGGCTTTGGAAGGCCTCAACCAGCTTGGGTATGAAATTCTGTCGGTAAAATTCTATGTCCAGACTTATGAGATCAAGAACAGCAAACTCTGCTGACCTGTAAAAGGGAAGCTACAAAAAACCCAAGGTGCTGGGAGTTTCAGTATGAATGGATGGCTTTAGAAAATAGAAATGTTTGTATGGCTAAGTACATGTCGACATACAGGTTTCCTGGTGGTCTGCAGGAATGTACTAATGTCTCAGTAGCAAAGAGAGCTCAGAAATCCCAGACCTTATTGTCCAAATCTGCCAGTGCAGGGGACAAGGGCCCCTTGGAAAAATGGCTGAATCCAGGGCTGGGGACAGGAAAAGAGGAAGATGGCCTCGAAGTATCTCAATGTGTGTAAAACCAGTGGTCAGAAATTGGTAGGAACAGAAAAACCTATCCTAAAATTTATATGGGACGTGAAAGACCCTAAGTAACAAAAAATAATCTTTAAGTAAAAGCTAGAGGACTCACATTTCCTAATTTGAAAACTTACTAGAGTCAGGTGTGGTGGTGCATGCCTGTAATCCCAGCACACTCAGGCTGAAGCAGGAGAATTGTGAGTTCAAGGCCAGCTTGGACTACATAGTGAGACCCTGTCTCAAAAAAATAAAACTTACTAAAAAGTTACAGTTATCAAAACAGCATGGTTGGTACTGGCATTAAAACAAGCATACACAGCAAGGGAAAAGATTGGAGGGCCCAGAAAAAGCCTCACATACATATAAACAATGGTGTCAAATGATTGGAGGGGGAAATTGAACCTAGTGCACTGAGATACATTTCCTAGCTTTAAAAAAAAAAAAAAATTAATTGCTCAGGCTTGGCTCAGACATGCAAAACTGCCTCACCCACTCAAGAGTGCTGGGATTAACAGGCATATACCACATGCCTAGTCTGGTAAAACGATTTTTTAAACCAGGTGTGGTGATACACACCTCTAATCCCAGCCCTCCTGAGCCTGGGGCAGGAGGATCAGCAGAAGCTTGAGGCCAGCCTGGGCTACACTGTGAGTTCAAGGCCAGCCTGAACTGTAGTGAGACCCTGCCTCAAAAACAAGACACCCCACACACATTTTTTAAAAATGGTGCCAAGAAAACACATACAGTAGAACTGGACCATTACTTCATGTACAAAAATTAAACCTAAGACCAAAATTATAAAAGTCTTAGAAGAAAACATGAAAAGCAAAAGCTGTCCAACATAGAATTTCTGACAGTGACTTCTTGGCTGATACAAATGGCAGAAGCAACTTGATTAGATTTTGCCTAGAACTTTTGTGCTACTATAAAAACTGAAAGGCAAATAATGAAATGGGAGAAAAAAATCACAAACCTTATTTGAAAAAGGACTGATAACCATAAAATAGCAAACAACCCTGTTTAAAAATGAACAAAAGGGCTGGGGATTTAGCTCAGCGGCAAAAGCGCCTGCCTGGCAAGCACAAGGTCGTGAGTTCGGTTCCCGGTACCGGAGAAAAAAACCAAAAAAAAAAAAAAAAGAACAAAAGACTTGATAGGCATTTCTTTAGAAAAGATACACCAAAAAGCACATAAAAAGATACGCAACATCACTAATCTTGTTTTGAGATAGTATCTCACTACATAGTTCACACTGGCCTTGAACTTGCTATGTAGCCTAGGCTGGCTTCACTTGCAGCGATCCTCCTGCCTTAGCCTCCTGAGCACTGTGATTAGAGACATGTACCACCATCCCTGTCTCAGCACCACTAATCTTTAGAGAAATGCAAATAAGGACTAGGACAGTACCTGCTAAAGATGGCTACTATAAAAAGTAAGTATGGGTGAAGATGTGGAAAAACAAACTTTTGTGCACTGCTAGCAGGAACATAAAGTAGCACAGTTGCTATGTAAATAATACAGCAGTTCCTCAAAAAATCAGCATTTACTATACAGTGTAGCAATTAACCTTGTATATGCTCAAAAAAGCAGAATCCTAAAGAGGTTCCTGTACCCCCATGTTCATAGTGGCATTACTCATAATGGCCAAAACATGGAAGCAACCTGAGTGCCCGCCAAGGGCACGGAGAGGCAGAATGGTGCTGTGCACAGTGGACAGCGAGAAGGCCAGAGATTATGACGTGAGCTACCACGCGGACCCGCACTGAGGACATTACTCTGTGAAATAAGCCAGTCAAAAAAGACTTCACGATCTAGATGAAGTGTAAGTCGTGAAAATCTGAGACCAAGTAAAACGGTGGCCGCTGGGGGAGGGAATGGGGAACTACTGTGCAGCGGGTGTAGCTTCACATTCGTAAGATAAAAAATGACAGGGAGATGTGTGGGGGTGATGGTCACAAAAGACTGGACACAACAGCACTGAATTGTCACATTAAAATAGTTAAGATGGGAGATTTTCTTGTATCCACTGCAACAGACAAATCTTTTAAAAAGATGGACATGCCCAAAGGACCCAAGAACCAACTGGAAGGATCTTCTGGTGGCCACATTTAGGACAGTGTAAGCATCAAAATAATGGGTTGTAATGGTGCACTGCCCATCACCCACTCCGAGTCCGTACCTGGTGCAGTCTTGCCATCTGCGGACACTGACGTCCACCCCAAGGGCTTAACGGACAGGGAGGTTCTTCTTGGGCTGGGGCCGACGGTGCTGGTCCCAGGTCCTGCCAGCTCCTCCACAAAGTACCCGGTCACCGAGGGGAGTGGGTGCCCTCGCTGTGACACACGAAGCACGGCATCAGCTTTATGGCTTCCCTGTCAAGAAGGTACTGCCCAAACCGAGCCATCGGCGAGAGCCAGGCCAAGTCAGTGACAGGCCTGTATGTGCTCCCTGTGGGGCCTGTGAGACAGGAGCCCGCAGGACTGACCGACATGGCAGGAGGTGACCAGAGGCCCCCTGTGCTTCTCAACAGGCCGCTGTACCAGGAAAGGGCAAGCCGCCATGAGACACCGCTCAGACCTGCCTGGGGCCTGGGTGGTAGAGTTCGTTTCCTATTCAGGAGTGGCACAGACAAAAGAGATGAACGGGAAGAACGAGAGCACAGTGTAAGAGCAAACTTCCATGTTATTTTAAAGTAATAAAGGGATTCTAATGATTTCATAGATAAAGATATCAATGAAGAGCTTGTTAACGTACCCTATTTTTCAGCTATAATTTTTCCATTGTGACGCTTTTAAAACTGATGTGAGTGAATTACCCAAGTCAGCCTGGGCCATATGTTTCTTCTGCGGAATACCTGGAATGAGTTTCTACAAAGTCATACACTCAAAAGAAGATACCAGCTGGGTGTGTGGCACACACCTGTAATCCCAGCACTTGGGAGGCTGAGGCAGGAGAACTGCTGCAAGTTTAAGGCTAGTATGAATTATAGAGACACTGTCTCAAAAAAAACAGAACAAAACAAAAAAACCCACACATGCTCTGTTGAATGTGCATCAAGTCAGAGCCAGCATTTTCTTAGGGCCTGTCAACCTGCAGGAATACCTCAATGAGACTCACCAGCCACGAAATTTTTTTTGTTTTGAAGGCCATAAAATGTCATTGTCCTTTTACAGCCTTTATCCTCAGTGTTGAATTCCCTTCTACCCTTGGCATCTTGCATTCCTTCTGATTTATTTCTGGTGAGTCAGGCAGTCCCTACTTGGCTAGAGAGAAAATGCCTTTATAATCATCCCATTTGTCTGAGACCGGTCCTCCTGTAGTCCAGTCCAGACTGGCTTTGAAGCAGCGCTCCTCCTGCCTCACCCAAATGCTGGGATTACAGGCATGTGCCACACGCCTGGCTTCTATCCAGTTCTTCACAATTTAAAAAAACAAAAAAACTCTGAAGCCTTCAGCCATGGCGAGGGGCACCTCCCTCCACCCAGTGCCCATGCGCCCCTCATGGGCTGGGAGTGAAGCTAGCTCCCCAAGGTGGCCCTGCCCCCGCACCACACTTCATTCCCGCAAATCTGTCCTTTAGTTACTGCTCACCAGGACCAAGAACTTCATTAGTAGCTGTTTATTGATCAATGGTTTGATATAAAGTTATTTCAGATCTTCAGATTTTTGCCCAGATGGGATCACAAGCATTACAAATTTTTTCTTAGAAAAAGGGGAAGGGATGAGATGGAAGGGGACCAACCTGGTGGTATTTGAGAATAAATTAACAAAAACGTTTAGTATTACCATTTATTGGTGACAAACACAAGTTTTACTTACATTCCATGGGGAGAAAATGTTCCAGCGTAAACACGAGTGGAAGCAGTACTTAACTCGCAAGGCTACCGTGCTTGCCGTCTGGACCAGATCGGACCTCCGTGCACTCATCTTTGTGCACAATCGCACATCAAAAGCAACACAGCCGCTTATATAAACAGAGCCATTCCTCTCAGCCCTACGTGGAGATGTCATTAACAGTATCAAGCACTCAAGGAAAATCAACCCGCAGGCTTGAACGCACTACACGGAGATCATACCCTGTAGTGTAGTCTAGTGCACGCTACGTCCTCAAGAGCCATATGTATAGACACAATTTTTAATAATCTTTAAAATAAGGATCAAAGTTCATTTAAGTCCCATTGCATTAACAAAAATAAAAATAAAATAGAAAAGGACCAAATAATCATCTAAAGTTTAAAATTCCTAAATTGTCCAATTATACAACTGTGGGAGACTTCACCAAAGTTTCTGAGAAGTCCAGGACTTCAGCTAGAGAGGCGGGCACCTAATTTGCATCAATGAAATGGTCCTGGGTTAGTCCAATAAAATAAAACTATAACCACATACACATGGATATGATCTTTGCCGGTTAGATTACTGATAAAGTCAGTCTCAGACAAGTTTCTAAACTGTGCTATGTAACTAGATACAATTGAGAAACCCTCAAATGAAAATTTTATATAGTGTCATCAATCAAAAGAAAATAATGAAACTCAGAATACGCATCACTGGTGGGAGAGAAAGCAGTGGTTATGGCGCGGGCACTACATGAGGTGGTGGGGCCAGAGCACGCTAGAAAGATTAGGTTATACTGAGTAGGAAGCATTTGATTCTCTGGTGCTTTTCGGTCTGGGGCCAACCTAAGGCCTCTTTCCGGCATGGCTATCCAGAGTCGTCCCAAGTGTCTGAGTGAGCCAGTTTGCTTTCTGTTTCTTCACACAGGAAAGGGGTAAAAATGGCCAAAGCACTGAGGTGCCCGGGGCGCGGGGCTGCTCATTTCCTGGACAAGCCAGGCTGCTGGGCAGCCCCTCCTTCCCACAGCGGCCGCGTCTGTGCAGGGATCAAGGTTCACAGAGCTGCGCCCACGGTGCCTGGTGTGTCCACTGTCTTCACTGCCGCTGCCCACGTTCTCACCCACCACGTCTCAGCCCACTGGAGGTATCAGAAATTCCAATTTTTCAAAGCAGTTTCAGTATTTTCAGTATATATGTTGGATTTTATAATGGTTCATGGCCAGAAAAGGTTCAGCACCTCCCACACCTTTAAAGAAGAAAAAAGTGTCAGTTTTGAAACGAAACTGAGCTAGTATTAAAAACGAAATTGGCAAATATTGGGAGGTCTAACAGTACAAGCCCTGGTTAATAACTCAGTTTTCTGGGGTACACTGTTCAATAAAAATGTGGATATTGTTATCGCTGGGGAAAAAACACTGAGTTAATTTTACGTTTCTATCTGCATGAAGAAGTATGTAGGAGACATACAAGGAACCAAAAAACTGTGATCCCTGGAGGGACAAGGCTCAGCGAGGGTGACGTGTCCCACCCTTCTTAAGTAAACTGTAAGTAAGCTGTAAACTGTGGAGCGTGCTACTGACTCAGCATTAACCCCAAAACCAGCAGAGACCTCCTAGAGAACACGGGAACCTTGCTAGGGCAACGGCCTGACAGGGACCCAGGCAAGTGATGCCCCGGAGCGGCTGACAATGGGAGTGAATGCAAACACAGGGCCTGCCGTGCACATCAGCTCACTCACACAGACACTGGTCCGTTTCCTGTTCTTGGCATCTCTGTGCTTTGTTGGTCCAACTCTGACAGCAATTTTAAAATATTCAGCGCAGCCTAGAGGGAATGGAAAGAAAAGTAAAACCAAGCCACTGCGCGGGGCTACGGCAGAACATGCAGATAGGGAAGTGTATTTCCAGTTGCCAAGGAAATGGGCAACTTCTTCAACTCTAGCCCCACCAAATGTTTGAATTTTTAACTTATAATACAAGTTTTTAAAAAATTATCCAGTTACAGCTGGGTGTGATGGTGCACGCCAGTAATCCTAGCATTCGGGAGGCTGAGGCAGAAGGATCACTGCGAGTACTAGACCAGCCTGGGCTACAAAGTGAGTTCAAGGCCAGCCTGAACTGCAGAGTGAGACCCTGTCTCAAAAAGACAAAAAAAAAAGTTACAGACTGCAAATTTTCTATCCTGCTTCCGAACAAAACCTACCATGTATTTTCCTTGTTACTGTACTATCTTCAGACACATTAACCTGATGAATGGATTACGTCCCATCAGGTGAATATACCACAGCTGAGGTTTGTGAATTCAGTATCTTCTCTCAGTTTTAGTGTTCCTTGTGACAATTGTACCGGAATAGAATACCCATGTGAGGGGCTTTCTCCTGCTGCCAGACACGGGCCTGCACTTCCTGTCCCGGTCAGGGATGAAGAGGAGTCTGGATGAGCCAGGACTCCGGCCCATCCTCACATCAGCAAGGGAAGGGCCAGCTAGAGCTGAAGCGTTCTTTCCCATGGACCGAGTGAGCTACCGACCCAGGCAGCTGAGCCCTCAGAAACAGGACATCCATCCGTCAGCTGGTCAGCAGGTCTGCCGGAGAACTCTGTTCCTATCTTTCTGAGACCAGTAAGAAGCTGAACACAGGAAGGCCCCACAGAAGCATCCAACTGACCCCACCGAGCCCTCCCCGACAGGGTGGCCGACATACCATGTCATGGCAGGACTCCACATCCTTCCCAATACCGTGGCTGATCAGAGGTGGCTGAGAGGAGCAATTTATAAGAGATACAAATTCATTCTTGTTGTTTTTGGGGAAGTCTTTGTATTCAACCTAAAGAGGAGAAAGAGAACTGAGGCCAGGCAGGGGAGCAGGAGGGGCAGGGCATGCTTCACCCAACTGCAGCCGCCGCCACTTGCCCTGCCACTCAGGTCGCCCCCAACCCTCCAGGAACCTTGTCTCCTTGGGATCCCTGGGCTAGAAGGAGCCATGTCCTTTCCTAAAGGTCACAGTCAGCCCATCGCACCTGTTCCCTTACAACCATCAGGTTTCTAGTAGTCAGCGGCTGGGTCTCCAGGGCTGCTTGGGTTGGGAAATGTACCTACCACAGGACCAGGACCTTCTCTCCTCCCCCGGCCTGTGATTAGGACGCTTCCCACCACCACTTCCCCACCAGGCCCCCCAGACAACTTGATTTTAGTACTTTGTTTTGCTTTCTGTAGAGCTAGATATTGACCCCGCTCACATGTGCCAGGCAAGTGCTCTAACCACTTTGCTACACTCCCAGGAAGAACTTCATTTTAGACGTAAGGTGCAGAGCTCATTTCCTGAGAGGAACCCAGAGATGACCACACAGAGCCACAGCCTTCAAGTTCAGGGCCAAGTTACCTGGAACCCCTGGACTGTGGAGAGATAGTCCAGCTGCTCAGAAGGTCTTGTGAGAGGTCCATGGGGTACGTGGCCTGAAGAGATGTTATTCTTTAAAATGGTCTCGGCTGTGGGCGAAGTGCCCCCGTACAACAATTCTCGGGCTATCATGGCAGTTACCGTAGCCTTAGCAGGATTCGGAGCCGCTCTGGAGAAATCTTTGGTATGATGTCCTTGACTGACTCCTACGGCCTGGGCAACCTCAGGCACCATGGGAAGAATTCCAGCAGGTAGCTGCTGATGACTAAGATAAGGCATCCTAAATTCATCCTCCTTATGACCTGGGGAGGGACACACACAAACACAAAGCCACGTTCACTGCCTGGAGAGAAACCACAAGCTGCGCACCCCATGCTGGCCATCCCCACCCTCCATCCCCAGCACATGCGGCCAGCTCCAGGAAGCCATAGTTACTGACACCACGTGAAGCCACAGTCACGGAGGATCACGATGATACTAAGGTCACACTTACTAGTCCCATTTTCATCCCCAGAGCCAGGTTCAAAAAAGGTTACTTTTCTTCCATCCCCTGGTTTCTTTACTGGTGTCTTAAAGAAAAAAAAAGAAAGAAAAAGGCCATGAACTTAAATCAAACCATTGAGATCTCTGCTGCCGCAGCCCAACACTACAAACTCCAACCCAAAGGAGGCAACAGACCTCACGTTAAGCCCCCCAACAGTGAGCACCTGTGCCGGCGCACGGCCCTGTGCGTGTGGCTGGTGCTGTACTCGTACGTGACGCGGAAGCACTGAACCAAAAGATGCTGGGTTGGCAGAGCCTCCAAGGGGAGTGAAAAGCTTTAGCTGGAAGCAACCAAATGATCAAGAATATTCCAATGAGAAAATCAGAAGACCTTTCCAAAGAGAGTGTGTGGGTGAGGGAGTAACACGTCGGGACCTACGCCCAGTCTGATGAGTATTTGGGGTCATGGTTATTAACCATGTGGTCCCGTGGTGCCTTTCTCCCTATCTCGTTGATAAACTGGCAGAACTGAGGTGTCCTGATTTCAAGTTTATCCCAACAGGATGAGTCAGGAAGGACATCTGAGGCTTTCCCTGAGTCCTTGTCATTCCTGGTGCAGGAATTTTTCAATGTGGGATTACTTTCATCTAGTGTTCAGCTTACATTAGAAAAAGAACTCCCACAGGAAAGTGCATTTGGCCTAATTCTAAGGTCGCGCCACTGCATTACCCCAGAAAACGCACAGTGCGCTCCACAGTTAACAAAAGCATTATTTCATCTTAAGAGTACAAACCACCCAGAACCACTCATGAATTTGAAGTAGATTACCCATCACCTGACAAATGCAGAGGACCAAGAGGCCCTCCCGCGACGCTGCTTCAGCCCACAGAGATACTAAACAGTAAGGACCTGGCCCAGAGCCTGGCTCACAGCCACGGACCGTGCATACTGGAGTGGCCCAAGTGGACAAGGTTCTGTGTCGAGGGTGGCTCTACTGCCCGAGGATGAAGCCTTGCCATGAGGCCTGCCCTTGCAGGCCACTGGCAAAGAGAGCCCTAGCACTCACCTTCTCCTCCGACTTGAGTGCTGGTTTGGTGGGCTGAGCCTGAGGAACTTTGAAACCCAGGATCTCCAGCATGTTTTCAGCTGCATTGCGCTTTGCCACCTTCTTGTTGGTGCCCGTCCCTTCTGCAGTGTGGTTTCCCACCTTCACCTGCATACATTAATCACAACACAGGCCAGTGCTTAAACCTTCTGAATAAAGACAGGCAGAAGTTGGTGTGCTGCTAAGAGCCTAGCAATTATCAGAAGCTGGATGACTTCACAGTGGTGCCCAGGAGCACACCTGCCCCAGTCTACAGGAGTCAATCACTACCCGTTCAGCAACTCAGCACTGCTGTTAAACACGGCCATTAAAACAGGTCAGGGTCCAACTGTTTCAACACACAGCTCAGAGTACTCACATCCATCACTTCCTAACTGGAATCCATTCAACAGTTATCTCTGCCCTTTGAGGGTCTGCCCATCTAGATATCGGTATGATGGACATCTATTCCCAACTCTGAGACCAGAGGTGTCATTTGATAGCCTGTAATCAGTCACAGTGGGAGTATTTGTACCACAGAGACATACAAATATTCCTATCACACATAAGAAAGTGCTGGAGGAAAGGTGTATGGAAATTAAGCTTAAAAGCAAGGAGGGCCCAAAGTCATCCCACTGTACCTAGTACAAAAAACCAAACATCAAGTCTTTTTTTTTTTCTTTTTGAGACAGGGTCTCACTATGCAGTTCAAGCTGGCCTTGAGCTCACTTTGTAGCCTAGGCTGGTTTCGAACTCACATCAATCCTCCTGCTTCAGCCTCCCAAGTACTGGGATTACACCACACCCAGCTTCACAAGTCTTCAAAGACTTCCTATCCAGTGCAGCACAAAAAGCACCCACACTGACTGTTTACAAACAAGCCAGGTCTTCAATGTTTAACTTTCACTTTACTTAGTAAAAACTAGTTTTCATGCTGGAACTAAAATCTCAGGTCTGAACTATGGTTTTGTCAAAAACATGAGCTAAAATGAACAGCAGTAGAGCATTATGTGCTGTTTGACTCTATAACACTACTGTTGGTGACCGTCACACTGAAGTTGCAGGTATATGACATTTACAATAAACAGTATTATATATAAGAAACTGTATGCTATACATCCTTTGTAGCAGTAAAATTTATATTACACAAATGCTACGTATGCGTATTTGTGTCTACTCTCACACGTACATTCTACTTGCCAAGACATCTTCCTTATGAATGGGTTTATTTTGCAGTGCTGGGGACTAAATACATGGCTTTCGCACTAAGGTACATCTCAGCCCTCTTTTTTTTTTTGAGACAGGGTCACACGAAGTTGCCCAGGCTAGGCTCAAACTTGCAATCCACCAGCCTCAGCCTCCCAGAACGTTGGAGTTACTGGCATGTGCCATCAATCCTGGCTAAAGCGGGTTTTACGCATGCTCAGCTGTGCTCTTCAGCAGCACATATACTAGCATGTTCAGCACATTCACAACCTCCTTCCAAGCTGGTCCTGACCACAGGGCCTGGCTGCTAAAACCAAAATCCCGTCATGAGCACTTGGCCTGCCGAGAGCTGGCCTAGGTCTGATTCTAATATGGCTATCTACCAACTACCTTACCTCTGGCAAAATACTGCTTTCTTTCCAGCAAACTGCAACTTAAAGAATGGAAAGATGACTCCTTTTCCTAGCTTCTGACCAAGTAAAAGAAACACCCCAGGATAGGGGATGGTTCTTTATGTACCGCACACTGCTACACAAAAATGAAGTACAGCAGTCGCCCTTATCTGCGAGGGGTTCACTCCAAGAATTCCCCTGGAGCCCTGACACTGTGAAGAGCACCAAGCCCTGCACACTATGCAAACACGAGCACTGTACTACCCCGACAGGCGAACGGATGCCAAGAAAGCTACTGTGTGATTAACAAGTAGGTGGTTACACAGCACACATATGCTGGGCACAAGGGTGTTTCACATTCCTGTGAGCCACAGCGGATGGCTCGAGATTTCATCAGCCTGCTCAGAATGGTGCACAATCTAAAGCTTACAGAGTACTGCTTTCTGAAATTTTCCTTTTAGTATCTTCAGATTTAGGCTAACCATGGGTATCTGAAACCCCAGAAAACAAAACCGCCTAGAAGGCGAGGCTACTGTATTCTTTTTTCATTAAACACACACACACATTATTATGCTAGGTGTGGTGCTGCATACCTATAATCTCAACTACTTGGGAGGCTAAGACAGAAGAACCACAATTTATGACCCACCAGGTGCAATGAAGACAGCGACTCACCAGCACCCTCTCCATGTACACACGGCCTGTCCCCACTCCTACCTGTTGGCAGGGGGCAGTGCTGTGCTCTGCAGACAGGCCTGCAGTGTAAAGTCCTCACAGCCCCGAAAGCAAAGTGGTCCTGTGACAGCAGTGTCTGATGGCACGCTGTGGCTCGGTGGACCCGGCCTCTTCCGGAAAGAACCCAGTCCCCCGATCTGGGACTGCCATGGTCAGAGAAGAGCTGTCCACAGCTGAGCCAACCCACCTGCATCACGAACTCCCTGCGACGGGGGAGGCCTCGCTCTGTGAGGAGAATGTACTCTGGTTCCTTCTCCTTTTTGGCCTGCTGGATCTGGGCCAGTCTGCTAATCGGATTCATCCCCTGGCCGTATTCTGGGCTTGTCTGTAACTGAGGAAAAAACAATGCAGACACTGTTTGCCGTATCACTCACAGAAAAAGCCTGGTCAACTCAGGTCAGCACATGCCAGGAAACAACGGGTTTTATATTTATGTAATGGCTCAGAATTAGTCAAATCTTTTTTAACCTTATAATATAAAAAAATGCTTTATAACTTTCTGTGATTATTCAAAGGTGATTTTACGGCTTTAGGACATCAATATTTCACTATCAAAGGCAAGCATCTTTGCAATGCTTTTTTTATGGGTCTCTTGCGATGTTACCCAGACTGATCTCAGACTCCAAGCAGCTGGGACAACAGACCTATCCTCTCAGCGTGCTGCCTCAATGCCTGCAGACAGCATACAACTTGTGCACATCCTCTCGAATACTACCATCGTCTAGATTACGTGTTACATATAACACAATATAAATGCCATGTAAAAAGGTATCATACTGCGTTGTTTAGGGAGGAACGACAAGAACAGCAAGGTTCTGCACGGTGAGTACAGACATGATTTCCCCCAAACTATTTTCAATCCCAGGTCTGTTGAATGCACAGATGGGAAACCCATAGATATGGACAGCCAGGGGTACTATGATGGGTTCCCACCTTTCTGAACAGTGACTTAAAATCCAAAAACCATTAAAAACTTTTTAAAAGCCTCAAGCTGATGCTTCATGAAAAGAAAAACCTAAAAGCACCAGCAGCCACCTTCTGTCCTCTGAAATCCTCACCCATGCCACCAGGCTGGAATGATTTCCAGGATACAGTAAGTGAAGAAAGGAAACTGTTGTGTACAATACCAGAGCTTAAGGAAGAAAAAGCAGGATCTTGATATAGCAATAAACTATAAAAATCACAACGGAATGTCCCCAAGTGGCATCTGTCCTTTTCCTGGTAGTAAGAAAGGAAGCCGTGGGGCTGGGGATTTAGCTCAGCGGCAAAAGCGCCTGCCTGGCAAGCACAAGGTCGTGAGTTCAGTTCCCGGTACCGGAAAAAAACCAAAAAAAAAAAAAAAAAAAAAAGAAAGGAAGCCGTGCAATGCTCTGCCACATCTGCCTGCCAGTGTGGCTCCAAGCAGCAGGAGTCAGCAGCTGCCCCTCCCCCACGCTGCCCTGGGGGCCTCCTGCGCCTCAGGACTTTGAACTGCCCGCAGAGACAGAGGCTCTGCAATTCAACCTCGTGCCTGCAGATGGCACACAGGACCCTGTTCCTTGTGGGGACTGTCAGGACTCGAGGAGCACCTCCCTCTCCGGAGGGGCAGGCACCCTGCAAGTGTCCTACTGGACTGAAGCTGTGGCCTCATCTTGAACGGCGGCTCTTGTGTGGCATCTGTAAAGGGACTGCCAGCCGGGCATGTGACACTGAGTTCCATCCCCCTGTATGCTGGGGAAGCAATCAGCCTTCTAAACGCCCAACCATTCTGGCAACAAAAAACGCCCCTTCATTCAGGAAAGTTCTCACCTTGCCTGTAGGTTTGGTTTTCTTTTTTATTCTTGGCTTCACTCGCTCAACTGCAGGCAGAGGTGGCAGCTTCTTCAACTCCTCAAGAACGGCAATAGCAGCGTTCTTCTTGGAAATCTTCTTGCTCTTCCCTTCCCCTTCCCCTACAAACTCCCCAACTGAAACCCTGGTCACAAAGCTCTTCATGTGGGGTGGGCCGCTCTCCCGGGCCACCTGTGTCAGAGGGAAAGACTGAGTGAAAGCGTGACAGACACTTGCTAAAAGCTGCGGGGCACACTGGTTGGCACACTCTCCTCTCGGGAAGCACGGCTGGGGGGGCACTGAGGGCAGGGCACACCACGTGACGGTGCATAAACGTGGACGAAAGGAAGCGGCGAGAGCTCGGGATGCTGCTGCTTCCCTGTCCTCCTGCTGTTCAAACTGGTTTGTGTTCTTGAGTCTGATGAGTCCAGAACAGTTTAGCCTGAAAGAGACTTTTCCACACACATCCCCTATCAAATGGTTCTCCTGGCCTTGGGCTCACAGCTGTTCTAGAAAAAAAGAAACTGGCCCAGCAAAGCCCAGAAATCACTGCAGCACAAAGAATTACAAGTTTATTTGCTCTGAGCTTGCTTCCAGCAAGACTGGGCTTATTAAATACTGGTTGCTATGCAACACTAAGAAGAATGAGAAAAATCTCTAAGCCCCCATAAAGAGTAAATTCCAGCATATATCAAGTTTAAAAAAAAAAAAATTGAACTACAAGAGTTAACCTTAGCCAGGTATGGTGGTGCATGCCTATAATCCCATCATCCAAAAGGTTGAGGCAGGAGGATTATTGCTAGTTCAAGGCCAGCCTGGACTACACAGTGAGACCGTGTCTTAAAAAAAACAAAAACATTTAAAGAACAAAACAAAACCAAAAAAACCAGCCAGGTGTGGTAGCACACACCTATGATCCCGCACTCGGGAGGCTGAGGCAGGAGGGTCACTGTGAGTTCAAGGCCAGTCTAAACTACATAGTGAGACCTTGTCTCAAAAAAAAAAAAAAAAAAAAAGTCAATCCTAATTTAAGAGTTAAGAAACAAAAGACTAGGGCTGGCGATATATAGCTCAGCGGCACAAGTGCCTGCTTGGCAAGCACAAGGTCCTGAGTTTGATTCCAGGTACCCCCTAGCCAAAAAAAGAAACAAAGATTTTATAGCTATATTCCAATATGTGCACAAAAATAAATATAACTATGTGATATGTTTATTTATGCAAAAACAAACATAAGAGAGACAAAGGAGAAATCAATGTAATTAGTTACCCAGAAGATAGAAGGGACAAGGGCAGGAAGGAGATGTGAATCTTCAGTATAGTTTTGATTTTCAGAACCATTTGCCATTTTACATGTTTAAAACAATGAACTGACAAAGATAGGAAGGAACCTAAAATTGAACAGAAGCAGAAACCTGACTTTTAAAGTGACCACATTACCACCACCTGGAAGGGAAATAAAAATCAAGGCCAAACTACATTAGCTAGGACACTCATAAAAAAGTAATGTGAGATTTGTATTACTAGATTTCAAGAATTACTACGAAGTCATAGCAGCTATATTATCATGATAATGCAGAAAAAAATCAACAGAACAAATTGCAACAACAGACTCACAAATATATAAGTCACCTGATTTCTAGCAAATATACCAAAGCAAGTAAAAATATTTTTTAAATAGTACTTAGAGCAGCTAGCTATCCACATGGGGTGGAGGGTGGGAATCAAACCATAATCTCTTATTCACACGATGAATACAAACTGACCTTCATCATAAACCTAAATGTGCAAGCCAAAACAATTTTTAGAAAACCTCATGACCACAAAGTCAGCAAAGAGTTAAATCTGAATGACACCTACCATAAAGAAAAAACAATCAGGGGCTGGGAATATAGCTCAGTAAGTGCCTGCCTGTCAAGCGCAAGGTCATGAGTTCGATCCCTGTACCGCAAAACAAAACAAAACCAAAAAATCAGAATTCCTCAAAAATTAAAAATCCCCCATCAAAAAAAAAATAGTATTTAAAAAATGAAAAGAGCTCAGCAGAACTGGTACACACAACTTTAAGTTCAGCTTGGGCAACTTAGTGATTTAGTGAGATTCTGTCAAAAAACAAACACAAGAACAAAAAAACAGCTGATGAAACTGTGCAAAGGCCGCTGAATTCTACCTGGCATGGGGGTGGAGGGAATAGTAGTCCATAGAATGGGAGAAAATAATTGTGTGTGTGGAAGAGGGGGTGTATCTGACAACTTATGCCCAGGATATTTAAACAACTTTTACAAGTCAACATAAAAAGACAAGTTACTCACCTGAAACAAAACTGGCAAATAATACTTGGAAAGTACTTCACAAAATAAAATCTCTAAATGGTCAATAAGCATATGAAAATGTGTTCTGTGTATCAGTCATCAGAGAAATGAAAATTAAAACTACTAGAAATTGCTAACAAACATACACACCCAGAATGATGGAAGTTTTAATTATTTTTTTTTCCAGCACCGGGAACCGAACTCACAACCTTGCGCTTGCCAGGCAGGCACTGTGCCGCTGAGCTAAATCCCCAGCTCCGAAAAATTTTAAAACTTACAAGGGTGTGGCTAAGTGATGAAGTGTGCAATGCTCTGGGCTCCATCCCCAGGACCACCTCCCCGGCCAAAAAAAGACTGACAATATCAAGTATCAGCAAAGATCACTTGGGAAAATGGGTGATTTTTATTGAACACCTAGCCTATGATCCAGTAATTCTGAGTACATGGAAACACAAGAAGACCAGTGTAAGGATTTCATAGCAGGTAAGGACTCATAACAGCCCAAATGTGTAAAGAATTCAAAGGTCCATCAAGTGGGTAATATATTAATTAAATGTTTCACATTCATCCAATGGAATACAGCACTGCTCAGGAATAAACTGATACATATATATGTATCATTCATATATAGATAATATCACATAGGAACTCAAATACAATCTAAATCTACAAACAAAGAAAACTAATTCATGGTGATAGAATTCTGAAAACACTTTCTTTTGGGTAGAAATTAACAGGAAAAGGCCAAGGGGAGTTTTCAGAACTGTATCTTGCTCTAGGCTGTGAGACACAGTTTTGTATGTATTTTATGTCAAAATTTATTGAACTCTGCACTCAAAATTCGTGTATCTGATGTAAAACATATGAGTACACTGCCAATACTGGGAAGAACGAATTCAACAACTGAACGCAGTACCTCCACCATCATCTGTGGCATAAAGAAAAAAGATACTACAGAAGTTTTTCTTTTACACTAATAATAAAGAAAAGAGGTTTGTCTGTTAGCTCACTGCAAAGGTATCTTCAACACCTGGCTTAAGGGGTTTGTTATTGATGCTAGGGGAAAACACACTCATGGCGGGAGCCTGATTCTTACTGTGGGAAAAAGGAGACTCAAATATAAACTAGGCCAGGGGTGCAACTCAGCTCAGACTCATGAGGCCCCGGGTTCAAACCTCACGACTACGATAGGAAGGGATGAATGAGGAGCGGCGAGGAGCACCCTGTGCTGCTGACCGCAGTTACAAGTTTGGAATCTGAAAACTACGTGCATTTCCTCGCTCCATCTCTAAGAGTCTAGAAGGAGCAAGTCTCCCAGCAGTGGTCAGCACGCCTGGCCCCCAGAACTGCCAGAAATTTCCATGTTTTCTGGTGCCAAAGCAAGAGCAGGAAAAATATAAAGACAAGACTTTTTTTTGTACCAGAAAGGAAGGAAGTTCTGAAAATCTGAAGAGGAAGTGTGAAGGGAACTTAATAATAAACTGTAAAGGAACACAGTGAGATATCCAAATACCAAAAAACCCAAACCAAAAAAACTATGACCCTTTCCTCCCAGTGTAAGTAAAAATTCACTCACAATGTATCGTAGATTTAAATTAGAGCAATCAGGTGTGGTGGTGCGTGGTGCTGTAACCCCAGCACTCCAGAGGCTGAGGCAGACGATAGCTGTGAGTTCAAGGCCTAGGCTACCTAATAAGCCTGAACTTCATAGCAAGAGAACCTATCTCAAAGAAATAGGGAGATAAGAGAAACATAATGATACTTCTAAAAGAAAACAAAGAATGAACTTAGGTTAGACAATGGTACCTTGGAACGTAACAATCATGAACTATAAAAGGAAAATCTGGAAGCTGGGTGTACTCAAGCAAGCTGGTATTCCTAGCTACCCAGGAGGCTGAGGCAGAAGGATCCCAAGTTGAAGACTAGCCCACACAACTCAAAGACTCTGTCTCAGAATCACATTAACAAAAAGAAAAGGAGAACCAGGAGCATATCTTAGTAGTAGAACATTTTCATACATGTGTGAGGCCCAAGGTTCAATACCTACAATGCTGAAAGAAGGGAAGGAGGGAGTGGCTGGGCAGATAGATCAGTGGTTGAATGCTTGTCTAGCATGCGCAAGGCCCTGGGTTCATTCCCCAGTACCAAAAGAAAAAGAAGAGAGCTTGCATTTAGAACACATAAAGAATTTTCAAAACTCTGTAATAAAAAGACACTCAAAAAAAGTTAACCAGGCATGGTGGAGCACCCCCATAATCCCAGCACCTGTGAGGCTGAGGCAGCAGGTCTGCTGGGAGCTCAAGGCCAGCTTGGGCTATAGAATGAGGCCCTGTCTCAACCCCCAGCCCCATGTTGTAATATGTTTTCTTCTTAAAAGGCAAAATTATACAAACAAAATTCAGATCAGTGGTTGCCAGAGGCCAAGGATGGAGGGAAGAAATTGACGGTAAAGGGGCACAGAGGAACTCTACAGAGTGAAAGACAATCTGTATCTTGACATTAGTGAGGAATACACAACTTCTACTTACTGTAATATGCCAAACTATAAAAAAGGTGACTGTTACTATATGTAAACTACACCTCAAGAAATCTGACCCCTGCTAGTGGCAAAGCTCTGTTAAGGGCACAGGAGCCAGCACAGAGGGCAATCGGGAGTCAGAATGAATGGCAACAATGAATCGATGCTCTGAGGAGAGGAAAAGGAATGCATCCGTACTGATGCAAAGCAATGTAAGAGGGGAGCAAGAAAAGCTGCTCTTTACAGTGGAATGCTGGTGGGGGCTGGGGATTTAGCTCAGCGGCACAGCACCTGCCTGGCAAGTGCAAGGTCGTGAGTTCGATTCCTGGTACCAGTAAAAGACCAAAAAAAAAAAGAAAAAACAAACCAGTGGAATGCTGGCTTGAAAACACATCACTCTGACTCCTCCCACAGTGATGGGCAACACTGACCAGGATCCTCCCTGACCTCAGGAACACTGGGGAATCCGGGAGGCCACAGCCTTCAAGGGTCTCCCCGAACCTTGTGGGAGGAAATCAGAGGCTCCCTGAAGGGAGCACATATGGTGTGGCGCACAGAAACTAACGGATAAAAGTAACATCAGCAACGCTGGAACAACTGACATCTTGTGACACTTGAGAGTAGGACAGTATCAACCACTCCAGTGGTGGTTCTCAGAAAACACACAGCCAAGCTGCGCATGGTGGCGCCTGCCTGTAATACATAGCGAGACCCTGTCAAAATTCAAGGACAAAGAACCTCACATAACTCAAACCTAATCATGACTAACAAGCCAGACACATCCAAAATGAGGGTCATTTTACAAAATAAATGATCTTTAAACATGTCAGTGTCATGAAACACAAAGAAAGGCCATTACAGATTAAAGGGCATCAAACAGACAGGTCAAGTTCACATAAGGTATGATCTTGTACTGAAAGCTACAGCAGGCAAAACAAAATTCTACAAAGGACATTGCTGAGACAACCGACAAGACAGGAACATAGGGTGTGTATTAGATAACCGTATCATAGCAACACTAAATTTCCTGTAATTAGTGACAAATTTGTGGTCACTTGAGAAAATACCCTTACTCTAAAGAGATACACACTGAAATACTAGGAGTCGAAGAGCATCGTACCTGCTACTTACTCCCAAATGATTCAGCAAAAGTTAAAAATAGACATTAAGATGATACACACACTCAGAAAAAGCAATTGATGGACACACTCCCTGTCCTATTCTTGCAACTCTTCCACAGGTTTGAAAACAAAAGGTTGAAAAAATGATCAGGAAAGAGAAGTGAGCCCAAGAAACAGCTGTCAAAGGCTGAGACGTGAGGCCAGGCAGCTGCACAGCACTACAGAGGCAGCTTTCAGAGTCCCGGGCCCAAACGCTGACAGCACTGATTCCCAGACAGGGCTCTCCACATCCTCCGACCAGGCTCAAGTGCACTGCATGGCCCGCGTGACGGCTCCCTTCACACGCGCGGTCCCACCTGGCCCCTCAGCAACATGTTCACTGTCTACTCCCATCAGGCCCGCACCAGGCTGACCCTCAAGGTGGATCCAAGCCATGCTGGCGTGACCAGGTCACGACTGCCTCGCTAGGACTGCACTGCCAGCACCATTGTGTTTGCTAACTAACACCACATGTTTCATCAGAAGTCCAGCCATATACATTTTCAGAAAAAACTGCACAAATGGCTATTGTCTCTTCCCATTTAATAGCCAATACAGCCTCCTATGTGAAGCTACTACCCAAAATTTTAAAAAGTAAGGACCATGTTCACTTACTCAATTATTCCAGAGCATCTGACACATGCCAGGAAATCTACATGCAGCAAAAAAGGAGCCTTTGCTCAATCTAAGAACGAATGTGAACTTTATGTAATTACTTACATTGACAAAACTGCCACCAGCACAGGAAAACTGTTTCAAATTACTACTTTAAAAGATACTAACCACCAGAGGGCGCTCCTACGATTTCTCTTAGATAAATACTCTCCAATTCCCGGTTTCACGTTACAGATTCCTGAAGGGAGGGATCAAAGTCAAGTCCTGAAATCTAAACAGAGTGGAGGTGGGAAGGAACCAATCTGGCCTCCAGACTCTACTGGCCAAAAATATAAAATGACAATCTCTCACTAAGCTTCAAGAAAGCCCTGTGAGTCTGGCAAGGCAGCAGCTGGTGTGAATGGATGAGGAACTTCGCAGGACTCCAGGGCCCTGTCCTGAGCACTCAACTCTAGTTGAGCAGTCAACTCAACTAAGGTGACCTGAGAAGCCAGGAATCTTTCACACTCCCTCCAGTCTTTACAAAAATCCATCCTCCTGGCATACTCACCCCTGACCAGGGAAAAAAGGGAAGGGACACTGCTTCCTGCACTGCTTCGTGTACCCTGTCATTCTGTCTGTCCTTCCCCTCTCCTTCCCAAATGTGTCCTTACCTTCTCCGAGGAGAAAGGCCATACAACCACGCTCTGACTCCAAAAGGGAAACAATTTTATAAACCTACTCTCAACTGTAGCGGGGCAGGGGTAGGTAGGGGGGTGTGGGCGCCGTGGTGGGAACAAGAAGCATCTTTGCATATAGGCCAGCCCCGTGAGCCAAGTTCATCTCTCCACCCCACCACCAACCAGGATGTGGGTCAGAAACCATCACCACTCTCTGCAGGCAGAGAATCTGGGCCAAATACTAGCACATCAGAGATTGTACAACTTTAGTAACAGGTATGAAACTGTGGGGGTCTCCTATAACTGCAAAAGCAAGGCTACAAAATTAAGTATTCTACAAGGTAGTACACTTCAGAAAGACTTTTTTAAAAAATCCACAATCAAGCGTGATATTAAATAAACTGCCATATGTCAAGCCATAAAAGAAACTTTAAAAATCCTCCTTCCTCTTCCTAGCCTATCTGGACTACGCTGTCTTTGAAAAAAACATATGTTACATGTGCTTTAACTTCCACTTTGAACAAATAACCCATTAACTGTTATTTCACAAAATTCCCAACAGCAAATGAAGCATAATGACAAAGCTTATGTCCTCTTTAAAATTATCTGACAAGATTTTTGAGACCACTAAGAGAGCCTTAGTACTGTAGAGGTAAAGATGAAAGAAACAAGCTCTCTGTCAGGAAGAAGACGTGTGTGAACAACATTCCACAGACCACTTCTGGAAAGTCAGAGACCAACTGAGGCCACACTTGATGCAGCCAGGAGTCATTCATACCCCTAAGGTAAGGGCTTGTGGGAAAGACAATACATACTGTACTGCTTTGCTAAACATAAAGGCTGAATCTTAAATTTAAAGGTTCATATTATTTCAGCTGCTATTTAAAGGGGAGAAATCATTCCTATGATGAATCCTAACAGGATTTTAAAGTACCAAATCCTACATGTAAAATAAGCTTACCTCGAAATTCACAGGCAAGTTCCGCTTAAGTGCAATCTCAAAAACTTGACTTATTTCAGATTTATTAAGATTTTCTTCTTCTGATTCTCTTCCATTCATCTAAAAGAAGAATAATTGTCTAGTAGTTAATTTTTAGTAAAACCATCAACAGTTTAGTTATTATAACAACCCTTAAAAGCACTGAATCTTGGCTCTACATATTTAACAAGAAACTAATGACCAAGGCCACATTAGCTCTAACTGTATGGGCAATGTTACTACAACCATGCATCACTGAATTTTAAAGGTTAAAAGTGTCCTGTCAACTGTGGGACAGACTATGTTTCATAAACTCACCATAAACAACTGCACAGAACAGTCCTTTGGGTATAAACAGCCCAGCTTCTCGAATTGTTAAGCTACAGTTTGAAAAAAGCCAAATACAGACAGATCTGTGCGGGACAGGGCAAGTTCAGAAACAGGTCTTCATCTTAAGTACACAAGTTTCTTATTTTGTTGTCAGTCTCTGGAAACCACTTTTGAAAAGAATGCAGTGAAACAGAAATTACAAAACTTCCACGCATCTCATACTTCGCACAGTTGGCAAAAATCCAAAATGCAAACTAATAAATTCCCCTCAACAAGGGCGGAGAGTCTACCTTTGTAACAGGGTTCATTTCTAGTTCTCCTGTCTGGGATGGGCTGAGAGAGGAGCGGGCCCTCCTCTCCGCGTGCTGGTGACAGGCTGTACTGTGCTGTGCTGCAGCGAGGGCATGAGAAAAGCAGGTGAGGCCCACAGCAGCAGCAGTCTCCAGACATGGCGTGAGAGCTCTTTTTCCACACTGTTGCTGTTCAGTTGTCAGGAAATTTATAAAATCCTATTTCCAAGGTTGGAACTATGTGATAGGAAGCCGCATCTGAAATTGGTAACTAGGCAAAGGACAGGACTGGCCAAGATGTTACACGTGTACATTTCCTGAAGTTCATCAGGTACATCCCATCCACTGGACAAGTATGAGAAAGCTGTTAATTAAATGGAAAATAGAGCCAGGCGTGGAGGCGCACACCTGTAATCCCAGCACTTGGGAGGCTGAGGCAGGAGGATCACTGCGAGTTCCAGGCCAGCCTGGGCTACAAAGTGAGCTCAAGGCCAGCCTGAACTGCATAGCGAGACCCTATCTCAAAAAGACCCAAAAAAGAAAAATAAAAAATAAAATAAAGAGCAAAGACAAAACAAAAAAGATGTGCAAATCACACTTCTGAGAAGGGATTGATATCCAAAATACACAAGGAACTACAACTCAACAATAAAAACTCCAAAAAGTGGGAATTTCTCCAAAGATATGCAAATGGCCAACAAGTACATGAAAAGATGCTCAACATCATTAGGCATTAGAAAAATCTGTACTAAAACCACAATTAGATACCACTTCATGCCCATAAGGAGGGCTGTTATCAAGAGAACAGAAAACAACGTGTTGATGAGGACGGGAAGACATTGCCAGCCTTATGCACTGCCTGCCAGGGGAAATGCCAAACAGTACAGCTGCTACAGAAAGCACTTTCAGCAAGAATTAAAGAATCTCAAGACGGTCCATCTATTCCGCACCTAGAAGAATGGAAAGCAGAGACTCAAACAGGAAATTTGCACCTACACTGTTCATCCCAGGATTGTTCACAGCAGACAAAAGGTAAACAATCCAAATGTCCATCAATGAATGAACAGATAAAATGTACAATTAACTCTTAAAAAGGAATGAAATTCTGAGACACGCTATAGAATGGATGAACCTTAAAGATATTATAAGTGAACTAATAAACCAGACACAAAAGAACAAATACCCACTTACGTGTGAGGTTCCTACACCAAGTAAACCATATGTGGAGACAAACAGAGATTACCAGGGACTGGAAGTAAGAGGAAGAGACACTGGCTGTTCAAGGAGCACAGAATTTGTATTTGAGAGGATGACGAACTCTGAAAATGGATACTGGTGAAAGCTGCACAACAATAAGAATCTAGTTAATGCCACTACACTTAAAAAGTAGTTAAAACTTTTATGAGCCAGGTCAGGTATGTGGTGAGCACTCTTAGGAGGCTGATGCAGAAGGATCACAAGTTCAAGCCCCACCTGGGCAACTTAGCAAGACAAAGAAAAACAATGAAGTCCTTCTCATTTTCTTTCCCACTGCAGTTAACCATCTGAAAATGTGAATGCATCTTAACCAGCCTTTTTATCTTAATAGATGAAAATAATATTATAATTTTATGTTTTGAAAATTTACATGCATCATTCTCATTCAGTAGTGTAGCTGGATGCAAAGTCAACACTCAAAAATCAATAGCCTTCCTGCACACAAATAACAAACTCACTGAGAGGGTAGGGAAACAACACCTTTCACAATAGCATCAAAAAAATGAAATACCTAGGAATCAATCTAACGAAGGAAGCAGAAGACCTCTACATTGAAAACAACAGTACTCTGAAAAAGGAGACAGAAGAGGGTATCAGAAAATGGAAAGAGCCGGGGATATAGTTCAGTGGCACAGGGTCTGCCTGTTAAGCCCAAGGTCTGGAGAATTTGATTCCTGGTACCAAGAAAAAAAAAAAAGAGAGAGAGAGAGAGAAAATGGAAAGATATCCCTTGTTCTTGGGTAGGAAGAACCAACACAGTGAAAATGACCATACTCCCAAAATTGCTATACAGATTTAGTGCAACCCTGATCAAAATCCCGACAGCATATCTCACAGAATTAGAGAAAATAATCCTGAAATTCATTTGGAACCAGAAGAGACCTAGAATAGCAAAGGCAATTCTGAGCAACATAGGCAGGGCACAGGGCATCACAATCTCTGACTTGAAATTATACTACAAAGCTACTGTGATAAAATCAGCATCGCACTGGCAAAAAAACAGAGCTGAAGATCAGTGGCTCAGATTAGAAGATGAAGAAACAATTCCAGACATACTTAGTCACCTTATCTTTGACAGAGGTGCCAAACACCTTCACTGGAAGAAAGACAGCCTCTTTAATAAATGGTGCTGGCAAAACTGGCTTTGCACATGCCGAAGATTAAAACTAGACTCCTATCATTCATCATGCACTAAACTAAAATCCAAATGGGTCAAAGATCAAACTATTAAAACAGAAACACTGGGACCAGGGATATAGCTCAGTGGCATAAGCGCCTGCCTGGCAAGCGCAAGTTTCTGAGTTTGACTCCTGGTACCAAAAAAAAAACCAAACAAACAAACGAAGTTAAAACAGAAACACTAAGTCTGCTGGAAGATAGAATAGGTAGAACTCTTGAAGACAATGGTGCAGGCAAAGACTTTATGAACCCCTATGAAACCCCAATCACACAGGAATGTAACAAATAATCAACTAGGATCTCGTCTTATTAAAAAGCTTTACACAGCAAAAGAAACCACCAACAGAGTGAACAGTCAACCCAGTGTGGGAAAAAATTTTTGCCAGCTGTTCTTCAAAGGACTGCTACCTAGAATATATAAAGAACTCAAAAATAAATAAATAAAGCCCCCCCCAATTTAAAGACCCAATCCAAAAATGGGCATCTGAAATGAACAGACACTTCTCAGATGAAGAAGTAGAAACAGCTAGTAAATATATGAAAAACATCATTGGTCATTCAAGAAATGCAAATTAAAACACTGAAATCCCATCTCACCCCAAAAAGTGGCTGTTATCAAGTAATCAAACAATAACAAATGCTGTTGGGGCTGTGGGGAAAAAGGAACCCTTTCCCACTCTTAGTGGAAATGTAGCCTGCTGAAAACACTGTAGAAATCAGTGGGGGAGATTCCTCAAAAAATGAGGACAAGAGGTTCTATTCAACCCAGCTATTTCTCTTCTTGGTATCTTTCCAAAAGAATTAAAAGCCTCATACCACAGTGATATATACATATGCATATTTATAGTGGCACAGTTTGTAATAGCCAAATCTTGGAAACAGCCCACCCACCCATCAACTGGTGAATGGGGTAAAAATGATATAGGGGTTTTTTTTATACAATGGAGTACTACTCTGTCATAAAGAGGGATAAACTCAAGACCTTTCTAGCTAAATGGATGCACCTTGAGACCACATTCTTACGTGAAATAAACTGGACACATTATGTGTAAATAACATTTTTTTTTTCTGGTGTGAGAGCCCAAAAATATAAATAAGGACCAAAATATATCACAAAATATATCACCAAAATATATCACGTGTTGTGAAACAGGAAGAGAATGTTCAAATGGGAAGGAGAACTGGGGATGAGGGAGGGGGAGAAAGGAGAAGAAAAAATGATTTTAAAAAAGGGAAAAATGGAAATAAAGATTTGTAAATAAGGAGGGGAAGTGGGGCTGAAGGGAAGGTGGAGAATGGGAAAAAAAGGAATCAAGTTGTGTCATGTACAGGTACAAATTCCCTACGATGAATGTGATCATTATGTATACCTAAAATGTACCAATAATTAACATATAAAAATCATTTAGAACTGACTTTTCAATATTATAATCTCAAAACTTGTAAGGTTATACTAACAAATGCTACTTTTCTATTCTTTTTTTTTTTTTTCCCTGGTACTGGGAATTGAACTCACGACCTTGCACTTGCCAGGCAGGCGCTGTGCCACTGAGCTCAATCCCCAGCCCCTACTTTTCTATTCTATATATTGAGGTTCCACGCAAGACTGATAAAAAATTATGAGCCTAGCACTATGTTCTAATTTTGAGGCCAGTGGTTCTTAACCACAGCAGTGCTAGAATCACTCAGGAGCTTCAAAAGAAGAGGCACTAGTCTCCACTTCAGACAAATGAACTAAAAATTCTGTGGGTGTAGCCTGGATATCAGTTTTATAGTATTTATTCTTTTTTCCAAAAAATGAGTCCTGAGCCAGGTGTGGTCCTGTAATCCCAGCACTCGGGAGGCTGAGGCAGGAAGACTACTGCAAGTTCAAGGCTAGCCTGAACTGCATAGTGAAACCTTGTCTCAAAAAGACAGAAAGAAAAAAAAAAAAAGTCATGAGGCGATTATACTAGCAATCAGACTTAAGACTGACTGCTCTAAATCACTGCTTCCAAAGGAACTGCAATGGGAAAAAGCAGCCAGGAAAATAAAAATGCAAAGTGAAAAGCGAAGGTATACAATTTATTTAGAAAGGCTATTATATTGCTCTTTTGCATAATTTCCTATATCTACTCTGGACAAAGTATTGCAAATGGGGAAGTAGCAATGACTCCAAATAAATCCACAAATACCATTCCCAGGAAGATGAGGAAAGTTCAGCCAGCAGCCTAAGAGCCACTTAGGTGAGGCCTCCCATCACTGAGTGAGACTGAACTATCACTAAGTGAGAATTACTATTTACAGCAATTTTATAATATGTGGTTCAGCAATAAAATCCAGGCTACCTTAGTAAAAAAAAAAGAAAAGAAAAGAAAACATTCTGAACCTGTTTAGCCTTCCATATTCCAGGAAAAATGGTCATCACCATTTGCTACCTGGCACCAATAGAGACACAGAGAGAGAGACAGACAGACAGACTGCCTGACTGATTTATTTACTTACTTACTTATCTGTTTATTTGAGACAGAGTCTCAGGTGGCCTTCAATTCATTACGTAGTTAACCTCACTATGTAGCCCAGGCTGGCCTTGAAATCATGGCAATGCTCCTGCCTCAACCTCCTGAGTGCTGCGATTACAGGTATACTTTTTTATTTTTCTAGATTTAAAGCTGTTTTACAAATAGTTTAAAGAATAAAAAGACAACATTTTAAAATAGTAAACCCAAATTTTTTTCTGTTTCTGGTTTGGAAGGTATACATGTCTGCTATGGGCAAAGTCCTCTAGTATATGCAAGTGCCTATCACCTGCCATGCCTGAGGCTAGGACACAACCCAGTGTGGGATGTCAGAGTTCAAACACCTCCTCAATAAACTCCAGTCATTAGGACTTCTGATTCTTCTTGTGCTGGTCCTGTTAAAACACCCTACTTTTGAAACAGATTCATTTTGTTGAAAACACAACAGCCATCTTCGTTGCACCATAACTGCAAAACGCTTTCATTTTTTAGCTTTATAAACAGATCAATCCAGTCATTTTTTGTATTTTCATATTATCTATTTCCTTCCCATCTGCTTTGTACATACTTTCTTTTGCATTTATCCACTTATTTTGTGGATAATAAGTGTTAAATAAATGTTGGTAGTCCAACATTTCATAAAAGATGCAAGAGCCAGGTGTGGTGGTGCACACCTATAATCCTAGCACTTGGGAGGCAAAGGCAGGAAGATCGCTGTGAGTTCAAGGCCAGCCTGCAGGTGAGCTCAAGGCCAGCTGAATTGTATGGCTGAGATCCTGTCTCAAAAAACAAACAAACGAATAAACCAAGCAAGCAACCAAGTAAGAACGTTGTTACACATGCTTTTTTTTTAATCCAAACAAGATGCGCCAGGTTCTCCGCAAACTAGTGCATAAGGAAATCCTTTCTGCTGAATAGCTGACTAGATGAGAATTCCATGTTTCCTTTTCATCTGCCATAAAAATGTACTACTCACTTGTCAATTGAGTTTGGGAAAACTCATCTAAGCCATCAACCAAATAACCTCAGTCTGGGATCTCACGCAGTCACTCGAGCTCACTTCTATCTCTGGTTTGTAGGGCCTGCCTTTTTGTGTTCATCTGCTGATTCACCCAATAACTGGAGATGTCTTCCTATTTTCTTCTGTTTGCCATCACAGATAGAAAGAAGTTTTGACTTCGCAGCTGCATTCAATGAAAGGTAAAAAAGGAGACTCACAGTGTCTCCAGTCCTTGTTGGCAGGGCCTTCACGCTTAGCTACATTCTCAGTCCCCTATCTTATTTTTGAGACAGGCTCTCACTAAGTCGCTAAGCTGTCCAAATGGGGCTTGAACTTAACAGTTCTCCTTGTCAGCCCCCAGACTACCATGCCCCCTCTTGTTTCTTGCAGTACAGTGGGAAAGGCTGTGAGAAAGCTAAGGGTGAAGGAACAATGACCATTTCTTCACTTATGCTACCTCTACTCAGGGATTTCACGATTCTTCCAGCTTCTGGCGATTTTTGTCTTTTTTAGCCTATTTGAAAATAGATGATGAATAGTGTTGAAATACGTATTTATGACTAATGTTTGATGTATATATACAAAAATGTTTCAAAACATAGATAAATAAAAAGTAAAAAAAAAAAAAGGAAAAAAAAGTCCAAGGGGCCCATGTGATAATGTTAAGACAGAGTTTCACTCTATTTTAAAAAATCTTGTATGTTTTGCCAGGCATGGTGGTGCCACACACCTGTAAGGAGAGCACTCAGGAGGCTGAGGCAGGAGGATGGCCATGAGTTCAAGACCAGCCTGGGCTACATAAGCAAGTTCAAGGCTGGCCTGCACTACATAGCAAGATCCTGTCTCCAGCAAGGAAAAAAAAAATCTTGTATGTTTTCTCAGTTCTTCATAAGAATTCTTTAAGAAGATAAAGTCAATCAATATTATTCCTTAAAAGACTTGAAAAAGAAAGCTCTCAGGAGGCTGAGGCAGGAGAATCATTCTAAGTTTGAGGGCAACCTGGGCTCTGTAGTGAGTTTACAGCCAGCCTGCACTGTATGGTGAGACCTTGTCTCAAAAAACGAAAGAAAGCTCAAAAGTAGAAAATGAACTGGGCGTGGTGGCACACATCACTAATCCCAGCACTCTGAAAGGCCAAGGCAGGAGGATCACAAATTCAAGCCCAGGCTGGGCAACTTAGTAGTGTCTTGTCTCAAAATGAAAAAAGGGCCAGGGACACAGCTCAGTGTGAAGAGCCTGGGTTCGATTTCCAGTACCAAAAGGAAAAAAGAACAGAAGGGAGAAAGGGAGGGAGGGGGAAAAAAGAAAGCTAGGCGTTCTGGACACTGACAGAATGAGGATTAAGATCTTCAACTTTAAATTGTATCCCTGTCCCAAGTAAAGATAAGAGCTCAAGACCAGGAAGAGCTGCATTTGTTTTTATAAAAGTAAAAGAGGGCCAGGGACGTAACTCAGTGGCACAGTGCCTGCCTGGCAAGCACAAGGTCCTAAGTTCAATTCCCAGTACCAAAAAAAAAAAAAAAAAGAAAAGAAAAAAAGAAAAAACAAAAAGGAAAGTGCCCAAAAAAATCCCAAAGTGTAATAAAAAATCTTCTGCTCGAATACCAGAAGGAAACTACATTTACAGTTTGATGGCAACCTTCAAAATACACACTATGTACATCCAAACATATGTATATATCCACACAGAGTTGGCTCCTTTTGTTTTCTTGAACACAGCAAGATCATCCCGTATACAGGACAGTCCTACAGCCAACCCCACCCCAGTAGACTGTGGGCCCTTTCAAGCCCAGGTACACAAATCTACCACCCTCTGGTACTTGCAGCCTTTTCCCCGGCAATGGACATGGAAGCTAGCTCCATTTCAGGGACTGCTGCTCGGACCATCTCGCTCCTGAACAGTTCTGATACTGAATAAAAACCATCCTTTATTAGCGTGAACCCTAGCTTAGAACAAAAACCCATGTACTTTCCTACCTCAGGGCCTTTGGTCACAGTTCCCTCTCTGGGAATGTGTTTCAGAAGACAAATAATTTCCTGGGAGGTCTTTCCAGAACACAGTGCCATGACTCCAATCTGGACATTTCAAGTCCTAATCCCTACTAGTCTCCTCTCCCAGCACTCACTGCACTTGCTCAGGTCACTCATGTTACTGTGTGTCAGCTCTACTCCCTAACTGCCACAGGGCCAGGGATGGTGCTGGCCTTTTGCACCACACAGCCTAGCTCAAAGCCTGTCATGGAAGGACCAGACCACATCTGCCCTGTGGAGAGAAAATGCTGGCTCTATTGGCCGTTTTTAGAGAAGGTAAATTGACCCACCATACATCCATATGCTCTACACATTTCCCACAGCAAAAAGGAGCACGTTTTACATGATCATTTTCAATGCTGGCCAAGTTGTGGGGAAACAGGCTGTGTACCTCCTGTTGGCAGGGCTCTGAACTGGGACCACCTTCCTGGTGGAGAGGATGGCCATGTACATCACCACACTTGCCCTGTGGTTGCACAATGCCATTTCTGGGACTGTGGCTCACAGAAATGACTGGATACAACAAAACTTTCACTACAACAATGTTCTTCACCAACTGTTTTGTAAGAGAGAAAACTGAAAAAAAACCTAGCTTTTTGCTTGAGTCCCTGCTAAAAAAATAAAGCTGGTTATGGGCATACAATGCAACACTGTGCAGCCACTAGGAAGTTCTTAGATACATGGTGAATATGACTCTTCCAAGAAATGGTAAGTAAATGACAATATATTCATGACCAACAATTTAGTGAAGAAAGTGCACACTGCACTGTAAGATCCCATTTTGGTAAGACAGGTACATGTATTTACCAACAAAGCCACTGACATCAACCAAGATGTTTATAAGGATCATGTCCAAGTGATAAATTTATGTATTATTTATTTTTTTCCTTCTTCAATTTAAAAACTGTTGTAATTTGCATGCACTACTTTTACAGAAGAAAAATGAGCTAGACATGGTGGCTCTCACCTGTAATTCCAGCTACTTGAGAGCAGAGGCAAGAGGGTCACAAACTTGAGGTCAACCTAGCAACTCAGCAACAGCAAAGTTAAAAAGTGGGAATGTAGCTCAGCTCAGTGGCAGTGTTCTTGATTCAATTCTCAGTATCAAGAGCAAAGGGAGAAAGGGAGGGAGAATGGGAGGGAGGAGGAAGGAAATTAGGAAAGAAGGGAGGGAGGGTGAGACACCCCCCCCAAAATCAAGGGGGCAAAGTATTAGCTAAAGCCAGTCTTCCAGCCTTATGAAAGGCATTGTCTTTAGCCCAAACCACACAGAACTAAATATAGTCCAAGAGGAGGGAAGCCTAGGGGCAACAGTAGATATAAGCTCCTGCAAAGCTCTTTGCAAAATTCAGCCAAGACAATGTGTCCATTTCTGCTCTTAGACCTGTACCTTAGACTCACAGACACAAACAGACTCTTCTCCTTTATAGCAATGTATGATTCCTCCCAGGAGGATTCAAAGGAGGACTCAGAAGTATGGCTCATACTAAGGAGCAATCGTTTCTGGCCCCTGTCTGAGCATACAAACAGTAAGAAAGCAAAAGCCAGAAAGCGGTGCTTTACCTTAGCCCTACTGCGATACAATCATGTGGGTTGGCCCTGAGAATTTTTTTCCTACACTTCTCAAACATTCTAATGCAGACAATCCACACCCCAGTGTTAGGCAATCATCTATCAATTACTGGCTAAAGGAAATGAGAAATACCTGCTCCATATGACTCCAATTACATTAGCACCAAAGTCAAGTAAAAAAGATGAAAGAGACTCAAAGTAACTCAGATTACACTCGGATTCTAGTCTTTTAACAAATCTCATTGAGATTTGTTGAAAATCACTGAGAAACATATCCTTTTAACTCCACGAAATCCTTCTAAGTTACAGCCCAATTCTCTTCTGTTTGGTCCTCAGTGGACCCAGATCTTCTCTAGTAGGATGCATGATTATGCTGGCAAATGAAAATGCAGCATAGTAAGCAAAAACAAAGCACTCCTGCACAGCCAGTCTCAAAGCCCCAGAGGACCCTCCTGTGCCAGAACTTTCGGATGGCAAATGGACACAATGGTCCTCACTCAGCAAGGCCTGACTTATGGTCACCTGGGTCCCCACCTTTCATCATACTCTTAGCCCAATGTTCTGGGAAACATTACCTTGTTCTTCATGAACTTGTTACCTAGGGAAGGAAAGTCAAGTGAATACTCATGGATATTTTCAGGAGAAACTACTGTGTTTAAACAGAACCATGAGCCGGGTGTGGTGGCATATGCCTGTAATCCCAGCACTCAGAAGGCTGAGGCAGGAGGAATGCAGGACATTTGAGGCTACCCTGGGCGTTCAGGGGCAGCCTGAACTGTACAACAAGGTCCTATCTTAAAAAAAAAAAAAAAAAGGAAAAAAAAAGCTAGAATCATGAAATCTCAATGTTCTCTACTCTCCAGGTTTTTTCCTGGACCTTTGGTGACTGGCTTTATAATAAAACTCTATTTTACCAGCAGTAATCCCTAATGCTTTGGTCCCTCACTAACACAGAGCCACTGATTTCTTAAAAATTATATTGCTATTTAATTACAAACTGTGAGAATCTTTCTATCACTGTGGTTTTAAAATATGACCTCAAGCAGGCATGGTAGCACACACCTGCAATCTCACCACTTGGGAGGCTGAGGCAAAAGGACGGCTGCAAGTTCAAGGCCAACCCGGGCTACACAGTGAGTTCAAGGCCAGACTGAACTATATAGTGAGACCCTGTCTCAAAAAGACAAAAAAAAAAAAAATCCACAACCTCAAATTTTTTCATTCTTCTCCAGAAGCGAATGCCCTAAAAGCCATAGGATTATACATTTAAGATGGTCAAAATGATAAGTTTATGTAACGCAATTTTCACCTCAAGGCAAACCAAACAAACAAGCTCTCTATCTGCTTGCTTGGATATGGGTTCTGCACCGGCTTAATCTATACAATATGGCAGAAGGGATGCCATGATTTTTGGGCACAGCCCTCAAGACACTGGCAGCTTCTTCTATTTCCTACCATTCTTGCAGTCTTGCCACCAAGCCATGAGACCGTGTAATCAGTCCTTGCATAGGCCAACTCAGAGAGGAGTGAGATCCCCGTACCAAGGAGCCACTTAGCTACAACCAGCCATGTGAACATGTATCTTAAGAGTAGATTCTCAGGGCCCTGTGAGCCACCACTGCCAAAACTTTATGGAGCAAAGACAAGCTACCTCGCCAAGCCTTGCCGACCTGTGAGCAAAATAAGTGTCTCCAGATGTTTAAATCGTCACTAAGTTCTGTGAGGGCCTGTCATGTAGCAATGGACAACAAGCATTTCTACTTAATAAAAAATGGCTGGTAGAACAGGTCAGAACACTCTCTGTGTACCGTAGATTAGTAGGTCCCAGCAAACACAATCATCAGCACTAAGAACACATCCATACCCATCTCGCAACTCAACAGTCAGTCCTTCTAATGTGTCTGTACCGTAGTCACATCGCTCAAAACAATGCAAAGAGTGAAAAAGGCTTGTGACTCTTTTGCTAGAGACTTAAAAAGGAAAAGAAGGGACACACTACAGGGTATAAAACCTTACAGACTATCAAATAATAAAAATTATGGACAGCTGTCAACATACCTTCTCAGAAAAAGTAATCTGAGGCAATGTCTTTCAAGCCACCCTCCTACTCTGCCCTCCTTACCTCCAGCCTCTCAGGTGGGGGCTCATTCTGCAGGATCCTCAAAGCTTTAGCAGCAGCATCATGTTTCGCAGCCTGTCTCGTCTTTCCTTTCCCATTAAATTGCTGTCCTCCCACAGAAAGTTCAACTTGATAAAGTAAAGGTGGAACTGGGAATGGGTAAAAATACCTAAAAATAAAAGGAAGTTAGGAAAATTACAGTCTCAGGTTGATAAGTCTCTGGCAAATTCCAAATATTTCCTTCATCACAGCCTAATTACACTAGTGCCTGCTTGCTAAAAAAGCCTCCATCAACATATCAGAGATTCTGTGAAAGTTTAAACTGGATTAGAATTGCTACACAGTATACAGTGCATACACAGGATACCTGTGTACTTTGTCTATATAGTAATCCATACTTATGCTCTATAAAATATGTTTTATAAATTAATGAGTTTATTTCTTTTTTATTCGTTTGTCTATTTGGGACAGGGTCTCGCTATGCAGTTCAGGCTGGATTTGCGCTCACTTTGTATCCCAGGCTGGCCTCTAACTCACAACAATCCTCCTGCCTCGGCCTCCCAAGTGCTGGGATTACAGGCATGCACCACCATGCCCAGCTTACATGAGTTTAACTTATAATGCTAGCCTATACTGAAAAAAATCTGAACTCAGCTTTGGCTGAGACAGAAATTAACTTGTTTTACTTTCTCAAATTTTCTCTACTTGCATGCTTCCAGAGGAGGCTCTGAATTGTAAAGCTAGTATTTTTAAGAAAGGATAAAGGGTGCTCAGTAGTGGAGGTGGTGCCCAAGACCCTGGGTTCAATCTTCAAGGCTCTACATTTAAAAAAAAAAAAAAATTAAGAAAGGAATAAATTCTATAAACAAGAGCCCATCGCTCAGTTCCTGGTTTCTTATATTTCAAAAGTTCATACATACACATATGTGTTATGTATGTATTTGGGGTGTGGAGGGTAAAACTAGGGACTAAACACAGGGCCTTCACACTGAACTAAAACCCCAGCCACTGATTAACTGACTGAGACAGTGCAGTTGCCTGAACTGGGCTCAAACTTGGAATCCTCCTGCCTCAGTCACCAAGAATGCTGAGATTACAAGTATGTGCCACCATACCCACCTCAGAATTTACATTTCTAAAATGTCTTTGCCCATCCCCTCCCTAAAGAAGGCAGAATAATTAAAGAGTCCTACTTTGATCATCAATCTTTCTACTGATATGTTTATTATCACCAGCAAAAGATTTAACACATGGCACTTTCAAATTTCAACTAGTATTTTATATGACAAAGCACAAAAGTTCAAAATTCAAAAGTCACCCAATAAAATAATCAGGAGCCAGGCATAGTGATGCACGCCTATAATCCCAGCACTAGGGAGGCTGAGGAAGGAGGATCACTATGAGTTCAAGACCAGCCTGGGCTACATAGTGAGTTCAAGGGCAGCCTGGGCTATACAGCTTTTGTCTAAAAAACCACCACCAAAAAAAAAAAAAAAAAAAGGCTGGGGATTTAGCTCAGTGGCAAAAGTGCCTGCCTGGCAAGCGCAAGGTCATGAGTTCGGTTCCTGGTACCGGAGAAAAACCAAAAAAAAAAGAAATAAAAAACCACCACCACCACCACCACAAATCTATGAATGCTGAGAATGATGATGTTGGGGAATTGTGTTCAAATATGATTCAATTACTCAAAGCAGCTGTAATGATACTCTTCAGCCCCACAGCTCATGAGGAATATGCTCATGCCTTTTCCAAGAAGAGAAGCTAAATGAGCACCAAGATGTTTCCAAAGGCATAACACAGTCAAAGCTTACTTCCCCACTTGGCAGCCCCAATGACAACCAAATGATTATTCATTCCATAATTTATAGAGACTAGGTTAGGGTAGTGATGGCGAATCTTTTAGAGACAAGCGCCCAAACTGCAACCCAAAACCCATCTATTTATTACAAAGTGCCAACACTGCAATTAAACCTGAATACTGAGGTTTTAGTTTAGAAAAAAAAAATTCATACATTTACATCTTTTGTCTTATATTTTCAAATATATCTTACAAAGAACTCAACACAGACATACCTCGGGGGGTAAGCACCTCCTCGCATGTTGTAGTTATAGGTGGACTGCATCCGAGAGTAGGGATCAACAGGCTTATACATTGGTTTTTTTCCAAGTTTCATGCACAGTGCATTTAGCTCAATGGTAGGAGTTATGCTTTCTGTAAAACAAAAATCAAAACAAGGAACTTTTTTTTCTGACATGAGGATTACCACAAAAATTTTAAAAAATAGTACGCTATTAATTCATGGTGCATTACATAAAGGGACCTGAATACTTTAGGGCTAAGCTTTTAGGTCAGGAAATCCAGGAATCTTCTGTGATCGCTTGATATTGTAAGGTATATCAAAGAGAGCAACAATACAGCCCAAGATGGTTTTTTTTGTTGTTGTTCTGTTTTGTTTTGTTTTTTTTGCGGTACTGGGGATCGAACTAAGGACCTTACACTTGCCAGGCAGGCACTTATGCCACAGAGCTATATCCCCAGCCCTAGCCCAAGATGTTAATCCAAGTGAAAGGTACACAGTTGTCAGAAATAAGTTCCAATACACATAAAATTTCTTGCTTAAAAATTCCACATGACCATTCAAATTATTTTAGTGTTAGAGAACTTAACCAATATCACATCAGTCATCTTGACTTACTGTGCTATTGGATTACACTTAGAAGTATGTTTGTACATACCATTTATTTGAATGAAACGTTTATTAAGGACCAACTGGGTGCAAAGTACTGTACTGTGCTAAGCATGAGGGACACAATTCCTGACCTGAAGGGGTTCGAAGAACATAAAACACAAACAACTACAATACAATGGGACACGTCTGAAAGGGGTAAAATGACTGGGAAGGAGGCAAGTAAATCCTATTTGAAGAAGACACAGTCCAGAAAATATTCAGACATCTCCATTGCTGGCATATCAGGGTTTGATCTATGGTCATATTTGTTAGGAAAATCAGTTCATTTTTATTTTATTTTTTTTTTTTTTTT
>NW_004955445.1:8942965-8970654 GCF_000276665.1 Chinchilla lanigera | reverse complement strand
TTTTTGGTTTTTCTCCGGTACCGGGAACCGAACTCACGACCTTGCGCTTGCCAGGCAGGCGCTTTTGCCGCTGAGCTAAATCCCCAGCCCCCTCAGTTCATTTTTAAATACAACAGCAGTAAGTCATTACCTCAGAATAGAAAATACACAGTGTTCATTTTCTGATTTGTTTTCTCAGTTCATCCAATGCATAAATCTTTACAAATCATTTAAAAAGTCAGCCTGGAAAGATTAGTGTTAATGCACAATCACATTTAGAAACAACACTTTCGGGCCGGGGAGGTAGCTCATCAGCACCGTGCCTGCCCAGCAAGCATGAGGTCATGAGTTCGATTCCCAGTACCAAAAAAAAAATTAAAAACAAAAATAAAAACACCACTTTCATACCAAACACAGAACAACAATAGCAATGGCAAAAATCAATTTAAATGTACACAAAAGTCCACTTTAAAATGCCTCCTAAGAATGTACACAGAGAAAAATTTTAAAATGACTTCGTTTTATTAGAAAATTTGTGCAACTAAATTCAGTGCATGAATCAACTTTGTAAGAATACCTTTGGAGTTTGCACAAAGGATCACATCAGTTATCAATCCTTTCTCTTACTAGGATTCTCTTTTTTACATAATTTGTATAGTTGCATTTTAAGTATAACCTGAATCATTTTAAAAGCAGCTCTGACCAATAGAGTTTATCTGCAATAGAGAAATAATTTGAAGAAAACACCACAGAAAAATCGAAGACAACCAGAAAGGTCTGACTGAGATGTTCCACGCTTATCCCTGCCTACCAAGGCCTAGGATAACTACTGAAAGTGCTATGTCAGCCCGAGCCTTCAGGTTAGTGGCTCCCAACTCACCAGACACACCTCTTGATTACTGTTTCTCTGTGCTTGAGGCCTTTGCAGTGGAACTATGTCCTGCTGGTTTGTATGCCAGTGATAAATATTTAAAGTTATTTTCCAATCTTTTTCAGCTATCAGGAGATTTAGTTATCAAAAGTGCTGACAATCAGCACTTCTGATCAACAGATTACATCAGTATTAGGGCTGGAGATTCAGCTCAGTAGCCCAGCGCCTGCCTGGCAAGCATAAGGTCCTGAGTTCGATTCCCACACCACACCCCACAAAAAAAGAAACCTCCCAGATTACATCAATATTACCACACTGACTTGATGTGCTTCCACCGAAAACCTATATGGTATGATCAAAAATAGGCTGTTTCAATATTTCTAAAATTACATTAAAAGATATATTGCCATTAATTCCCCTTTCAAAATACCCTTGCTTCAAACACGTCATCATTCTTGCCACTTTCTGAAGCATTCTGGAAGTCCTCTTTTGAGTCTTGTGTTGCGTTGTTGTGGCTGCCTCAGTGTCTTGAATCTCTTCAAAATGTTTATCTTTCACAGTCATTTTGGCTTTAAGGAAGAGTAAGAAGTTCAACAGCGCCAGATCCGGTGCAAGGCAGGTAAGGACAGGATAAGGACATGCTTATAATATTTTTATGAGTCTGCCTTTCTGCTGGATGGCACTCAGAAACAGAATTCACCATACTTTTAATCATACCTCATAAAGACACTCGTGAAAGAAGATTCCCAAAACTGCTTCAGAAAGAAACAAGAAAAATGGGATAAGAGTATCTGAAGTGAGGGGTAGTATTTGATATGCCAAGAATGGAATATTCTGAGGTGGACTATTGGCAATGTGTCTTTTATTGTAACAAATTTTTAAAATTTAAACATATTATATATTTTGGTCACACCATGCATGTTCTGGACAATCTATACAACCTTCTCAAGGCAAAATGCTTTTCTGAAATTTTAGGAATTATTTAGGGACTGCTCCTTCCCCTACCACCTTTGTAGATCATCAGGAATCAAGAAACTGTGGACTGGGAATCCACTGCTTTATAGAAGTAAGGTTCAGGATTTCTAACAGATAAGCATTTGCCACTGGCAGTATAGGATCTGTGCTTCTGAAAGCTATAAGTTAGTTAAGAAACCATTCATATTCATACTAGATGGGTACCTCCAGATACGCTTTTGAAAGAAATCTGACAGGCTGTCCCATGCATAATACCTGATTCTTTCCTTCCTATGAAAAGGGAACCCCATGGTTTAGGAAATTTTGTCCTTCCAAAGCTTTGGCACCAGTTGTACGGTAGACTTTTAAATACTACTTCACCTTCCCAGTGCCGATCTCCATGTGTACTGTCAACACCTACAATTGGAAACTGTGAACTTCCAATTCAAGAAACCTGATGTTGACTGTCACTTAGACCTTGAATACTTTTTATGGTCACTGTTTAAAAAGCCTGGTCATAGCTGGGTATGGTGGTGCACATCTGTTATCCCAGCACTTGGGAAGCTGCGGCAGGAGGATCACCATCAGCTTGAGGCCAGCCTGGGCTACATAAGCAGAGTTCAAGGCCAGCCTACACTACATAGTGAGACCTTGTCTCAAAAAACCCACATAGGTAGGGAGGTAGGTGGATAGATATAAATAGATAGATAGATAGATAGATAGATAGATAAGACAGACAGATAGATAGACTGGTCACTATCTTATTAATTTATTCCTCCAAGCCTTTTTCCTTTTATGTCTTTATAAGTAGAAAAATCTTCTTCTGGTATCCACTGGTTAGCATTCAATAGCACTACGTGAAAAATTAACTCTGAAACTTGGGGCAAGTACATATGTTGTTACATGTTAAAATAATAAACTCTCATTTAGAATATATCTAAATAGAAACTGTCTTCCAAAATTACTTCTCATGTAAGAGATTTCACAAAGTTGATTATCAGAAACATTGTAGTATCTCATGCAAATTAAGACAAGCCACAGGAGAACTCTCATCTGGAAATATAATCCCATTAGACAAAATTTGAGAAAACCTGGCAAGGTCAGTCAGGTTTTCAAATGTTGCCTTCTACTCTGCCTAATTTTGTCCTCAACACAGGCTGATGAAGGCAAGACTTTCTTCCTTTACAAATGAAAGTAATCCAAGCATACATCATTCTTAAAATTCTGTTACATTAAAATTCCATCACTGGGGCTAGAGATTTAGCTCAGCAGCACAGCGCGCCTGCCTGGCAAGCACAAGGTCGTGAGTTCGATTTCCGACACCCGAAAAAAACAAAAAACAAAAATTCCATCACTACTAAGCTAATATTCTGTTAAAACTTGATGACATATCACCACACAGTGATGCTTAAAAGTCTGGTCCTTCTGAAGAAGCAGCTGGGAAACCTGAGAAAACACCAATGCCCAATTGTGACTAAATAGTACAAGGGGCTGGGGATACAGCTGAGTGGCAAAGGGCCTGCCTAATAAGCTCAAGGTTCCGAGTTCAATTCCCAGTACAAACATACATATATACATAAATACATAGTACAAAGATCATCCAGGTCTGTGCATGTTTAATAAGCTCCAAAGTGATTCTAATACACTCTTAAGTTTTGAAATCACTACTTTGGGACTTAGCAAAATCAACTGGAGCTTTCTTTTTGTTTTGCTTTATCACTAGCTATCACTTTATCTCATTTATAAAAAATGAGAACTTGGGGCCAGGGATTTACCTCAGTGGTGCAGCACTTGCCTGGCAAGCATGATGTTTTGAGTTAGATTCCCAGGTACCTCCCCGCAAAATAAGAACAGGAGAAACATTGGCTTAGGTATGTCTAGATTATTTAAATGTGGTGGCTAAGGTGATGGGGATGGCACTATGCCTTCACAGCTGATTTTTCCTGTACGTCCTAACGTTGAGATTCCCTCAGTGCATAGCTTCCACTAACATGAAAAACTGAACAAATCCTTCATTCCCCTTGAAACATTAGGGATCTCCTGTATATGTTCTGTAGTTTATGAGGTTACACATGTAAGTACCAAATAACAGGAACTTAAAACCCAGGTTGGCCAGAGAGGTCAAAAGGCAGGGATCCGCAATGCAGTGGCATCCCTGGGTCACTCTGGTGATTATTTCACAGAAAGATGCTGAGGGGGGGAAATGATGAAAAGCAAAAGGACTTAATCTCATGAACAGCCCTGCCTTTCTCCAGGACCCTCCCCACCCTACACAGTGTCATTCTGCCTGCCTCCTTCTGACACAGAACATTGGTAGCAAAGTTATAATCTTGGTTTTGATAAGAATTTAAGGTACACCAAACCTCTGATTTCTAAAAAATAAGCCAGCCAGGCATGGTGGCGCACGCCTGTAATCCCAACACTCGGGATGCTAAGGCAGGAGGATCATTGAGAGTTCGAGACCAGCCTGGACTACAAAGTGAGCTCAAGGCCAGCCTGAACTGCATAGCAAGACCGTCTCAAAAAGACCAAAAATAAAAAAATAAAAAATAAGCCAAGAGTCACACAGAAGAGAACTTCTCTTTGAACAACTTGTAGGTGTGAAAAGAAAATGCAATTCAGATGAACACAAAGCCAGTCTACCAGAAGTATCAAGTTAAAAAGTACATATTTCAGAAAATACTAAAAACAGTTTTACTACACAGAAAGTTAAGGTCTGAAGGAAAAGAACTGCAGAGGAAACACAAATTGAAAAAAAAATTACTAATTGCACTCCACATACAAAGAAACACTTCAAATATAGTTTTGCTTTAGAATAATATTTTTGAACTAGCCTCACATGGATAAGAAACATATATTTTTCTTAAATATATAATTGCTTAATAATAATAGCTATTATTTCTCGAGCATGTACTAAGTGCCAGGCATTGCACTTCACACTTCCACATACACTTTCTAATTCTCACAAGAGGCTTATTTTGTAGATACTATCCCTACTTTATAGAAGAAGAAACCAAGGTTCAAAAAAAAAAAATGCTTAACTTGCTCTAGGTCACAGAACTAAAAAAATGCCAGGATTCAAACTGAGATCTGACTGATTGCAAAAGTGACTGACCTAACCATGCTTTGCATGGTCTCTATATATGATAGTGCTTGATGTTATACTTAATCAAATAAAAAGAGAAATGTGATTACATTTAAAGCTTAGGGCTTCCATGTGAAGAAAAATGAGGCATAATGAAATAACTCATCCTTAGTATATTATCTGTGCTGCAACACTTGGATCAGAAATAGCCCAATTCCTTCTCTCTTACTATGTCCCGTACCACTGCCAAAAAAAATAAAGCTGAATATGCGAAAATTAAGACCCTAGGTGTAAATCAGCACAGACGCCAAACAAGTTTAGAAGAATGAACTCAATAACAATCAGCAAAAATTCAAATTATAGTCTATGCTTTATTCTCTAAGATAAGGCAAATGACAAAAATAATTGAAATCAAAGACAAACCAAAATACTCACCTTAAGATCAATTTCTACCCTGCACCATCAAACTTTTTATCTGGGTTGCTAATAAATAGCAAATTTACTTTCTGTTATCCCTGCCCAGTCCACATGCAAACAAACAGGAAAGGAGCCAGAGAAAGGCTATAGAGAGAAGAAAGCTCAGGGCCTTGAAAAAAATCACAGAGTATCAACCGCAGTACTTGGAAATTGTCTCCATTCAAAATCCTAACCAACCACACATTGTTTGGAATTTTAAAAGCCAAACATCCAATGAAAAGCACATATTTTCTTTGAGCTATTTTGTAAGGATGAAAAAAGAAGCAACTCTTCATAAACCTGCACTTTTGAATCTACGGGCCTTAGTAATCTGAAAATATATATTTTTGAATCACATCACTACTTTCAACAACAATAACAAACAAACAAAAAAACAAATCAGAAAGCCAGAATGCATGCCTCTAGTCCCAGCTACTTGGTGAGGCAGGAAAATCCTAAGTTTGAGCCCAGCATGAGCAAACATCTTACCAAGACCCTGTCTCCAAAAATGAACAAAAACAAAACAAAAAATAAATCACAAAACCTTCTGGATGAGATACAAATGCACAGGGTAGACAATATTTACTTTATACTGAGCTGAACCCTGCTCATACAAAAATTCATATTCAGGTTGAATCTTGGTGAAACAGATTAACTCATTCACAAAATACACTGGTTTTTGTTTTTTGGGGGGGCGTTGGGGGTGTCATATACGAAGGAACTGAAAGTAAGTACACTGAAATATAGTAGCAGTATATAAGACTGCTACTCTCCCAAGAATATAAAATTAGAGTGAGAAAAACCTGAAAGTCTAAAGACTTCAGCAGGGCCAGGGGTACAGCTCAGTGGCACAGGTGCCTGCCTGGCAAGCACAAGGTCCTGAGTTTGATTCCTGGTACCAAAAAAAAAAGAAAAGAAAGAAAGAATGAAACAAAGACTTCAGCAGCAGTGATACAAAACTGAAAAGCATGCTGGGAGTACATGCCTAGAGGAAGACACAACTGGGATTATGTCTGCTGGATCAGCTGAAGCTGGGTAACCTAAAAGTATGTTTTCCAAAGAATGAAAACAGAAGTCAAGAATAACTGAAGATGCATACCACTAATCTCAGCACTCTGTGAGACTGAAGCAGGAGGGCTCCAATTTTGAGCTTAGCTTGGGCAAGCAACTTAGCAACATTAAAAACAAAATAAAAATGGGTTGTGGATGTACCTCAGTATGAAGGCCCTGGGTTTAGTTCCCAGTTAGGGGTGCGGTGTGGGGGCGTAAGTATGGACCTGGACCAACACAGACACAACACTAGCAACCCACAGCAAATAAGCAAGGTTTGGATTCCAATGAAGTGCTGCTATTGTACCCAACCAACGACCAACAAGGAGCTCTTCTCAGCACAGACAGCTGGTTGTCATGGCAGCTGTCAGCTACATGTAACCATATCTTAAACATGACTGCCTGTTATTTTCCACAAAGCTAACTTCCCTGGAGCGTTCCTAGTCCTTTCTCCAAAGGACAATGTCCTACAACCTCATCTACTTCGGAATTACATGAGTAAAATGGTGAGGATAGGCAGGAGTTTTATAAAGTCAATAGGATGTGGATGTAAGAGGGCCTTAAAAGAAAAAGCAATAAATCCAAGAGGAGTGACAAAGTCTGTGCACTCTTTTAAGACAGTCACATATGGCAAACCTAGAGAAAAAAGAGTTTCTGGGCATGATGGCAAGTCAAGAATGCTACCCAGTGAGGCAGTCATAGGCTTTCAGGAGACAGAAGCTGCCATGCCACTGAGAGAAGCAGCAGCAACACTCTAGGATTCATAAAGTACAGAAAATGAAATGACAAAGGAGGTAAAATGCAAGGGAAGCTGTCAGGCATAAGGCAGGGCTTGCAAAGAATCTGTTATAAGCTAACTCTGCTATGGAGACATTCACACTGACACCTCATTTTATTTACCTGGTCTTGACATGGGGGGCGGAGCAGAATATCATTTTAAGCCCCTGTCAAGTGTTTCAACTCTTTTCTAGTCAATGTGTATCTTTAGTTCATTTTCAATTTCCTAATAATCAATTAAAATGCTTCTAAGTTTATTTCATTTTTTTAAATCTCTGCTTCTTTTTCTTTTTTTTTTTTTCCAGTGTTTTTCTTTTTTTATGGCTTGTTTTTTTGTTGTTATTTGTTCAGACAGGGTCTCCCTTTGTAGTGCAGGCCAGCCTTGAACTCATGGTAGTACTCCTAGGCGCTCAGCCAAAAGTTGGGATTACTACTGTGTGCCACCACACCCAGCCTTTATTTAATTTCTAACTTCCTCATTATGGTTTCTGAACTGCCTCTAGAACTTCCCAGCCTTACACTTACTTGTTCAAAGTAAAAATTAATTAATGTCAATGTATTCTTTTATATTCTAGTAACTCTGTTGCCTTGTTTAGGATAAAATCTTACAAATATACCAAAAGAGGACCTGCACATACAAGAGTCAGCAGTTCTGAGAAATAACTTTAAAACAGAATTTTTCCATTAAACAATAACTAGCCAAAATGGTACTCACTGTTTAATTCTTTCTGTCAACTACTACTTTATAACAGACTAGGCTTTATCATTTGAATAGTTTTCAATTCTCTTCCTTAAAACTTAAAACTAGGGCTGGGGATTTAGCTCAGGGGCACAGTGCCTGCCTGGCAAGGTCGTGAGCTCGATTCCCGGTACCGGAAAAAAACAAAACAAACAAACAAAAAAAACAAGAAAAACAAAACAAAACTTAAAACTGGTCTGTCAATTTAGGCTTCTACCAAACTCAGATACAACCATTGTTCTATCTCTGGTGTGAAAAACTGCAGGTGGTAATACTTCTTCTACTTCTTTAAGATAAATGATAGCTCCCTACATCTGCAACCTACTTATCAGATCAGAAAACAAGCTGGGAAAACATTTGAAACAGAAGACACTTGGATTTATATGCTTACCTGCAGCTGCACTGGTGGATGTAATAGATGCAGAGGGTAAAGCAGAGTTTTGAATAGGTCTACCTGCATTTTCAGAGGGCAGAGAGCTAGCAGTAGAAGGAATACTCATCAAAGGCTGTGAGAGAAGAGATTGGTTCTTGTTCAGTATTTGGCTCCCTGAGAGAGCAGCAGATGGGTTTTGAACTTGCACTTGAACTTGAGACATGGTCACTTTCAACAAAAATTGAACAACTGCAGGTAAACAGCTTTCAGTGCAGGTTAATTCAGTGCTATGAAGTCTAAAGTTCTACCTAAAAGTTATAAGGGAAAGAAAATAAAAAAGTAAATTATAGAGGAGATATGTAATTGTCAATATTCAGTCAAAACTGGTGTTACCTACTCAGTTATGAAAACAGCACCATTTAGCATGTAGCTATGTTGATTTATTAGAAATATATTTCTCCATGATGTACAGAAAGTTTCCTGGCCTTGTGACATTCCTATTTTTAGAAAGACTGGCAATACGCAAATGTTCTGTGTGTTCATTTTACAAAGAGAATCAGTGCAGTATACTTATTATTGAATATTATGAATTTCAAACTACTGCTTATATTCCAAGGTGCAAATTTTAAAGAAGAGGTCTTCTATAGTACACAGGGTATGATAAAGGTTTCTGGTCTCAAAATTGTGAGAAACTGAAAGTAAAATGGGTTAGTAACACCATTAACTGGTGAATATAAACACTGCTTCCCTTTAAGGGCTATAAGCTCAAATGTTAAGAACTTTCTTTTTTTCATTTGGCTGAAGGGAGGAAATTCTCACTTTTGCTATTTCTTTTTCCTTTCGATAAAAGACGTGCCTATTTTCTTAAGAGAGTTCAGATGATTTCATTATAGACCATAAACCAGAAAACTGCTGTACTCACATCAAGCTGCACGATCCTAAAGAATGAATTTGAAAAGCAAAGGCCATTCTATAGTACTCAGACTACTGCAAGTAAGAGTGGAGAGAAGAGAGGAACAGACTGCACATTGGCGATGTTACTGATGCACCTGGGGGTGGGAACACACGCGTTGTTTACTTCATTTGGCAAATCAGGCCTACAAGGGCATTATTTCTAAATACATTTCAATTTCTTCACCAATCAAAACTAGGAATGATTTTGCTCATTTTTACAGCCATCCTTCAAAAAGCTAAAAATATTTTTAAAAAGTCAAAAGTACTTAAAAATACGCAGTAGCAACGAAAATTTGAAATGACATGTCTCTCAGGAACTAGCCAAACCCAGCATACCAACTAATTAGAAGTTCTGTTGCATAGTAATTGTTGCTTTAACTTTTTGAAAAGTCTCAAGATGAGCTTACAAAGTCAGACCCAGAAAGAGATCAATAGCCAGAGCAGGTCAGTCATTTGAGAAGCTGAAGAGCAAACATTACTGCAGAACCCAAATGAAACACAGTTTACAGTATGACTTGGGACAGCAAAGGCATAAACATTACCTCATTCACCAAAATCCCCAACCCGGCAGTGGTTCCTTGTTTACTTTTGGAATCAGAACAAAATAACAAAGGCGGCCCATTGAAGATCTAGATAATGGTCTTAGAAAAAAAGTTACCAGTATCAAGAAAGAAGTCCAGAACTATTTAGAAGTTAGCTATGACCCTGTTTCATTTTTCTCCTTCAGCTACCAAAAAGTGAACTAATTCTCTCTCCTTTGCTTTCTGACTTCTCCCATTTCCACTCTTTCTAAACTCTAACTTGAGAATATTATTTATTAACAACAACAAAATCACTTATAATGTACATATAACTTTGTAACACGGACCTCAGGTCACAAAGTCAGAAAATAAGCCAAAGCAAAGTATCTGTTCCAGCACCTACCACTATCCAAGAAGTAGCAGCCTGATGCTGCCCTGGGTGGCTCTAAGTCTAAGACTGAATGAACACCTAAATTTAGAAAGGGTGGGGCCCAAAGGGATCCTTTTTGAGTAAGGCTGTTTAAAGCGGGCCCACCGCCAGCATTTCCAGTTACAGTCATAAAAATACATGAACTTTCTAGAAGTTGAAAAAGAATCTTTCCATGAAGATTGCTCCAAAATGTTAACTTCAAGTACACATGAGAGTTATCTATTAACTGGTTAAAACAAGTAGTTAGAAACTGCAAATTAAAAAAAAGTATAAACCCTCCAAGTAAAACTGTATTTTATAAACTTTAAATTTCCAAAAGGACCAATACTAAAATTCACCAAGCAGTGGAGTAGGAGTATAGTTCAGTTTAAGAACACTTGTCTAGCATACTTGAGGCACTGGATTCAATTACTAGCTGGGGGGGCATGGATTTTTAAGACTCGTAAGGAGTACATATTTGCCAATAAATCTGTAGTCACTTGCTAGTTTAGTACTTTTTTGGGGGGGCGGGGCACCGGGGATTGAAGTCAGGACCTTGCGCTTGCCAGGTAGGCACTTGTGCCACTGAGCTATATCCCCAGCCAGCTAGCTTAATACTTCTAAGTGTCTTGTTTAAGTCTGAAAAGACCACATAAAGCAGTGATTTTCGAGAGGGGCAATGGTGCGGGGTGGGTAAAAATCTGCTGATGTCTGGACATATTTTTTGCTACCTGTGAGGGTGGGAGGAAGCCCTACTGATAGCTAGGACAGACATCATAATTGTGAATGGAAAAAGTACATTGTTTAGTCATGTACGTAATTCAAAGAACAAAGCTTTCATTGCTTCACTACAGTAGTGCCTGTAATCCTAGCCCTCTGGGAAGCTGAGGCAGAGGGATGGGAAATTTCAGCTCAGCCTGTGCAACTTACTATGCAAGATTCTGTCTCAAAATAAAAAGTTTAAAAAAAAACGGAGTAAGAAAACTGGGGTGTGCTAGAAATATAGTTCAATGTAAAAGCCGGTAAAGGGGCGGGGCTTTCACTATTGATGTAAAGTTCATAGCAGCCTTCAGCCAGCCAAATCATGGAACTTGGAACTACATCTTCTCACTAAATTAAAATCTGCTATACAACAATTCTTTTCCTTTACAACCTGAAAGATTGTTTTCCATCAGGTAAATTAGGGACTAATTTGAGAGATCAAAATACTTTGCTAGTCTTCTTGAAGAACAGTATTTTACACATAGTAAAAAGAGGTTGAAAAGTTTGAAATGCAAAGACCCTTTAGTTCTTGCTGGAAACACCTTTGGTTTTGAGGTCTGTGCCATGCGGTCATCTCTCTGCCTCCCAGCAAACATTCCTGTTTGAAGGGCTGAAGACATTAGCTCAAGAAAGTATGTTCCTCTTCCTCTGGAGATGTACATTTATGATGCACACATAAGCACCATAACACTAAAAGAAGTGAAAGGAGAGATCTGTAGGTACTTCTTTTAAAAGATTCCTTAATTCCAAATCCCTCTGGGTCCTAACACTGGCTTGGTAACACAAAAATCTTTGCATAAAAACAAAGTCTGTAGTTGCTCTCTAAAAGGCAAAATGGGGTGGCCTACTCTAATCCTTGCTATTCAGGAGGCTGAGGCAAAAAGACTGCAAAACTTAAGCCCAATCTGGGCAACTTAGTGAGATCCTGGCCTAAATTTTTTTTTTTTTTAACATACTCAAGCCTGGGGATTATCTCAGTGGTTGAACATCTGGGATCCATCCCCAGTACCTCAAAAGCAAAACAAGTAACAGTTTCACCTTGGTGGCAGCTACCATTTTACAAGTATCAAATATTTATTATGCGTTGTGGGGATGGGAAACATGGGCACATGAACCCTACAAAAACTTTAACTTATACATGTGCTAAAAGTAGTAAAGCAAAATGTGTGTTCTCACTCAGCAGTAAATCCTAAATGATTAGGCCATTCTGAGCACAAAGTCTGAGTGATTTCATAGGCAAGAAGGCAGATCCTTCTAGAAATAGTTTACAGAACTATCTGCAATAGTGCTTAGTCATATTCACTTTCTTTTTTGTTTGTTTTTTAAAGACAAAGTCTTGCTCTATAGTTGAGGTTGGCCTTAAACTCACTATGTAGCCCTTCAACTTGAGGTGATCCCCATGCCTCAGCCTCCCAAGTACTGGGATTACAGGCATGTACCACAAGCCTGGCTAGTATTCACTTTTGATTAACAGCCTACAAAATCTTTATAGCATAAAATAACTACTCAAGTTTTTATTTTTGTGGTCATGGGGATTAACCCAAGGCCTCACACTTGCTAGGAAAGCACTCTACCACTGAAATACATCCCCATTTCATTTTTAATTTTTGAGCCACAGTCTTACTAAATTGCCCAGGTTAGCCTTAAAGTTGCACTCCCCCTGCTTTAGCCTCCTAGACAACTAGAATTACAGGCATGCACCACCATGCCTGGCTGTTATTTAAGCACTTTTAATAACCAATTTTTTAACTGATTTATAATGCCGTATTTATACTTCTTTGAGATCAATACATCATTTTCCTTTGCAAAATGTGGTAATTCCAAACAAAATTTATGAATGAATGAATGAAAGAAAGAAAGAAAGAAAGGAAGGAAGGAAGGAAGAAAAAGAATCTTGAAAGTGAGCAAGCAAGCAGGCAAGCAAGCAAACGAAAGAAAACAGTGATCTCAATTCAGGACAAACTTCCTTTTCAGATCACAACAAACATTTCACTAAATACTTCCCCTTGCAAATCCTCCTTAAATCTCACATAACAAGAGACTGATACAAAAGAGCACTCTAGTTTCTTGCCATGATAAAGCATTATTAGCAATACTAACTGCAATTTTACAATATACTCATTCAATATTCAACAATAATTTATTAAGCATCTACAACATGTGCGCCATAAATGGCAAACTGTATTTTCCTAAATTTGGTAGAGACTCTATTTGTTCAACAAAGAAATGCTTTCTTAATACAAATACAAAAATATACAACACTTCACAAGCTTGTGAAGTGCATGGGCTGTGCTGAATCTCTGTATCACTCCTATTATAGTATATGTGCTGCTAAAGCGAGCACTATTTGTTAAACTTTCCATCAAACAGAAGAGGGGAAAAAATGAGAGCTCTAAACAACCAACTGTAAATCTACTAATCTGTTCCTTTTAGTTCTTGAGGTTCCACTTCCACAGAAACTTGATCACTTTTCCTACAACACAAAGCCCTTTCACTGCCTTTAAAATAAACCTAAAATACCCACACCCTTTTCTGACTTAAGACCCCCTTCTGACACATCTTTCTAGGTACAATGTGATTATGTTTCTGTAAGCAAACTCATTCCCCACCATTATTCCCCTCTCCCTCTGTGAGCCTCTCAAAAACACAATTTATTGACTCCAAACATTATCCCAAACACCTGTAGCCAGGGCAGCCACAAGTATAAAAGTACAATCAATCACAATCAGCCTATAAAATGACTGCTATAAAGTCAGTATCAAGTAAATAAGGTTCAACATCAGAGCCATATATACATTAAAGCATAATAAGAAATGTTCTTTAAAAAAAAAAATGTAATCAAACTCAAAAATAAAAACATCCACTATGTCCTTGGTGCACAAGAGAAAGACTGCAGAATTAGCCCTGAGGAGCAGACAATAAAATTAGTCAAAAATGATGTCTGGAAACAATGTTGACTGTGTAAGATTTTTGTATCTAGGCACAAGGGACTGAATGTGGCCCCTGTCTCACACTTGGCCCAGTGCCAAGTGGGCAACCAAGGATTTTCTTTCCACACAGATGTAACCATTGGGTGGTCCATTTAAGGAAAACTTCCTAAAGGAAATTCAATATTAATTGGTCACCCTAGAAAAACCATTACCCCATATTAAAGCGAAAAACTTTACCTCTACAGTCCCACAAGCCTTAAACCTTATTTTTGTCCTCACCTTAAAACCTCAAGCTCCCCCTTCCCTAGTTCTTAAGAATTACTACACTCAAATACATATTTTTAAATATGGTTTTTTAAATCTAAACTTATAAAAACAGAGCGAAATGTTTTAAACAAATCAAAATAAACACCTATTCATAAACTGTAGAGATTTTTAAGAGTTGTAATGTGTGACATTCTTGACTTAGAGGGGCTTAGTTCAACATAATGGTTAACCGGCTTTTCCTTTCCAGAGAGTTGTCTTCTATCCCCATGTGCCATCTACCTAAAAACACGACTGCACTTCCCATCGTTTTCATGCTAACAGGCCAGAGCCAAGACTCAGTTTCTTAGAAACCAGCCTAGGTCTGGGGATTTAGCTCAGTGGCACAGCACCTGCCTGGCAAGCACGAGGTCATGAGTGAGTTCGATTCCCGGTACCGGGGGAAAAAAGAAACCAGCCTAGATGCTAAATAGCAACCAACAATGTTAAATTACAATGAATCTCTAAGCTGTGGCGTTTAATTCCACTCCCAACTTAGTACTACACATCTGAGTCCTGGCAGTCTACTTCCCCATGCCTCAGTTTCTCCAAAGCACTTTAAAAGATACTTGACAAAGCTTGTTTTAGCAGAGAGCTAACAGAAGGAATCCTGAGGCTCAATAATACAATTCTTGGAAAAGAAAAGCATTATATAATTCTAATGTTTACAGTGTAAGTCTATTCACTGAGCTCTATATAATTTCTACAATTGCCTTGTTTTAATTTCCTCATTCCCCAAAAAAGCGGGTTAACTTATCTACTAGAAACTATTTCAGACACATGGCACAGTGATATGTTTTCAGGTTGTTTTTGTTGTTTTGAGACAGGGTCTCACTATGTGGCCCAGGCTGGCCTTGAACTCCCAGCAATCCTCAAACCTCTGCCTCCTGAGTGCTGGGAATGTTTTCAGTGCTTAGAGGTAAAGTATGAACAAATATAAAGCAATGTTAATGCGTGTAATATATTTTGCAGTGCCTTGACAAAAAGACTATAAAACCTTTTTTTTTTTGGACTTCTTCAGATAGGGTTTCACTATGCAGTTCAGGCTAGCCTTGAAGTCATTTTGTAGCTCAGGCTGGTCTCAAACTTGCAGCAATCCTCCTGCCTCAGCTTCCCAGTGCTGGTATTACAAGCAAAAACTATAAAATCTTGCACATTCTTTTTCTTAATTTTTTTGTTTGTTAATTTTAGTTTATTAGTATATGCGTGTAGTACATGTTTACATTCCTTGACAGAATTTTGTACAGGTACATAACACATCTTTTCTTTTCTTTTTTTTTTGGTACCAGGAATTGAACTCAGGACCTTGCACTTGCCAAACAGGCATGGTGTCACTGAGCTGCTGAGCTACATCCCTTGCCCCTTATAACACATCTTAATTCCTTTTTTCATTCCTTTCCTGTTCCCTCCATGCTCCCTTCCACCACCCATCTCCTGATCTCTTTCCTTTTTTGGGACATGTATGCAGTACTTGTTTACACTCCTTGCGTGGAGCTGGTACATGTACACATCTCATTCCTATTTCTCATCCCTTATCCCTTCTCTCTCTCTTTCCCTCCCTCCCTCTCTTGATCCCTTTCTCCTCTGAGAATGATCTCTCTCCCTATTTCCTATTATCTTTTTTTTTTTTGGTCTTTTTGAGACAGGGTCTCACTATGCAGTTCAGTCTGGCCTCGAACTTGCAACAATCCTCCTGCCTCAGCCTCTTGAGTGCTGGGATTACAGGCATGCGCCACCACGCCCGGCCCTTTATTATGTATTTTTTTATTAGTACATGTTTCCAATACACAATGATTACATTTCTTTTGGGGAGTCTGTACATGCACATGTACACAACACATCTTAATTATTTTTGTCCCCTTTCCCTCCCATCCTTCCCTGCTTCCTCCAACTTTTGATCTCCTTCCCATTTGAAGAAGCTATTTCTATTTTTTGAATGTTTTTTTAAAACCTTTTCCACAAAAAAAAAACCTTTTCCCCTTTCACACCTCCACTTCTTGTTCCCCTTCCTTGTTCAAAAAGATTGGAGCTTGATTTATACTCCTATTTCACAACAGAAAACATTGAATTAGTTCCACAAGTTTGAAAACCAACAAACAAGCCAAGAAATTAAAGGCTTAAAAAAAAAAAAAAAAAAAAAGCAAACTACATAAACTTCTATGACCAAGATACTTATTGAACAAGCTGTTTAATGACAAGTTCTCTGGTCAGTTTTCACACCGTACAATTAAAATATATGGTGGTATTGATTAGACGGTTTTGTAAGTTTCTTGCCAACAATTTTTACTACATTTATTTTTAATTAAATCAAGGGTAAAAAGGAAATCCAAGCTGCATCAAAACTCTTCTGTGTCTCAACAGAAGTAAAATTTTTTTCCATGTAAGTCAACAAAGAATTCAAAAATATCACCAACTACAGACAGGCCTGAAATTATAAAGCCAAATTATGTATACCTTAAAGGGAGGGTGTTCCACAAACAATGTTGTTTTCACTCGGTTCTGAGAGGTTATGTGGTTAGGAAACTCCTGGAAAATAAGAGACAATAATGTACTAGGGTAGGTCTTTTTTTTTTTTTTTCTTTCTGAAAATGAAAACACAAATTGCTCAAATTTGGGGGAAAGCTAAGATTTACAAGTAAAGAGGTTTTGTTTTTGTGTTTTGAGGTACCTGGAATCAAACTCAGGACCTTGTGCTTGCCAGGCAGGTGCTGCAAGCCACTGAGCTATATCCCCAGCCTCTGTAAAGAGATTTCCGAAAGTGTGATGTCATGGCTTAAAGCAGCACACTGTACAGTTCACAAAAGGTAAGTACTTGGGAGCAGAGTGAAGAGAACTGGGCAGTACATGACACAGGAGAACTTTCCTTTTTTCAGTCTCAATTATTTCAGAATGAGAGAGCTGCAGATACTTTGCTTTTATCTTTTAAAGAAACTAGACATCATACTGTCCCATCACACAAGCCTGATTTTCAAGCTTGTGAGGTTCCCCCAACTAGCACCTGAACATTTTGTTCATAAATGTAGTTTCCATATGCTTGATGATGCAAATGCAAATAACATGGAAACTTACCAAAAGGCATTTTATAAAGTGTTATATGAAATTGGAAAATACAGGGGCTGGGGATTTAGCTCAGTGGCACAGTGCCTGCCTGGCAAGCACAAGGTCATGAGTTCGATTCCCGGTACAGGAAAAAAACCAAAAAAAAAAAATAAAATAAATTTTAAAAAAAGGAATTGGAAAATACAAGACGGTGCATGCTCTGTCTAGTAAATACAAATCATAATCACCTTTTATACCGGATTTAAGATGATAGAATTTGAGTTAAATTCTCAAACTCTCAGGTTTGAGCAGTTAGCTAGAGGTTCCTCTCACCTTTAAACAGCAGTAGTCAGTAACAGGAGAATTCCTTACCTTGAGATGATTTCTGCATTTTTACCACATAACATATTTTTGTCTGTTTCAGTTTCTCACTGCTACTATAACTTAACAGATAAGAAAAAAGCTGCTGTTCTAAATGATTACAGAAATAAAATTATGAGCTTTTATTTGCTGTCTAGTATTTTAATGGCCTGGGCTCTTCTTTTTATAAGTAGTGCACTATACTGGGTCAGCACCTCCAATCCAATTATCTAAAATGTTCTCAAGAAGTTTCAGATTTTAGAGCATTTCAGATTTCTGAATTAGAGATGATCAATCTGTAAATCTATGAAAATATCCCAAAATCTAAAAAAAAGGACTGGGGAAAAAATAAAAAAAGGGCTGGGGACACAGCTCAAGGTAGAGTGCTTGCTTAGTAGGTGCAAGGTGCTGAGTTTGATCATTGAACCAGAAGATAACAAAGAAGACGAGATGATGAAAGAAGACGGAAAAAAAAAAAGAAAAAAAATGAACTCTCTAAAATCAGAAACCCTTCTTGTTCCACATATATCCTATCAGATAATGGATACTCAAACTATACTAAACAAATCTCCAATCTAGAACCCAGTCGTTCCACAACCTACCTACTCAAAAGACTGGCATGAATAAGGTCTGACAACGGACTCTGAGCAACCCAAAGAAATGTGCAAAACTATTCAACAGTTTATGGATGCTTTTTTACCAGTGGGGCTTCCCTCAATCCAAGCCTCTCTATGCTGAACTATGTGGATATCTAGTTTTCTACCTCAAAACAGAAGTAAGAAATCAGAACAGAATGGAGCTGCTAGAGTCACACATAATGACAATAATAAACTACTACCAACAACAGTAGAAAGAGTAAAAATACAATAGATCTGCAATCATGTGGGTCTAGAACATCTTTACACAAGTGATAATAGAGATTCATATACACACTTACACATCCAAGAGTAAACCCATTTTTTAATCTTCCAATTAATATCAAAAGATAACCAAAAAATTATTTCCTACATCTGTAAAGCACTTACTCTGAGCAACAGCAAAGATACGAAAGGCTGGGATAAGCCCAATTCTTTTTTTTTTCCCAACTCATGAAGACATAGTAGAATGAAAGAAAATGAATTAAATTCATTGCTTTAATCACTTCAACAACTACTGCTTATATGCACTACTCCAGGCTATGTGGAGAGGGGTACATACAAAAAAGTCTCTGTCCTTATGGAACTGGTATGGAAATAACCTTGAACCCAACACAAATTTTTAAAATAGCCAGGCGTGGTGGTGCACATCTGTAATCCCAGCGCTTGGGAGGCTGAGGCAGGAGGATCACTGTGAGTTCAAGACCAGCCTGGGCTACAAAGTTCAGACACCAGTCTGAACTGCATAGCGAGACCCTGTCTCAAAAAAAAGACAAAAAAAAATTTTTAAATAAATAATTCACAGGGACAATTTAACTAACAGTAACAAACCACTTATAACACATATCACCTTACAAGTAAGAAAAACACCTGATTTAGAAGGAAGATAAACCAGCTGACACACAGCTGTTGGGCTACGGTGGAAAACTCACTAGGAATCTGGGTTTGGGTCCTACCTCCAACACCAGTGAATAAGCTGAACAAATTACTACGTAGGCTTCAGCCTTTATATACAAAATATGGTTAGCACCACATTTTTCATGTTCAATAAAATAATAATCATATGTTTCCTAAGTGGATTAACTGATAATGTTGGATAATTGGATTGGGGATGTTCATCCTTTGTAAGTGTAACATTTTGTTAGGGCATACCATAACTGATAATACAAAAATGTTACAAATAAAGTACACTCAAAATGTACTAAGGAAAAAAAGCAAATTTTACAAAAGCTCTCGGGCAAAAATAATATTACTTTATGTTATTCTTTTGTATGTTTGGTGCTAAAGTAAATTCTCAAGTTAACAGGGAAATTACTACTGAAAAGTAGTCATTACTATCTAAAAGTACTCATCAGACTATAAAGACTTACTCTAAACCAAAAGAAAACTTATTTACTTAGTTTTATTTGACTGATTTAGGTAAAGGGTCGTAGAACTTCAATGAGCAGGTTGGTTAAATTGTGCAATAAAAAATAAGCTTCCTAGCATAATTAGACTTCTTGCATATAAATTACCCTCCTTCAGACAGAGGGCTGGATAACATTCTGCATAAAATCACAATGGCATCACAAAACAAAGGTCCTATGTATATCAGCATGGAATCTGCAAAAGTAAAAAATCCATGCCTCAATTATTTAATCTGTGGAAAGCATGAACTTCAGAAAAGCAAAGATGTGAAAGAATCAGGTAAGATCTAGTGAGATCATAAAGCTCAGCCCTGAGGGTAGTCAAGATACTAACAATTTTAAGCAGCAGCATCTGCTCACTTCATCCCCAGAAAAGACACATTTCCAACACCTTTTCATGATTAATGAGACACATTTATATCACTACAAACTACAGTTACCTCAACTGTGCTTAAACACAGAATGGAATTTCGTACACCATCTCACTAAAAGCACAAATCCAAAGGCAGATTTAATTTCATTGATCTAGCCTTTTAAGACTAGCCATGGGGAGGGGAGGGGACAGGTAAGTCATAACGGACACAGTTCTCTTGGTCGAGGACCAGAGAGATTTCTGGTTCAGCTCATCGATTGAAAGAAAGTAAAAAAGAAATTGTTCAGGAGTCTTAAATACTAAACAGAAATTTTCATTAAATATGCCAGCACTACTACCCAGAAATTGAACCTTAGAAACAGCTGGGAAGGAATGAGTGCAGCAAACACTACTCTCTTTTCCAATAAAGCGGAGTATGGTAATTCAAAAGCAACTCATTTTCCTAGCAACAGCTTTAACTATAGTTAATAAGTCATTTTCAACCAACTTCAATGACAGATTATAGCAATAATTTAAGAAACTGCCGGAGTCCTTCAACAAAGACTAATAAACCATCTCCTCATTCACTTCTAAGACCTTCTCCACACACAAACTTGTGAATCAGCTTAAAAGTTTTAGCTTAATTTGACACATCAAAGGAGCCATTTAAAGGACTAAATATTGTGGCTGGGGATGTAGCTAGTTGGTAGAGTGCTTGCTTAGAATGCACACATCTGGGGCCCCAGGTTCTTTCCCCAGCACCAAAGCAAAACAAAAAGGCTAAGTATTACTTAAACAGAATTTCTTTCAAATGGACCTAACGAATAAATCTCATTCTAGCAGGGAAATTTTTATCCTATCAGGAGTGGGTGGGCAGCTAGAGAGGCACCAGTGACAAGCACAATCAATTATCCTGAACACAAAGCACCGAAGCATGATCTGAGAGGACGCATGATTCCATGGAGAGTATTGGCTTTGAAGCCAGACCGGCCTGTGCTCCAGTGTTAACATTTAGTGCTACAAGACCAGCCCAATTTGTTGGCCTGTCAAGGCTGCAGTATGCTTAGCTATTACTCTGTAAAAATAGTTTCAAATATTAGAAATGCAACATATAACCAGGCGCAGTGGCACACACTTGTAATTCCACCATTTAAGAGGTTCAGATAGGAGAATCTCCAGGTAAAGACCAGCCTGGATTACAGTGAGCAAGACTTGTCTCAAAAAATCAAAGAGAAAGAGAAATAAAGAGTTTATATATCAATCCTTGGTACCAAGAGCTCAATGAAGTACATCTTTTACATTATTAGATAAATTCAACTTAGCCCGATTCCTTTTCTGCATCAAATAACTCACCCTGTAATTCTAACCTGACATATGGTAAGAGCTCAATAAACGGCAGTAAATATTATTATCCAGCAAATCACTAATCCTGTTCTCATTCTCATAAACATCTATAAATATAAACTTATAGCTACATACCACTTGCAAAAAATGTTGAAAGGGAACAAAGAACACACCGACTAAAATCAACCCTCTCTGGGGGAAAGAGTCCCTTAGCTATCTCAGATGTAGGGGCAACATGGTAAAGTGAAGTTCACCCTTCAGCAGTCATGCTTGTTCAGGGGGAAGGACAGGGACCTGACACTGTGAAGCTCTTGTAGTCTGGTAGACATTGCAAAAAACTTCTCGTGTAATAAAATACCCAGTTTTGATTCTACTAGTGTTGTGAATCTGTGAAGTTATCACACTTCTTTCCCAAATTAGAACACTGATCAACAGAAGCCAAATGAGTTACAGATTTAATACTTAGAAGACTAATTTTTTACTCAAAAGTAAGTATTTTCTTGAATAGATTTTTCTTTTTTGTTTTCAGGTAATACACTTTGAGGAAAAAAAAAGAAAGACAGGAATAGGCTGGGCATGGTGACGCCCGCCTGTAATCCCAACACTCAGGAGGGAGGCTGAGGCAGAAGGATCGTTCTGAGTTCAAGACAAGCCTGGGCTACAAAGTGAGCTCAAGGCCAGCCTGGACTGCACAGGGAGACCCTGTCTCAAAAAGACAAAAAAAAAAAAAAAAACACTTCGAGGGAAACCCATAAATATACACCTTTAACAATAAATGAACACGTGTAATCCCAGAAAACAAGAGATTTTGTTTCTACCTCCAATTACATGGTGAGATATCACTTACACCCTTGTTTGCCAGTATGAGAATGTAAATATTTTAAAAATAAAGTATTTGTAGCAATTTTCCATTTTACTACTTTAAAAATAATAGCTTTCTTTGCAGTAAGATTTTTAATTCAGAGCATTGAATTGTTAACAAGATAGCTATGGAAGCCATCCATGGGGGGATATTATCTCCTTAATAGGTAAGAACAAAGGTTTTGGTCAACATGGTTTAAGTTTCATAATTCTTGATTTGTAAATGAGAACCTCGGTGAAAAAGTTCAAAAAGCAATCTGGTTTAAAAACAGAGTTCTGGAGTCAACACCAAACTGCAAATAAAAATCAAAGCTCTTGGCTTTTAAAGATCTCAAAATAACTTGTAGAGCCAGCTCACCTTAAAATTAACTATAATAGCTGAAGATGTAGCTCAGTGGTAGAGAGCTTGCCTAGCATGTGCAAGGCCAAGTTTAATCTCCAGTACCTCAAAATAACTGTAATAAATACGCATGCTGAAGTATTCATGTGCTGATGTAGCAGTTTACTTTGAAATGTATAAAAAAGGATTAATAAATTGAAAGATGGAATAAATGTGATAGAGCACAGTATAGTAAAATGTTAAAGTAGAAAGTTGTACTGAAAAAGGTGCACAATAAAATTTCAAAAACTGGGCTGGGGATTTAGCTCAGCAGCACAGCGCCTGCCTGGCAAGCACAAGGTCGTGAGTTCGATTCCTGGTACCGGAAAAAAAACAACAAAAAAATTTCAAAAACTGTTATATGTTTGACATGAAAAATAACCATAGCAACTAACATGTCTTCTCATTGTTCAATCTTTAACTTGCAATTTAAATTTTTTAGAACAGCATAAATGATACAGCTTTGATCCTGTCAAAATTTTTATACAAAAAACTCCCAAAGAAAATTACACCAGATGCATTTCAACCATAGACATCTTCACCAGAAGTTAATTTAAAACCAGATGTAGGTCTAGTGTGAAATAAATCTGTCATAAAATTTTGTAAATATTTTTGAAGTCTCTAAAATCCCAGCCTAATAAAAAAGAAAATAGCTCTCATCCGAGGGGGAATAATTTACATATGCCCAAATTAAGCAATTCTGTAGCACTATGAATGACAGAAAATGAACAGTCTAAAGGTTCTTAAAAATAAAGCCCCTGCTGGGTGTGGTGGCGCACTCCTATAATCCCAGCACTCCGGAGGCTGAGGCAGGAGGATCGCTGCAAGTTAGAGACCAGCCCGGACTACAAAGTAAGCTCAAGGCCAGCCTGAACTACATAACAAGACCATCTCAAAATGACAAAACAAATAAAAATAAAAGGGGCTGGGGATTTAGCTCAGTGGCACAGCACCTGCCTGGCAAGTGCAAGGTCATGAGTTCAATTCCTGGTACCGGAAGAAAAACGAACAAAAAAATAAAAATAAAAATAAATAAAGCCGTGAAAGTGACTATGACATCACTCAAAGATACTTTTTCATCTAAGTTTCATGTTTACACTTTTATGCTTGTGAATTTCACTCTTGCTCCACCCAGTAAAAGGTCTGAAAAGAAAGTTGCCCAGAACTGAATTCAAATTGTACCTCCTATATTAAATATCTGCATTTTCTTACTAGGAATAAGAAAGACTGGATGAAAGAAGTTTACATGATTACACCAGGATTAACACGGATGGCTTGGGCTTCAGAACAGAGGGAAAGTTCCATGAGTCATCTTGATTTCTAAAATTAAAGTAATTTGTATATAAAAGGGCTTTCTGACTCAATCTTAAAAAGAGCAATTTATTCTGAAGAGACTATTTATGGTAACAATTTTAAATACTTGAAAGTTTTACTAGAATTAAGACATGTACATGCACCAACTCTACAATGAATGTAATCTATATACCATATACAGTAAAGATGTATTAATAAAATGTTTAAACTTGTAGTTTAAGCCTAATGGGAAGCACTTAAAATTTTTAAATTTTTCTTATTTTATAGAAAAAAGGTAAAACAAAAGCTCATAACAAAATGATAGGAGAATAACAATAGTTAATACATTGCATATTATTATCTTTAAAGTAGCTACTCAGAGTACAATATACGGGTATAAAAAAATTCTCCAATCAATATAAGCACAAGCCTTCCTTTAAAAATATATTTTACTTCCTTTCTAGATACTAAACTGGAGTTTTTCCCAAATTAAATTTTAAGAGGAATATCCATCCTTTCCTACCTTCCAGGTTTTAGTGACTAAAATATAATGGTATAACATCTTTACTGCACTTCATCAAGCTTAGAAGTAAACAAGCAGGCTTGAAATGACAATATTACAGGTCTAAAAGCTTGAAGCTATTCAGGACCAAAAAATGTGAAGATTAAGTAACAATGCCAAACGTTTAATAATATTCCTGTCAACTTCCATTCTGGGAAGGATTGATATCTCTCTCTCTCTCTCTCTCAGATACTGGGAAAGCACATCACAGAGCTACATCACCACCTCTTTTGAGATAAGAAACAAAAATATGAGTATCTATGCTGTGATTTCATACTGTCTGTAAATAAAGCAAATAGAGATCTTTGGAAAACAACTCTAGAACAAAAGATTTTAAAATCAGGTATCCTGGGGCTGGGGATTTAGCTCAGCGGCAAAAGCACCTGCCTGGCAAGCGCAAGGTCGTGAGTTCGGTCCCCGGTACCGGAGAAAAAAAAAAAAAAAAAAAAAAATCAGGTATCCTTCACTTAATACTTAACCTAAGGTGATAACAATATATTTACATTACTACTGCAAAGAAACTTTGAAAGTTTTCATTATGAATTATTAACTGTAGTTTAACTTTGACACAAAGCTAATCTTCAAAAGTGGCTTAACAGGTAGGTCTCCACCAAGACAGAGTTAAGGAAATCTGTATTCATTGTTTCTCAATTATAGTTTTGTGGGGTTTTTTGTTGGTTTTTTGTTTGTTTGTTTGTTTGTTTTGTCTTTTTGAGACAGGGTCTTGCTTCTTTTTTTTTTTTTTTTTTGTTTTTTCTCCGGTACCGGGAACCGATCTCACGACCTTGCGCTTGCCAGGCAGGCGCTTTTTGCCGCTGAGCTAAATCCCCAGCCCCCTAGACAGGGTCTTGCTATGCAGTTCAGGTTGGCCTTGAGCTCACTTTGTGCCCAGGCTGGCTTTGAACTGGCAAAAATCCTCCTGCCTCAGCCTCCCAAGTGCTGGGATTACAGGCATGTGCCACTAGGCCCGGCTCTCAATTATAATCACTGATAACTCAAGAATTATTACTTCTGTGCACAAAGAAAGAAGGCTGAATTTTGCGTTTGCTTTTGAGGAGTGGAAATCACTGTACCAATTCTGCTGTTGACTTTTTAGCCTGTTGTATAACAATCACATATAAACAAAAATGAAAAGCCCAACCGAAAAAAAAAAAAAAAGAAGGACAACTATGAAAGTAAATTTTGTGACAGGTTAACAGCCTGGGGCAATGTGGTAAAAGTCAAAATCGCTAATACTGTGATGGTTAGGATGTGTTTCAAAATAATCCAGTGTGGAGGAGGGAGTATAACATGAAGCAAGATTGACCTTGGGTACAAGTTAATAATTGTCAAAGTTGAGTGACCAATACATAGGATCCTCTATACTATTTGACTATTGTATATTTTCCTTAATAAAATTTTTTTAAAAAACAGGCTATCAGGGAGGGGCGTGGTGGCGCACGCCTGTAATCCCAGCGCTGAGGCAGGAGGATCTTGCAAGTTGAGACCAGCCTGGGCTACAAAGTGAGCTCAAGGCCAGCCTGAACTGCACAGTGAGACCGTCTCAAAAAGACAAAAAAAAAAAAAAAAAAAGGTTATCAGCTGCAATATTTACCGCTTTCCTAGCACTATTATAATTTGTAATATGACAAAAGATAGGCTTCCAGTGTTTGTGTAATTGTTTTTGTTTTCTGGTAGTTACAGCTGTTGTGCAGTACTGGGGATTGAACCCAGAACTTTCGCACTGGGCTACATGCCCGGGCCTTTTTTAAGGCAGGGTCTCGCTGAGCTGCTATGGAGTTACTTGGGTATTATCAAAAAGCCAAAGAGAGATTTTAAACTACCGACAATTTTAAACTAAAGATTTTAAACAAGAAACTATTTCTTGACTCTGTCAGAAAATTCTAGGGACATTTGAACAACAAGCAACACTTTGCACTATGGAGACAGATGTAAGACAAAATACGCTCAGTTCTCTAACGAAATGTACTGCCTAATACAATTTTAAATGCAAGAAGATCATTCAGCAAAGACACACTACTTTTCACTCTTATAAATCTGAACACCGGAGAGGCACATTTCCTTAAAGACTAGACCTACTATGCAACCATGTACAGAATTAAACTCAGTGTCTTTAAAATCCCACCTGTCAACAAAGATAACCTGAAACTGCTCCCCCTACACTCCAACTGTATTTTTAGTTTTTGCTTCAACAAGTAGCAATGTAATTTACATTTGGTAAGCGCAAAGTCCTGAAAGGCTAAGACTCACACCAACAACCTGGTCTGTCTCTTTTCACCACCCTCTCTGCAACTAAGGCTCCACGCAGAAGAGAAGAGAGACCTTAAAAAGCTTCTCACAGCACTGGCAGAAGAGACAGAAGCACACATCTTTACTGAACAGAAGAAAACTTCCACACAAGCAATACTGCACCGGGGAGGAGGAGCAAGGGCTTAAAAGGAAAGTCGGCCACCGGCAACCGAGGAAATAAAAGCAAAGCAGCAGCGAAAAACAAGTGAGAGGCGGAAAGCTCCGCACGAAGGGACACAGACTTCTACACTTTCATGCATTCCCCCTCCACGGCCTGACCCACGGCAAGTGCTCCAGAAAGTTCTGTTCAACGCAGGGGACGCTTCTGCCACTAACTTTCCCAGAAATGAAATGACAACACGCTGCATGATAGCAGAAAACACGGACAGGCTGCCATACTGTAAGATCTGGTGAATACCCGGCAGCCGGCTAAACAGAAAAGATGGAAATAAGTAAGAGCGTTCATAGCTCACAGGACGCCCCACTAAGGCGCTCCGTCTCTTAACCCAAAACAATGCCCGGGCGCCGGCAGCGGGCACGGCAAACACTTCTGCCTGTAAGGAAACCAAACGGGTAGGTAGGTCAACTTCTGTCCACTCTGCCCATTAAATCATACCTTCGTATCACGCTAATAAATTATGCAGGCGGCTTATGGGGACACGCTGCGGGTCTGGCGCTCCGATAAGCGCTTTGCACGCCCGTTTCGCTGAACCTCAACAGCCCGAAGAGGCAGGGACGACTTCAGCCCGTCTCCGACCGAGTTTAAGCGACCCTGCTGGGCGGCAGAGCCCAGAGCCGCAGCCGTGACGGGCACCTGGGCAGTGCTCGCGAGCACCCAGCGACAGCCCCGCACCGGGGCGCTGCGCGGGCTCCGGACCCGGAGACGCGCGGCCGGGACCCACTCCTGCCCCGGGAATAACTTCGGCACCCCGGCGCCACGCGGGAGGAAGGAGAGCGGCCGTGGCACCTGCTCCCGGCCCCGGCCAGGCGCGGAGGGTCGGCGCGC
>NW_004955445.1:8930190-8942449 GCF_000276665.1 Chinchilla lanigera | reverse complement strand
ACCCTCACCCGCGGCCCGGACCACAAGTCCCGCCCGGCGTTGCGCGCACCCGCGCTCGCAAGGCACGCCGGGAGCCTGGAGGCGGGGCCTAGCCGCGCCGGGGCCCCCGCGCCTGCTGCGAGTTGTAGTGCCGCTGGGAGATGCTCGCCGCCTGCTGTACCGGAAGCGGGGTGGGAGAGTGTGCCTGAGTTCTCTCTCACCCGCTTCCTTCTTCCATGCTGTCCGTCCCCTTTTCCCACGTCTGTCATTCCTTTCTCTTCCCCTCAGTCCCTCCTACCTATCCATTTTTTGTGTGTGTTTTTGTCTTTTTGAGACAGGACCTCGCTATGCAGTTCAGCGTGGCCTTGAGCTCACTTTGTAGCCCAGGCTGGTCTCGAACTCGCAACAATCCTCCTGCCTCAGCCTCCCTAGTGCTGGGATTACAGGCGTGCGCCACCACGCCGACCTATCAATTCTTATTAAATGCCCACCATGTTCAAGGCACTGCTCCGAGCACGGAATTGAGTGAACAGACAAAAATGCCGTTCTTCAGTGGTGGAAAACATTAAAATCGGTACCTATTACAATCAAAGTCCTAGGGTAGCTAAATGGTTTGGGATTTTTTTTGGAGGAGGGATTTGTTTTTTGAGACAGGGCCTCGCCATGTAGTTCAGGCTAGTTTTGAACTATGTAGCCCAAGCTGCCCTTGAGCTCGCGGCAATCTTCTTGGCTCAGCCTCGTGAGTACAGGGATTATAGGCTTGCGCCACCCAGCAGCTAAATGGTTTTTAACGGCTCCCTTACAGAAACTGGTCGGGAGAGGGATGCGTGCGGGTCTTGGAGCTCAAAAGTGCGCGTTTTGTATGAGGTCTGGGGAATTGAGGAGGAACTGCCGCTCGCAGAACTCCCCTGCACACTCTGGGACTGTTTCCTCACTAGTTTGGAGGCTTTTGTTTGTTTTTGTTTTTCCAAACTGGGTCTTGCTCTGTTGGCCAGACTTGCCTCGAACTTGAACTCCTGCCTCAGCCTCGGAGGGCTGGGATTGAAGGCTACCACACCCCGCTTTCTCACTACTTAATAGTAATAGAGTGCTGGATGTGTAGCTCCGTGGTAGAGTGCATGGTTAGCATGCACAAGGCCCATCCCTAGCACCCAAATTAACAATAATCAAAATAATAATCGTAATACTTTGTGCCTGCCCTCCCTCAGCACCTCAGTGTAACTATCGCTCCATCTTTCTTACTAAGACAATTGGTTGACTTCATATAAATTCATAATAAGAAATGTTGCAACTGAAGGGGCTGCTCCAGGCAATGTGCTGGAACTTTTCTCCAAGCTTTTGAGGGCCCCTTTCCCTAGTCCAGGCCTCCTGACTTTGTTTTTTATAAAATGCACTGAATTCCTGGGCACCAAAAGCAGTCAGAAGTCTTTCACAGTCCCTTTAACACCCACCCAACAAAGTGCTAAGCAAGACTCGATAGATAGTGCAGTCCTTGCTGAAAGTGAGTTGTTTTGGTTTGGGTATTGGTTTTTGTTTTTTTTTCCTAACTTCCACGAAGAATGGAAACCCGCAGCTCACTTGGGCAAAAAAACAGACACAGAGGAGTTTTGCTAAACCAAAGCTGGGGTCTTGAGCACAAACAATCTCTTCAAAGGTGATTCCATAAATTCAGGGGAATCCTCTATCTTTTTAAACATACACTAAATAACAATTGGGTAATTTTTAGATAAAAATCAACTTCTCTTAGGGCTCTTAGGAGCTTTGCATGTTCCCATTCCTTATTACAAACATATCTATCTTGTTAAAAGGAGCATACAATTTAGTGTAATGTATTTAGTAGTCATAGTTGCTTATTTCTGTTTTATTTCAAAGAAAAAGAAAAACAAACTTATTGGCAAGAGTCAAGAGGCCTGTCTACCCTTGAAAGAGAAGTGGACTGACAGTTTGCAAGTGCAAATAGAGAAAAGTAAACCTAAATGGCCAATTCCTCAACCCCAGGCAACACCAGAACTAACAATTTCCGGATTATACAAAGTGAAACTTTGAGAGCAGTTTTCAAAACTGAAAGTGTTAAATCTTCATCTAGTTCTTTTGTTCCTTTGTTTGTTTTTGCCCCCCCCCCCGTTTTTTTTTCTTTTTTGATTTTAAATCTTAAATAGTTCCTATTATTCTGGAGTTCTTTTTGTTTGTTTTTGACAGGGGGGTGGTCTCACTATGTAGTCTAGGCTGGCCTTGAACTCAGGATCCTCCTGCCTCAACCTCCCCAGGGCTGGGATTACAGGCATGTGCCACCACACCTGCTAAAATTGCTATTCGGCTGGGCGTGGTGGCACATGCCTGTTATCCCAGCACTCATGAGGCTGAGGCAGGAGGATCGCTGTGAGTTTGAGGCCTGCCTGGGCTACAAAGTGAGTTCAAGGCCAGCCTGAACTGCATAGTGAAACCCTGTCTCAAAAAGGCAAAAAAATAAAATAAAATTGCTATTCAAACACATAATAATCTGGCTTTGTATTGTCTCTCTAAGAATGAGGCAGATTTGGCTGTACAAAGCCTGACAGGGAGCCGGGCATGGTGGCCCACTCCTATAATCCCAGCGCTCAGGATGCAGGAGGATCATTGTGAGTTCAAGACCAGCCTGGGCTACAAAGTGAGCTCAAGCCAGCCTGAACTGCATAGCGATATCCTGTCTCAGGAAGACACACACACAAAAGAACCCGAAAACATAAAAGTCTGACAGGAGACAGATGCACCCTATAGGCACAGCAATTTCTTCTTATTTCACCCAAATTCTTCTGCACATGTCTCACTTCTACCCTGCCCCAGTTGACACTAGAGTCTGTAATGTGTTCACCCATCTACTCCTACCCAGTGCATGTGTCTGGAGCTGGTGGCTCATTGGCCCCATCACATCATCTGCACGTGGTATGTGGCGTTATGAAATCCTAGCTTCAGGGTTTAGCAGAGGAATGCCCTGAAGCGCTGCAGCTTCAGCAAGGCTTGGAAGCAGTAGAGGTGGTGAGCAGGCAGGGTACAGACAGCATCCCAGGCAGGGAGAAGCATGCAGGAAGCCCTGCAGAAGGACAGCACGTAGCCCGGGTTCCAGTTACTATTGCTCCAACACAAATCACTCAGCAACTTCTGCTGCAAGGAACAGCAGTCATCTCATATCTCCTTTGGTTCTGCAGGTCAGGAATATGAGGAAGGCTTGGCTTGTAGGATTTAATGTGGGGTGTGTAATGTGATGGCAGTGGGTGATTGGGTGCTGGCTGGGCATCTCTTTCTTGGCAGCCTGAATGCCTGCTGTGGTCTGAATATGATTTTCCGTTTTTCTTTTTTTCTCTTCTTTTCTTGTTTGTTTACTCAGGCTGGCCTTGAGTCATAATCTTCCTGCCTCAGCTTCCTGTGTGCTGGGATTGCAGATGTGTACCACCATGCCTGGCTTGGTCTGTCCCCTCTGAAACTGTTGCCAAAAGGGGATTGTCAGCATGGCAGTGCTGGGAGGTGGGTAGCAGTGTTTGGGTAATGAGAGTGGAGCCCTCGTGAATGAATTGCTGCCTTTCTCCTGCAGATGACTTTTTGTTTTTCAAGGACTGGATTAGCTGCTGAGCTATGGGTTGTTACTAAGCAAATCCACCCCTTGTGTTCCTCCTTTTTCTCTTCAGCCACCTATCCTTCTAGTTTTCACCATGAGGAAAAGCAGCACGAAGTCCTCTTCAGAAACTGAACAAATACTGGCACCATGCCGTCAGACTTCCCAGCCTGTGACAGAAAACAAACTTTTCTTTACAAATATCCCAGTCTCAGGTGTTTTGTTATAGTAACAGAAAACAAACTAACACAGAGCCTGTGTGGCTTCTGCATGAGTTCACTGAGTTTCCTCATAGTATGGTGCCCTCCGAGCTGTCAGGGTGTTTACAGGACAGCTGAATGGTTCAAGAGTAAGCATTCAGGCAGCAAGGCATAGCTGCATTACCTTGAGTGACCTAGCTTTGGACATCACAAAAAGCCACATCCACTGTACTTTATTGGCTGCACATGAGACACAGGCCTATCTATAGCCAAGGTAGAGGTACCAGCTCTGTCTCCTGATGGGACAGTGGCAAATATCAAGAATATCCAATGAGCCAGGTGTTGTGGACTATGCTCTTGTTCCCAGCTACATACTTGGCCATCTGGTTGCTAAGACAGGAGGATCACTTGATCCCAGAATTTCTTTCGTTTTTGTTGGTGGCGGTACCGGGAATTAAACTCACGACCTCACACTTGCCAGGCAGGCACTATGCCCCTGAGCTATATCCCCAGCCCTGTTTTGTTATGGTTTGGTTTGGTTTGGTTTTTGAGACAGGGTCTCACTATGTAGTTTAGTCTGGCCTTGAACTTGTGCCAGTCCTCCTGTGATTACAGGTATGTGCCACCATATCCAGCAAACCCAGGAATTTGAGACCACCCTATGTGACATAAAACGAGACTGTGTCTCAAAAGAAAAATAAAGCCAGATATAATGGCACACACCTGAAATCCTACCTATTGGGAGGCTGAGGCATAAGCATGGCAATGTCAAGACTAGCTTGAGCAATTTAGTGAGATCTCTCTTTTAAAATAAAAAATGAAATGGCTGGGTGGTAAGGTTCAGCCCTCTGTGGGTTCAATCCCCAGTACCAAAGAAAAGGATATGGGATAGGAGACAGTGTTGAGTGCTCTGGGGTACGACAATCACCACAGCCCACTTTACAGGATGGAAAAGGCCAGGGTGACTGCCTCTCCAAGCAGGAAGCGAGGAACATGAGGAAAGGCCAGCGAAGACCAGGCACTGCCTGCCTTGCAGACCTGGCTCAGATGGTCTATATCTCTATGGTGAGCACAGTGAGAAGCAACTGGATAGTTTTCAAAGGAAGAGAGATGGCTAGACTTGAGTTTTGCCAAGATCCTCCGGTTAGCTGGGGGGTGAGGACTACAGGGAGGTCCCAGTGGTGCTCAGCAAAGTGGCTGCTACAGTTGTCCGGGTGAGAGAAGACGGTTCCCTGCACTTGGGTGAGGACGGATGTGGGAGAGATGGATGGATGCAAGACATGTGGGCCATGGAAGCGGGGAGGGGAGAGGAGAAGGGGAAGAGAAGCACCAAGAATGACTGCTTTCCTTCTCTTCAGATGGTGATAAACCCTTCAGCAGTAATTTCCAGAGCTGGTTAAATGAACAGGAAAGTTGAAGGAAACATTACACGGAAAGATAATTCGCTGGTATGTTACAGGAAGTATTCCTTAGGTATGTTAGTGCATACCTTAAGCCATTTGATTTATGTGCCAAAGTAACTATAACTTAATGTTGGTAGTAAGTTATGATGAATAGCTTTTATGGTGCCATAAAAGTCATCTTAGGTTGACATGCTTAAATCTGGATATCAATCAGAATTTAAGCAATCCTTACAAATTATGAATACAATATCTCTCCCACCAGATGTGGTAGTACATGCCTGTAATCTCATGTCTTGGGAGGCTGATGCAGGATTGACACAAGAAACAAAACAAAAATATTGATTACAAGCCATTACAAAAAATAAAGAAAAAAATGCTAGGGGCTGGGGATTTAGCTCAGTGGCACAGCGCCTGCCTGGCAAGCGCAAGGTCATGAGTTTGATTCCTGGTACCAGAAAACAAAACAAAACAAAACAAAAATGCTAGATTTCTGGAAGATAAGGATTTTCTTTTTCCAGACACACTGAGCTGGACATACCTTATAGACAACAGTCAAGTGGCAATAAAACTCACAAGGAAGTCAGAGCTAGTGGCACAAATACATGAGTCAGTCCCATTTGGGAGGTAATTGAAGCCTTGTCTGTAGATGTTAATGGATTTTAGCGCCTGATACATTATCTCTGCTCTCTCCTCATAACCTCTTAGAAAAACTTTATCACCTTATAATTATTCAGTTATTTGCTGAGTATCACTGCCTGGGACTAGGCAGTCAACTTCCATGAGAGTAGAAACTCATGCTGCCGAGGGCACCATGGCGTCCCTGGCCTCTAACACAGAGCTGAGTACAGGGCAGGTGCACGATAAATTTTCACTAATAAAAACCTAAGGCTTGACTGGTCTGTGTTGGCCTCCGTGAAAGAAACCAGGAACACCTGCAGGTTGTTGGGTGTGTACCAAGATCACCTGTAGGATGCGCTGCATGTGGGAAACAAGGTTGACAACTATTTCCTGGCCTACGTAAATAAATCTCAAGCTTATTTGCGATAGATTGTGTCTCTAGAGCTACCTCAGGATCTTAGGGAAATGATGAGAAAATATAATGGAAAATCCTATTTAGAAATTAATGAAGGGGCTGGGGATTTAGCTCAGCGGCACAGTGCCTGCCTGGCAAGCACAAGGTCATGAGTCTGATTCCTGATAACAACAACAACAACAAAAATATATATATATATATACACACACACACATATACACACACACACATATACACACACACACATATATACACACGTACACACACACACACACACACACATATATATATATATACATACACTTTAATGAGGCTTAGGACTATAATACAACAATGACTGCACAAAACCATAAGGTATAAGCTCACGGTCTGCATGATATCCATTGGCAACAGGAATAGAAAACTGCAGCGTCTGGGGGAGGTGCATGAGATTTAGAATACAAGGAAAATATGCTGACTGATCATCAAATGAGAGAACAGAGGCTCTGAATTATTAAGATATCAGTTAATTGAAACATTTAATGAGATTCCGATAAAAATACAAACCATATTGTAACTAGAAGAGCCAGATCTAAAAATCCTTATGGAAAAAATTAATGAGAAAACGTAACAAGAAACTTTCTGAAAACGCCTAACCAAATAGCAAACATACATAATATAATTCCTAGTCCCTGATTATTTCCCTAAACCAGTGGAAGAGAAATCCCCAGCTAGACCCTCACATGTGTAAGAATTTAATATTCAGTAAAAGTAATATTTCAAATTGGTAAGAAAGTAGGAAGAAAATGTTCAAATGGGAAGGAGAGCAAGGGAGTTGGGAGGGAGAAGGGAAGGAAGGGAAAAGGAAAAAAGAATAGAAGGAAAAATGGAAATGAAACTTGTAAATGAGGAAGGGAAGAAGGGTTGAAGGGTAGGGAGGGGACTGGGAAAAAAGACGTAAGATATAGCATATACAGGGTCAAATTCCCTCTAATGAATGTGATCCTTATGTGTATCAAAAGTGTACCAAAAAAATTAATTTTAAAAAACAAATTAGTAGCAGGACATGGTGGCGCACACCTGTAATCCCAGCACTTGGGAGGCTGAGGCAGGAGGATTTTTGCAAGTTCAAGGCCAGCCTGGGCTGCAAAGTGAGCTCAAGGCCAGCCAGGACTGCATAATTAGACCTTGTCTCAAAAAGACAAAAAAATAAAAAGACAGAAAAAAATTTTGAGGCCAGCCCAGGCAATTGAGGAAGGCCCTGTCTCAAAATTAAAAATTAAAAAATAAAAACAAAAAAGGGTGGGGATGTAGTTCAGTGTGAATTCAATCTCCAGTCCTGCAGTAAATGAATAAATAATAAAGCAGAGAAGACTCTTTTCACTATAATACAAAAGTTACAACCCTTACAGGAAGATATCAATGCATTTGACTTCATGAAATAAAAAATATAGCAGTAAAGAGGCAAATGACAACTGGGGAAAATTTGCATTTCAGCCACAGATTAACCTTTCTTTCTTTTTTTTGGTACTGGGAATTGAACTCAGGACCTCATGCTTGCCAGGCAGACACTATGCCACTGAGCTAAATCTCCAGCCAGATTTCAGCTGCAGAAAAGTCACATTTGGTAACACAAAAAAACTTCTTTGAATAACTGAATAGAAAAATGGACAAAACATAGAATCAGACAGTTCATAGGGAAAGGAAAAGCAAATTTCTTAGAAATACAGGAATAGGCTGGGAATGCAGCTTGGTGGTAGACCACATGCTTAGGTCTCTGCGCTCCAGAAACACACACATACACACACACACACACACACACACACACACACACGATACCATTACATACCTGCTAAAATAGCTGACAACAAATGGGAGAACCCAGCACCAGGTGTGGTAGCATACACCTGTAATACTTCAGAAGGCTGAGGCAGGAGGATCACCACAAGTTCAAGGCCAACCTGGGTGACATAGTGAGTTCACAGCCAGTCTGAACTACATAGTGAGACTCTATCTCAAAGAAAAACAACAACAACAACAACAATAGTTGTGGTGGCACATACCTGTAATCCCAGCAATTGGGAGGCTGAGCTAAGAGGATACCTGCAACTTGTAAGCCAGCCTGGGCTACATAATGAGTTCAAGCCCAGCCTGAATTAGACTAAGACCCTGTCTCAAAAAAAAAAAAAAAAAAAAAAAAAAAACTAAAAGAGAATTCAGAGCAAATGGAACTTTTACGTACTGCTGCTCAGAATGTAAAATGATACAGCCATTTGGTAAGAGAGCTAGGTATTTTTTAAATTTTTTGACATTGGTTCTCACTATGTAATCTAGGCTGACCTTGAACTCCCGGAAATCCTCCTGCCTCAGTCTCCCAAGTGCAGGGATTACAAGCAGGTTCTACCACACTCAGCTATAAAGTTAAACACACATTTGTCAGACCCCCCCCCAGCAATCCTACTCTTTGGTATGACACAAGTAAATTAAAATGTGTTTTCACAAGAAACCTTACACTAATATTTTTGATAGTTTTATTCATAACAGCCAAAACCTAGAACAACCAAAGTGTCCTTCAACAGGTGAGCAGATAAAGAAACTGTGGTCCTTGTAGACAATGGGTGACTTCTCAGCAATACTAAGGAGCAGGAGCTATGTTCTTGAACCACAGGGATGAACTTGAATTGTCTGTCTCTAGATGATAAAACTAGACCCCAAAGCCTACATATTATTTGCTTCCATTATTTGACATTTTGAAAAAAAGCAAAATTATATAGACAGAAAACAGATCCACAGTTGGGGAAAGGAGAGGTAGACTCCAGCAAGACCACACAGACGAAATTGTAAGTGTTTAGAGCATTGAAATGTCCCATATGCTATTAAAGTGGGAGATATGTGAATCTGCATATTTCAAAGTCCTCAGTGAGTAAACTTTCTGGTATGTGTTTAAAAATCAACAAAGCCAGGCACAGTGGCACACACCTATAATCCCAGCCCTTGGAAAGCTGAGGCAGGAGGATCACTGTAAGTTTGAGGCCAGCCTAGGCTACATAGTGAGTTCAAGGCCAGCCTGGATTATATAGCCAGACCCTGTCTCAAATTAAGCAAACAAAGAAATAAATAAACACAATTTTAAAAATAAAATTAAAGTTAACAAGGATATACAAGGATTCCAGGATGTTAAGAAGATATCATATAACAAATGAATTCAGCCAGGCATGGTGGCACACACCTGTAATCTCAGCACTTGGAAGGCTGAGGCAGGAGGATCGTTGCAAGTTCAGGACCAGCCAGGGCTACAAAGTGAGCTCAACGCCAGCCTGAACTGTATAGTGAGACCCTGTCTCAAAAAACAAAAACAAAAACAAATGGATTCACTGCCAGGTATGGGGGAAAAGAGGGCTTACTTAATTAATTTTGGAAAATGGTGTTTGGGCTGAATACAGTAAGGATATAGGCAAAAAGAAGTATATATAAACATTATACTCTAGTTGGTACATTTTTTTCCCCCACAGTTGAGAAAATTAAAAGTATTGTGAACTGAATTCAAATGAAATTCTGACATATCAAAAACTTGGGGATGCAACTAAAGCAATACTTTGAGGGAAATTTATAGCATTAAATATTTATGTTACAAACAAGTCTCAAATCAGTAACTTAACTTTCTGTTTTAAGAAACTAAAAAAAGAAAAGAGGGGATTTACCTTAGTGATATAGTGCTTGCCTAGCAAGTGTGAGCCCTGAGTTGAGGCTCAGCACAAAAATTTAAAAAACAGAAACTAGAAAAAGAAAAGCAGATTAAATCTGAAGCAAATAGAAAAAAAAGAAACAACAAAGACAAGAGTAGATATTAAAAGCCAAGTTGACGAAGTGTCCAGTGCCTGTAGTTGCAGTTACTCAGAAGGCTGAGGCAGGAGAATCACTGCCAGCCTGGGCAATGAAGGCACCCTGTCTCAAAACAAAACAAAACAGTAGAGAAAATCCATGAAAGCAAAGTTCTTTCAGTGGGACAGAAGTTCAATAAAATTGATAATGAAGAGGAAAAATGGAAAAAAAAATGTGGCAGGTACAGAACCCATTTGTTAATGAACAGAGAAGCTCTAAATCCCAGAGATTAGGGATAATACCCAAAAAAGTGATAATAATAATTGTCTCCGGAGAGAAGTAGCTGGGAGAGCCAGGCATGGTGGCACACACCTGTAATCCCAGCACTCGAGAGGCTGAGGCAGGAGAATCATCGCAAGTTCAAAATCATTCTGGGCTATAGAGTGAGCTCAAGTCCAGCCTGAACTGCATAGGGAGACCCTGTCTCAAAGAGACTAAAAAAAGAAGTAGCTGGGAGATGAGGCAGGAAGGAAAGACACAGAGAAAGAGAGAGAGAGAGAGAGAGAGAGAGAGAGAGAGAGAGAGAGAGAGAGAGAGAGAGAGAGAGGAAGTATGTTTGTGTTGCTAGGAATCAAATCCAGAGCCTCATGTATGGCAGGCAAGGGCTCCACTACAGAGTTACATCCCATTCCTAAGAACAGAAGTTGAGAGACTGTATTATGGCCAAAAGACAGCTCAGTGGCACAAGAGCCTGCCTGGTAAGCACAGGTCTTGAGTTTGATTCCTGGTACAAAAAAAAAAAGAGAGAGAGAGAGCCTGTATTAATCTGTTTTCTGTTTTGTTTTTTAAAATGCCTGAGGCATACTAACTTTAGAAAGAAAGGACTTCCTGCCTCCCCTAGTGAGTGGAAGGGGTGGTGAGGGCCCTGGGGGAAATGGGAAACCAAACCCACGAGCTGTCCTTTCCTTCACCAGGCGGTCACCCAGAGCAGACCTGGGTGATGGAAAGATGACCTAACTTTAAGCTACTTTGGAAGTTTTGACACTTACTACAGTAAATCGAATGAAACCGCCAGTAGCCAACAATTTAGGACTCACAAAAATGGCAATTTCAGCCAGGCATAGTGATGCATGCCGGTGAGCCCAGTGCTCTGGGAGGCTGAGGCAGGAGGATCACAAGTTCAAGCCCTCTCTGCGCAACTTAGCAAGACCTTGTCTCAAAATAAAAAATAAAAGAAAGGTGTGGATAAAAATAAAAGAAGGCCCCAGTGTTCAATCCCCAGTACCAACAAAAACTAAAAATAAAAAGAGGTAATTTCATAAAGTCCAGCTTAATGTGCAGAAGGGGATTTTTAAATTGCTAAATCAAGACCATTTGGTAGTTTTAAGTGACAGAGAATTTTATTGCCTGAGAGTGACATAGAATCCATGAGACTCAACCTAGACTTCAAAAGTGTGGGGAAGAACTGACTTGACAAGACAAATTGAACATGCAAATAACAAAGAATAAACTTTGCATCCAAGAATAAACTTGTTTTCTGCCTACACCCCATGGGGCCCATCTGTTCCGCAAATGGGCTTCGCTTAGTTGTCTATGTGCTTATCACCAGTGGATCCAAAAATCTCTGAAACAAATGGAAATCTCTCAATAGACTAAAAAATAGGTAAACTACAAATTTCGTTTTCTTTTCTTTTCCCCTTGGGGACAACGTCAACCCTGTCATTCCGTGTTCACCTACTGGTCCGTTCTGGACCCTCTGGGCAGAGAGGCCCTACCTGATGGCTTTATGTGTTTCCTCGGCTGGACTCCTGTTCCCCTAGATTCCGTGTGTCTTTTTGCAAGCTTTTCTCTCCCATGCTCCACTCAACTTCCCAAGCAAGGGCCATACAGGAGAAATTTTGGATTCCTTGCTCATCTAGGAACGCTTTTATTCTGTCATCATGCTTCCTAGATAATTTGGCTGGGTATAGAATGCTAGGTTAGAAATCATGGATTTGAGCCAGGTGTGATAGTGCGTACCTGTAATCCCAGCACAGGGTAGGCTGAGCAAGAGAAGCTCCTCAAGTTTGAGGCCAACCTGGACTACATAGTGAGTTCAAGGCCAGCCTGAACTGCAAAGTGAGATGCTTTCTCAAAAAAAAAAAGGAAGGGCTGGGGATTTAGCTCAGCAGCACAGTGCCTGCCTGGCAAGCACAAGGTCGTGAGTTCAATTCCTGATACTGGGAGAAAACAAAAAACAAAACAAAACAAAAAA